>NC_072405.2:131963333-132585166 GCF_028858775.2 Pan troglodytes | reverse complement strand
CTTGATGTTAAAATACTAGAGCATACCACCAAGCTACAGTGAAGTTATTGTCCTCACATTAGTATGATCAGTACATCAAACACCATTTAACATGTTTTTACATACCATGATAAACATCCTCCCCAAACTGCCATTCTTAGCTTGGGGAATGAACGTGTAGCTAAGGTAGAATGTCCAGCTAAAAAAGGGACAAAAGCTGTTAACACATTTGAGGACTCTCATTGCAGAAAATAAAAGACATTTGGTTGGGAAGTCCACAACTCAGAGTAGAGCCTGAGAGGAAAACATATCACTCCCTAAATTTTGTGAGTCAAACATCAGACCAAAAAGGGAAAAAAAAATTGCATAAAATCTGAAAGAGAATAGAGAATGTAAGGACATTTTAAAATACATTATTATTATTTTCTACACTTTAAATATTTATTATATTGTTCCATTATGGATACACCATACTTATAATACAAATACATAACACCAAAGTCAAAAACATGACATTATCTTCTCCTTTACAAATACAAAGTTCAAATGATACGAGAAAGACAAAGACATTTGTGCCAAACAAATGTTTTTTGTTGAAGGCAAGTTTTTTAGTGAAGACAAGTATTATCTCTGGGATTTTCAGTTCCAAAATTAAAATGTTGCTTCACCTGATTAACCCTCCCTTCTCTTCAAATCCCTGACAACCACTGATCTGTTTTTCATCTCTATAATTTCACCAGGACTTATTTTACATTGTGACGTTTGCAACATCTTATGATATAAGTATTTATTTGCTTTTTACTTTCCCCTTCTTCTAGAAAGAATGTCTAATCACAGCAGAGGCTTTATCTATGTTGTGCATTGCTGGATGTACTGTGCCTAGAAGAATAATGAACAAATAGGTGCCAAATAAGTATTTGTTGAAGGTTATAAATGTAAACTGTAAAGCAACATTTTGAAGTATTATCACAATTGTATAATTAAAGAGAATAAACAAATTACCCAATATCACATAGTTACTAAGTGCTGTAGCAAGAAGTTTAGCATCATCCTATGACTCAAAACATGATACTATTATTCATTAAAGGAATATTGCTTCCTAATGTAAATAGAGTTGGTCTTTATTATAGTCTTCAGTGAAACAGGTTTCTGCTTATTCATCTTTCCACATATCTCTGTAAAACACATGTACTCACAGTGGCTCACGCCTGTAATCCCAGCACTTTGAGAGGCCGAGGCGGGCAGATCATGAGGTCAGGAGATCGAGACCATCCTGGCTAACATGGTGAAACCCCGTCTCTACTAAAAAAAAAAAAAATTAGCCGGTCGTGATGGCTGGCGCCTGTGGTCCCAGCCAGTCGGGAGGCTGAGGCAGGAGAATGGCGTGAATCCTGGAGGCGGAGCTTTCAGTGAGCTGAGATCGCGCCACCGCTCTCCAGCCTGGGTGACAGTGCAAGACTCCGTCTCAAAAAAAAAAAAAAAAAAAAATACTAGGTCGAGAGTTTTTTATTTTTAAAATTGCATACATTTCTACTTCTTCTCCTCAATAAAACTAAGTTTATTGAACCTATGTAGTTAGTGTGGTTCTGATAATATTATCTAAAAGTTGCAGAATAAAGAGAGAAGACAAACTTCAAGAAACACAGGAAAAAGATTATGTGGCACACAAGAAATTGACAATGATTTTTTTTCCTTGAAACTGTTTGAAAGAGGCAAGTTCTTTTTTCATTATAGATTGCAAAACCTTCAAAGTGAAAGTAATTTGAAACACACTTTGAAGACACTAATGAGAAAAAAACTGTAACAAGCATTCATTGACCCACATTACCCCAAAATTATTTCATATTCTCACATCATTTCATAATCCTACTTAGGAACAAAATAAATATAATTTCTTTGCTAGAACAACATGTGAATACAATTGGAAATGCGCGTAGTTCTTTCCACATTATAAAGAATTTTCAGTTTTCATCCTGAGTTATTTGCAAATCCTGTGTGAAAGGCAATTACTAATATTATTCCCACTTTACAGGAGAGAAATTTAAGACTAAATGAGGTTAAATGGCAAATACAAATCAAATCTTATATAATACAAAGTTTCTTCCACAAACTAACTTCTTCAAAGGAATTATTTTCTGGGTCTTCCTATGGCTCCTTGTTTATACCTTCCTTATATCACTGTGTCATATATTGTTTCATGTATATGTGAGTTTCTGAGCACAATTAGTCATAGCTGTCTACTTGGTACCTGGCACAATGTTTATTATACTCTAGCGTGATTTCTTTATGAGTTAAGAATACTTCCAAGTCTTAGCTCACTGATTCCATTCTCATCCATTCATTTTCCCCCAAAATATTCAGAAAATGCCATACATCCGTTCTACTGGGAGTGGAAGGAAGAAAACTGGCCTTCTTCAAATGTTTTACCTTTTTAATGTTTAGCTGCAATAATTTTATGTGGTGGAACCAAGCCCAATTGAGATGTGCAAGCAATGGTAGAAACATTATGGAGATTGCCTATGACTTCACACTGGAGTTATCCTGTATATTTAATGTATTCACTAAGGATCGGATTGAAATATAGGCTGTAATTTCATTGAATCATGTTCTTCAATTATCATCGCCTTAGCTTTTGTCATCACAGTTATTCAGTTACCAGCTCATGAGTTAAAAATGATTACAAAATCTTTTCTATCAGTTGTGATTCCTCTCTTAGTATCTTTGCCATTCAGCAGCATACGCAGGCTTTTACTAATGTGTCCCCTTAAAATTATGAAATAAAAGACATTTGAGAGGAAAGACCATATGAAATATTGGAAGAAAAAATGACAGGTATTGGTGTTAATAAAACCAGTGCCATCACCTAACTTCCAAGGGAGCTTTCCTGAACTGATAAATGACTCCTACAGTTTCATTTTTAATAAATCTACATTGTGTAATTTTCTTGTCACATACAATACCATCTCAGCCAGGTTATCTTTAGTAGTGTACTGATAGCATAGCATTTTTCCCTGTTTCCTAATAGGATTAATCACCTGGCCAAAAAAGCTCAATATCACTGTCTGTATTTTGGCTTGATATTTTTGTTTTTTGTGGCTTTTATCCTTTGATTGTTGGTCACACAATTTATTTTTATTGATTTTCTTCTTGATAATGAAGAAACTCTAAAGCATCACTATTTTTTTCTTACTTCAATATGCAGATTCTCTCTAACATCTTCATTTCCTCTTAAATGAGCCATCTTCTTCATTTTCTTTAATGTTTTACCCAACTTGCCAGATACAGTCAAAGGACAGACTCTGATGATGTCTTTTCTGAGGAGAGGCAAAGACAGTGAAATGGAGTAGGAGGCCAATCCAAAACAGGATAAGAAGTTACAGAGACCTTGATTCCCTTAGTGGTGAGACTTCTGCAGAACACCCTGAGATTTCCAACTTAGCAGGAATGACTCTGGAGAGAACTAAGGTCATTTTTTCTCCCTCAACAGTTAACTTACCTACATTTTATTTTATTTTATTGATAGTTTATTGTTTATTCCTCTTATTCTTATATTTGGAAGCAGCATTTCTGATATTTGGATTTTTAATTTTTAAGAGAGTAAGTGTATTAGTCCATTTTCATGCTGTTGATAAAGACATACCCAAGACTGGGCAATTTACAAAAGAAAGAGGTTTATTGAAATTATAGTTCCATGTGGCTGGGGAGGCCTTACAATCATGGCAGGAGAAAGTCACATCTCACCTGGATGGCAGCAGGCAAAAAGAGTGTGTGCAGGGCAACTCCTGTTTTTAAAACCATCAGATCTCATGAGACCCATTCACTATGACAAGAACAGCATGGGAAAAACCTGCCCACATAATTCATTCATCTCCCACTAGGTCCCTCCCATAACACGTGGGAATTATGGGAGCTACAAGATGAGATTTCACTGGGGACACAGAGCTAAACCATATCATTCCATCCATGGTCCCTCCCAAATCTCATATCTTTACATTTCAAAATTAATCATGCCCTCCCCATAGTCCCCCAAAGTCTCAACTCATTTCAGCATTTACTCAAAAGTCCACAGTCCAAAGTGTCATCCAAGACAAAGCAAGTCCTTTCTGTCTATGAGCCTCTAATATCAAAAGCAAGTTAGTTACTTCCTAGATACAATCAGGGTACAGGCATTGGGTAAGTACAGCCATTCCAAATGGGAGAAGTTGACTAAAATGAAGGGGCTACAGGCCCCATGCAAGTCCAAAATCCAGTGGGACAGTCAAATCTTAAAGCTCCAAAATGATCTCCTTTGACTCCAGGTCTCATATCCAGGTCACGCTGATGTAAGAGGTAGCTTCCCATAGTCTTGGGCAGCTCCACCCCTCTGGCTTTGCAGGGTACAGTCTCCCTCCCAGCTGCCTTCACAGGCTGTCATTGAGTGTCTGTGGCTTTTCCTAGCACATGGTACAAGCTGTCAGTGGATCTACCATTATGGGGTCTGGAGGATGGTGGCCTTCCTCTCACAGCTCCACTGGGCAGTGCCCCAGTGGGGACTCTGTGTGGGGGCTCCCACGTCACATTTCTCTTCTGCACTGCTCTAGTAGAGGTTCTCCATGAGGACCCTGCCCCTACAGCAAACTTCTGCCTGGGCATCCAGGTGTTTTCACACATCTTCTGAAATCTAGGTGGAGGTTCCAACCTCAATGCTTGATTTCTGTGCACTCACACGCTCAACACCACGTGGAAGCTGCCAAGGCTTGGCACCCTCTGAAGCCATGGCCCAAGCTCTATTCTGGCCCCTTTCAGAAATGGCTGGAGTGGCTGGGAAGCAAGGCACCAAGTCCCTAGGTTGCATACAGCACTGGGACACTGGGCCCGGCCCACAAAACCACTTTTTCCTCCTAGGCCTTTGGGCCTGTGATGGGAATGGCTGCTGCAAAGGTCTCTGATATACCCTGGAGACAGTTTCCTCATTGTCTTGGTGGTTAACATTCGGCTCCTCATTACTTATGCAAATATCTTTAGCTGGCTTGAATTTTTCCTCAGAAAATGAGATTTTCTTTTCTATTGCATTGTCAGGCTGCAAATTTTCCAAGGTTTTATGCTCTATTTCCCTTTTGAAACTGAATGCCTTTAACAGCACCCAATCACCTCTTGAATGCTTTGCTGCTTAGAAATTTCTTCCACCAGATACCCTAAATCATCTCTCTTAAAGTTTCACAAATCTCTAAGGCAAGGGCAAAATGTTGCCAGTCTCTTTGCTAAAACATGAGTCGCCTTTGCTCCAGTTCCCAACAAGTTTCTTATCTCCATCTGTGACCACCACAGCCTGGATTTCATTGTCCATATCATTATTAGCATTTTGGTCAAAGCCATTCAACAAATGTCTAGGGAGTTCCAAACTTTCCCACATTTTCCTGTCTTCTTCTGAGCCCTCCAAACTGTTTCAACCCCTGCCTGTTACCCAGTTCCAAAGTGGCTTCCACATTTTCTGGTACCTTTTCAGCAGCGCCCCACTCCTGGTACCAATGTACTGTATTAGTCTGTTTTCATGCCACTGATAAAGACATACCCGAGACTGGGCAATTCACAAAAGAAAGAGATTTATTGAACTTACAGTCCCACATGACTGGAGAGGCCTTGCAATCATGGCAGAAGGCACAGAGGAGCAAGTTACATCTTATGTGGATGGCAGCAGGCAAAAAGAGAGCTTGTGCAGGGCAACTCCCATTTTTAAAACCATAAGATCTCATGAGACCCATTCAATATCATGAGAACAGCACAGGAAAAACCCACCCCCGTAATTCAGTCATTTCCCACCAGGTATCTCCCATAACACATGGGAATTATGGGAGCTACAAGATGAGATTTGGGTGAGGACACAGAGCCAAACCATATGAGTGAGAAAGAAGTTACTGATGTTAAATAAACTATTGCCTCAATTTCTCCCCACATTTCAGAAACTACTGCCACTTTTATATTGTAAAGATCTTCCTATCTTGTCCTTAATGAAGTTCCAGCATATTTCTTGCAAGCTTCAGTTCCTCCAAATTATAGTCATTGCTCATTTAATCCCACTTTTCTTTTTCTGTAAGAAACATGCTGCCTATTAATTATTTCTCTGAGAGTGTGTGTATGTGTGTGTGTGTGTGTGTGTGTTGTGGGGTATGTGTATGAGTGAGGAACTCAAGCTAAATTAAATTGACTTAATTGACTTAATGTTTAATTTATAGCATTGCTTAAATTTTTTAGATTTATACATTGAGTCCTTTCCTGTGCTTTTAAAAAATTCTAATAAGGAGATGAAGAGTGACCAGCCATCTCCGTTTATTAAAGTTTCAGCACCTAATCTTCACAAAGAAAACAAAAAAGTGTTCATAGAGAAACAGAAAGAAGACAAAGTTGGGCACAGAAATAAGAAATTGTTGCATGTGCCAGTGTCAGAAAACATAAGCCAGTCCAGCCAGCAACACCTAGCCAGAGCCCATAGGCAGAGATTTTACTGTCAGCATCATGGGTCCGGCATTGATTGGAATGTATTCTGTAACTTAACAAAAGTAGCAACAGATAATCACATAAAAGGTGTACTAAAAACTTTGACCAGATTATGTGAGAAAGGATAAGAACTAAGTCAATCTTACAGAGTACAAGATAAGTGCTATATATTGTCCCCAATAATGTTGACATAAGAAAATTTATTACACAGTAAACTGAAGGTTAGAGCAAAACTGAACAAGTGCCCAAGTCCCAAGAACAGGGAAAAATCCAACAACTTGGGTTTCCAGCCAAATGTGGGAGAAAACCAGTTAAGTAAATGATCTAAAAAAATAGTTTATATGCCATTGTAACAACGTACAATTATATAAATTATCCTGATAACTTCTAGCTTGGGAGATGTCTGCCTTACTTTCTGTTCTCTTTCTCTTTGTAATTACACCAACATATGGAAAAATTCTAATAAATGTCATTTCTGCAAAAAGATCGAGTTTTGTATAATCAAGACAGTTTTTATATGTCATACAAATATCAGTATAGTGTTGGCCCCTTACATACAGCTTTACTTTCCATGTTTTCAGTTATCCGAGGTCAATCATGGTCTGAAAATATTATATAGAAAATTCCAGAAATAATTCATAAGTTCTAAATTGTGTGCCATTCTAATTAGCATGATGAAATCTCATGCCATCCTCTTCCATCCAGCTGTGATGTGAATGGTCCCTTTGTCCAGTGTCTTTGCACTTATACTCTACCTGCATATTAGTCATTTAGTGGCCACGTGGGTTACTGGATCCACTGTAGAGACAGCACAGTGCTTGTGTTCAAGTAACCCTTATTGTTCTTAATAATGCCCCCAAAGCGCAAGAGTCGTGATGCTGGTATATTGTTATAATTGTTCTTTCATATTATTTTTGCTAATCTCTTACTATGCCTAACTTATAAATTAAACTTTGTCATAGGTATGTATTTTTGTATAGGAAAAAAACTCAGTATAGTTAAAGTTTGTCACTATCCATGGTTTCAGGCATCCACTGTTGATCTTCAAATGTATCCCCTGATAAGGGAAAACTACTGTAGCTAGCTATGTCTGGACAATAATAAGCTTTCAATGATGATTCATCGGACTGATTCAAACAAATCTTTATCCATAAAATCTCTCCAACTTTGTTGCTGGCTTCACTGTAACTTTTATCAGGTACCATAATCTCTTTCACTGTCCTCCATAATGAGACCTTCCATTCCTTTTTCTTCAGTTGTATTTTCTTTATCTGTTCATTTTATTTTTACAGTATTTCAGTCTTTTTACTTTTAAAATAGTTGACTAACCAGTTGCTGTGGTCTGAATGTTTGTGTCGTCTCCCAGATTCCTATGTTGAAATCCTAAATCCCAAGGTGACAGTATTAGGAAGTGGAGGCTTTGGAAGGTGATCAGGTCATGAGAGCAGAGATCATGAATGGGATTGGAAACTTTATGATAGAGACCCCAGAGAGCTAGCTCGTTCCTTCTGCCATATGAAGACAGAGGAAAAGAGGCCTTCTGTGTACCAGTAAGTGAGCCCTCACCAGACACTGACTCTGAAGGCCTCTTGATTTTAGACTTTCCAGTATCCAGTACTGTGAGAAATAAATTCCTGTTGTTTCTAAGCCACTCAGCTTGTGATATTTTATTTTAGCAGCCTCAATGAACTAAGATAGCAGTTAATGTATTTGTACCATGTGAATGCACATCTCTCCATTCTCTTTTTCTTACTCTTGATATATTATTTTTCTAAATAAGTATTTTTATCATGCCTCATAAAATATCAATAACTCAATTATGACCTGCTGTACACAGGTTACTACCCAAATTTTTTAACCTGTAATTTAAATCTTTTCAATACCCTGTGATTTTACATAAAATTTTGGTCTCTGTACATCATCCAATTTACTCTTTTCCTACATTACTTTTAGTGTATCTATCTCTGAACATTCATTTTTATTTCTGCTACTACTGGAAACCTGCTATACCATTCATTTCACTTCTTGTAGTGTTAGCCAGTATAAAACCCTCAAGGTAGCCTTCATGTCATCTGGAATATTGTAGCAGATGATATAAGTGCCTTGCCTATTCCTTTGTTACCCAATGTTCTCATAAATTCTAGTGGTTTCTAAATACAAGTATCTGTGTCCACCACCAAACGGTTTTCTCTGACCACAATAGTAAAGTCAGTGTTTGCACGGAGCAGATTGGAAGTGCCAGGAAGTTAACCGCCTTAGGAAAAACATCCTCCATGTTTTTACTACTTAAGGGGCACAACTCTGAGGCATGCTACAGTCTCCCAGAATACCCCAAGGAAATTGAACCTCAGGTTCTACATTAGTACCCTGCTGATTCATACACCCTATATTGGGTTTTTTTTTCCCCCATCCACTTTCCTATTCATGATCCCTTGGGTCACATCCTAAATTTTAAAAAAGAAAAGAAAATCTTTGACCATAGATAATTGTCCTAGAATCTATTTCAAGAGGAATACAGACTAAGTCAGAAAACTCCCTTTAAATGGTGCAGCTCTTCTCAATCTGCATAAGTTGGCATGTATTCTCCATCCAGGTTGCAACTACGCAGAATATCTACTTCCTCAATAAGGCTTTTCTAGGTGTTTGCCTCTCTCAAGTTCTTTGGCAATAAATGCTATGCTCTGAAAGAACATATGTATTGTATATTCTGTTCATTTATAAATCAAAATATAAGACCTTCCAATTCTGAGCATATGCAGGAACCTGGAGTAAAAGTACTAGAATTTTTACCATAGCAAGGGAGTTTCAAGCATGTGACATTTTTTCTCCTCATAGTGATTGCTGCATACCAAATGGTATAGGAAGCTAAACACAAAACAGTATCTGAAAAGCAGAGCAGAGTAGTCTTGGGAAACTAAATTAGAAATTAGACACAACAAGGAGAGAGATTATAGAGATTACATAAGGCCCTCATTAAAAAACAAAACAAAACAATAAATTCTCAGGCATATATCAGAGGTAGACTGAGCCTTACCACATACTTGGATTACAATAAACAGTTGCCACTCTACCTGGCCAGCAGAGGGAAGTGTAAACCCTCTTGAGAGGTAGGTGACATTGCACAGAGCCTGTTCAATTTTTATGCACAGTGTTGATAATTTGATTTTTAAAATGTACTAGGCATGTTGAAGAAACAGGCCCACATGACTCAAAATGAAAAGAAATCCAAACGCCATACACAGCATCATGTTTGACACAGATGTTGGAGTCAGCTCACCAGGACTTAAAAATTACTATGAGAAATTTGATACATAATAAACAGAAAATAAAAAATAACAGGAAGAAACAAACAAATGAAAAGTTGGAGAACCCACTAGATAATTAAATGATATAAAACAAATCCAGTGTTACATAATTCGGGCAATGTAGATGCATCCCAAGAATGCAAAAGTGTTTTACTGGAAATCTCTCTTAAGTCTCCTCACTTTCCTACTCACATAGAAATTCTAATAGGATTTCTTCTCCTAATCTTTGTTTATTTCAAAATACTTCCATTTGATCATCTCATTTGACTCTCCTATCAATTTCATTTTGATATATATGGCATGTTATTAAATGTAGCCTCAACAAGATTAATTTAAAAATTAGCTTTTTTACCTATCACAGAAGGGTCTTCTATTATGTCAACCAAAGGAAGGTCTTCTATGCTTAAAGATTATGTTTTCGTGGTAGCACATGTGATGGTTTATCTTTCAGTACATTGGGCCAGGTGCAGCCCAGCCATCATCTAACTGCATCACAAGGAAGAATTGCCCAGCAGAGTCAAACTACAGAAATGAGGGAGAAAAAAAATCATTATTCTTTTACTCACTAAGTTTGTTACAGAGTAACAGATAACCAGAACAACATGACAAATATTCAGTTCCTAGGGTCCCATAAACTAACACAACTGTAAAGGAAAAATTAAACATACCACAGGGAAAAAAGGCAAAATGTGGCATAGAGATTATGAACTGAAGGATGATGTGCTATTCTCGAAAGACAAAAACCAATTCAGCCAGTGAAATCTGGCCGCTACTCATCAACAGTGAAAGAACTGTTGTAACTGTGGGCAGATATTTTCTTGGAATCCATTCTACAACTGAAAGAGAGAATAAGAATTTCAATAGGCAATCAAATGAAGAATGCTTCATTTACTCAACTAGAGGCAAAGAGGACTGTAAGTAACTACTTATGAAGTATAATGTTATTGACAGTTATTGTGCCCAGGGATATTGACATAATGAATCTTAATGTGCAGTTAACTTAGAAGATTGGGGCAAATGAACAAGTTCTCAGAAATCCAATAATTGGAGGAAACATAGCAACAGTGATTTCTGGTCCAATCTAAGGAATAACAAATTGAGTTAGTAAAATAGTAAAGAAACAAAACACAGTGCAGTACACCATTAGACACGAAGTCTTCTCTAGACCTCCCACATATGACCCTACGGCATCTGGTGCTTATGTCAATTGCAGCATTTATCAGACTAGGTAAAATTACTCTTAAAAAATGCTCATATTTCCTAAGAATATTTAAGCTACTTGTCAACAGGTGTTGTCTTAGAATAACAACAGCCAGTCAACACCTGGTAAATTGTAAGCGTCGAATAATGATCTGTTGGTTTGAAATATTTACAAAACAGTCTTTGTGCTTATATTTAAAAAGGAGAAGCAGGGTTGCTCCATAATTTTTCAAGGTTCTACCATGTTAATTCCTTTCTTTTTTTTTTTTTTTTTTTTTTTTTGAGACAGAGTCTCGCTCTGTCGCCCCCTTTCTTAACTTATAGAATTGAGATATGCAGACCCCCTTTATATATGTTTTTGAATGTTTTATTATCATTTATTATAACTCTGTATCCAAATACCTACATTGCAGTTTCCTCTCTTGTTTGTTATTGCTGTAGTTTTTGTGTATTTATTATTTCATAGTCCTCCAATTTCCTTTCTTGCATCTGACAAGTCTTTCTTTGTAAACCCAGTTCCATCATATCACAGAAAATATCAATAACACTTTTTATATCTTATGACCCAAGGAGAAAATAAAATCTCATTAGCCTGTCTTTCAGAATCTGAGCATTTTTACCTTTCTTTACATTATACCCCCATATGAATGTTATGCAACCAATTTATGCCTCTGTTCTTCGTCTCTTACCTTGATGACACCTACCTTTGCATATTTATCAATTTCGATCCTATTACCAGGATGTTACTGTAATTTCCTCTGCTTTCTTAAACTTTTACATAAAGCCTCTAATTTACCTTCTTAACTTCTGAAAGTCTATCGTTGCTCACTTTAGGCATTATTCCTTCTTTGGAACTATACATCTTTACCCAGTCTGTGTTATTTATTTGGCACTTTCCAAATCACTTTTCACTTGTTGAAAATATACTTCTGGCCTTCAGCATGTCATTGTTTTTAACAAATAGATTGCTTAGTTATTATCTTTGAATTACCTGAAGATTAAAGGATGAAACTCACCTGTTGGCAAAGTAGCCACTTACTGGTGTTCCAGTCATTTACCTTGCCATAAATATAGATTGTGACAATGATTTCAGTGGCTTTTTATTACACACTAAATCCCAGTGAAAAATGTAAATAAAAATATTAAGTTCACACACAACTGAAGGCAGAAAATAGTGTTAGAAGATGTGTTGCTGGGAGGAAAAACTAAGTATTTGGTAAGAAATTTGATTTGTTTTAATGCTTTAAACCCTGGGAGACCACTAAGTTCCAGGTAGTTTTCCAGACACTGGAATTATAGCAGAGATTAAGAGAGAGACTGCTCCTACACTTATATTCCATAGATTCTGGTGGGAATAAAGACATACAACAGCAGATTGGAGTGCTATTCTTAGAAGTGAGTGCAGAATAGGAGTGTCACATGCTTGGAAAACCTATCATGAAGTGTCACATTTAGATGTGTTCTTAACAAAACAGCAACAGCTTTATAAGAGTGAGTGGGAAACAGACAAAAGAGTGGATATAGAGTCCAGAGAGGTAAGGTTTAGCCAGTCAAGAAGAAAGGAATCACAACACAAGAAGAAAACATGCTCATGCTAGAAAAAAAAAAGACATGTTATACATTTCTTTCTATTCTCAGGAAACCTCTGAAACAAATAGTCATAGTGTCAGTTTATATTAAGTATTGAAGGTTGACTACATACAACGTATTTTGTGAGCCATGAAAAATGTCTAAGTCAAAAGGGTCAAGTTTAGGGTCTTTATCCTTCCCAGCAGGATCCTTGAAGTGGGCAAGTATCTATTCAGACAGAAACCAGCAAGGAGAGTAAGGAGACAAGCAATAAATAAGAGTTAACTACTAGTTTTGGGAAAACTACTTTAACCAGTTCAATGAACAGATTAAATTTAATGTAAACCATTCAGGAAACAGGTTTTTTTTTAAAAACTGTAAATCTCAATACTTTTATCTGATCTTCCTTCTCTGCCCCAAATAATATATCTGGAATATTCCATCACTTTCTTTGTTAGATTTTGGTGTTAGAATAGTCAAATTTGCAGGTATTAAATAGTTCAGTAAAATCTAATATCAAAATTCAGGTTCAATTTAGATTTTCTTGCAACCAGCAGCCAATTTAGTACTGACTGTATTCCATATTTTCATGAACTAGCATGAAAGTGTGTGTGGGTGGGTGGGGCATGTTTAATTCCCTGTGCTTGACTACTTACCATATTTACTCTTCTTCTAGTTCCTCTGAATTTGGGGAACCAGGGACAAGAGAAAGTTGAGAGGAAAGGGTAAAGTCTGCCTTGACTAGAGCAGGTATAAATCTGGCTGGTGGTATCTGTTAGAAATGTAAAATGCTTGCTCCCTGGTGCTGCAAAGAAATAGCACTCGAACATAAATTTAATTTTCTCAACAAGGCAATTTTTGCTTTCTGCAGAAAGGGTGCTCCTCACGGATGGAACAATGGCAACAGCACACCTGGACAGGGGAGGGGAAGGAGTGCTTATTCCTGACACAGGGCCCTACTGCTGTGTCATTCCCCTATTGGCTAGGGTTGGACCTCACAGTCTAAGCTAATTCTGATTGGCTATTTTAAAAAGAGCAGGAGTACGAGCCAGAGTAGTGGGGTGAGTAGTTTGGCGGGAAGGGCGGTTACAGAACTGGTGGCTCAGGATGAGTCAGGATGGAGCGGGTGACCAGGGGTGACTCAGGTCAAAACAGGTGACTAGGGTGACTCAGGTCGAAGCAGGTGACAAGGGAAACAGACGTGAACTACTGATTAGGACTGGCGGGAAAGTCGTTTACTGAAACTAGAAGGAAGGGAGCAAAGAGAACCAAAAAGTTAAACTTTAAAATGGAGAGTCAAAGAATAAGAGAGCTGAACATACTGACATACTGATTCTTTGAAGAGAAACTTGGGGGTCACTATATTTAACAGTATCTGTGATAGAAGAGAAATCCAGTCCTCACCCTGACACCACAGGACACATGAGAGTTCAAAGGATACTAGCATTCAGACTCTGGAACATTAATTACACTTCAGAGTTTGTTCTACATGGAGCCAAAGCGTTCTAACACCCTCCCCTCACAATTTATTAATATTTCTTGCTACTTACCCACCTTATATTTTTTAAAGATATATATATTTGTTATATATATATATGCTATATTATCTCTTTAAACTTTTCATCACATTTATGCCAACATCTATTACTTTTTAATTTTTAAATTATGGCCATTCTTGCAGGAATAAGGTGGTATTGCACTGTAGTTTCAATTTGCATTTCCCTAATAATTAGAGATGTTGAGCATTTATATCTTTCTTGGCCATTTGTATATCTTCTTTTGAGAATAGTCTATTCATGTTTTTTGCCCACTTTTTGATAAGATTGTTTTATTCTTGCTGACTTAAGTTCCTCGTAGATTCCGGATATTAGTCCTTTGTTGAATGCATAGTTTGCAAATATTTTCTCCTACTCTGTGGGTTGTCTGTTTACTCTGTTGATTACTTGTTTTACTGTGCAGAAGCTTTTAGTTTAATTAGGTCCCATTTATTTATTTTTGTTTTTGTTGGGTTTGGTTTTGGGGTCTTAGTCATGAATTTTTTGCCTAGGCCAATGTTCAGAAGGGTGTTGCTAATGTTATCTTCTAGCATTTTCATGGTTTCAGGCCTTAGACTTAAGTCTTTGATCCATCTTGAGTTGATTTTTGTATAAGATGAGAGATGGGGCTCCGGTTTCATTTTTCTACATGCGGTGTGCCAGTTTTCCCAGCACCATTTATTGAATAAGGCCTTTTTTCCCCAATTAATGTTTTTGTATGCTTTGTCAAATATCAGTTGGCTATAAGTATTTTGCTTCATTTCTGGGTTCTTTATTCTGTTCCGTTTGTCTAAGTGCCTCTTTTTATACCAGTACCATCCTGTTTTGGTAGCTGCAGCCTTGCAGTTACCAAATTGAAAGTCTGGTAATGTGATGCCCCAGAGTTGTTTTTTTTGCTTAGTATTGCTTTGGCTATGTGGGCTCTTTTTTGTTTTCATATAAATTTTAGGATTTTTTTTTCTAATTCTGTGAAAAATGATCATGGTAATTTGATGGGAATTGTATTGAAATCTGTAGATTTCTTTGGGCAGTATGGTCATTTTCACAATATTGATTCTCCTATCCATGAGCATGGGATGAGTTTCTATTTGTTTATGTCACATATTAGGGGATCACAACCCCCAGGTGGCAGATTGGCGCCAGTCAGTGGCTTGTTAGAAACCTGCCACACAGCAGGAGGTGAGTATTACTGCCTGAGCTCTGCCTCCTGTCAGATCAGTGATGACATATGATTCTCACAGGATTGTGACAATGATTTTTGAGTGGCTGTTCATCACACACTAAATCCCATTGAAAAATGTAAATAAAAACATTAAGTTCACACACAACTGAAAGCAGGAAATAGTGTCAGAAGATCTGTTGCTGGGATAAACGCAACTATGTATTTAGTAAGAAATTTGATTCATTTTAATGCTTTAAATTCTGGGAGACCACTAAGTTCCAGATAGCTTTCCAGACACTGGAAGTATAGCAGAGATTTAAAAAGATGGTGGGGCATGGTGTGGCTCATGACTGTAATCCCAGCACTTTGGGATGCCAAAGTGAGTGGATCACTTGAGGTCAGGAGTTCGAGACCAGCCTGGCCAACATGGTGAAACCCCATCTCTACTAAAAACATAAAGATTAGCCAGGTGTGGTGGTGCATGCCTGTAGTCCCAGGTACTAGGGAGGCTGAGGCGCAGAATGGCTCGAATACAGGAGGTGGAGGTTGCAATGAGCCCAGATGGTGCCATTGCACTTCAGCCTGAGCAAAAGAGTAAGACTCTGTCTCAAAAAAAAAAAAAAAAAAAAAAGGAAAAGAAAGACAGACACTGCTCCTGCCCTTGTATTCCATAGATTCCTGTGGGAATAAATACGTAAAACAGCAGATTGGAATACTGTTCCTAGAAATGAGTGCAAACTCTGTTGTGAAATGCACTTGTGAAGGATCTAGGTTGCACGCTCCTAATGATAATCTAACACCTGATGATCTGAGGTGGAACACTTTCATCCCGAAACCAACCCCCTCCCCATCCACCTGCTCTCACTCCAGTCCATGGAAAAATTGTCTTCCACAATACTGCTCCCTGGTGCCAAAAATGTTGCCGACCACTGTCATACATAATTTCTTTCAGCAGTGTTTTGTAGTTTTCTTTTGTAGAGGTCTTTCACCTCCTTGTTTAAGTATATCCTTAGAGTTTTGTTTGTTTGTTTGTTTTTGCTGCTGTTGTAAAAGGGATTGGGTTCTTGATTTGATTCTTAGCTTGTTCATTGTTGGTATACAGTAGTGATACTGATTTTTGTACATTGATTTTGTAATGTGAAACTTTACTGAATACATTTATCAGACCTAAAAGCCTTTTGGATAAGTCTTTAAGGTTTTCTAGGTATACAATCATATCATTGGTGAACAGCAACAGTTTGACTTCCTCATTTCTCATTTGGATGCCCTTTATTTCTTTCTCTTGCCTGATTGCTCTGGCTAGGACTGCCAGTACTATGTTGAATAGAAGTGATGAAAGTGGGTGTCCTTATCTTGTTCCAATTCTCAGTGGCAATGCTTTAAACCTGTCCCCATTCAGTATGTTTGCTGTGGGCTTGTCACACATGACTTTCGTTACTTTGAGGTAAGTCCCTTCTATGCCTAGTTTGTTGAGGGTTTTTGTCACAAAGGTATGCTGGATTTTATCAAATGCTTTTTCTGCTTTTATTGAGATAATCCTGTGGTTTTTGTTTTGAATTGTTTATTTGATTTATTTACTGACTTGCATACATTAAACCATCTCTGCATCCCTGAGATGAAACCCACTTGATCATGATGTATTATCTTGCTGATGTGCTGTTGGATTCAGTTGGCTAGTATTTTGTTGAGGATTTTTGCATCAGTGTTGCTCAGGGATATGGTTTTCAGTTTTCTTTTTTTGTTAAATCCTTTCCTGGTTTGGGTATCAGGATGATACTGGATTCATAGAACAATTTAGGGAACATCACCTCTTTATATTTTGGAATAGTTTCAGTAGGATTGGCCCCAGTTCTTTGAATGTCTGGTAGCATTCAGCTATGAATTCATCTGGTCCTGGATTTCTTTTGTTGGCAATTTTTTCGTTATTGATTCAATTTCACTGCTTGTTATTGTTCTGCTCAGGGTTTCTATTTCTTCCTGATTTAATCCAGGAGGGTTGTATGTTTCTAGTAATTTATCCATTTCCTCTAGATTTTCCAGTTTGTGCATGTAAAGGTGTTCATAGTAGCCTTGAATAAACTTTTGTGTCTCCAGTTTCATTTACTAGCTGAGCTTATTTGGATCATCTCTCTTATTTTCTTGGTTAATCTCACTAACGGTCTATCAATTTTGTTTATCTTTTCAAAGAACCTGCTTTTTGTTTCATCTATCTTCTGTAATTTTTGTGTCAATTTTATTTATTTAGTTTTGGTCTGATCTTTGTTATTTCTTTTCTTCTACTGGCTTTGGGTTTTATTTGTTCCTGTTTCTCTAATTACTTGGGGTGTGACTTTACATGGTCAATTTGTGCTCTTTCAGATTTTTTGATGTAGGCATTTAATACTATGAACTTTCCTCTTAGCATTGTCTTTGCCATATCCCAAAGGTTTTGATAACTTGTGTCACTATTATTCATTTCAAGGAATTTTTAAATTTTACCTTTGATTTTATTGTTAACCCCAAAATCATTCAACAGCAGATTATTTAATTTCCATGAATTTGTATAGGTTTGAAAGTTCTTTTTGAGTTGATTTCCAGTTTTATTTCACTGTGGTCTGAGAAGATACTGGTATGATTTCAATTTTCTTAAAATTATTGAGACTTGTTTTGTGGCCTATCATATGGGTCTATCCATGTGCTGATGAGAAGAATGTATATTCTACAGTTGTTGGGAAGAATGTTCTATAAATATCTGCTGAGTCCATTTGTTCTAGGGTATAGTCCATTGTTTATTTGTTGACTTTCTGTCTTGGTGATCTGTCTAGTGCTGTGAGTGGGCTATGGAAGTTCCCCACTAACAGTGTGTTGCTGTCTATTTCATTTCTTAAGTCTAGTAGTAATTGTTTTATAAATTTGGGAGCTCCATGTAGGTACATAGAAATTTAGAATTGCAATATCTTCTTGTTGCAATGATCCTTTTATCATTATATAATGTTCTTCTTTGTCTTTTTTCCTGTGTTGCTTTAAAATCAATTTTGTCTGATGTAAGAATAACTACTCCTACCTACTTTTGGCTTCCATTTGTGTGGAATATCTTTTTCCACCTTTTTACCTTGAGTTTATATGAATTTGTATGTGTTAGGTGAGTCTTTTGAAGACAGCAAATACTTGGTTGGTGGATGTTTATCCATTCTGCTATTGTGTATATTTTAAGTGGAACCTTTAGGCCATTTACATTCAATGTTAATATTGAGATGTGAGATACTATTCTATTTATCATGTTAGTTGTTATCTAGATACTTTGTATTTTTCGTTGTGTTATTGTTTTATAGGCCCTGTGAGTTTTATGCTTACAGGGAGTTCTATTTTGGTGCATATTGAGCTTTTGTGTTAAGATTTAGAACTCCTTATAGCATTTCTTGTAGTGCTGGTTTGGTAGTAGCAAATTCCTTCAGCATTTGTTTGTCCAAAAAAGACTTTATCTCTCCTTCATATGAAGCTTAGTTTTGCTAGATATAACATTCTTTTCTGACACTCATTCTGGTTAAGGAGGCTAAAGATAAGACCCCAATCCCTTCTAGCTTGTAAGATTTCTGCTGAGAAGTCTGCTGTTAGTATGATAGGTTTTCCTTTATAGATTACCTGATGCTTTTGTCTCACAGCTCTTAGAATTCTTTCCTTTGTGTTGACTTTAGATAGCCTGATGACTAGGTACATTGGTAAAGATCTTTTTGCAGTGAATTTCCTAGGAGTTCTTTGCACTTCTTGTATTTGGATATCTAAATCTCTAACAAGGCTGGGGAAGATTTCCTCAATCATTTCCTTAAATAAGTTTTCCAAACTTTTAGGCTTCTCTTCTCCCTCAAGAACACCAATTATTCTTAGGTTTGACTGTTTTACATAACCCCATATTTCTTGGAGGCTTTGCTATTTTTTATTCTTTTTTCTTTATCTTTGATTGGGTTAATTTATTATGATTTCTAACTGCTCCCCAAATTAGTTCCAACTCTGGGTAAGGGTAAGGCCTTCTCCTATGGCCTGGATTTTCAAATTTCCCAGTGGGGATGTGTATCCTAGAGACAGTGTCTCCCCATCTTACGCTCTGGGGACTTAGTTTTTCACCTTACTCATAGAATAGGCTGCAGCCACTTCTTTCAAAGAGTTTGTGGATTCTTTTGATTTCCCTTTAAGTTGCTGTGTTGATTCTTGGGAAAATGATTTACAGTGTGAATCTCTACAAATTATTCTGTCCTTCCAAGTGGGAGAGGCACACTAACACTGCCTCCAATCTGCAATCTTGGAAAAATAAAATAAAATAAACAAGAGGAAAAAAAAGTAGAGGGGGGAGGGGAAATTCTTTTTTGAAGGGCTTAAAATGAAACTTGAAAATATTCTGCTAACTAAAAGTAGCTAGTAGTTAAAGAACCACATATTGTTCTATGCTCTTTGCCCATAACCCTTGGGGCTATAAATACCCAATTATGCCAGCATCATGTCTTAAAAAGGGTATCTTTCCTCCGTTAAATTGCTTTTGCACATTTGTCAAAACTCAGTTGAGCGTTTTTGTGTTGGCCTATTCGTGGGTTCTCTATTCTGCTACATCTGTCTTTAACTACACAAATACCCCACAAGTTTTCTTAACATAGCTATATAAGACTGAAAATCAGGTAAAGTGATTCTTCCCATTTCATTTATATTTTTTATATTTGCTTTAGCTATTTGTTTCTTTGCTTTTCCATAAAATGCTTAAATAATTTGTCTCTCCAAAAAAAAAACCAGGATTTTGATAAAAATATTAATTTGCATAGAATTGGAATATTTACTACATTCAGTCTTCCAATCCATGAACATAGTTTATCTCTATTTAGGTCTTCTTTGATTTTCTCCATCAGCATCTTGTTGTTATAAGCATACAAATCCTGTATGTATTTTATTATATCTGCACTTAAGCCTTTCATTTCTTAAATGATTGCAAGTGCCATTATGTTTTTAATTTGTTTCCACATATTCATTGCCTATGTATAAAAATGCTGCTAATTTTTATATGTTTACTTTATATCCTGCATTCCTGCTGAATCCACATATTTGTTCAATAATTTTTTGTGTAGATTTCTTGGATTTTCTAGGTAGACAATCATGTTATCTAAAAAAAGGGACAGTTTTATTTCATACTTTCTACTGTGTAAGCACTTTGTTTCTTTTTTGCCTATTCACTAGCTAAAACTCTCAAGACTGTTAAATAAAATGGTTACAGAGGAAATCTTTGTCTTCTTGTCAGTTGTAGGAGTTTTGTTGATTAATAGTCCAAGCCTGGGCATATAACCCAAATGTCTATCAGCAGGAATATAGATAATCATATTGTGTTATATTCATAAATGGAATCCTACCTAGCAGTGGTAAAAAACCAAATGTCAATACACACAACATAGGTGAATTTCAAGCATATTATTTTGACTGAAAGAAAATAGGTGCAATGGAATTTGATATGTGTGATTATATTTCTATTAAGTCCCCCCAAATTGGAAAAGCTAACCTGTGATGATGAAAATAAGAAAATGATTGTGCCTCACAATGGATGTTGTGAGTGAGGAGAAGGAGGGAGAAGTGATTGTAAAGTAACATGATAGACACTTCTGAAGAGATTTAAATGCTCTCTTATTGTGTTGGGTGGTGATTAAATGAGTACATATAATTTTCAAAACGTATAACTGAACACTTAAGATTTGTGAATTTTATTATATGTAAATTACACCTCAATATTTAAAAAATCAAGAAAAAGCAGCAAGCAAAACTAAGTGATAGCTTTAGCAATCCAGTAGTGGTTTCTTTGAATGAGGAGTGTGACTGGGTGAAAAATGAGGTGAGACTGAGGAGTTCTGGTAATAGCTCTTAATTTGGGCATTGGTTACATGGGTGTGTTTATTTTATGAAAATTTGAAGATGTGTACTTATAGTTTGTTCACTTTTCTTGTTATATTTATATTAAAATTTATTTGAAAGTTCTAGTTCACTAATCAATTTTATGTTAACTATTTTCCATAGAATCCTAATATTCATTCTGAAAGCCATCAGGAAATACACATCATTATTGGACATATGTGTAAATGACATTCCTGAAGGATTTTTGGAGTTTCTTGTGATATAGCAATTAATGCAGGCCTGTGTATAATTTGGAAACTAGCTTTCCTGGTTTCAGAAATTGTCCTACCAAATGTTAAAATAAAAAGATAACAATGATTCTATTCAAGTTTTAAAGTTCAACTCTGTATTATAGTGAGGGAGAGAAATTGGCTTGGCTGGTGTTTTAAAAACCTCTTCTTTCTTTTTATCAGTAAAATCATTCATGGGGCCTTCTTAGCACTCAGTGTTTTCCAAGAGGACATTTCTTGTTGCTTCCCTCACACAAAATCTGTCTCTGAAATGAAAGAAATGAAGAGATAGAGTTAAATGTCAGTAAGGAATGCAATGGTACCAGAAAAGCAATGTTATTTGTATTTCACATGACAGTTTGCTAACTTCATTCAGAGGTGTCGTCTCCTCATCACAACTAGCTGACCTTGGTGTAAGTTATTCCCATACTATGTGTGAGAAAACTATGTCTCAAAAATATTAAGTAACTTGGCCAAGGCCAGACTGACAATTTATCAGGAGGCAGACCCCATATCTCCTTATACAAGATTACATGCCCCTTTCCATTTCCATTTTAACTAGTATAAAATGAGTCGAGTGAAAAACAAAACAAAGCAAAACCCAGCAACAAAGGAGGAATCAGAAGTTCATAGGAATCAGAGCATTATTTTTGTCTAAAAGAGAATTAAAATAGTTATCAAATGCAATGCATAATTTTTACTCATTTTATAACTACAACAATGAGAAACAGTAGATTGTGGATGGATGAATGGTTACTAATTTGCCATGTGGGGATAGGTAAAACCTATGTGTCTGAAGATGGGGATTCCTTAATCAGGAATCACGGAGACCTAAGCAGCCAGCCCCAAGAAGCCTCACCTACCCGAAGTGTAAAAGTGTTTGGGGCAAAAATACTAGATAATAAGTTAGAAGCCTCACATGTCCTCACACCTAAAGCTGTTACAAGCACACTTCATTTTATTGTGCTTTGCAGATACCTCGCCTTGTTGTTGTTTCACAAATTGAAGGTTTGTGGCAACCCTGCATCTAGAAAATGTATTAGTGCCAATTTTCCAGTCATATTTTTGTAATTCTTGCAACATTTGAAACTTTTTCATTATTATTATATCTGTTATGGTGATCTGCCATCAGGGATCTTTGATGTTACTGCTATAACTGGCTTGGGGCACCACAAACCACACCCATAAAAGATTGTAAATTTAATTGGTAAATTTTCCGTGTGTTCTGACTGCTCCACTCACTGGCCATTCACCCTTCTCTCTTCCTCTCTTTGGGCCTCCCTATTTCCTGAGACACACAGCTATATTGAAATTATGCCAAATTAACAACCTTACAATTAATAACCTCTAAGTGTTCAAGCAAAGAAAAGAGTCATGGGTCTCTCTAGATCAAAACCTAGAACTAATTAAGCTTAGTGAGGGCATATTGAAAGCCCAAATCAGCCAAAAACTAGGTCTCTTGCACCAAATATTTAAATTGAAAATACAGAGGAAAAGTTCCTGAAGAAAATTTAAAGTGCTACTCCCATTAACATATGAATGATAAGAAAGTGGCACAGCCTTATTGCTGATATGCACAAAGTTTGTGTGGTCTGGATAGAAGATCAAACCAGCCACAACATCCCTCCAGCTAAAGCCTAATCCAGAGCAAGGCCCTAACTCTCTTTAATTCTGTGAAGGCTGAGAGAGGTGAAGAAGCTGCAGAAAAAAAGTTTGTAAGCTAGCAGAGGTTGATTTATGAGGTTTAAGGAAAGAAGCCCCCTCCATACATGAAAGTGCAAGTGAAGTAGCAAATGCTGATGAAGAAGCTGCAGCAAGTTATCCACATGATCCAGGTAAGATAGCTGATGAACATGTCTACACTAAGCAACAGATTTTCAATGTAGATGAAACAGCCTTCTATTAAAAGAAGATGCCATCTAGCACTTTCAGAGCTAGAGTGAAGTTGATGCCTGGCTTTTAAGTTTCAAAGGACAGGCTGAACCTCTTATTAGGTGCTAATGCATCTGGTGACTTTCAGATAAAACCAGTGCTCATTTATTGTTTCAAAAATCCTAGCGTCCTTAAGAATTTGCTAAATCTACTCTGCCTATGCTCTAGAAATGGAATAACAATGCCTAGCAGACAACACATCTGTTTACAGCATGGTTTACTTAGCATTTTAAGCCCATTGTTGAGACCTACTGCTTAGAGAAAAAAATTCCATTGAAGATATTATCACTCATTGACAATATACCTGTATACCCAAGAGCTCTGATGAAGATGTACAAGGAGGTTAATTGTTGGTTTCATGCCTGCTAACACAACCTCCATTCTGTAGCTTATGGTTCAAGGTCTAATTTTGATTTTTAAGTCTTATTATTTAAGAAATACATTTCATAAAGCTGTTGCTGCCATAGATAGTGATTCCTCTGATGACAAAGGCAATGGAAAACCTTCTGGAAAGGATTCACCATTTCAGATTTCATTAAGAACATTTGTGACTCATGGGAGGACATCAAAATATTAATATTAACAGGAACTTGGAAAAAGTTGGTTCCAGCCCTCATGGATGACTTTAAAAGGTTCAAAACTTCAGTGAAGGAAGTAACACCAAATTTGGTGAAAAGAGCAATAGAACTTGAATTAGAAGTGGAGCCTGAAGATGTGACTTAATTGCTACAATCTCATGATACAACTTGAACATATGAGGAGTTGCTTCTTAAGGATGAGCAAAGACAATAGTTTCTTCAGATGAAAGCTACTCCTAGTAAAGATACCATGAACACTGTTGAAATGACGACAAAGGATTTATAATATTACATAAATCTAATTGATAAAGTAGTTGAGAGTATTGACTCAATTTTGAAAGACTTCTGCTGGGGGCAAAATACTATCAAATAGCATCACATCCTACAGAGAACTTTTGTGAAAGGAAGAGCCAATTGATGGAACAGATGTGTTATCTTGTTTTAAGAAATTGTTACAACTACCTCAACCTCCAGTTACCACCACTGCGGATCATGCAGCAGCCATCAACATTAAGGCAGCAGTCTTCATCAGCAAAAAGATTATAACTCACTGAAGGCTCAGATGACTGTTCACATTTTTTAGCAATAAAATATTTTAAATTAAAGTATGTACTTTGTTTTTACAGAGATAATGCACCCTTAATTGATGAGAGTACAGTATAAATGTAACTTTTATATACACTGGGAAACCAAAATATTTGTGACCCCCTTTATTGTGATATTCAATTTATTGCAGTGGTCTAGAACTGAAACCACCATGTATTCAAGGTATACCTATACTGCCTCCTTACCGTGTTGGGAAACTAGGAGTTATACTGCTGAAAAATTTCATAATTTTCTTCCCCCTGTTTCTATTTCTTCATAGTCTGTATCCCTTGTTGGTTTGAATCTCTTATATTAATCTTCAAATATATTTCGTTTCCTATTTGATCATTTATCTTGTTACTGAACTTGTGGAAAATTCTTCTACACCAACTTCCAACCTTTCCATTTATTTTAAATATTCACCTATTAAATTCATAGTTTCCAAAATTATCTTTATTGTTGTGTCATCATCATATTTTAATGGCATTCTGTACTGTTTCTGCAATAACCATATTGTACGAGGGATTGTGCTGGAAGCAGACTGAATTCAGACAGGGATGGAAGTAGAGGGAGCTTTTAGGAAGCTATTGTAGTAATGTAGGCAAGAGATCATGATGTCTTGTACTGGAATAATTGCAGAAAAATAGTGAAAACTGGTTTTTAAACATAGTTTGACTATTGAGTCAATAAATATTACTTTGGAATTCAGGTCGGGGGTTAAGAAAAATAAAACAGTGAAGTTGTCATCAGATAAAAGGAGAATAGACTTGTCATCAAATAAAATGGGGAGGCCTGTGAATGGGCATAACCGGGTGGATAGGGAAGATTAGAAACTTGGTTTTCAACAGGCTACATTTTAGATGTTTAACACATACAGTAGATATGCTGATTAGGCAGTTGGATATGCAAATCTTGAGTCCTGAAGAGAAGTTTAGACTAGAGACAAAAATTCAGGAATTGTCACTGTATGAATTTATAGTTTTTATAGAAGGAGATTGGATAAGGTCACCAAGATAGTGAATCTAGAGAGAAGAAAGAAGCAATGATGGAGTCTTAGGACACCCCAATATTAAGATATTGGAAGAATAAGAAAAAAAATCAGTAAAGGAGGCCTAGAAGGAGTGATCAATGAGTAGGGAAGAAAACTAGGAGAGTTTGATATTCTGGAAACCAACTGAAGAAAGTGTATTAAAGGAGAGGAAGTGATGTGTATTCAGGTGTTTGTTTTCACAAAATTATAAACACAGTTGATAGTTTCTGTTGACACCATACCCATTCTTTGTCTTAATTCTTCTTCACTTGAGGTAGACACTAGGATGAATTTGGATGTACTGCTGTTCCAGCTAATTGTTTCTGTTATTGAGGTGAAATTCACATAATAAAAAATGAACCATTTTAAAATAAAAAGTTTAGTGGCATTTAGTACATTCACAAGATTGTGCAGGCATTGTCTCTACCTTGTTCCAAAACATTTTTATCATCTCAAAATAAAACCTTTTAATATTTAAGCAGTCACTCCCCAGTTCGTCTCCCCCAGCCCTTGGCCACTTTCTGTCTCTATGAGTTTGTCTTCTAGTGTATTTTTTCTACATCTAAATTATGTATAATTTGTATTCAAGAACAATATAGAATATAGACATATTGTGTTTTTAAGTGTTATGTCTAGATAGCATGTTATACTTTTCTGTAATTTAATATTATGCATAGTATATATAATACACTGTTGGTATATGTAGCTCTAGTTCATTGTCTTATAGGTGATAAGTGATATTATGAGTCGATAATTTCATATTTATCTATTTTCTTATTAAAGTCCATTTGTGTTTTTGTATAATTTTATTAGACTAAGAACGGTAAACTAATGAATATGTTTTTTATATGGGTTAGTTTATATTTAAGACATTCTGTAGGCCATATGCTTAGAAAAAATTGCTGGATCACATAATACACATATTTTAAATTGTATTATATATTGTGAGATTAGTCTCTAAAGTTGGTACACCAATTCATATTCTCATCAGCATTTTTAATGGCTTTCATTTTTATATCATCATTAGTAGCGTAGTATGAAATTTAAAATATTGACCAATATTTAATTGTTTAAATTTGCATTTACTTCTTTACTAGCGAAGATAAGAATATTTTATAATATTTATTGGGTATTACTATATCTTCCACATATTACTTCTCATATCCTCTGCCTTTAGGCAACATTTATTATTTTTATTTTACTACTTATACATTCTTAATATCTGGATATTAATTTTTGTCTACTTTTGCAAAATTTCAATTTGCTTTTTTTAACACTTTGTATATGATTACTTTTGTTTTTATTTTTTGAATGATAGGCAATATTTTTTATTTTTCATTTTCTACCTTATCATCCATCTTGAGGTCAGTAAATATCTTATAATTTTTCTCGTATTTTAAGGCTTTTTAGTTGAATTCATTAACTATTTTTCTCTAAGTTGAAAATTAGGAATATAATTTTGTTTTTAATCTATTTAACACAATTTTTAGAAACTTATTTAGTATCTCATGCTTTTCTTGACTATTTTAATGTCTTTTTTTTTTTTTTTTTTTAAGAGACAGAGTCTCACTGTGTTGCTTAGGCTGGAGTGCAGTGGCGTGATCTCGGCTCACTGCAACCTCTGCCTCCCAGGTTCAAGTGATTCTCCAGCCTCAGCCTCCTTACCTGGGATTAAAGGCTTGTGCCACCACGCCTGGCTAAATTTTTTTTTTGTATTTTTAGTAGAGATGGGGTTTCACCATGTTGGCCAGGCTTGTCTTGAACTCCTGACCTCAGGTGATCCACCCACCTCCCAAAGTGCTGGGATTACAGACATGAGCCACCACGCCTGGCCTTTAAAGTCATCTTTATTTTATAGATTATAGGCATGAGACTGCCTTTGGTTTTTCTATTTTGTGATATTGAGTTTGTCACATTGCTATGCCGATACCATATTTTGAGAGTATAGCATATGTGTAATAATAATTTATCATGGTACCATTCTGTCAATCTTAGCTCTCAGTTGCCCACCTGCTTCAACTTTGTTGTATATTTTCATAATGTTAATGGTTTCAATTTTATTCATGTGGATTTTAGAGAAAATAACTCAAATAACATGAAAAATATAATATCCTTTTATCAGTTGGAAATTTCTATTCTTCTTTCTCATTCTGCTTCCTCTACAGATCTCTTTTTTTATTTCAAATATAGTATATATTTTTCTGTTTGAAAGCTTTTTTTAAACTTTTATTTTAGGTTCAGGGGTACATGTGCTTGTTTGTTATACAGGTGAATTGAGTGTCACAGGGGTTTGGTGTATAGGTTATTTTGTCACTCAGGTATTAGCTTAGTACCCAATAGTTATTTTTTCTACTCCTTTTTCTCCTCTCACCCTCCATCCTCAGGTAGGCCTTAGTGTCTGTTGTTCTCCTTTTTGTGTCCATGTGTTCTCATCATTTAGCTTCCACTTAAAAGTGAGAACATGTGGTATTTGGTTTTCTGTTCCTGTGTTAGTTTGCTAAGAATAATGGCCACCAGCTTCATCCATATTCCTGCAGTGGACATGATCTCATTCCTTTTTATGGCTGCATAGTATTCCGTGGTGTATATGTACCACATTTTCTTTACCCAGTCTTTCATTGATGGGAATTTAGGTTGATTCCATGTGTTTGCTACTGTGAATAGTGCTACACTGAATGTATGTGTGCATCTGTCTTTATGGCAGAACAATTTATATTCCTTTGAGCACATACCCAGTAGTGGGATTGCTGGGTTGAATTCTAATTTTTATTTCAGTTCTTTGAGGAATTGCCACACTGCTTTCCACAATGGTTGAACTAATTTACGCTCCTACCAACAGTGTATAAATGTTCCTTTTTCCCCACAAACTCAACAGCATCTATTATTTTTTTGACTTTTTAGTAATAGCCATTGTGGCCAGGCATGGTGACTCACACCTGTAATCCCAGCACTTTGGGAGGCCAAGGCGAGTGGATCACTTGAGGTCAGGAGTTTGAGACCAGCCAGGCCAACATGGCGAAACTGTCTCTACTGAAAATACAAAAATTAGCTGGGTGTGGTGGAGGGCACGTATAATCCGAGCTACTCGGGAGCCTGAGGTAGGAGAATAGCTTGAAGCTGGAAGGTGCAGGTTGCAGTGAGCAGAGATTGTGCCACTGCACTCCAGCCTGGGTGACAGAGTGAGACCCCATCTCAGAAAAGCAAAAAAAAAAAAAAAAAAAATAGCAATTGTGACTGGTGTGAAATGGTATCTCATTATTGTTTTGATTTCCGTTTCTCTAATGATTAGTGATACTTAGCTTTTTACATATGTTTGTTGGCCATATGTATGTTTTCTTTTGAAGAGGATCTGTTCATAGCCTTTGCCTACTTTTTAATGGGGTTATATTTTTTTTCTGGTACTTTAAGTTCCTTATAGATTCAGGATATTAGACCTTTGTTGGATACACAGTTTGCAAATACTTTCTCCCGTTCTGCAGGTTGTCTCTTTACTAGGTTGATAGCTTCTTTTGCTGTGAAGAAGCTCTTAATTATAGCCCATTTGTCAAGTTTTGCTTTTGTTACAATTGCTTTGGCATCTTCATCATGAATCATTGCCAGTTTCTATGTCCAGAATGGTATTACCTAGGTTATCTTCCAGGGTTTTCATAGTTTTAGGTTTTACATTAAGTCTTTGATCCATCGTGAGTTAATTTTTGTATGTGGTGTAAGGAAGAGGTCCAGTTTCAATCTTCTGAATATGGCTGCCAACAGGTCCAACAGTTCCTCTAGGGCTAAAGTGTCCTATAGGAGCAAGTGGAGCCTGGGGAATAGGCATCCCTGGCTGTGCTCCACTACAGGCACTCTAGCACCAAACCCTATGGGCTCCACACCAGCTGGAGTTCTGCCCCTACCACTTTTGTAAGCAGCTTTCCCTGTTAACTCAAGTGTCCTTGATAGTAAAGGGATGTCCTCCTGCTGGGATTCCAGAGGCCTATGGCAGGAGCAGGTTGCTTCTGGCCAGTTCAATTCACCCCCTGTGCAGGAGTTGTTTAAGGCAAGGAACAAGTCCTGGTGTGTAATAGCCCCATGCAGGGTTCCCAGCGTCCTCATCCTTCATCCCAGCATCTGTGTGCTCCCTCCTTTCATCCTCAATGCCTTCCCTCTGAAGACCTGCTAGGAGTGCAACGGTCTTCCTGATGTCCCCTTACCTAGATGGGAGATGTTCCTCCTGGCTGCATCTAGTTGAATATCTTGGAGCAAGAATTAAAAAATGTAATTTCAATTGCATTCAATGTAATTCAGAGGTTGATTTGTGTAGAACTAGTAATCTTTTATTATTTTTCTTCCCTTTTCAGGTGCTTTATACATATCCCCATTAATTCAGTTATTGACTTTTGTCTCTCATATGAACAGTTTCAAAATAGTAAAGTTTATTATCATTATTTACATTCTTATTTCCATAGTTAAAATGTAAGTATTTATATTAACATCTTTGTTTATTTTTTATACATAAACATTAAATGTTGTGATAAACAGTATTCAAGTATCCAAATTTCATATGAAATAAAAGTGACTTATTTTTATGCATTTCCATGTCAGTACTCAATAACAAATGCCATTTTAAAAAATCAAAAGAAAACAACTCTGCTCACCTTTTTTCCACATTTTTTTATGGTGTCAAGGTGAGGAAGATTTGGGGTTTCCAGTAGGAAGAAGAGAGATGTGGAGGCCAAAACTGGCACAATGCTGTATGTAATAATTGGTAATGGTGCAAAATACTGTCTGGTTAACAATATTAAAGAGCCCAGTAATGCTTCTAGACCACTAATAAATATAAACATACCTTCAATAGTAGACATATAAAAAGGAGAAAGTATGTTAACAGGAAAGAAAATCTATTACAATTGACATTTATATTCCTTCTTCTGAACCTGTCATTTGTCACTATTTTTTTAAAATTGTGTTTTATTTATTATTTTATAAATAATGTCAACTCTTATTTTAGATTCACGTGGTATATGTGCAGGTCTGTCACATGGTAGCACTGTGTGATGCTGAGAGGTGGGGTATGAATGATCCCATACCTAGGCAGTGAACACAGCACTCACTAGGCAGTCCTTCTGACCTCACCCCTCTCCAACCCTCCCCAGTGTCCATGGCTCACATCTTTGTGTCCATGTATACTCAATGTTTAGCTCCTACTTATAAGTAGGACCATGTGGTATTTGGTTTTCTTTTTGTTGTTGTTAATTTGCTGAGGATAATGGCCACTAGTTGCATCTATGTTGCTGTAAAGCACATGATTTCAATGATGTTTATGGCTGCATAATATTTCATTGTGTAAGTGTACTATATTTTCTTTATCCAATCTACCATTGATGGACATCTAGGTTGATTCTATATCTTTGCTATTGTGAATAGTCCTGTGATGAACATATGAGTGTGTGTGTCTTTTGGATAGAATGATTTATTTTACCTTGGGTATACATCCAGAAATAAGATTGCTGGATCAAAAGGTAGTTCTGTTTTAAGTTCTTTGAGAAATTTTCAAACTCCTTTTTACAGTGGCTAAACTAATTTACATTCCCACCAACAGTGTATCAGCATTCCCGTTCTCTGCAGCCTCACCAACATCTGTTGTTTTTTGACTTGTAATAGAAGCCATCTGACTGTTGTGAGATGGTATCCCATTGTGATTTTGATTTGCATTTTTCTGATCATTAGTGATATTGAGCATTTTTTCATGTATTTTGGCCGCTTATAGGTCGTCTTTTGAGAAGTGTCTGTTTATGCCCTTCACCCATTTTTAATGGTTTTTTTTTTTATTGTTGATGTAAGTTCCTTATGGAGTCTGGATATTAGACCTTTGTCAGATGTGTAGTTTGCAAATATTTTTTTTCATCCTGTAGCTTGTCTGTTTACTCTTTTGATAGTTTCTTTTGCCATTCAAAAGTTCTTTAGTTTCATTAGGTTCCACGTGCCAATTTTTTATTGTTGCTGTTGCAATTGCATTTGAGGACTCAGCCATAAATTCTTTGCCAAGGCTGATGCTGATAATTTCCTAGGTTTGTTTTCTAGGATGTTTGTAGTTTCAGTTCTTACATTTAAATTTTTACTGTATCTTGAGTTAATTTTTGTATATGGTTAAAGGTAAGGGTCCAGTTTCATTCTTTTGCACATGGTTAGCCAGGCATTCCCAGCACCATTTGTTGAATAGGGAGTCGTTTCCTCATTGTTTATTTTTGTTGACTTTGTTGAAGATCAGATGGCTGTATGTGTCTGGCTTTACTTCTGGGTTCTCTATTCTGTTCCATTTGTCTTTATGTCTGTTTTTGTACAGTAACATGCTGATTTGGTTACTGTAGCCTTATAGCATAGTTTCAAGTCAGGTAGTATTAATGCCTCCAGCTTTGTTCTTTTTGCTTAGGATTGCTTTGGCTATTTGGGCTCTTTTATGGGTTCCAAATGAACTTTAGAATAGTTTTTTTGTACCAATTCTGTAAAAAATGACATTGATTTTGGACAAAATGATAGGAATGGTGTTGAATCTCTAGACTGCCTTTGGCACTATGACCGTTTTAACAATATTGATTCTTCCTATCCATGAACATGGAAGGTTTTTCTATTTGTTTGTGTCAGCTATGATTTATTTCAGCAATGTTTTGTAGTTTTCCTTGTAGAGATATTTCACCTCCTTGGTTAGATGTATTCCTAGGTATTTGTGTGTGTGTGTGTGTGTGTGTGTGTGTGTGTGTGTGTGTGTGTTGCTATTGTAAATGGGATAATGTTCTTGATTTGGCTTTCAGCTTGAATGCTATTGGTGTATAGAAATGCTACTGATTTTTTGTACATTGGTTTTGTGTCATGAAACTTTACTGAAATTGTTTATCAGTTCTAAAAACCTTTTGGCAGAGACTCTAGGGTCTTCTAGGTATAGAATCATATTGTCAGTGAAGACAGATAATTTAGCTTCTTTTTTTTTTTTCTCTATATGGGTGCCTTTTCTTTCTTTCTTTTGCTTGCTTGCTCTGGATAGAACTTCCAGTACTATGCTGAATAGGAGTTGTGAGAGAAGTCATCCTTGCCTTGTGCCAGTTTTCAAAAGAAATGCTTCAGTTTTGCCCATTCAGTATGATGTTGGCTGTGGGTTTGTTATAGGAGCCTCTTAATATTTTGAGGTATGTTCCTTTGACACCAAGTTTCTGGAGAGTTTTTATCAATAAGGAATATTGGATTTTACTAAAAACCTTTTCTTCATCTATTGAGATGATCGTATGGTTTTTGTTCTTTTGCTTATGTGGTGAATCACATTCATTGATTGGTGTATGTTTAACAAACCTTGCATCCCAGGAATCAGGCCCGCTTGATCATGGTGAATTGCCTTTTTGATGTGCTGCTGGATTTGGTTTGCTAGTATTTTGTTGAGAATTTTGCATCGATGTTCATCAGGAATACTGGTATGTAGATGTCTTTTTCTTTTTTGTCTTTGCCAGGTTTTGGTATCAGGGTGATATTAGCATTGTAGAATGTGTTAGGGAGGAGTCTCTGCTCCTCTATTTTTTGGAAGTTTCAGTAGAACTTTTACCAGCTCCTCTTTGTATGTCTGACAAAATTTGGCTGTGCATTCATCTAGTACAGTGCTTTTTGTTGTTGTTTGGTAGGTTTTTTACTATTGATTCAATTTTGGAACTCAAAATTGATCTGTTCAGAGTTTCAGTTTATTCCTGATTCAATCTGAGAGGCTGTGTATTTCCAGGAATTTATCCATTCCCTCTAGATTTTGTAGTTTGTATGCACAGAGGTGTCCATAATAGTCTGAGAGGATCTTTTGTATTTCTGTGAGATTGGTTGTAATATTACCTTTGTCATTTCTGATGGTACTTATTTGGATCTTCTTTTTTCCCTTTGTTAATCTATGGTAGCCCACTGTTGTTTATCCTTTCAAATAAACAATTTTGGGTTCATTGATTATTTGTATGAATTTTTGGATCTCAATTTCATTCTGTTTGGATCTGATTTTAATTATTTCTTTTTTTCTGCTAGCTTGAAGGTTATTTTGTTCTTGTTTTTCTAATTCTGCTAGGTGTGATGTTAGATCATCAATTCCAGATGTGGCTGACTTCTTGAGGTAGGCAGTTAGCACTATAAACTTTCCTCTTAACACTGCTTTTGCTGCTTCCCAGAGATTTTGGTATGTGATATCTCTGTTTTCATTTATTTCACAGAATTTTTTGTTGCTGCTTTGCTTTCATTGTTTATCCCAAAGTCATTCAGTAGCAAGTTGTTTAATTTTCATGTAATTTTGTGGTTTTGAGAGATCTTCTTGGTATTGATTTCTATTTTCATTTTCATTCTATTGAGGTCTGAGAGTATGGTTGGTATGATTTTAAGTTTTTTTTCTTTTTTTTGAGATGGAGTCTTGCTCTGGCCCAGGTTGGAGTGCAGTGGTTGGTGTGATCTTGACTCACTACAACCTCCACCTCCCAGGTCCAAGTGATTCTCCTGCCTTAGCCTCCCAAGCAGCTGGGACTACAAGCACGCACCACCCCACCCAGCTAATTTTTGTATTTTAAATAGACATGGGGTTTCACCACATAGGCCAGGGTGATCTTGAACTCTTGACCTTGTGATCCGCCTGTCTCAGCCTCTCAAAGTGCTGGGATTGAAGACGTGAGCCACCGTGCCCAGCTGATTTGAACTTTATTGAATTTGTTGAGACTAGCTTTATGGCTGAGCATATGTTCAATCTTAGAGTATCTTCTGTGTGCAGATGAGAAGAATGTATATTCTATGGTTGATGAATAGTGTATTTTGTAGATGTCTGTTAGATCCAATTTGTCAAATGTCAAATTTAAGTTCAGAATTTATATTTGTTAGTTTTCTGCCTTGATGGTCTGTCTAATGCTGTCAGTGGGGTATTGCAATCCCCCTCTATTATTTTGTGGCTAAGTCTTTGTAGGTCTAGAAATAGTCGTTTTATGAATCTTGGTGCTTTGATATTGGGTGCACATATATTTATGATAGTTAATTCTTCTTGTTGGATTGATCCTTTTATCTTTATGTAATGCCCTTATTTGCCTCTTTTTACTGTTGTTGGCTTAAAGTCTGTTTTATCTGATATAAGAATAGCGACCATTGCTCTTTCTTGTTTTCTGTTTGCCTAATAGATCATTCTCCAACCCTTTACTTTGAGCCTGTTGGTGCTGTTACTGTATGCTGGGTCTTCTGAAGACAGTAGATGAATTGGTGATGTTATTTTTAATCCAACTTGCCACTCTGTGCCTTTTAAGTGGGGCATTTATACCATGTACATTCAAAGTTATTATTGATGTGTGAGGTTCACAGTTTCTATTATGTAGTTGCTTTATAGGGGCTGTAGGCTATGTACATAAGTGTGTTTTTGTGGTAGCATGTATCATTCTTTCATTTCTCTGTTTAGAACTCCCTTAAGGATCTTTCGTAAGGCTGGTCGAACGGTAATACATTCTCTTAGCAATTGCTTTTTAGAGTTATTCTTGACATCTTTTCCCAACCCGATATGATCAGTGTATCATTTGAATTGTGTCATTACTAAATGTATGTATTGAAGACTTACTCACCAATAGCAAAATAGCACATATAGTGATAAATGGAATTTGAATTCGTTCTTACTGCTTTTGAAACGCTTTAGTGATTTCACTCTGCCCTTAAAATAAAATTCAGTTGTATTACCATGGCTAACTAAGCTCTCTGTATGATTGAGTGTCTAGTCTGTTAAACTCTAGTCATGTTAACTTTCCTTTTCTCTCTCCTTGATAACTATATACCAATGATACTAACTTTCTTATGCCAAACTTTTCTCTAGCTCAGGTCTTTAATTTATACTTAAAAAATGTTAAAAAAGAAAATTGGAACAAATGGAAATAAATTGGAACAACTGCCAATTAATCTACTATAAATAAGCTTATCTAAGTAATCTACATCCATTGTTAATATCTTCCACCCCCTATGTCTTAGTCTGCTTAGGCTGTCATAGCAACACACCATAGGCTGGGTGTGTTAGATAACAGAAATTTATGTTTTTTAAAGTTCTGGAGGGTTGGAAGTCCAAGATTAAAGGTACCAGTCAGTTTGATTTCACTTGAGGGCTCTCTTCTTGGCTTTCAGACAGTTGCGTTCTTGTGTCCTCACAGGGCAGGGAGGAAGAGGAGGCACTCTGATGTCTGTTTTTTAGGACACTAATTCTGTTGAATTTTGGCTTCACACTTAGGACCACATGTAACCTTGATTACTTCCATACTCCAAATATAGTCACACTGAGGCTTAGGCTGCACTATATGAATTTTGGGGAACAAAATTTAGTCCATAGCACCCACTACCTGGCTCCATTATGGCTACCTGTCTATTGTCTTCTGAGTGATTATTATGAGCTTGATTTTTTTTAAGTTTACCTTTACTTAATCCTTGTCAATTAGTCTCATTAAAATTCAAATTTATTAGGTCAAGAATCTGTCTGTCTTATTCACTGATATGTTCCCAGTGCCTAACTCTGTGATTCAAACAAAGGAGGTTAAAATATTATCATTTCCCCCCACTTTTAACAGATTAAATGAATGATCAGGCTCTGTGCCATTTTACTAACATGCATTATGTAAGAATTTTGGCCAAGTACTTTTTAAGTAAGAATTTTAATAAAATTGCTTTTCAATTACAAATATCTTATTAGTAACTGGTAAAATTTAATAAGAGAGATTCTGGCATTATATCAAGTAATAAAACTTAACTAATATTTCATATTTAGATAGCTCTTCTCTAGTACAGATGTTATACTAGCCAACATTCCCCCAGGTTATGTAAATAAAACATTGTCAAAATGCTGACATTAGGTTTCAAAATAACTCCCTATAGTTTTATCAGGAGGTTTGTGATCATTTATACATTTCATAAAATTTATTTTAGTTTAAAATGCATATAGAAAAATACATGATGAGTTTTTTAAATATGGAAACTCAATAATGGGAACATTACCAACACTCCAGGGGGTCTTTTACTCCCTTCTGGTCACTACCCACCTTTGAGTGGTAAATGCTTTCCTGATGTCCAATATTAAATACAGAAATTTGTCTGCTTTTGGTCTCTATATATATGGATTCATACTATATACCATTTTGTGTCTGTCGTCTTTCACCATTTTTCTTGTGAGATTATCTATTTTTCCACTTAGAGTTTAGTTCATTAGTTCTCAATGCTATGTATATTCTATTGTTTGAATATATCAAAATTATATTGATGGAAATTTGGGTCAGTTTCTTTTGGGAGTTAAATAGTGATGCTATGGGCATTTGAATATACGTTTTTTGGATAACATGTTTTAGACTTCTCAGTGGATAATAAACTTAACAGTGAAACCTCTGGAACACAGCGTATAAAGAGGTTAATCTAAAATAGATGATAACAATGAGTTTTGCAAAGGGGTTCTGCCAATTTTCGCTTCTCCCCAGTGTATGAGAGTTGTTCGTCATCCCTTTTAAGGGGTCCATGTTCTTCAGTTGAAAGTCAATATTGTTAAGATGTCCTATTGTTTTTCCTAAGTTTCGATTTTCTAAAATTTCTTTTACTTTTTACCTGTTCTAGTGGGGGTAAGCTGGGATCATGTTCTAAATATAATTTGCATTTATTGAGGGTAATGAGTTTGTTTTAACCATTATCAACACAATGGTTAAATTGTATATCCAATTTTGTGAAGACACATCAAGATTTTGTCCATTTTTCTATTGGCCTTTTACTTTTTGATTTGTTTTATATATGCTGATTAATCCTTAGTCAGATATAATTCATCTCTCTGTGGCCTGCCTTATCTTAATTCCACTTTGACAACCAGAAGTTCATATTTATACTTTAGTTCCTTTTATTAGTTTTTAAATTATATTTAGTGATTTTTTTGTTCTACTCAACATTTTTCTCTATTATAAAGCTATGAAAATCATCTTTTATGATTAGTTATAATTCCCTTATCTTTCTAATTTTACCTGTCACATTTAGATATGTAATCCATTTGAAATTGATTTTTTTGTGCAACATATGAGCCAAGTTTCATGTTTCTCTATAGGAATATCTAATTAGCACAGATTTTTTTTTCAAAAGACCATCATTTTCTCACTGCATTGCAATATTATCTTTGTCATTAAATCAGACTCACACCTATGTGTGTGTTTATTTCTGGATTTGCTATTGTGTTTCATTGACATACTTGTCTATCCTTAAATCAATATTTTACTGTGCTAAATGACATTGCTTTTAATTGAGCTTAGTGTGTGAAAGGGGAATTTTCTAGATGTGTTTTTCAGGATCTTGACTATTCTTGCCAGTTTGCATTTACATACAATATTTTAGAATCATTTTACAATTTTTACAAACAAACTTGCTGGCATTTCTTCTACTTTCTTTGGATATATTATGTGGTTTTCCTAGCTTTGGGGGAAGAATAACATATAGTCTACCTTTCATGTTTTCTAACACATGCTTATAAAGCTATACGTTTTACTGTAATTACTACTTTAGGTTATTTTACAAGTTTTGATATTTCATATTTTGTTATTTCATTCAAAATCATTTTCTATTTTTATACTGTATTGTTTAAAAATACTTCCTTTAAAGAAATGTATTTTTGGTTGCTAATTTCTTAATATAAAATAATTTTCTAGTTTCTGTTACTGATTTATAGGTTAATATCATTTAGGTTCTAAATTATTCTAGCCATTTAAGATTTGTCAAATCTTGTTTTATGGACTATCTTTATAAATAAATTATGTAGAGCTTTTTGGCATAACAGTTTTATATGTAATCTGGTCAATTTAGTAAATTATGATGGTCACAAGTGATTACTTGGAGTAAACTTTTTGCCTAAGGGTGATATGTTAAAACTTCAAAATATGATTTTGAGTTTGTTTATTTGTCCATTTAGTTTTCTCAGTGTTTGGTTAATATATTTTTGAACTATGATGTCAGGTGTACATGATTTTAAGTCTTTATGTCTTCCTACTTTATTGCCTCTTATTATTATGGAATAATGCACTGTATTTCCAGCAAAATGTCTTCCATCAAATCCAATTTTATATGATATCAATATCAATTTTATATGATATCAATATTTTTCTTTTGGTTTTTGAATACCTTGTAGTTTTGATTATTTTACTTTCAAACTTTGTATTTGACACATTATGTTTTATGTTTATGTTGTAAGTAGTATAGAGTTGGATTTGTTATTTTTGTACAAACTAGCTGTTCTGGATTTTTACTTGGAATAATCAACTTATATTTAATATATTTACTGATGTATTTTTTTATATCTACTCTCTTACTATTGGTATTCTATAAGATCTACATAATTTATTTTTTCTTTACAAGTGGCATTTTCAATTAATATAGTATTTTCCTCTACTAACTTTAGTTTTCATCCATATTTTTTACATGCAAAGATTACATCAGTTTGGTTAACAAAGTTGTAAGGCAATAAATCAATGTCTAAAGTAAAATATTCCTGACTCCAAAGTCTCTGGTTTACATCCTTTTATTTTTCATTTTTTTGACAACATATTCTTAGTCACTGTGCTATGATGTCACACATTGTTTCTGCTCTCTTTTAAACTTTTGTCTCTTGAGAGGTTACAAAGAGGAAGGAAAGAAATAAAAATCAAGCAATAAAAAAACACTACTTTCTCTTCTCTATGTTAAAGAACATATTTTAGGAGTGAGACTTGAGAGTTTTGATCCAGAAAATCAAGATGTGTTATATACATATATATTAATTTAAGATTTAATTTAAGGCTAACAGCACAGATTATTATCTGTCAACAAAGCAGAGGAATGCTCTGTGTGTGTGTGTGTTTGTGTGTGTGTGTGTGTGTATGTGTATGTGTATGTGTGTGTGCGTGAGATCATGGCGTATTGCCCTGCCTTGGAGCCTGCAATTCTAATTCCACCATTGGATTTTATCACTTTCAACTATGAAAGTTATAAGTCTCAAATTTGGTCAGCCAGGCACGGTGGCTCACGTCTGTAATTCCAGCACTTTGGGAGGCCGAGATGGGCAGATCACCTGGGATCAGGAGTTTGAAGCCAGCCTGGCCAACATGGCAAAACCCCGTCTCTACTAAAAATACAAAAAGTAGCTGGGTGTGGTGATGCACGCCTGTGATCCCAGCTACTCAAGAGGCTGAGACAGGAGAATCGCTTGAACCTGGGAGGCAGAGGTTGCAGTGAGCCGAGATCATGCCACTGCACTCCAGCCTGGGCGACAGAGTGAGACTCCGTCTCAAAAAATAACTAAATAAGTCTCAAATGTGGAGGTCTTGATTATAAAAAGGTATTAGGTGGCAATACCCTAATAATTATTTATTGTAAATTAGCTATTGGTTGTTATTTTAAAACAACCCAAGAGAATTATAGGGTCTTTAAGAATGTTACACTAAATATACAAATTCAGATGTGGGGAGGGAGGTTGTTGAAATTTCTTTAAATAGATATTTCATTTAATCTTATGTACATCGGGAAGTTCCAGGCAGACACCAGTTGCATTTCTCAGTGGAATCTTCAGCCTTACCTGATTGCAGTAGGTATGAGTTCACAACTATGGAGTCTTCCAATGCTGAAGCACATTCCCATGGATCCTTTTCCAATCATAACTATTCCAAGGTGAAGATGTGGCATATCTGCAAACAGAAGGCTAAGAGAATACAATAAAATTTCTAATACAGTATTCTTCATGTTACATGTTGTGAAATCTCTTGCATTTAAAGTACTTAGGTTCAATTTCTTTCAGTAATTTAGATGATTATTTTTCAGAGCAGGTTTATTCCAAGAACATACAATTATTAAAAGAACTGCCATTAACTAGCATTTACTTTCAGCTAGATAACTTAAGTAATTTTATAATTAAAATTTTAAAACCCATCATTAATAAGTTAAATAAATTTGTTTGATTTGTTGCATTGATTAGAGTGTGTACATTCCACCTTAGCTCTATCTCCCCCATTTTTTACTTGCTTCATACTTTTTTTTTTTTTTCTTGAGGCAGTCTTGCTCTGTTGCCAGGTTGGAGTGCAGTGGCACGATCTCGGCTCACTGCAACCTCTGCCTCCCAGGTTCATGCGATTCTCCTACCTCAGCCTCCCAAGTAGCTGGGACTACAGGCATGTGCCATCATGACCAGCTAATATTTTGTATTTTAGTAGAGATGGGGTTTCACCATGTTGGCCAGGATGGACTCAATCTCCTGACTTCATGATCCGCCCACCTCGGCCTCCCAAAGTGCTGAGATTACAGTTGGTCCCTATACAAATTTGGTGTCACCCAGTGTTGACAAATTATGTTAAAATAATTGACAGTTAAAATAATAAGTGTTTGTTATTATTTCCACCATTTTAAAAAGTTTTTTCCTCCAATCATGCACCTAGAAAACAGCATATTTTTGTTTAAATTCAAATTTGTGTAACTCTCAGGACTGCACCCTAAAGTTCTTTGTCAAGCTCTACAATATCTGCACCAAACTCAAAAACAATGAAATAATCCAATTTAAAAATGGGCAAAAGATAGAAATAGACATGTTTCCAAATAAAACATGCAAATGGCCAATAAGCATATAGAAATATGCTCAATATCACTAATCATCAGAGAAATGCAAAGTAAAACCACAGTGAGATATCACCTTACACAAGTCAGAATGGCTGTTATTAAAAAGAGTTTTAAGAAACCAGATATTGGTGAGGATGAGAAAGGAGAACGCTTATACATTGTTGGTGGGAATGTAAATTAGTACAACTACTATGGAAAACTGTGCAAAGATTTGTCAAAGAACTAAAAATAAAAGCATTATTTAATCCATAAATTTCACTATTGGGAATCTGTCCAGAGGAAAATAAATTGTTACCAAAATATACCTGCACTCATATGTTTATTGCAACAGTGTTCACGATAGCAAAGATATGGAATCACCCTAAGTGTTCATCAATGGACAACTGGATAAAGAAAATGTGGCATATGTACAGAATGAAATACTCTTCAGCCATAAAAAATAATGAAATAATGTCTTTTGCAGATATATGGATAAAACTGGAGGCCATTATCTTAAATAAGACAACTCAGGCACAGAAAGACAAATATCTCATATTCTCACTTGTAAGTGGGAGCTAAGCAATGGGTACAGTGGACTTAGAGTGTGAAATGAGAGACAATGGAGACTCAGCAGGATGGAGGGGTGGATGGTGAGAAATTACTTAATGGGTACAATGTAAGTTATTTGGGTGATGGGTACCCTAAAAGCACCTACTTAATCACTGCACCATCTATCCATGCAATAAAATTATACTTGTACCCTATAAACTTAAACACTTTTTAAAAAACCAAACAACACAAAAGGATTATCAGATAGCTTTGTTAATGTTCATAGAACCAGTGGAATACATATCTTAATTCAATTTAATTTCCCTCACTAAAAGTTATTCATCAATATATTCAATAACTACTAATTAGATATCTACTAGGTGCTAAACATAAATAGGTACTACTGATTAAACTGTAAATGAGAAATAATACCTGTCTTAAGTCAACTTAATATTCACTATTAAAATACAGAACAGGAAGTCAATGATTAGTTGAAATTTGAAAACCAAGAGGATTTTAGAACTGGAGAGAGTATTCATTAGACATCTGTAAAACTGAATAAAATGTAGAATACAGAAAGAAGATGATGGAAAATGAGGTGGTAATGGTTCTCTGTTGTAAGCTAATTGAGGTCATTGTAATAGGGATAGATGTTATGTTGAGGACAGGAACTGAAACCATGAAGGAGACCCAGCCACTGCCACAGGTATCAAGAAAACAATGTTTTCATGGTTTTCAAGGGTTCTCTTCTTTTTGCCCTACAGTTTTCTGCCAATGTCATATTTATTGCGGTTGTCCAGAATCCAGTGGTAATGGAGAATAATTTTTTTTTTCTGCAACAGAGCAGCATGTGGCTCTGAGACTATAGGCAAACATTAATGTATTGAAGATTTTAAACTTGTTTTACAACATGAACTTTCACAGTTAAATGTATTATCCCAGCAATTACAAGCCTGCAGAATTTAAATCTGAAGTCTTTAAGGACAGAAACACATAAACAACCGCAGAGACATGTAACATACTCCTTGGCTTTGATTCTAGAGTTTTTGTTAATTTTTCTTTTCAAGTATAGATGTCCTGCTGGGCACTAAAATTAACTGTTTTTGTCAATCCCTGATTTAAATTTTTTTTATTTTCCCCAGGATTCTGATATGCATCTCAGGGTTACACATTTCCTTCTGAAGGGCCCACAGCATACTTCAAATTCCACATGATCAAAGTTAAAATCATCACCATCCATCAGAAAAATCCAGGATGAACAATAGATGTCATCCTTGATGCTTACTTCATATTCACTCCCACAATTTTGTAGTTCTGCTGCCTTTTTGTCTTACCCAGGAAGCTACAAATTATCTCCCAAGTTGCATTTAGTAAATATTTTTAATAATTCCCAAAAACATTTGCACACTTCACTTCTAGCTTAGCATTTACTAGTTTTAAAGTACAAATGTAAGCCTCTTCTTCAGTAGGGTTTTCAATAATACATACACATATTTTCCTTTAACTTCAGCTACTAACACAAAGCCTGGCATGGAACAGATGATTGATATATCTTTGTGATACTCAAAGACTGCCATATTTTCCATATTATTTTCTGTCATTAGAGGAAGTAAGATATTTTAATCTCTGAGTTATCATATAATATAAAAGTATATCAAAAGATCAAGTTTCAATGGTAATTGATAATATCAGTACAAGAAAATATTAGAAAATTTGTCATTAGTTTGAAAAACTTCTAGTCCTGTTAATTAAAGAACAATCAAATCTCACATTGGAATATACAGCCAAGAAGAAGACAAAAGCTATTGAAATCCTGCCACTGAAGCACTTCATTACAAAAAAAGAAAGAGACTTACTGGGGATGTCCGCAGCTCTGAATAAGTCTTGAGACACAAATAAATGACTGCTTAAGTTGTATATATCCAACACTAGACCATAAAGGAAGAAACATGATGCAAACCTGTAATGATAAATTAAAGAATGGGGATATACTAAATATAGTATCTATATATTGTGCTTTATCTTCACATTTTTATATTTATTATATTATCTAGTTATAGGTATCCAAACATAAGGCAAAGACGTAATAATTCATGAAGAAAGGAAAAAATAAAAATCCCAAAATATGAAATGGGGCACACAGACATATATATACCAAAATATCTGGGTTTGGGAAGCTGCTACAGATAAGCACAGCATATTAAATCTGGAAGGATAGGAAGATTATCTGTTAATTTGTTTGGAGTTCACTGGCATTCTCTGCATATATGTGTTCTTTGAAAAATTATATATTTTGTTTGATGTTTAATTCATAAAATCTTTAAGTCATTGGCTTTGCTGCATATTTACCTTCCATATTTGCTGATTTATATAATGGATGTAATCATGTCACGAATCTCCTGGTGTTCTTCTGAGAATTAAAGACAACATAGCATGCACAGTGGGGTCTAGAATATTTTGATTGTTGAGTACATGTACCCATTATTATTGTGTATATTTTAATCATTGAAATATAAATACTGGAATATTTTGCCATAACATTTTCTGTATCTATTTAAAATAGTTTCTAAATATGCTTCTATAAAAAGTTTTTAGGTATATTGTTTAAAAACATCAATAATATAACATAAACTTAGAAATTAGTCTCGTTCTGAAGAATATTTTTCTTTCCAAAAGAAACCATTTTTATCCCTTAGTGTATTATGTATTTTACAGAGGTTTTCTATGGATTATAATTTCATATATGTGTCATTTTACAAAAACAAATGCAGCCATACATACATGGTACTATGCATCTTCTTTTCCTTTAAATGTGTATATATGTTATATATAAGGTATATATGTAATTTATGTATACATACAAAGAGAATCAATATTCTCTTTATTGAATATAATTGTTTAACTATAATCCTTGGGAAACATGAGATATGTATACAACACTTCCAGAGCTAGATCCATTTCCTATAATGAAAAATGAATGGAAATGTGGAGTCTTGGGTTATATATGCGTGTAAAAGTTCACAAAGTAATATTCAAAAGCATGTTTTTCTTCCTTTTTTTAAATTTAGGTGAAGGTCACAAAACATACAATTAGCCATTTTAACATGTATATTTAGTGACATTTTGTACATCCTCAATGTTGTGCAACCATCATCTCTTTCTAGTTTCAAAACGTTTTGTTCATTGAAGAACACCTCATAGTCATTAACTAATCACTCCCGATTACCCCCATTCCTGATCCCTTGGCAACCCACTAATCTACTTTCCATCTCTAGGGATTTGCCTATTCTGAATATTTCATAAGAAATTAATTATAAAATATGTGACTTTTAGTATGTGGTCACTTTCACTTAGCATAACAATTTTAAGGTTCGTTTAAGTTGCAGCATTGTGTCAGTACTTCATTCCCTTTTATGGCTGAATAAAATTCTGTTGTATGTATACATCACATTTTGTTTATATATTCATCTGTTGATGGAAATTTGGGTTGTTTATACTTTTGGCTGTTGTTAATAGTGCTGCTATAAGTATTTGTGAAAAGTATATGAGTACTTATTTTCGATATTTTAAAATATATATCTAGGAGTGGAATTACTGGATCATATGGTAAATTTATGTTTAACTGTCTGAGGAACAGCAAAACTATTTTCTGTGGAAGCTGTGCCATTTCACATTCCCACCAGCTATGTAGGAGGGCTCTAATTTCTCCACATCCTTGTCAGCACTTGTTATTTTCCAATTTTTAATTGGAATGTGAAATGGTATCTCATTTTGGTTTGATTTGCATTTTCTTAATGACCAGTGATGCCAACAATCTTTTCATGTGCATATTGACCATTTGTATATTGTCTCTGGAGAAATGTCTATTCAAGTCCTTTACTTGTTTTTGTTTTGTTTTTTGTTTTGAGAGGGAGTTTTCACTCTTGTTGCCCAGGCTGAAGTGCAGTGGCACGATCTCCACTCACGGCAACCTCTGCCTCCCAGGCTCAATCGATTCTCCTGCCTCAGCCTCCCAAGTAGCTGGGATTACAGGCACCCGCCACCATGCCCGGCTAATTTTTTTGTTATTTTTTATTAGAGATGGGGTTTCATCATGTTGGCAAGACTGGTCTCGAACTCCTGACCTCAGGTGATCCGCCCATTTTGGCCTCCCAAAGTGCTGGGATTACAGGCGTGAGCCACCATGCCCAGCCCTTTACTTGTTTTCTTAAGTTGGGGTCTTTGTCTTTTTGTTAAGTTTTCAGAAGTTTTTATATTCTGGATACTAAATCCTTATTAGATACACAACTTGCAAAGTATTTTCTCCCATAATGTAAGTTTTTTTTCCTCTTTTTAAATAATGTATCTTGATGCCCTAAAGTTCTAATTTTTATAATGTCTAAATTTATCTTTTTGTTCCCACTTATGATTTTCTGTCAAATCTAAGAATTTCTTGCCAAATCTTAGGTCAGGAAGATTTACCTTGATGTTTTCTTCTAATAGTTTTATAGTTTATGCTCTTATATTTAGGTTGTTGATTCACATTGAATGAATTTTTATATTTGGAGTGAGGTAAGGGCCCAACTTCATTCTTCTGCATGTGGAAATAAGTCATCCCTTGAAAAGACACTATTCTTTCCCTATTGAATGGTTCAGGCACCATTGTTGATAATCATTTAGCCATAGACGTGTTGTTTATTTCTCAACTTTGGATTATCTTCAATTAGTCTGTGTTCATACTTATAAGAGTACTAGATTGTTTGGAGTACTTTGTAACTACAAAGTTGCTTCTGTAACTTTGTTGTAAGTTTTGAAATTGGGAAGTGTGAGTCTATCATCTTCATTTTTCTTTTTCAAGGTTGTTTTGGCTACCCAGGGCCCACTGCAATTCTATATGAATTTGTGGATCAGCTTTTCTTTCTTTTTTTCTTTTTTAAGAGATGTTTTCTTCTTCTGTTCCCCAGGTTGGAGGACAATCGCATGATCATATGTCACTGTAATCTTGAACTCCTGTGCTCAAGCAATACACCTGCCTTAGCCTCCTGAGTACCTAAGACCACAGGCACATGCCACCACATTTGACATTTTTTATTGTACTTTAAGTTCTGGGGTACATGTGCAGAACATGCAGGTTTGTTACATAGGTATACGTGTGCCATGGTGGTTTGCTGCACCCATCAACCCGTCATCTACATTAGGTATTTCTCCTAATGCTCTCCCTCCCCTAGCCCCCGATCTCCCAACAGGCCCCAGCGCATGATGTTCCCCTCCCTGTGTCCATGTGTTCTCATTGTTCACCTCCCAATTATGAGTGAGAACATGCGGTGTTTGGTTTTCTGTTCTTGTGTTAGGTTGCTGAGAATGATGGTTTCCAGCTTCATCCACATCCCTGCAGAGGACATGAACTCATCCTTTTTATGGCTGTGTAGTATTCCATGGTGTATATGTGCCACATTTTTTTTTTTTTTGCTTTTCTACATTTTTTTTAATTATTATTATGCTTTAAGTTTTAGGGTACATGTGCACAATGTGCAGATTAGTTACATATGTATACATATGCCATGCTGGTGTGCTGCACCCATTAACTCGTCATTTAGCATTAGGTATATCTCCTAATGCTATCCCCTCCCCCCACCCCACAACAGTCCCCAGAGTGTGATGTTCCCCTTCCTGTGTCCATGTGTTCTCATTGTTCAATTCCCACCTATGAGTGAGAATATGCGGTGTTTGGTTTTTTGTTCTTGCGATAGTTTACTGAGAATGATGATTTCCAATTTCATCCATGTCCCTACAGAGGACATGAACTCATCATTTTTTATGGCTGCATAGTATTCCATGGTATATATGTGCCACATTTTCTTAATCCAGTCTATCATTGCTGGGCATTTGGATTGGTTCCAAATCTTCGCTATTGTGAACAGTGCTGCAGTAAACATACGTGTGCATGTGTCTTTATAGTAGAATGATTTATAATCCTTTGGGTATATACCCAGTAATGGGATTGCTGGGTCAAATGGTATTTCTAGTTCTAGAGCCTCGAGGAACCGCCACACTGTCTTCCACAATGGTTGAAGTAATTTACACTTCCACCAACAGTGTAAAAATATTCCTATTTCTCCACATCCTCTCCAGCACCTGTTGTTTCCTGAATTTTTAATGATTGCCATTGTAACTGGTGTGAGATGGTATCTCACTGTGGTTTTGATTTGCATTTCTCTAATGACCAGTGATAATAAGCTTTTCTTCATGTTTGTTGGCTGCATGTCTTCTTTTGAGACATGTCTGTTCATATCCTTCACCCACTTTTTGATGGAGTTGTTTTTTTCTTGTAAATTTGTTTAAGTTCTTTGTAGATTCTGGATATTAGCCTTTTGTCAGATGGATACATTGCAAAAATTTTCTCCCATTCTGTAGGTTTCTTGTTCAATCTGATGATAGTTTCTTTCTCTGTGCAGAAGCTCTTTAGTTTAATTAGATCCCGTTTGTCTATTTTGACTTTTGTTGCCATTGCTTTTGGTGTTTTAGACATGAAGCATTTGCCCATGCCTATGTCCTGAATGGTATGGCCTAGGTTTTCTTCTAGGGTTTTTATGGTTTTAAGTCTTACATTTAAGTCTTTAATCTATCTTGGGTTAATTTTTGTATAAGGAACGTATCCAGTTTCAGCTTTCTGCCTATGGCTAGCCAGTTTTCCCAACACTGTTTACTAAATAGGGAATCCTTTCCCTATTGCTTGTTTTTGTCAGGTTTGTCAAAGATCAGATGGTTGTAGATGTATGGTGTTATTTCTGAAGCCTCTGTTCTGTTCCATTGGTCTATATCTCTGTTTTGGTACCAGTACCATGCTGTTTTGGTTACTGTAGCCTTGTAATATAGCTTGAAGTCAGGTAGCATGATGCCTCCAACTTTGTTCTTTTTGCTTAGGATAGTTTTGGCTATGCAAGCTCTTTTTTGGTTCCATATGAAATTTAAAGTAGTTTTTTTCCAACTTTGTGAAGAAAGTCAATGGTAGCTTGACGGGGATAGGATTGAATCTATAAACTACTTTAGGCAGTATGGCCATTTTCATGATATTGATTCTTTCTATCCATCAGCATGGAATTTTTTTCCATTTGTTTGTGTCCTCTCTTATTTCCTTGAGCAGTGGTTTGTAGTTCTCCTTGAAACAGTTCTTCACATCCCTTGTAAGTTGGATTCCTAGGTATTTTATTCCCTTAGTTGCAATTGGGAATGGGAGTTCACTTATGATTTGGCTCTCTGTTTGTCTGTTATTGGTGTATAGAATGCTTGTTATTTTTGCACATTGATTTTGTATCCTGAGACTTTGCTGAAGTTGCTTATCAGCTTAAGGAGATTTTGGGCCGAGATGATGGGGTTTTCTAAATATACAATCATGTCATCTCTAAACAGAGACAATTTGACTTCCTCTTTTCCTAAGTGAATACCCTTTCTTTCTTTCTCTTGCCTGATTGCCCTGGCCAGAACTTCCAATATTATGTTGAATAGGAGTGGTGAGAGAGGGCGTCCTTGTCTTCTGCCAGTTTTCAAAGAGAATGCTTCCAGTTTTTACCCATTCAGTATTATACTGGCTGTGGGTTTGTCATATATGGCTCTTATTACTTTGAGATATGTTCCATTAATACCTATTTTATCATGAGTTTCTAGCATGAAGGGCTGTTGAATTTTGTCAAAGGCCTTTTCTGCATCTATTGAGATAATCATGTGGGTTTTTGTCATTGGTTCTGTTTATGTGATGGATTACGTTTATTGATTTGTATATGTTGAACTATCCTTGCATCCCAGTGATGAAGCCAGCTTGATCATGGTGGATAAGCTTTTTGATGTGCTGCTGGATTCAGTTTGCTAGTGTTTCATTGAGGATTTTCGCATCAATGTTCATCAGGGATATTGGCCTAACATTTTCTTTCTTTCTTGTGTCCCTGCCAAGTTTTGGCATCAGGATGATGCTGGCCTGATAAAATGAGTTAGGGAGGATTCCCTCTTTTTCTGTTGTTTGGAATAGTTTCAGAAGGAATGGTACCAGCTCCTATTTGTACCTCTGGTAGATGGTGGTGGATAAGCTTTTTGATGTGCTGCTGGATTTGGTTTGCCAGTATTTTATTGAGGATTTTCGCATCGACGTTCATCAGGGATATTGGCCTGAAATTTTATTTGTTGTGTCTCTGCTAGGTTTTGGTATCAGGATGATGATGGCCTCAAAAAATGAGTTAGGGAGGAGTCCCTCTTTTTTTATTGTTTGGAATAGTTTCAGAAGGAACGGTACCAGTTCCTCTTTGTACCTCTGGTACATTTTTGATTGGTAGGCTATTACTGCCTAAATTTCAGAACTTGTTATTGGTCTATTCAGGGATTTTACTTCTTCCTGGTTTAGCCTTGGGAGGATGTATGTGTCCAGGAGTTTATTCGTGTCTTCTAGATTTTCTAGTTTATTTGTGTAGAGGTGTTTATAGTATTCTCTGATGGTAGTTTTTTTTGTTGTTGTTTTGTTTGTTTGTTTTTACAAGTAATGGAGTCAAATACACAAAATCTTATTTATATGAATTGACATACATGAAAAGTATTCTGTAAAATCTATGCAGGCATGATGTGCCATCTCACCTTTTCTTGTCTTCTGGACAGATTTTGAGTTTCTAAAGGAAAAGAAGGGTTTATGAGATTCAAAGCACAGGCAGAAGTGAGTCACAGAATTGGTAAGAAGACCATTCTCCATCCCACCATGACCTCACATGCATCTGTGAAACACAGAAGATAAAGACTGGAGAGGCAGTGGCAGTTGCTGAGAACTGTTGTTTCCTTTGCAGTAGCAGAAAATTGTATGGCTCCCAGGTGAACAGTGTTCAATCAGCAAATACATGGAAAGGAAACACTTCTAAGCAGACAATCTAGGTGATCCTTTACTAAAGCAAATATGATCATGGCCGACTCTGACTTTAATCATTCAAAGGCCTCCTGTTGTTCATAAAATAAAAAGCAATGGCCAGGCACGGTGGCTCACGCCAGTCATCCCAGCACTTTGGGAGGTTAAGGTGGGCGGATCACCTGAGGTCATGAGTTCGAGACCAGCCTGGCCATCATGGTGAAACCCTGTTTCTACTAAAAATACAAAAACTAGCCGGGTGTGGTGGTGCATGCCTGTAATCTCAGTTACTCAGGAGGCTGAGGTGGGCTAATCACTTGAAGTTGGGGGGCGGGGGAGCACACAGAGGCTGCAGTGAGCCATGCCACTGCACTCCAGCCTGGGCAACAGAAAGTCCATCTCAAAAAAAATAAAAATAAATAAATAAAAAGCAATAGTGATCACAATTATACATATTCTCATAGTATCCCCACATTTCACCTCAGGGAGCATTAAATGATTAATTGTATGATTGGTTGTTTAATATGAATCTCCAGTACTAGAATACAGTGTCACATAAGAATAGAGACCATTATGTCTTTTACTCTGTATTCTCTCTAGAAACCAGCAAAGAGCCTAGCCCACTGGCTACATAAATGAATGAATTATTCTTTTGAATTTAATTGGGAGTTTCCAGGAAAGTAGTAGAAATGTATTCTCTATATAAAGACTAAAAGGTGATGGAAGAGATTGACTTTGTGTAGAAAATGTCAAGGTGTGAAAGGGAGTACATCTGAACGTAAGCACTGATAAACTTCAAGCTTCTTGTGCCAAACTTGGAGATTTGGAGATGACCTGTTTGGCTATAATTTGTGAGCTCATGGTCTGCCTTGCAGAGACTGCCCTTTAGTTCATCTGCCCCAGGGGATTCCTAAAGTGGATTTCTTCAACTTCTGTGAAAGCACACGATTTTGCAAGCTTCCTCATGTACCTCTTTCAAGTACTCCAGTTCCAGAAGCCTCTTTATAGGTACACTATGGCTGTCTTTTATCAACTATAGTGATAAGATAACATTAGATTTTACCCTTTGTTTCTAAGTTTCTTGACATTTGTCTTCTCTCTGCTGGGGCTTTCACCCCTGCTATCTTTCTTAGATGCTTGCTAATCTCTTCTGATAATTACCATCCTGACAGGAGCCACAGCTATCCACTGAGTCTTATCTGCCCCAGCTTTTCCCACCTCATATATTTTGCCACTGAATGTTTTCAGAAATCACATGTTCCAGAGTTTCAGAATGTTCAAATTTTATGAAAAATGAACAACATAATCAAATTCTCCTTGCTCACATCTCTTTCCTCTACAGAGTTCCATGCATCTTTATCCCAGGTAATTCTCTTGTTCATGGCCTCTTTTTATAAGAATAATTTAAATAATTTAAAGAATAATATATACAAATAATTACTTTATACATTATTGAAGACCCATTATAAAATAGGCACTACTCTATGCACTTTGTATATATTACCTATAATTCTTACAAGAGTCTTGCAAGGTAGGAATTATCCCATTTTCCAGATAAGGAACAGTGAGACACTATCAATTCCTTTTGAGAGAGTTCACATCCCGTAGATTCTGTGGGACAAAGTGTCTTCCCTGAGATATCCTAGAGGTGAAGGATGGTGTATCCTCCTTCTCTTCACCTCTTGAAAATATAAGATTAACTGAATGTTTCATCCTTGTCACATATAGAGGGGACTAAGAATCCCACAATATGACTTTCAGGTATCCCGGGACATACAAGAAGGAAATTGTCAGGGTTTTCTCTTTTAAACTAATTAGTAGGTAAATCCCCAAATATTCCTAGCTCCAAAGAAGGCATGGGTCATGACAGAGCACAGCTGGGTTTGGTCTCAGGGTTGTTGCCTTCAGGAAGTAAAAGCAGCACTAAGTTTAAATTGCATTGTGCCTTTGAAATTGCAATGCAGCTATATCCATGTCCCAGCTGTATGTGTTTCTCTCAAAAATATTATCTACACTGACACCTGATAAAAATTTCTAAATAGAAATATTGTATGATCTTGATGTAAAACTCTTCCATGAGTCTTACCTACTTTGGTTAAGCACAGACTGTACTGTGACTTATGAGATGCTTCAGAATATGTATCCCACTGGGTCTCCACACATTAGCAGCCCCTGTTTCCTCTCTGCCTTTTGGATTACAGCCATATGAGTGAGTTTTGTTTGTTCCTAGGTGCCTTGTTATGTTTGTGAATGCTGCTCTCTCTACTCCCACCCCGTGTTATCTTTACCCTCAGAAGTAACTATTACTGATGGAATTATGTCTGATCCTTCATGTATGTTAGGCAAAGAGAATCGCTGAGAATCTCTGCATATGGATTTCTACACAATTATGGTAGATTGTGTAGAAATCTACCCTACAATGGACACTGTAAAGAAATTATATATTTACATGACTTTCTTTGCTAGCTAAAAGCTTCCTGCATTATACATGTTTTATCTCAGTGCCTGGTGCACAGTTGATTATAAATTGTTAGTAATGGAATATGTGAGTGTTGGAATGTTTTCCAGAAAGATGGCTTACGAAAGTACTTCCTTCTTTCCTTTTTAAGAGATTCATCTTCAAGATTAATGGAGGCCTCTATTTGAGGTTTTGGTTCCTTAAATAAAGGACAGTATAGAAATACAAAATTGTCTTTATCAATATAGTGCTTCCAACTCAGTCTTGCTATTATCTTGATTAACTTTAAAATATTTTTAAATGTCCCAAACACCAACACAAATACAAAAGAATATAACCCTGTATAACTACATTCAGAAATGGTAAACCCAAGGCATTTTAAGAGATGAGTGGATTTGTTGGCATTTAGAACTTGATATGAGGACACTTAGGAAAATGAAAATTCTTATGACCACTACAATTATTATTTAAAGTTCTATTTTCAGCAATTCATAAAATCCAGCTCCAAAAAAGAACCTCAAAGGACACATTCTCAGCAAAGATTTGCAAATTGCAGACTCTCCTTCAAAGGCTCCTTTTTACTTAAAAGGGAAACACTTGACCACAGTGGTTCCTAGTTTCCAGTAATGAGCTCACAGCCTCAGCTGTTGCATCTTGTTAATGCCAGATCTACTTGATGGTGACTGACATAGTGTCTCTTTGAAATTGCAGGCAAGTTACAAAGAAAGCTATTTCTTAAAACAACAGACTTTGTAAAGCCGCAGATGGGTATGTGGCATCCACAATCCTGCCCCTGTCTCACAAACAATACTTGGCATTTTCATCAGCAGCCTGCATGAGTTGAGGATTGCATCATGTCAGGGAATCCTGGAAGGTCTCTATGGGCACCCATAAAGACAGCCAGCATTGTTATCTGGTTGTTCCTATGAGAGGGAGGGGAAACCACAAGTTTTGAATTCAACCTTTGAACAAATAATTGAATGAATAAAAAATGTCCCACAGAGATCAACTCCCATCCCTCATGTGCCCATAAGGACTTCTCATTTCCTAGTAACAATTTCTATTATGTTTTGAAGTTAAGCCTTAATTAAAACAATAGTTAAAGCTTAATGAAGTATAGTTCGGATTCTTTTTTAAAAGGCAATAAGTAAATATTTTATGCATGAAAATTTTGAAGATCCTACCATCCAGAAATTCAGTCATATAGCCAATATTTATCAAAAGCCTCTATATATCTGGTTAAGTGCTAAGGATGGAGAATACAAATGTGGATTTCTTTTTTACTACCCTTAAGTTACTCAATGTTAGGCAAAGAAAAACATCAAGAGCAACCAACATTTTTAACAAACAATTACAATTTGAAAAGCACTAAGAGGCCGGGCATGGTGGCTCACATCTGAAATCCCAGCACTTTGGGAGGCCAAGGCAGGCGGATCACCTGAGGTCGGGAGTTCGAGACCAGCCTGACCAACATGGAGAAACCCCATTTCTACTAAAAATACAAAATTAGCTGGGCGTGGTGGCACATGCCTATAATCTCAGCTACTCGGGAGGCTGAGGCAGGAGAATCACTTGAACCCAGGAAGCGGAGGTTGCAGTGAGTCGAGATCAAGCCATTGCACTCCACCTTGGGCAACAAGAGTGAAACTCTGTCTCAAAAACAAAAAAGAAAAGAAAAGAAAAGAAAAGCACTAAGATCCAGATCTGGATGTTTTATGATGATAAAGAACTTGGTATTTAATTCTTCCCAGAAAAAATATCTAAAATTATCAGGTTAATACGTTTTAAAGAGGGCTATGCCAACTGGAGAGGAAAATTAGAACATACTTGTAAAGTCCCATTAATTCATTATATGACAGCTTGTTGGACACATTTTTGTTATATATAAATAGAATAATAGTACTACATACTTTCAATTTTTAAAAATATGCAAGTAGATAAGAAAATGCTTTCTTAAACAGTAATAATGTTGCTAAAAAATTATTATTAGCCTATCAGCAATCTTTTTCAACCTTATTTTCCCTCTTTTATGTGGAAGAGAGTATCAACTGACATATATAACAGCTATCACACTTTATATAATTTTATTGTGTTTTCATGAAAGTAAAAACAAAGAAACTCTAATTTTACATCAGAGAGCTAAGGTTGGGGAATAGAAATGTGGATTTCTTTTTCACTACCTTTAAGTTGCTTAAGTTACTCAATGTTACTTAAAACAATGTTACATGTCTCTTTCAGGTGAAAAGACAGTATCTCTATTCAAACTCGCCCAAGAAAAAATAAATTCGTCGATGAAAGCCATTTAATTTATTGGCACATGCCATATCATAATCAGACAAAACTGACTCAAGAATCTCAAAGGAGGTTAACTAAACTATTTATCTTCCCATAATTCAATTCCACTGTAGAAAGTGCTTAAAGATATGCCTGACACATAGTAGCCGTTCTGTAAGTGTTAAAGAAAAATAAATGAATAAACAAATAATTACATCCCATTGTGGATTAGTCTCATTTGATTTTATTCAAGCATTTTAAAGGGCTACATAAGATAAATATTAGGAGTCCTAAATGTATATTCTTCTATTTTAGAAAACACAGTGGGAAGAGATCAGTTTGGCCACTGTCGTTAATTCTATGGAATCAGCCTAATTTTCCCCTTGTGTCATATGCCTATACTTGAACAAATCCTTGGGTCCAGCAATATTAGATACTATAATTGGAACTCACATCATGTGGAACAAGAAGGGGTATCTCACTGCTACAAGGGCACAAACAATATGTATCTACCATATTTCACTTTTTGAATACCCGGAATCCCCATCATTTCTTATTTCAAGTATGCAATCCCAAAAAAAGATCACAAAGGTGAACTTCTGCTTCCAACCAAGATGGAGTAATATGAAGGAATGGGGGAACAATTTTTTTTTTTTTTTTTTGAGATGGAGTCTCGTTCTGTCGCCCAGGCCGGACTGCAGTGGTGCCATCTCAGCTCACTGCAAGCTCCGCCTCCCGGGTTCACGCGTTCTGTAGCCTCAGCCTCCTGAGTAGCTGGGACTACAGGCACCGGCCAACACGCCCGGCTAATTTTTTGTATTTTTAGTAGAGATGGGGTTTCACTGTGTTAACCAGGATGGTCTCTATCTCCTGACCTCGTGATCTGCCCGCCTCGGCCTCCCAAAGTGCTGGGATTATAGGCCTGAGCCACCGCACCCGGCCTGGGGGAACAATTTTAACCCAATAAGAATGTTTTTAAAAATCCAGAATCCAAACACACACAAAAACAGTTAACATCTTAGTAGTGTAAGAATAAAGACATTCCTCCTAAGATCAGGAACGAAACAGAGATGGACTCTTTAACTACTTCTATTCAACATTATACCTAAAGTTCTTGTCACTGCAATAATGCAAGAAAAAAAGAAATAACACATTTCCAGATTGCTAAAAAGGACACAAAATTGTCTTGATTTGCAGACCACATGATCATGATACCACTTATAGACAAATCTAGGAAATTCAAGCTCATGTGGAATGACCAAATCATATCAGTGGTTTTCTGGAGACATAGAAATAGTCAGGAGAGGATTTGAAGCAAGAGATTACAAAAAGGCAAAAGGAAATTTACAGGGACGACAGGTGTGTTTATTACCTTGATAGTGCTGCTCATTTCATAGCACAATATATAAGTCAAAACTTACCAAATTTTTCACTTTAAATGTGTTTAATATATGCCAATTGTATCTCAATAAAATGGTTTTATAAAAAGCAAAACAAAATATTTTCATAATATGTGTTAGAGTTCATCAGAGAAACAGAAATACATACACACACACACAGAAAAAGAGAGAGACAGAGATGGAGAAATGGAGAGAGAGAGGTTTTAATGCACTAGCTCATGCTACTGTGGAGCTGGCAAGTCTGAATCTGTAAGGCAAGCCAGCAGGCTGAAAACTCAGGTAGGATTTTACTGTTGCAGTTTTGAGGCAGAATTCCTTCTTTGGGAAACCTCAGTGTTCTTAAGGGTTGCTTGCAGCCCACCTATATTGTGGAAAGTGCTATGATCTGAATGTTTCTGTTTCCCTCAAATTCATTTGTTGAAATCCTAATCCCTAAAGTGATGGTCTTAGAGGTTGGACCCTTTGAGAAATGATTAGGTTGTCAGGTCAGAGCTTTATGAATGAGATCAGTGGCCTTATAAATGTGGCCCCGGAGAAACCCTCACCCTTCTATCGTGTGAGAACATCTGAGAAAATGCTAACTGTGAGCCGGAAAGTGGTTCCTTACCAGAGACTGAATCTGTCAGCACCTTGGCCTTGGACTTTCCAGCCTCCAGAAGCGTAAGAAATAAATTGCTGATGTTAACATGCTACCCACTTTATGGTATTTTGTTGTGCCAGCGTGAACAGACCAAGACAGAAGTAAACGTACTTTATGTAAAGTCAACTGACTCTAAATGTTAATCACATCGAAACAATATCTGCACAGCAATATCTAGACTAGTATTTAACCAAACACTAGTCAAATACTAGTTCCTGCTTAGGAACCACCTTGCAGTACTATATGAATTATATACCATATCATACAATCATTCACACACATACACATACACACACACACACACATACACTTGTCTCCTCCATAAGGAGATAACCTAGAATCACATTTATAACTGCTTTTAGCTCTAAGTAAGGAATTTTGAGATGATTTTCATGCCTCTCATCTAGGTCAGATGTGGCTCCCTGATTATCCTGAGACATATGATGAAGTAAATATAGTCACTGAAAAAATCTTCCAAAATATAGAGGTACAGGGAGAACACCATTAAAACTCCAATTTAAAAAACAAGGACAGGCAAAGCAAATACAGTAAATATCTGTATATGGAAGATGTCACATCCTATTTGGCTAGGGTAGGGAAAAATAATCCCTCTTCTGATAGTGTGAGTTCTTTAGTTTGGCAATCTGGCAGCACACAGTTCTCTCTGGGATAATTTTATTCGTCATTGATGCAACCCAGAGCATTTTAAGTGAACATAATAAGGGACAGACACCAATCCATTTCAATGGGCTAAATTATGCAGGCCTAGGAACTATCTTGCAGTTCAAAGAATTTCACAGACTTTTGTAAAAAATTGTTGGGAGTTTCTCTGAATAAATGTAACACCCTATTAGGCAGCTAGTCAATTTGATTATAAGAAACACCACAGATTAGAAACTAATTATAGAAATGTAACTCCATAATTGTTGAATCCGGATCATACTTTTGTTTCTTTTTCTAGGCAATAGTCTTCTGTCCTTTCTATCCTTTCCCACAGGCCTCAGAGTAATGACATCCATTAGGGCAACCAAATGAAAACCAAAGGGCAATGTAAAATAACAGGCATTGAGTGATGAAGCATAGCTCAACAGTTGCCTCTTACAAGGGTGTGTCCTGTAAAATGGAAACAATTATTACCTTTGCCTTATGAAGTCAAGAGAAGGAGAAGATGGAAGGGTGGGGTAAAAAGAATCAACATTACTCATTTTCTAAATACCCCTGAATCCAAAAACTAATCCCCATTGCATTTGTTGCCTGTCTATTTGCACTTCACCTTTGAGCAAAATGTTTTATCTTGTTGTGTTTAGTTCTTGGAGACCAAAGGCTTATCTGATCCTCTGTACTCTAGGATTGCTGCCTTCAGGTAGAAAAGCTCCTATCTTAAGAGAAGAACTACATGTCATCTCTTTTCAAATTCAGGTATGATGCCTGAGATTGAAATGGGTTCTTTTCTATCAGAATTCTTCTAACGTCTGTAAGAAACAATTAGCATATTCCACCATCATGTGATTTTTTTATTTAAGTTTTCTACCCTTCTAGGTTTGGTATGTACCTGGTCTAAACTCAACTAACAGTTGGTTTTAATTTAGCCATCTCTTCTTTTAGTGTTAAACAAGTTTTGTGAAATTTCTAACCAGAGATAGAGCTTTCTGTCACCTCTCCTCCCAAATGATCTACAGTTCATTTTATTTCAATCAGTTCCTGTTTCACGGTATGTTACTTTTAACACTGCAATCCTGGTTTAAATTTCTGTATTTTTTGGTAATTATTTGATTTTAAAGCCAACAGAATTTCAACTAAAACTAGCTGATATGAAGAGCATTCAGTAACTCTTTTATCCTGGAAGGTTAAGAATAGATAAACTTTCAGGCTGGTTGGATCCAGAGATGTAACTGATGCTGTGAACTTTCTCTTCCTCTGTGATATGGTCTGGCTGTGTCCTCACCCAAATCTCATCTTGAATTGTAGCTTCCATAATCCCCAAGTGTCATGGGAGGGACCGAGTAGGAGGTAACTGAATCATGGGGGTGGATTTTTCCCATGCTGTTCTCATGATAGTGAATAAGTGTCATGAGATCTGATGGTTTTATAAAGGGCAGTTCACCTGCACATGCTCTCTTGCCTGCCACCATGTAAGACATTCCTTTGATCCTCCTTCACCTTCTGCCATGATTGTGAGGCCTCCCAGCCATGTGGAACTGTGAGTCCAAGAAACCTCTTTTCCTTATATCCCAGTGTCGGATATTTCTTCCTAGCAGTATGAACATGGACCAATAAACTCTGCTTCCTTCTAAATACTGTCCTTGTTCTAGCTCACAGTAGCTGACTCCCATGCATATAGCCTATATCACACATTTGAAGAACAAGTTACATGAATCATGATATGTTTTAGAGGGGACTTTGTGAGTCAAGTCAAGGAGTCAACATACAGGCAGTAAATTCTTTTGCAGAAGGGGTGGGGGAATGTAGATTAGAAGAGTGTGACAGGTGGGTGGCATAAATAAAGAATAGGGAGAGGGAAAAAAATTCACCCGTTTAACAGCTAAAACTGAAGCCGATTCTGTTATTGTGGATACAAAATATTAGCTATTTCTATCTCTCTTAGTGGTGCTGTATAAGGGAAACCTAAAGAGACTGAACCTTTCTCTGATTAATATGGGACATTAATAATGATTAAAACTTGGAGGCAGGCCTTCTCAATGAAAGTTTCTTCTCTTTTCTTTTTTTTTGAGACAAAGTCTCACTCTGTGGCCCAGGCTGGAATGAAGTGGTGCTCCAGTGTTGTGACATACAACATTGGATGAATTTTGAAAAAAAATGTATACACATTCTCTTATTATTTATTTATTGGGGTATTTTGCATTTTTCACCATTATAAACAATGCCTTCATGTATATGCTTGAATATGCATATATAAATATACGTCTCAAGCCACATCTTTAAGTACCCCCCAGAACAGATTTCAAACCATGGATTTGCTAGATAAAAGCACATAAATATTTTAACATCAAAATAATAAAACTGATAAAGAGCATAGTCAATACACACACACTTATATAGTGCATGCATACATATTATGCATATGATATACATATACTACATATATAACATATGTAGTATTGCATTAATACATATGTACTGGGTTTTATTTGAATTTCTTTGCTTGGGGTGAGTGGATATCTGTATAATATGCTTATATGTGAATTTTATTTGTGTTTGTCTGGTATAGGTTTTAAAATTATAAAACAAATTACATAAAATACATTTTCAATATTGTTGAAAGCATTTTGTCAGTCTGGGTCAAGAGTTTTAAAATGTTATCATTTTTAATTTGGCTTCACTGCACCTCCAGCCTGGGTGACAGAGTGAGACTTTGTCTCAAAAAAGAAAAAAAGAAAATTAAAAATTTTGAGGTCAATATCCTGATATGTACATTTTATCAATAAGTAAAATATACTAACCCTTTTTGTACATTTTTTTATGTCTTGGGAAAATAAAATATTTTAAAATGTGTAATTTCTACCCACATCCCCAAATTCTCCTTCCATCACCCTGACCTATATGTAATATTTATAATGTACCATACATATTCTCTCTCACTTCAAGTAAAAGAGAAAAAAGAGGGAGACAAGCCATATGCATTAAAATTTTTACAACAGTTAATTCTGAGTAGTTTGGGTTTTGGGTAATTACAATTACTTTTTTTACCCTTTTCTTTTTAAATTTTCAATTCAATTTTATAATCAACAGAAGTAAATAAACTAAAAAAAATTCCAAAGGCTCAGAGAAGTAGGTTAGCTGGGCCCTTCTCTGGCAGGCGGGCACAGCAGTTGTGCTGAATGGACATGCCTCCAGTGTGCTCAGAAATGGTAGGAAAGATTGTGCACGCCTCTGGGCTATTTGTGGACAGTCTTATAGGGACCTCCTTTGGCTCAAAACTACATGTTGTAGAAGTAAGGTCTGGATTCCCAGGAATAACAATCCAACTGATGGCACATGCAGCCAACCCCACCCCATGGCTGAGAGATGAGAGCCATGCACTGTAAGGTTGCAAGATAGAGGTGGAGAGTACTTATAGATTGTCTCACTTCGGTGGTTTTGAACAGTGTTAACGATCCTGTCTAGAACAGTATATTTTGTGGTCAATATCTTTCCTTTTTATGATTGTTTTACCTTTATCCATTAAGAAAAGTGTGGCAGAGCTCTGCTCTCTTCGTGACACTCACAATGTATAGGCAGTAATATGGAAAAGCAGAGTCTGGGTTGGGCCCCAGTGGCTGCCATATGCTGCTATCTGATATTTCCCGAGAAGTCCCTTGGGGTGGAGTAATGAGTGAGTGTTTCGGATGTTAGTGAATGGGAAACAACAGAAAACTTATGAGCAAGCTTGTAAAAAAAAAACCTCAGCCACTGGGATGAGATTCAATAAAATAAGGCTAAAATTTCTTTTCTGGGAAAAGAAGAAAATAATCTTTCATTGGACTTAAAAGTAAAGATTTTATTTAGACAGGCAAAGAACATTGCCTGTTTTTTCACTATTTTGATTATAATGATAATACCTGGTGTGTTTAGCTTCTGGGCTGTAGTGAGCATCACACAGAGCTTCCCAGCCTGAGCATTGCCTAAATATTATTTGATAACAAGGAGAGATTTAGGTGTTCAAAGATAGGTCATACCTGATTTACAAATGTAATAAACTATGAGAGAGCATCATTTACAAAGCAAAAACAGAAAGTGATGGAGAGAAATGTTGAACATAATCCCATAGTCCCATAGCATTCCATTCAATTAGTTCTGTTAGACATTCATGACTGACTCAGCACACAACAATTTAAGTAGGGCAGAGGGGATGTGGAAAGAACTGGAACAAACAGGACAAAGATGATTTAAAACATTGAAAACAGCCTAAAAGGATCTATCTTTAGATATCTGCTGGTAGTATGACTGAACCTATCGGGGTATATGAGTGTTCTCACCTGTGAAAGAAAAAGTTGAAATGAATGGTGGGCTTTTCTGGCATGAAATTCATATCAGAATTGATGACTTAATCACTTCCCCAAATGCCTCACCTCCTAATACCACCACAATAGGGCTTAAGTTTTTACACATATATTTTACACATATATTTTAGTTTTCAGATCTTAGAAAAACTAGTAGACTTTCAGCAGCAAAATGATTGCTTTAGATGATATATTCATAGAAATGCATATAAAACTAAAGGTTTTCAGAATGCGGTGGAAAGAGAACCAGCTTGACACACCTGGTGGTAATTGAGAAAACTGAACATGAAGAATTTTCTTGCCCAACTCACTGGTTTTATCTATTGGAATCTGTTGGAATATCTTGAGACCTGCTATGGAAGTGAAAATTCTATTTTAGCCAGAAAAAAGTCATCTTATTAACCCAGGGTGTTCACAGACCATTGAATTGAGCTCCTTTCTAATCTTATTCCCCTTTGTTGGTATAATACAAGGCTACCTTTTCCAAAATTCTATTATAATATTAGGAGGATTAATCTTCCAGCTGGAGACTGTCTCCCTTTTCCTTTTTACCAAAAGGCAGGGATAAAAATAAGCAATAAAAGTAAGTAGACAGGCCGGGTGCGGTGGCTCACACCTGTAATCCCAGCACTTCAGGAGGCCAAGGCGGGTGGATCCCTTGAGGTCAGGAGTTGGATACCAGCCTGACCAATATGATGAAACCCCATCTCTACTAAAAATACAAAAATTACCCAGGCTTGGTGGCATGCGCCTGTAATCCCAGCTACTTGGGAGGCTGAGACAGGATAATCGCTTGAACCCAGGAGGCGGAGGTTGCAGTGAGCTGAGATCACGCCATTGCACTCCAGAGTGGACAACAAGAGCAAAACTCTGTCTCAAAGAGAAAAAAAGTAAGCAGATAATGCACACCTTTATCTAAAAGCCTGTCTCTTCAAAGAATATAATCATTTCCAATAATTATACCTGAATGCTGGAAAAGTTTGAGATAGTTCTATAGCCGGGTCACTAACTGATTGATAGTTCATCAACTTTTTCAGTGTATCCTATAACTTCATAATTAACAAATTCAAACTAGAAATAATTTCTTTCCCATATTTGTTCCTGTTTTTAATATTCCTTTCTTTGTGATGTTGGACTACGTTATAAGCCAAGTGTCACCTTTGACCGTTCTTCTAAATAAATCTCTTATTAGCCTGCACAAGGCAACATGAAGCCTTCTGTGTCAGTTTATCCCTGATGACACATTGCAATAATGTTTTTACTGGATGGTCTATGTAAAATCTTACTCCATCTCACTCCAATCATCTACCGCAATCTGGAATATATTCTATTCCCACAATCAAAATTATTTATTACTTTCCTTTTGAATCCACTTTTCCAACTTCATGTGGCAAAAATCGGGTCAAAAATTGCCTATTCTGTAAAACTTTCTGAACACCATCCTACCTCCTTTAATTCCCATTTCTACTGGTACAGTGCAAACTAACCAATGCAATACTTTTCCTCTCTATACCCAAACAACCAGCTCATCTAAATTCATCAAGTTTACCCAAGTCTGTATCTTAGTCTACTTACAAGGTCTGCAGCAATTCATGTGAGTTGGATTGGCAAGGCTAAAGTGAAGGGTGTGGAACTTTGATTTGAGGACATCAGCACTTTCAAATCTTTCTTCTTCCCCTAGCTTTCCCCAATTCTGTCTCTGAGATCTCTCTGCATCAAAGCTTCTCTGTTCTTGGCAGGCCCAGACGTAGCGCTTTGCATTGAATCTCTGGTCTGTCTTTCTGCCAGCAGAGGGGCTCCTCGCTCTGCGTGTTTCAAGGGTTTCAAGATCCAGCCTCAGGGAGCTGGGCAGAAACTAGTGAATGTTTCCTAATTAGCTGTTACAATAGCAAAAGAAAAGCTGGCCAACTGACCTTTTGCAGAAATCTTTATACACAGTTAAAACCATCTAGATTAAAAAAATCATTATAAATTGTCTAAATAATTAAAATGAACAACTTTTTATTTGTAAAAATATGGAAATATGGCAAAATTTTTAATCAGCAAAATTTGGAGAGAATCCTAAAATAAAAATGCTAAACTGTTGACTTTCTTCTTTGCGTGGGAAAACCAGAGCCCACCAGGGCAGACAACATGCATGCTGATGGTAGAGCTGGGGAAGAACAACTGATTACAAATCTACTTACTTTTCTAGTGTAATGCGTTGTCCATGTTGCTTCTTACAACTGCAAAATATAAGAGAAGACAGTTTTTAGATAACCAGAAATGAATAATTTCTAAATTGGCAGCACAGTGGATGAAGCCTTAAGATAAAGCAAAGTTGAGATAAATGAGAGAACAGAAACAGAACTCATGGGTCATCTGTCAGATTTACTTACTTTATAGATTAGAAATAAATTAATACATATTAATTTGAATTTCAAAAGAGTGACTTTTCCAAGGCCAAATACTAAATTTCTACAGTTAGTTTCTCTCCGTTTATCTCTCTCTCTCTCATCCTCTGCCTCTACTCCATCTAGGATGTCAAGGTTCTCTTAGACCTGACCTGAGTGGTGAATATCTACTTATCTTCCATAATTTGCCTAACATCTAAGTTAATGCTGCCAATAGCAAGCTGGTTTTGGGCACCAGATGTGTTCTATTCCAATGAAGTTTAGCATGTTGCCATATAAAGCTGCCCTTTTTCCATTGCCTCATATTTCCTCATTATCTTCCTCACTTCAAAATCAGGGAAAGGTAAGCAACAATAATGATATTTATATTCATTTTATTGTTATGTAACAACTATGTGGTAAGTGCTTGAAATGTCCTAGCAAGACGGTAAGTCATATGGAGTCCCCAAAAGAATCAGCAGGCAAAGGATATCCTAAGCCCACAAAAAGCCTCAGTTTTCAGACCAAAAAGCTACCTACACCATGGGAATTTCCACCACACTTCAGGCAGAGCTGTATGATATAGTCTCTAGTTTCCAGTATTGGGTTTTTTAAGAGCCTTAGGATAATCACTAAAGTTAAGGATGATATCTGAATCATGGTTGAAAAATGTTGAAACTCAAAACTTATTTTCAACATAAGAAAAATTAGCCCAGGGAACACATTACAACCAAGGGGGCCTGAGGCCCGGTAGTAAGTCATGGTCATGTTCAAGTCTTGCTATGTGGATTTGACTTTATACAATACTATTAAAATCATGTGATTTCAAAGAAAACTCTGTTATTGGAATGTTGCTGAAATAATGATGGAGAGTTAAACATGCATGGCAAGTGCTGTGTGCTGATTCCACAAGGGCTTCTTCCTTTATGTAGATATTTAAAGGACCTGAAGCTTGTCCCCTTTTTAGTATCAGTTTCTCCAGTTCTTCCTGCCACTACAGACTCTGATAAAATGCATGGGAACTTGATCTGTTCTGTGTCTCTAGTGATATCAGCGTGTTAAAGGAAGTAGCCTACCATGAACAATGCAAGCCAGGTACAGAAGCCCAAATTAGCTGTTGAGTTTATTTGTTGCAGAATTTTGAGCTTGTTTAGATGACTTAGTCTATGATATTGATTTTACATATTGTAAAATTTAAAGGTACAGAGTATAAATGACTACCTCAGGGAGAAATAGAAGTGTTAATTTTTGCTTGTCTATTGTGTGTTAAATACTAATCTGACCATTTTGAACATTTGTTTAACTTATTTTAGAAAGTAGTAGTATTTTCTTCATTTTAAGGGTACAAAAGGAAGAATTTGGAAGTTTAAATAACTTGTCCAGCGTCACATGGCTTACAAATGTCAGGGCCATGTCTGGAAGTCAGATCTATTTTATTTAGTTGTTATTTTCTTACTATTGTGCAAAAAGCTTGACAAATTGAACATTCCTTTATAATGGGTGTACCAAGTGCTTCAGGAAATCTGCTAACATTTTATTCAAAGGGCATTGCTCCTAAGAGTAAATAAAGCTACAAAGCCTTCCATAATTCTCTATTCCAAATATTTCTGTTAGTGAAATCAATGTTCTGAGATCGTGATTGAGGCAGCACATGCAAAGTAAGGTCATAATAATAAAATTCCACTTTTACCTGAGATGCTGGGCTTCTGCATCATATTATATTGAAGGACTAATACTGTCGTCTGAACCAAAAAAGAAAAAACAATTTGAAAGGAAGAAAGAATGAAAAAGAGGAATAAAGAAAATGAAAAAATGTTTCAAACCCCTCAGGATTCTAGACAGACTTGGCTAGTGGGTGGAAGTATAACTAAGAATAAAAATTTGATTTCCTGATTTTCTTTCCTGTGATCATTCCTTTGTAACATATTCCCTCAATTGCCAAATTCCAGAAGTTAGAAATTGATTCTCATTTTAGAATTTATTTTTCTAATTTAATATACTCGATGCTTTTTTCTCCAAAATAAGTTTATTCAAAACAAATTACCAGTTACAGCAATTACTACGCCATAGCTGCAAAAACTAAAAGAAAATCTAAAAATTAAAGAAAAAAAATCCCCACAACATTACAGCAACAATGTCAACAAAGGAAAACTAGGTTTTCTAACAACACGGAAAATCAAGTTTAATTTCTAAGAACTTTAAAGTTCTTTAGATTTTAGATTTTAAGTTGCAGAAATAAAAGATAACAGGTTGATTCGGACACACTATCCAGACATAAAAGACAGTAGTGAAAGACAGAGATGCTATAAAATCCCTGGAACTAGTATTGTTCCCTCAGAGTCTAGCAACCCAGGGGATTCATAGATGGGCTTCAGGGAATTTGTGAACAAAGTATTTGTATCAGATGGATATGTGTGTGCATGCTTATACCTATATACAAGGATACATGTATTTTTCAGAACAAGAGAGCTCATGGTTTTATTCAGACTTCCAAAGGAATTCACGGTAATTGTTTTTACAGATTTTAAATTCAGAACACCAATGTGCTCTAAGTCCTCTTCTCAGCCTGAATTCTGTAACTTGCAGATGACCTTTTTTTTAATTTTTCCAGAATAAAAATATGAATGTTGATATTATTGAGAGTAAAGTATATTTTAGTGAAAACCACAAAGGGTTAGAGATGCCTGTTAAACCTTTAGAAGAACATGAAAGAGATGGATTAGATGAAGAAAAAATATATATACCCTGAATTGAACAACTCTAAAATATTTGCAGATGGTAGCCTGGTTTGAGCCAATCCTATATTTGCCTGAAAGCAGCCCATTTGGGTGATAATTATGAATCATCTTTTGCTAATCACACATTGTTTCAAGTGTAAGCCTTATCCTTATAGTAGTGGGTCAATAAACATAGTCTTATTAAACTCAAGAATATAATCTTTAGCCCCTAATATTATTAGCATAACACATCTTTGCTATTTCCTTTTTTAAATAAGTAAATGATAAAAAGGAATCCAACTTCAAAAATAGGAAAGGCTTTCTCTGCTACCCTGATAGAAGGCTTACCCTACTAAAGGATTGCAGTGAAAGTAGATTCCTCAGTAGCCATTCCTTCCTTGGACTCTGGATTCTCAGGCTAAAATATTATTCCTTTGAGAACTCTATTGATTCTTCTGTATGATTGCTATTAATACCTCTATTTCCCAAAACATATGTATAGAAAGCTATTTTTATGTTTGGAAATAAATATAATTTGATTTTAATTTTAGATTTGTTTTTCCTCCGTGCATGACCAACCTGAGACCTTACATTTCCAAGTCAGGATGAGAATTATAGAATATTTTGATCTTATTTTCTTCTTCGGCTCTGTGGGGTTAATGCTCAAAATATCTCTAATTTTCCTTTGTTTATTTCATTCTGTTAATAGAAGATTGTACATTATTCTGATAAAAGTTAAAAATAGTAAACCCATATTTATTTGAATTTAGACAAGTACATACTTTTTATTAACATATTCAATGGAATGGATCAATAGCTGTAACATTGACAGGCACTGTGACAAAACGGCTGGAAGGCACAAAGTGAATTTTAGGTAAGGGTGCCATTTCAGAGGTGTTTTTTATATCAAATCACCAGGTCCATCACCCATCTTACCTTATAAAAGCTACAATCCTCCCCAATATACCTACCCAAATCACCAGCCACTCTTGAGAAAGAAAATGCATATAAAATTGTAAGGACTCTCTTAACGATTCCTGTCCCCAGACATTCTTGGGAACGCAACTTTTTCCTGGGTGGTAAGCCAGATTAAAAACTAAAGTTCTGGGAAAAGGGCAGAATTTATATGAAGATTGGCAATTAGTGGAGTCCACCATCACACAGGGGCCAAAACTGGAGAGTAAATACTGAAGAGCAAATGACAAGTGAGGGAGTAAAGCTAGTGGGTACAGAGATTACTTGATTGAAAGTCTCATGAGGTCAGAGCCTATTTCTTGCACTGGTTTTGAACACTTGTATTATCCTCTTTTCTATAGATTGCTCTCAGTGCTTTACTCAGATGTTCAAAGTATATCAGCTGTATGTTGTTTCCTTAAGGTAACAGCTTAGTCAATGATTAAAGGCATCTCCACCAGTGATTTCAAAGTATAGTCATTCCTGTGATGAGATTTTGGTGACTCACTGTAAAACTCCAGGGTGAAATTATGCTTCCAATATAATATCAGTCTTCATCTGCTTTTTCCATGGAGACATTCAATGTTTTGAGTTTATGCTCTGCATGGCTGACATTGAGATCCATGTATACTCTGCTTTGCCGAACTTTCTAGAGCAGGTGCTATTAATTATGTTGCACAAACATGTCAAATTATATGTGGTCATTTTGTAATGAAAAATAAATGATAGGGATTTAACTAAAACCATAAATTATTCAATACATTTTATCTCTGAGAGTCACCAGAGGCAGGTTTTTTTTTTTTTTTGCCAGCAATGGTTTGCTTTCAGCTGAAAGTAGAATCAAGGCAAGTGCCCATTTTTAGCAAAAAGCAAAATTGTCATCAGTCCCATAACAAGTCATATTGGACACAGATATTGGCAAGATCCCAAAATTTACTTGGTGACATGTTCACATGTACTGTAGTTATGAAATTAAACGTTAGTTTTTTCTTCAGCACCTAAAAGAAATGAGGGTTTCACATGAGCATTAGAAATTGGTCAACTAAAAAAATAAAATTGAGACTATTTTAATTACTCTAATACTTGCTTAAATAATTTTTTCACAGCATGTATGTTTGACTGTGACAATTCCTGTTTGGAAAACAGCCATGTGGACAAAGTGATAAATGTGTCAGGAAATAATGGGTTAAGATTTGGCATTATAAAAGCCATAATCTTGCCCTAGTGTATTTCACAGCACAGTGAGAAAGGAAAATAAATCAATACATATAAATCTATAATATGATATGTTTCATAAAGCATAAATTCAGTGAGATCTTAGATGAAAGGGGAAAAAGAAAAGTCAGTGATATATAACCAACTTGAGATTCTATATTAGGGAAAGTGAATAGGGTTAGAGATAAAGTGAAAGATTATGGCTTCATTGGGTAGAGATTATGAAAACATATTAAGAAATTGTGGCTCTAATCTCTAATGAGTCTTTTATTTGACTGTAGGGTAGTGTAAGGGTAGGGGGTGAACACAAACTTACTACATAGGTGCACTAAGAATTGTCCATAAACTGTTGCTTAATGTTATAACCCATTTGGGCTGTTATTAAAAAATGCCATAGACTGGGTAGTTTCTCAGCAACTGAAATTTATTCCTCACTGTTCTGGAGGCTGGGAAGTCCAAGATCAAGGCTCCAGAAGATTCAGTGTCTTGTGAGGGTTCACTTCCCATAGATGGTGCCTTCTTGCTGTATATGGGGAAAGGGGTGAGCAAGCTCTCTTGGCCCTCTTTCATAAGGGAACTTATCCCTTATCAAAGGGCTCCAAGGGAGATCCACAATTTGACATAATCACCCATCAGAAGATCCCACTTCCTAATACCAGAACATGTTGGTGATTAGGTTTAAACATATGAATTTCGAGGGAACACAAGTATATAGACCATAACACACACACATATCTGTTTCACTATTTCTCAAATATGTGTAGATGCCTCTGGGTTTAGTGCAGATTTATTAAATAATCCATCATTGCTTTCATTTTTATTTTATCAATACTTATTTTCTCAATGAATAGAAACAATGACTGGTCAGTAAAATATGAGGGAGGTCTGGAAATTATTGATGTATATGATAGTTGACATTTGTTAACTACTTAAAGTAAGTGCTATTTGTGCTAAACATTTGTCACCTATTAACCTAAAATCAAAAAGGTTGCAAATAGCAGTTCCGGATATTGGTAAACTACCTAATAATATGAAGAAATATAATTAAGTAATGAGGTTTGTGCTTTAGAAAGATAATTTATGTAAAAGTTGGCAGTAGGAAAAGTATGTAAGGACAATATCTAAATCTAAGCACGAGGATTCGAAAGCTTAATTTGTGAGACCAACAGCAGAGTTAGATATGGGAGGACTGGAATGAGAATGTTTGAGAGATTTTGTGATTCAATCATTATGGTAGAGATGGCAGATGAAGCCATGGATAGATGTAAATAGTACTTGAACTTACATGATACAATGATGACAGTGACATGAGAAGGGAGGCAAAGGTAGATGAGAATGAGTTGGTGTAATACTAACATTTGTGTAGGCTAAACTCTTTTCCCCATCTGTATTGTGTATATTCTTCTGGCATCTTCAGTTGATTAAAACCATTGAATCTCAGAATGAGATTGGAACTTAAGGAGCTTCAAATCTGTTTTTAATGTTAAACTTACTGGCTCTGTGAAGCAAGTAACATAAGGCCACCCCCTCTTCAAAATGATAGGCTACAGGAGTTTGAAGACTGATTCTTGTTTCATCTTCTCTTCTTCAGCCTAAAATTTCTTCTATTCTTAATCTATCTGTACTTTGAACACATTCACCACCTGAAACACTATTTTATAAAGGAGTGTCTGATATCTTGAGATGTGTTTGGTCTGAGGATAGGAATATTTAAGGAATATTTCCTACACCATCCTATAAAGTCAAATTGCTTTTTCATTTTTAATTCTTTTTGGACTTGAAATAAAATGCTTAAACATCAAAGTGCATATAAAATAGAAATTAAGGCCGGGTGCGGTGGCTCACCTGTAATCCTACCACTCTGAGAGGCCAAGGCAGGTGGATCATGAGGTCAGGAGTTTGAGGCCAGCCTGGCCAAAATAGTGAAAGCCCATCTCTACTAAAAATACAAAAAAAATTGCTGGGTGTGGTGGTGGGAGCCTGAAATCCCAGCTACTCAGGAGGCTGAGCCAGGAGAATGATTTGAACCCGGGAGGTGGAGGTTGCATTGTGCCATTGCACTCCAGCCAGGGCAACAGTGCAAGACTCCATCTCAAAAAAAAAAAAAAAAAAGAAATGAAAATGACCTGTAATTACCACTAAGAGATACTTTGTGGTGTTTCCCTTATCATCTTTAATGATAAGGAAAATGTGTGTCTGTGTATAATTTATTTCACAGATGCTTTTGCTTACTTATGATTCAGACAGTGAATTTGTTTTTGTGGGGGGACAGGGGTTTCTTAACTCAGTTTTCAATTAGGCCTTTTTCACGTGTTCTTTCATTTGTTGTTAGCTCTTCCCTGGGCCTTCATATGACAATGCCATTCTTATTATCTAGTTATTAGCTCAAAGTTACAACATCAATGAACCACGGTAGAAATATGGCACAAAAAGGCTGAAGTTCTTAGTCAGTAGAATATATACCTCCTGGCACAGCAAAACATGCCAGGAAGTGAGGGGATAATCCTATAAAATGAAGGACTAGAGAAAGGGAGTCCCATGTTTCGCATGTAAATTCTGCCCCAGTCCCTGGTTGATCTCTACAACATGTTTTCAAGGAACAGACTCTAACAACTTCAACTAAAAGCAAAAGAAATGCACACTACAGCACAAAGTAAAGTGGGTATAGGTAAATGGACATATTTGATTGGAAGATCTCATGATTTTTTGTGAAGTGGTACAATATTGACTAGAATTACACAGGGGAAGGTTGACTTCTAAAAATAAGGAATACATTTTATTAATATATTAATATATCTATCAATATTAATTATTAATAATCCAAAAGGTAAATTAATCTAGGCTTTTAAAAATCTTTCAAATAATTCAAAAGAAGTCAAGAAAGGGGATCAGAAGAACAGCAACATCAAATCAAAGCAAAACAGTAGATGAGCAAAGAGAAAACAAATGGTAAATTGAAAGGCCTAAATATACTCATACAAATAATTATATTAAATATTATTGGAATGAACATTCTGATTAAAAGTCAGATATTTCCAAAATGGATAATAAAGACATATTGATATGCTGTTAACAAGAGACATATTTTAAATATAAACATGGCTGTGTTAAATGGATGGATAAAGATATACCATGCAAGTACTTATCCTAAGAAAACTGGAGTGGCATCTCCAGGCAAGAAGTATTACCAGAGATGAAGAGAGATATTTCATAATGATTAAAGGGCCAATTCACTTGGCAGACTTGAGAGTTATAAGTATGTATGTATGAAATAATAGAACTCAAAAAAATCAAGCAAAATGTGGCAGTTATCCAAAAAAAAATTATAGTTCATTTTAACACTTATGTCGTAGCAAAAAATCAACAAAAAATTAGTAAAGAAACATATAATCTCAACAACCTTCTCAACCACCTAATTAATGATGCCCTGTACCCTACAATTTCAAATTAGAAATTCTTTTCAATTGTATATGATAAGCTCACTAAAATGGACCACATCCTGGACACAAAACCAGTTCAAATAAATGTAAAAGATGTTCAATCAATAACAGAAATAAGTTAAACATTAGTAACTATTAGATATTTGAGAAAACTCTTTTTTTTTTTCAAATTAAGCAAAATAATTTCAAAGATTTCCTGGGTCAGAAAACAAACTACAATATGATATTAAAAACAGGATAAGAATCCAAATACAAATATCAAAATTTGTGGAATGCAGCTAAAACAGTGCTTAGAGATAGTAGTTATAAATTCTTATATAGGAAGTAAGGCGATTTTAAGTCAGAGACTTTAGGTTAGAAGAAGTTTTGAAGCTAGCAAAGAAGAGCAAAATAAATTCAAAATAGAGGAAAGCAATGATAAAGAAAAGAGCAGAAAACAACAAAATAAAAAGCAGATATAAAATATACAAAATTGGCCAAGTGTGGTGGCTCACGCCTGTAATCCCAGCACTTTGGGAGGCCAAGACAGGAGGATCATGAGGTCAGGAGTTCAAGACCAGCCTGGCCAACATGATGACACCCTGTCTCTACTAAAAATACAAAAAATTAGTGTGTGGAGGCAGGCAACTGTAATCCCAGCTACTCGGGAGGCTGAGGAAGGAGACTCGCTTGAACCCAGGAGGCGGAAGTTGCAGTGAGCCGAGATTGTGCCACTGCTCTCCAGCCTGGGCAACAGTGCAAGACGCCATCTCGAAAATAATAATAATAAAATAAAATATACACAATTAATAAAAGTCAAAAGCTGGCTTTTTGAAAAGAATGTTAAAATTTAAAAACCTTAGGCTGGACTCAGTGGCTCACACCTGTAATCCCAGCACTTTGGGAGGCTGAGGTGGGCGGGTCACCTGAGGTCAGGAGTTCAAGCACAGCCTGGCCAACATGGTGAAACCCTGTCTCTACTGAAAATACAAAAATTAGCTGGGCTTGGTGGCGGGCACCTGTAATCCAGCTACTCAGGAGGCTGAAGCAGAAGAATCGCTTGAACCCAGGAAGCGAAGGTTGCAGTGAGCAGGGGTCATGCCATTGCACTCCAGCCTGGGAGACAAGAGCAAAACTCTGTCTCAAAAAAACAAAAACAAAAACAAAACAAAAAACTGTAATCCCAGCACTTTGGGAGGCCAAGGCGGGCGGATCCACAAGGTCAGGAGATGGAGACCATCTTGGCTAACATGGTGAAACCCCGTCTCTACTAAAAATACAAAAAATTAGCCCGGTGTGGTGGTAGGCACCTGTGGTCCCAGCTACTCGGGAGGCTGAGGCAGGAGAATGGTGTTAACCCGGGAGGCGGAGCTTGCAATGAGCGTAGATCGATCGTGCCACTGCACTCCAGCCTGGGTGACAGAGCAAGACTCTGTCTCACAAAAAAAAAAAAAAAAAAAAAATTAAAAACCTTATCTAGACTACCAAGAAAAAAGAGAAAAAACAAAGCACCTACATTAACAATGAAAGAGGATTTATTACTACACGTGTTACAAATATTAGAAAGCTAACAAATCATTATGAAGAACTTTTTACCAACAATGTTAGCAATCTAGAGGAAATTAGTAAATTCTTTAATATACACAATTTACCAAAATTGATATTTAATAAAAATATGAAGAGCTTTATCTCTATTTAAGAAGATGTATTCTATATAAAATACTTTTCCCAAAGGAAAATACTAGCGTCAAATTGTTTCATTGGTGAATTTAAGAAATGCACAATGCTGATCTTCCACAATTTTCTTCAAAAAATACAGGAAAAAGAAACACTGTGAGGCCAGATACCAAATAGTAATATAAGAACATGTAAAGGCATTGCAAAAGAAAAGGACAGCCCAATATTCTTGATAAAAATACATGTAAAAATCCTTAACAAAGTATCAGTGACTCAAATTCAACAACATATAAAAAGAACAATATACCATGACCAATTAAGGGTTTCTCACAACATATAAAGTTATCTTTACAATTTTGTGGGACAATAAACATTCAGTCTACAGCATCTTATGATAAATTTAATAGATCTGGATAAAGCATTTACAAAATCAACCATATTTATTGATTAAAAACTCTGGAAATTAAGTATGGGGGGAGTTTTCTCCGTCTGATAAAGGGCATCTATAATAAACCCAAAGCAAATGTTACACTTAATGAAAAAATATTAAGTACTTTCTCCCTAAAATTGTGGCAAAGATAAAAATGCTCTATCACACTACTATTAGGCAACATTTACTGGAAATCTTAATTAGTGCAATAGGTAAATTTTTTTTAAGTAAGTATTTAAGGTAAGACAAGAGTATACAGTTTGAAACGAAATAAACAAAAATGTATGTTTGCACTTGACACAACTGTGTATATAAAAAAATCCCAGGAATCATGAAGAATTAATAAGTATATTTAGCAGAGTCAACCTGTAAGTTTATTTTTTAAATAGCTGTATTTATATATACATATTGTAATAATAAAAAAATTGAAAAGTGATATAAAATGTGTTCTATTTCAATAGCATCAAAATAAAAACGTACTTAGAAATAAATACAACAAAAAATGTGACTTTTGCTCAGAAAACTATAAAATATTGCTGGGAAAAATTAAAGAAGACCTAAATAATTAGAAAAATATATATTATATTGGAAGACTCAGTATTGTTGAAGAGCCAATTTTCCACAAATTGATCTATAGCTTTGGTATAACCCCCACAAAATTTGCAGGTTTCGTATTTGTAGAAATTGAAGCTTATTCTAAAATTTATCTGGAAATGTAGATGATCTAAAATAACCAAAATAATTTTAAAAATTAACAGATACTATGAGATTTCAAGGCTTACTATACATGTATAGGGATTAATATGAAGTAATAGACATATAAGTATGCTTATATGTGTGTGTGTACGTGTGTTGGGGGGTGGGTGTAAATGGAAGAGAAAAAAGTCTAGAAATAAAACCACACATATGAAGTCAATTGATTTTCAACAAAGGTATTAAGACCATCAAAAGGGGAGAGACAAAATCATTTTTTTCAACAAATGGTGCTATAAATTTGGATATTTGTATGAAAAAAATTGATCAACCACTACCTAACACCACACACAAAAATTAACTTAAAATAGACCATGGACCTAACTATGGAAGGCAGAACTGTAAAACTTCTAGAATAAATTATAAAGGAAAAACTTTGCAAAGTTTTCATAGATAGGAAGCAAAAAGCACAAGCCATAAAAGAAAATAAACATGGAAAAATGAAATTTCTCAATATTAAAAGTGGTTATTCTTTCAAAGACTTGTTAAGAAAACTTAAAGACAAGCCACTGTCTCAGAGAAGATGCATTTGCAATACACACATCTACAAAGATTTTGTAGCTAGAATATATGGAGAACTTTTATAACTCAAATACTAGAAGGTAAACAACCCAATTAAAAGGAAAAAAGATTTGAATGGTGATTTCATGAAAAAACAGAGGCAAATAATCATAAGTATATACAATTATACTTAACATCATTCATCAAAAAATACACAAAGTCCAAATGACAATGCTGCACTACCACACACACAGGAGAGACATACCTAAATCAGTATTTCACAAATAACAAGTGACAAAAATGGCCAAAATGAGAAAAGGCTTATTTTTTTGTTTGTGTGTGACAGAGTTTCACCCTTGTTGCCCAGACTGGAGTACGATGGCGCGATCTCGGCTCACCGCAACCTCCGCCTCCCAGGTTCAAGCCATTCTCCTGCCTTGGCCTCTCGAGTAGCTGCGATTACAGGCATGCACCACCACTCCCAGCTAATTTTGTATTTTTAGTAGAGACGGGCTTTCTCCATGTTGGTCAGGCTGGTCTCAAACTCCCAACCTCAGGTGATCCTCCTGCCTCAGCCTCCCAAAGTGCTGGGATTACAGGCGTGAACCACTGCACCCAGCCAAGGCTGATAATTGTAAGTGTTGACAGGATATGGAGAAACTGGGACTCTCAAACATTGCCAGTAAAAATGTAAAATGTTAAATTACACAGCCACTTTGAATAACAGTTTAGAAGTTGATTTTTTAAAAATTAAACCTACAACTACATTACAACCCAACCATTTCTCCTACAGGCATTTCCCCAAGAGAAAGGAAAACCTATGTACATAAGTATTTACATAGAGCAGCTTATTCATGCTGCTGCTAAACTGGGGAAGACCTAAAATTCTATCAACAGTGAATAAATATATGATGGTATATCCATACAGTAGAATACCACTTGGCAATAAAAGTGCAAAAAAAGCTACTGACACATACTACAACATGATAAATATACATTCTATGTGATTCTATTTATATAAGTGTCTGAAAAATGTAATACTATTATATCTATGCCCAGAAAAAAATCAATCAATCTTGGGGAAGAGAGATTGATTTGAAAGAGGCACAAGGAAAATTTAAGGGGTGATACACATAATCTGTAGCATGACTGTGGTGGTTATTTCCCAGAGGTAACTCATAAAATTGTATGCTTTAAACGAATATGGTTTATTATATGCAAACTATATTTCAATGAAATTGATTTTAAAAGTCACTGCATCAAATAGCATAGACTTGAAATCCATTTCTAAAGTATACAACAACCCTTTCTCCATAAGATTTTTCTTCATGATAATTTTATCTGTTGTTCATTAAAATTACTCCAAACACAGTGTCAGGCATGTAGGTACCTTTTTTTTTTTTTTTTTTTTGAGACGGAGTTTCATTCTTGTTGCCCAAGCTGGAGTATAATGGCACGATCTCAGCTCACTGCAACCTCCGTCTCCTGGGTTTAAGCAATTCTCCTGCCTCAGCCTCCCAAGTAGCTGGGATTACAGGCATGCACCACCACACCGGGCTAATTTTTGTATTTTTAGTAGACATGGGGTTTCACCATTTTGGTCAGGCTGGTCTTGAACTCCTGACCTCAGATTATCTGCCTGCCTTGGCCTCCCACAGTGCCGGAATTACAGGTGTGAGCCACCACACCCAGCCCAGCATGTATGTACTTTTTACAGAATTAGGCTAAGTTATATTTACAACTTTCTATCTCAAATTTTTTAACATTATAGGGAAAGTATTTGTCAAGCAGTCAGATATTCAATTTATAATTGTACAAGTCATATAATCATCATTAAATATTTTCTCATGTTGAATATTTAGATGCTTTCAATTGCTTTCTATTAAAATACCACTTTATGTGAAGAGCCTTACAATTAAAATGTTGATGGCCCCATGACCATTTTTAATACAAACTTTTAGAGGCAGAATTATTTACATAAAGGTCATAGATATTTTAGGGCTTGTAATATATATTACTAAATTCATTTGCAGATTAAAAAGACAGTTTGCATTCAGTTCTGCATATCTATGGCAGAATCTTCTATACCTACCACATAACTATTTTTAATTCTAAACAGAAGTGTGTATGATATCCTGCTATCAAAATTCTTCCTGTAGAATACTTCTTCAAAAAAAAAAAAGACAAACACCACTTTCTAAATTTTAATGGAAAAATGCAGTAGAAGTTATGTCCTGGTTGTAGAATAAGCTGCACTTTGAACAAGTCAAATTTAAGATGGCAGAGAAAAAATGTAAAGTATAGATAAAAATTAAGTATTTGGGGACCCAGTAGACAATCATTTGATTAGAGTAGAAAATTAACTGGGGAAATAGTATGAGACATAGTTGCCTTGACTGTGAAAAAAGCAATTAAATACATTTCTCCTGCATACTTGTGTGATTTATTTTCTACCCAAAAAAAGCATAACAGTAATTACAGATATAAAGGTATTCCACAAATCCTAAACAGGGATTACAATCAGTTTGGTATTGGTTTTTCCATTGCAATGATGCCCTCCCACTTTTCATATGGCTATATGTATCATAGGCTGGCAATGTTAGATATTTCTTACTCTCCACATGGAAATACAGTAGCTACAAATCTTACAGAACAGGTACTCAAAAACCAGATCCTACAGTGAGTTGTAAAAGCCACAGAAATATTAGAAATAGAATTGTGCATCAGTTAAGCTTCTTTATCTCTATTTTGACAGGAGAGTTGTTCTGGGTTTATAGGAGCCTGAAAGTCTAGAAAAGATTAAAAGCCGCTGTTTACCTCTGTTAATCTTCCTAATCAGCAAGTACCAGCTACCTTATGTAATGGAACTGAGATTTCTAAGGCACTGCTTCTAAGTAGGAAGCACACTGCAGTGGGTTAGTGACACCCTGCTCAGAAATGGTGCCTGTGCAAAATGTTTCAACTAGCTCCCAGGAGAGCAAAGTCAGCTAGTGTTCACAAACAAACAAAAAAGATTAAAAATGTATCCTGAAAGTAGAGCTATGTTTTTCAAAGTCTGGTCTGGGGACCACCTGATTTAGACCTAGAGCAATGGTTCTTAAATTTTTGTTTAGATCCAAAACATGAAGAGAGTTGTAACATCCACCCTTTTCAGGATCCCATCCTCAGAAAAATAATCTACATTTTGGACTATTGTATGATATTAATACAAGTGTGATTTATAGTATCACACTTTGAGAAATACTGGCCTACAGTTAATTGGGGTACTTTGTTCAAAGAGAATCAACACTTTCTGATTCATCAGATCTTAAGCTTGTCCTCAAAATTTAACAACTTAGGAAATACACCCATAACTTATACTAATGCAAGTCAAGTCTTTCATGAAGAGGAAGTTTCTTTTTAAAAAGCAACTCAGTTTTCACCTTAAAATCAATATGTGAGAATGCATTATTAATTCCTTTGTCATGATATTTAGAATAAATATTAATCATCTTCACACAAAGAAACAGTTTATGTATATATTTTACATTGATATCAATATTTTGACATAGGCCTGCATCTCTAGGTAAGTTATTTAAATTATTTGATCCTTAGTATTTTAGGGCAAAATGAGATATTTGAACATTATTGCTGAAAACTCAAACTTTCTTGTTTTTTAATTTATTTTGTTTGCTTTTCAAATTATCTTAAAAGGAAAACATGTTAGAATTCACTTTATAAACTGTTTCTCATTACTGAAAAACAAAACAGATTCGATCAGTGGCAATCAACTCTTGCCACTTATTATAATCACGTGGGGAACTGTTAAAATAATATCTGAGTTTGGGCCTCACACCAGACTAGTTGAATCAGAATCTCTAGAGATGGGATCAGTGTATCATACTTCTTTTGTAAGTCTCTAGATGATTCCAGTGAATGGCCTACGTTGAGAATTGCTGGCATGGTTTATTGGCAAGACAACTTTTGGTTCTAAGATTAAAATTTACCTTCTGCATTGAGCATTGTTTACATTTCTATCCCAGCTAAAGCTTGATTTTCAGCTCATCTTTTCTTTAGTTGCATAAAATGCTTCTTGTTTCTCTATTTGCTGGAAATAGACACTAATGAAAGAGAAATATCTAAATCAGTATTTCATAAGTGACAAGCTGCAGTTATATGACAAAATTTTTAGAAGCCTACTATGAGAACAGAAAAAACTAGAGTGAAACAGTTGATTTTTCCTGAAATCCATTTTTTTTGTCTGAAATAACTTTCTGTTTTTTTTTTGTTGTTGTTTGTTTTGTTTTTGAGACAGAGTCTTGCTCTGTCCCAAAGGTTGGAGTGCAGTGGCACAATCATCTTGGCTCACTGCAACCTCCACCTCCCGGGTTCAAGGAATTCTCCTGCCACAGACTTCCGAGTCTGAGATTACAGGTGCCCACCACCACACCCAGCTAATTTTTTTGTACTTTTAGTAGAGACAGGGTTTCACCATATTGGCCAGGTTGAGGTCGAACTCCTGACCTCAAGTGGTCCACCCTCCTTGGACTCCCAAAGTGCTGGGATTACAGACGTGAGCCACCATGCCTGGCCAGCTTTCTGTTATTTTGAGATAAGCATTTGTTTTTACTATTTTGATGTTAAAATGTTTTCTTAAGGAATTGATGGTGAAAGTAGATGATTGGTATCTTAATTCCTTAATTTAGCAAAATACACTTTGGCAACTCTATGTAGGTTACTATTTTGTTTGTGAAATTTTCTCTTTCTTTTTTTTTTTTTTTTTTTTTTTGAGACAGAGTCTCACTCTGTCACCCAGGCTAGAGTACAGTGGTGGGATCTCTGCTCACTGCAACCTCTGCCTCCTGGATCCGCCTCCCAAGTTCAAGTGATTCTCCTGCCTCAGCCTCCCAAGTAGCTGGGATTACAGGCACGCACCACCACACCCAGCTAATTTTCGTATTTTTAGTAGAGATGGGTTTCACCATGTTGGCCAGGCAAATCTCAAACTCCTGACTTCAGGTGATCCACCTGCCTCATCCTCCCAAAGTGCTGGGATTACAGGTGTGAGCCACTGTACCCAGCCTGCTTGTGAAATTTTCTGATCAATGAAACCCAAAGATTTGAGAAGCATTGACTTAAATAACTGAACCAGCACCCAATCCTAGTTTGACCTGCAGTGATTAGAAAGCTGGGACTAAAATATAAACTGTTCTTATTTATCTATTGTTCTTAAATATGGTACTTATTTGTTATTCCTATTTTTTCACTTCACAATAATTAGAATAATATTTTTATAATATATAATACATATAATTATATAGCATGATAATATTCTATTATTAATATATTTCACATGTTTGCATTTTGTGCCAATATAACATTTTCAGTCAACATCCAATTACATATATGTTGTTGCACATACACAAGTATTCATATGAAGTACATTAAAAATATCCCTTTAGAGAGAGACCATTATTTTCAAAAAGTCAGAATTATTTTTTTAACAAGAATTTGTTAAAGTTCTTATTCTCTCAGACCCTTATACTAGATATCACCAAAATTTGTCCTAGAATTCTAACAATTTGATAAAAGAAAATTGCATCCAAAAAATTCATCTCTTGTAATTTATGTATTTTATTATTTGCCATCTTTCCTCTGAGAACTGTATGTTTTTACACTTTTTCCTTTTTGTGATTGTTTTTCTGAATCTGATTATTTTTCTCTACCATTCTGATGAGAAAAGGGATATTTAAGAGATTCATTGCTTCCTCCAATATTATACACATAGCTAGTATATTGCAAAGGTAAGATCTAAGCCCAAGCAGTCTGGCCCATCTTCAGAACCCGTTACCACGCTGCAGTGATATCAGCAACCTCCGGGGCTGGAAAGGGCAAAGCTGACAAGTGGAGATAAAAGAACAAGTTAGACAGTCATAGAAATAAAGATTAGGTTTCAGAACTTGTTCTGGGAGAAGCCATTTGGTCAGAAATCTAGATAGGAAATGGTGAAATCAGAGACTAATTGGTGCAAAAATTCCTGGGTGACTGTGTTATATTAAAAGTCAACAGGAACAAGAAAATAAATAAACTTGGGAAATGAGGCTTGAGTTTTAGCGAGTTCCCATGGAGTTTGTTTTACTTCTTGCTTATGGAAGACACTTAACTCCATGCAACCCAGCAGGGTTGGGTTAGAAGGATGTGGTTCCGCATCACATTCAGGCACAGTTGATTCTTGCCAAATGGTCCTGTCTGAAGATTTGCTCTTCTCCTTGTGGTTCTGCTGTCACTTCCTTAGTATGTTACTCACCTAATAAATCCACATATCATTTCCTTCTGGGCAATTTTTTAAAAGGTTTTACAGTAGGATTCATATTCTGTGGTTGGCTCTGCATGTTTTAAAGAGAAAGATAAAAGGGTTTTACATTTCTGGGTTTGTCCATACCTTATATTTGGTGACATCCAAGCCAAGCAATTTAACCTTTAAAAAGCTTCACACAAGAGCTGGACGAAGAGTTGAAAGGAAACCCAAATTCCTGAGTAAACCAGCTCTATGGGTAGGGTCTAGCAGGCTACACCCAAAGTCCCTATTTGAAATGAAAAAGCAATCGGAAATTCTAGCAAGGAAAGAGGCAGTTTGCCTGTCAGAGAGGAAGCCCAAATGAAACACTTGTGAAAAAGATACCTCATTGTCCTCTAATTAATGTCCCCTAATACTAATCTTGGTATTAGGATTTTCATTTTATTATTTTTTCTCTTTATCAACTTAAAAGTTAACACACTCTTTCAGCACTGGTACTAGCTGTACTTAAATTTATATTTAACTTAATCAAATTTATATATAACTTTAAAAAACAGTTTTAGTATTATTTCAAATCATACAAGGATATTAGAATAATGTGGGTTGTATTTTCTCCTGACTTAAATGTTACTGGAATTGAGACATTAAGTTCCATCTTATGATATGTGAATCCAAAAATTAGAAATCATTATCATATTTATGACTCTTGTTGTTTTAATATCTTGATTTTTCTTGAATTACTCAGGTATACTGTTTTTGCCCTCATCATCCTTTCTTTTTTTATCTCTTACCTTTACTCTGACATTATTTTTCTTTTTCCCCAAGCATATTTTTAAATTTTTATAGTGGTGCCCGGTATTAGCAAACCTTTCCACGTTTTGTATGTCTGAATTCTTTTTTTTTTTTTTTTTTTGAGACGGAGTCTTGCCCTTTTGCCCAGGCTGGAGTGCAGTGGCGTGATCTCGGCTCATTGCAAGCTCCGCCTCCCAGGTTCACGCCATTCTCCTGTCTCAGCCTCCCTAGTAGCTGAGACTACAGGCGCCCGCCACCACGCTTGGCTAATTTTTTGTATTTTTAGTAGAGACGTGGTTTCACCGTGTTAGCCAGGATGGTCTTGATCTCCTGACCTCGTGATCTGCCCGCCTCGGCCTCCCAGAGTGCTGGGATTACAGGCGTGAGCCACCGCGCCGGCCTGTATGTCTGAATTCTTAATTCGCTCTTGAAATGTATCTTAACTGAGAGTTGTTTTCGTGTCTCATATTGTAGACAGTATTAGACTTTTTTAAGGCTTTTTATTTACTGTTGCAAAATTATGTCTCATTCGTGGCAAGTAAACTATTTGTTTTTAATTTTTGACTACTTTTTTGTTCATCTCTTTAATGTCATAATTCTTTGGTTTATTATAATATTTTGACACATCAAATTTATAATATCTGTGGTTTCTGAATACAATGAACATATATGTAATCCTGTCTATCTTAAAGAGAGGACAATGTACAACCCTATATCAAATACGTCCTTTACTTCATTATTCTGACTTCTGGGATTTCAATTAGAGAGATATTTTAAAAATGCATATTCTATTATTATCTAGCTTAATATTTATTCCATAGTGTCTATCACTTAGTCTTTCTGTGCTGCATTATTTTGTAAAAACCTATCTTCAAATTACTCTTTTTTCAATTGTGTTTAAACTGATGCATAACCAATGTGTTAATTTTTTTTTTTTTTTTTTTTTTTTTTTTTTTTTTTTTTGAGATGGGGTCTTAATCTATTGCTCAGCCTGGAGTACTGTGGCGACCACTCTAGTTCAAGTGACTCCTGCCTCAGCCTCCCAAGTAGCTGGGACTATAGATGCATGCCATCAAGCCTGGCTAATTTTTTTACATCTTATTTTTTGTAGAGACAGGGTCCCACTATATTGCCCAAGCTGGTCTGGAACTCCTAGGCTCAAGGAATCCTCCTGCCTTGGCCTCTCAAAGTGCTGGAATTACATGTGTGCGCCACTGCACCTGGCCTCTAATTTAAATTCTTCTGTACTTTTAAACTTTCTTGACTTTTCTGTTTAGTTTTTCAAAAGGTTAGAGTTGATAGCCTCTGGTTTAGCTAGGTCCCCTGTACAAACTTTTAAAATATTAAAATCAATTATTGTATATCCTGTATCTGATACTTCCAACATCAGTGCGCTTTTATCTCTGATTCTGTCGTTCAATATTAAAACTTAATCTTAGTTCTGTTGGCATGTGTCTTATGTATCTATTGAGTTAATAGTCTCTGAGATTTTATCTTTATATTCTGACTTTGAATTTTATTTCCCCACCAGCGATTTGTGTTTGTCTCTCTAGGTTCATATAGGCATATCTCTAGGGTCCCTTTAATCTAAAAGATCTACTTGCTGTATTTTCGACTAGTGACGAGATTGTGAATTCTCTCTCAAAACAGGCATGAAATCAGGTTTATAGTTAGAAAAATCTTAGGGGGGTGGAAATTTTTATTCTTTATTTCTACTACTATCCACATGCCTAAACATAGTTACATCTTCCTCTGAGAATAAGCCCTTTACTTTTGCTTTTGTGCTTTCTGGTTTATTCTCTATGGGCTGTCTCTCTGAGGGTTCGGGTTTTTTGCAGGGGTGTCTGACCAGAGAGACATCTTATTTTGCATGGGCCTTAGGCTTTATTTCTTATTTCTATTTTCTTATTTGTTTTTCTTATTTCTTTATTTCTTATTCTAGATTGATAGTCTGTATAAACCACAGTTCTAAACCACAAAGGACAATCTCACATCCTTAAGAGAAATGTAAGGTTTAACGTCTGTTCACCTGTCTCAATTAGTCCATTTCATAATTTTTTCCCTCTCGAAGCATTTTTTCTGCTAGGTCAGCCATATATTTCAAAATGTATATTTTAAACATTTCAGGTATTCTATAGCTAGAAAGTTTCTCTGAATATCTAGTCTGTATTACTAGAAAATATATCCCCTGATGTATTTGTTTCTGATTTGGAAAATGCAAGTTTCTAAAAATGTCAGTTTACTCTGTCTTTATGCATAAATTAAAAGTAAACTCACTACAGCAAGAAATTTGGAGAGCTATTTGATAACATTATTATTCTAAAATATACTTGTAAAAATAAGTATGAAATTTAAAAAAAATGAAGACTTGAAAAAACTAGTAATAAAAGTAGAAGAGCCCTGCCAAATATTGACATATTTCAGAACTTCCATAATTGTGAAATGTAAGGTACTGGCACAGGAAGAAACATGCAAGATCATTAAAACAAAGTGTAGTTAAGCATCAGACCAAAATATATGGATGTGAAAAGCAAAATTCCAATATAATGTAGAAAAAGTGAATTACACAATAATTAATATTATAAATGTTGTCTGGCCATATAAATAAATACAGCTGAATCTATGTAAGCCAAAAAATCCATATGCATACAATGATTAAGATAAATATTAATATTTAATATTTTGCCATAGAATAGATTTTTCTAGCATATCTTAAAACCCAGACTTCAAAGACAAAAATGTTAATAAATTTCATTTATATATACAACACGGTGATTAAAAGACCAGAAGAGAAAAAATTATGAGAGCTAGCAACATGGTAGACAGGAGCTAGAAAGAGTTGGAGAAGGTTGGAAAGAAAATATGATAAATAATTAAAACAGGCATATAATAGGCATATAAAAAGTGACTTAACCAAACTTAGGGATCAGCTTCTCCAGGAAAGGTTACTTGATTACTCTGGCTGACTTAAGCATTCATCTTGTTTGATTCCATAGCATAGTGTGTATACTTTATTTCTTAGCATGTATCAGGTTATTTTAAAATAATCTATTTCAAGTTCATTGGGTTTTTGTGGACAAAGAAAGGGTAATGTTTTATTTTTCCAAATATCCTTAATATTTAGGCTTGGGGTCAAGAAACATTTCCCTGTAAATGATCATATGGTAATATTTTAAATTTTGCAGGCCATTCTCAACTCTGCTGTTGTAGTAAGAAAGCGACCAAATACAATATATAAATAAGCAAGTATGGCTGTGTTCCAATAAAACTTTACTTAGAAAAATAGGCTGTGGGCAAGGTTTGGCCCGTGGACTATAACTTGCCTCCTCCTGGCCTATGTGAATGTCTAAAAAAATGTAGATGGTGAATCAGGGCATCTAACCCCCAACATTCTGCCAACTATTCACACCCTTACAGCTCCCTCACTGTACACAAGTTAGAATAAAACTGGTTTTAGTTTGTGAAGAAATGATCTGCTTTCAAATCCCTTCTGCTTCTTTTCTCCCCATCACCATGAAACATACGTACTCTCATCCTAACAAGAGAGTGTATTGTCCTCGCACATTTCTTCTAATGAGATCACCAGTGTTCTGAGGACCATCAGGGTGGTGACAATGCAATATGAACATGGCCTGTGAAAAGCTGGTTTTCTCTTGAAGCCATGCCTATTTCCTTTCTCCACTTCCATACTTTCTTGACCCATATACATCCAACTTTCTTTTGCCTACAACTCAGGGCCCAGAGAGTATGCAATTTGGGGACAGGTGCTAAATGATGATGGTCACCAAGACCTCTGAATGCATGTTTAACTGCTGTTCTTGAGTTAGTTACATAACTCTGTTCAGAAGAAGGGAGCATTTGGCCCAGTTTCCCAAATGAGGTGACCACAAAAAGGAGAAGTTCCCACATTCTGATGTATTTTTATTTCTAGTTCTTTCTGACATGGCCCTTCATCCTTTCTCTCCCCCAAGCATGCCCTTGTTTTGTCCTTCTTATGGCATTAAGAAATGCAGTGGCATTTCAGGATATGTGGAATATTTAAGACCCTGCCATAATAGCATCTTTGGGAAAGAGGCTCCAATCAGCTCAGGTGTCTCCTTTCAATACAATCTCGTTATGAATTAAAACACTAGGGTTTGCTATCCTCAGAAGTCTGTCTCCATGGCACTTGCCCAGATGAATGAGTCAAAATTTGGCAGCTACTAGATCTAAAGTCCCCCAAAGCCAAATCTCTACAAGGGACACAGTGGGAAGTGGAAACTTGGTAGTTTATCCACAGTCCTTTACTGAAAAACCCTGAGAAAAAGTTGTAGTTTTTTTTGTTTGTTTGTTTTGCTTTTGTTTTTGTTCTTTGGGAGAATGAAAAGAAACATTTTCTCACTTCCTTGATTGGTTCTCACGCTTTCTTTTCTAATATTTAGCTTTGCTTATTCTTATAGAACTGCATTTGTTTAGGTATTCAATTAATGTCAACTTTTTGCAGTTAAGAATCATTTCATGATTTGAACTGAGTATATGAATTTTAAATGTTGTTCAAAGTGCCTTCCTCAGAAAAGACAGTTTATTTTATTCAACAGGTTGTAACTGAAGCCATTTGCTTACGTCTTTAGTCAGAGAAAGCCCAAGCTCTGCATTTAAGCTTTCCAATTGATTAAGTCAGCTCCATCCAGATTATCCAGGATAATCTCCTTTACTTAAAGTCAACTGATTAAGGGCTTTAGTTACATCTGCAAAATCTCTTCTCAGCAACACCTATATTAGTGTTTGGTTGAGTAACTGGAGACTTTAGCCTAACCGAGTTGATACATCCAAAAAGCTGTCACAATTATAATCCTCAATTACTATTTTCACTCTACTCTTCTAGCTCTTTTCTGTCTTCTGTTTTCCTTTCCTCTCATTTCTTCTCTCTTCCTTTATTCTTCCCATTGAAGTCATTACTTGTATTCACAAATACTCTTGTTCCCCTCTTTGGACACGTGATGAGTTTCGCTTCTTGTCCCTCTGATGGTTACACAGGATCCTGGGTCCAGTTCTGGCCAGTGAAATATGATGGTGTCACTGATGAGAAATCCTTTAGCATTATCACAGGTACAAACTATGACTTACATAGGTTGCAGTCAAGATGGGAAGATAAGCTATACAACCATAAACTATTGACCAATAAGTCTAATTAACTTATAATAACTCCTAGAGGGCAGCAGAGTTCAGAGAAGGGAGATATCCCAGTCAAAGTATAGGTGCGGCTTACCTGTGTAATGGAATATCACAAATAAAATGGGGGCAGTGGAGGAGAGAACAGAAAATATGAGCACTGTGAAGCACACCTAGTTCCAATTCATTTTATTGACTTCTTCCATTTTTAAGCGTTCATTTCTTCGCATTTTCTGTGCACCTAACTTACTCTAGTTATTCCAAATTAAGACCCCGTCCCCATAGAGACTGTGGAATAAAATAATAAATGTATCACATATTGTGATAAGTATTAAGTAACAGGTTGCTGAGATGGTGAAAACTCTCTTAACCACTTTTTTATAGATAGTTCAAAGAAGGCCCTCTGAAATGTTGGCATGAAACTTAAATTTTGAGTAGGGGGAAGAAGTTGGCTGTATGAAGAGGCAAGAGAAGAGAAGAAAAGATGTAAAGGCTGTAAAGCAGGAAAAGTCTAATGTGGAAAGCCGGTGTAATGTAGTAAGAAAGGTAAACACTGGTATAATAGGACGGGAGACATAGGCAGTGGCCAAATTTATTTAGAATCATGTAGGTCACACAAGTCAAGGTAAAGACATTTGTTTTTGAAGGCAAAAGGAATCCTTGCGACTAATATAAGGAGATTCAGTCTCTGAAACTCAGTTTTCACATATTTAATATAGAAATACCTCTGTAAAATCAATGTAAAAATCAAATGAAAATACCTCTGTATAGTCAGTATAAAAATTAAATGAAAATACCTCTGTATAATCAATATAAAAATTAAATAAATGAAAATGCCTCTGTATAATCAATATAAAAATTAAATAAATATGTTACAATGTAAAAATTGTAACACAGTGCTTGACCATTTAAAAGCAAAACTCATACTAGAACCTCGTTGTTTTCCTTAGTAAATATTACCCTTTTATAATTCTAGGGTAACTTAAAAGAGAAAGTTGATCTAGTTTGTGTGGGAAAATCTTAGGGCTTTAAAAAAAAAACTATGGTTTAAAAGCATTAACTTTCGTTGTCAGGTAATATCTCAGCTTATAACAAACATAGGAGAACAAAGTCCTTATGAATATTTTAACACTAAAATATTATTGTGTTTTAACTTCTCTTTTTAAGTTGCTGTAGTGCCACATACAAAAAAAAAAAGAACCTACATTTTTCATGTCATTTATCTCCACTAATGTTCAGTGATTTGTAAGATCCAATAAGTTCCACATTGTTTATAAAATAAGTAACCTAAATTTTGTGGGTGACTGAGGTGTATTGATCAAAGATAGGAAATGTATAAAAGGGTAGAGAATGAAAGCTATATTTTAAATTACTTCAGACAATAAATAGAAAAAAGAGAGAAAAAATCACCATGCAAATATATGACCATTTATAATTTTCAAGGATATTGTGGTTTGGGAAAACAATATTAAAGAATGGAAGCAGACATGAAAATTGTTTTATTTTTCAGAGTTCATTTCTTTTTGTACTTTAACATAATACCTTTATAGAATACCATTATTATGTTTCAATAAGACTCTGCTACAAATCCACTGTGGAATTTGACAGCTGATATTTCAACTCTCTCAGCCCTAGATTCATTATGTGTAAAATGAGAAAGTTGGATGAAATGATCTCTAATGTCATAAAAAATTAGGTCTCTCATTTCTTCAGTTCCCAGAGAGATATGTTCTGCTGCAGTTTAATTTGGGAAGTAATTTGACAGTCAATTCTCTTTGATGATATCTTATCATTGTTGGGGGAGTTCACATAAGAGTGGGAATCTTAAGTGATAGTAGCAAAAGCCAAAATGCACTGATTACTTCCTTCTCCTCCTTCTTTTCCTCTTTGTCTTCCTGTTCTTCCTCCTCCACATTATTTATCTTCGTTTTCCTCTTTTCCCCTTATTGTCGTCACCATCACGAATTACACAATTCTATCCATAAATGTTCCGTTGCATAGAGAAAACTCTAGAGCTAATTCATATCCCTTAAATATGCGTAAGCTAAAACAAAATGGAGGACACATTTATTGTCTTTAATATATGTAGGTAGATCTAGGTCTGCCTTCACTGAGATTCAAGAAATACGTGACTGATTTACCAAGAAATGACTTCCAACAATTTCATTTAATTGCTATTCATATTCCAGGTCAGATGTAATTCCCTCTACCAAAAGCCTTTAGAATGCCCCCAGTACCTCTCCTGTTACATGTTCCTTAGGGACCTCTCTTGAAAAGGTGAAGATCCTGTTTTTTTACCTGTCATAATCACCACTAATCACCCTAATACAATTTCAAGCACAAAGTAGTTTCTCAATAAATATCTAAATGGGCAAATGTTTTACAAGTGAAAACCACCAGTTCACATACCCAGATGATCACACAGACTATGCTCTAAATATAATTGTATTTAATTAATCTTTGTAGACATGAAAGTGGGTATCAATTGGAAATAAATTTTCTTTTAAACATTTTGACTCTTTTTAAATAACACCTAACTAACACATACAGTTCTACAAAATATTTCCTTTCTTTATATTGTTATTCTATTAACATTTTTCCTATTAATTTTTTTTTTTTGAGATGGAGTCTCACTGGGTCACCCAGGCTGGAGTGCAGTGGTGCGATCTTGGCTCACTGCAACCTCCGCCCCCCATGTTCAAGCAATTCTCCTGCCTCAGCCTCCAGAGTAGCTGGGACTACAGGCACATGCTGCCATGCCTGGCTAATTTTTGTATTTTTAGTACAGACGTGTTTCACCAGGCTGGTCTCTAACTCATGACCTCAGGTGATCCATCTGCCTCCACCTCCCAAAGTGCTGGGATTACAGGTGTGAGCCACCACACCTGGCCTTCCTATTAATTTTTTAAAAATCTTTTGGCTAAAAACTAAGGCACACTTACCTGTTAGCCTAAGACTACACAGAGTCAGCATCATCAATATCACACTGGCTTCCATCTCCACATATTGTCCCACTGGAAGGCCTTCAGGGGCCGTAACATGCCATGAAGTTGTCTTCTCCTATGATATAGCAATGCCTTCCTCTGGAACACCTTCTGAAGGACCTTAATGAGGATGTTTCACATTTAACCTCTTTTTTTTTATGAGTAGAAGGAGTACACTCTAAAATAACAATAAAAGGTATAGTACAGTAAACACATTAACCAGTAACATAGCCATTTATTATCATTATGTACTGTACCTATTATGTACTGTGCCTATTATGTACTGTACCTAATTGCATGTGCTATACTGTACCTAATTACATGTACCTAATTGCATGTGCTATACTTTTATATAACTGGTAGCACAGTGGGTTTGTTTACACCAGCATCACCACAAACACATGAATAATACATTGCATTAAGACGTTATGAAGGCTACGACATTGATAATAAAAAATTTTCAGATCCATGTATTATCTTGTCGGAGATCATATATGTGATCTGTCATTGACTGAAATGTCATTATAGGGCATATGGTTGTATTTATCAGACTAATTAGGACTTATGTAAGTAGACATTTATTATACGTGTGTGTGTGTGTGTGTGTATATATATATATATATATTTTACCTAATCTTTCACTGCTCTCCACATGAGGGGCTTGGATGCAGAGGCATGGAAACATGAAAAACAGCTCTCTCTTACTTTTTCTTCAGACGTCTTAGATTCACACGGATTTTCTGAATGTAGCTGAATTGTTTTCTGGGGATTTCTTGTCTTTAGAGACCTAGGAGTGTTCTGAAGAAGCAGTCCTAACATTCTGAAGTGTAAACCTTACCCAAATAGAGCTATATATTTTGTGAAGGAAAAAAATGATTTATTTCACATCATTATCCCCTACTTTCTATTTACCCATGTTAAAACAATCTCTTCAAGAAACTTCTGAGTTTTCTAAAGATTAAGGGGGTTTTATATCATAGGATCCCCAAAACACAAATAAATGTTACTGGCAAATCATACTTAAAAGTACCTTCAGTTAGTCCTTTAACGGAAATTTTCACAGGTGGTTTCCAGAATCTTCTTTCTTGTTAATAATTCTCATTTCTTCTTCTTTTATCCCCATGTTCACCCCAGAAACTCCCAAATTCTCACTTTTATTTAAAACCTTTCAGTTCTCTTAGTATTGCCTGACATGCTTCACTTCAGAATACTTTCTTATATCCAAATCTGTCAAAGTGTACACTAAAACAAACGGCCTTCCTTTTTCCACGATCTGCCTGTTTTAGAAAGTAATGGTATCCAGCAATATATGCCTTTTCAGTTGCACTAAGCTGCTGTTACTCATCTTTGAATTGGAGACAATAATACTTACCTGTCTGTGTTCTGGCATAAATCAGATATGATCATGTTTGCCTAAAACATTGCAGGGGAGGAGATAGACAAAACCCTCAAAAACTAAGAGGATCCTGGCTATGACCGAATCACCCTGAAGATTTTCCCCTCACATAGAGTTCAGGGAATTTTAGATTACAGCCCTCGAGTCTAAAGCATCATTTTCTGGAGCTTTTCACTCCCAAATCAAGTATGGGCAATTATTTATGAGCCTGCTTCATGATATTTCCTCTCCATATGTAAAAGATAGAGGAATCCTCTGTTGTCCAGGGCCTCCTGCGTACTTACTGATGGACAGCTAGTGTTTCACAGCTTCATGGTAGTTTTGACGATTGGCTCCGAAAGTCTCGTCTGAACGATGCTATACAAATATAAGATCCAAATCTACATTCTTCAGCTCTGCCTGCTGAAGTCTGGAGGGTCTGTGGTCGCATTGGGTTACCTGCCCTCTAGTGAAGGTAAATAACAATCCGGATATGCCCACATCCATGCAGAATGTGTGCTCTCTAGAAGGCTAATTCATGCCCAGTGTAGCTGAAAGGATCCCCGCTATAGAAAGCTTCCTTCACTCCAAGGCCCTCAGGCTGAGAAGCCAGCCTAACATTTTGTTTTCTTTGTCTAAGCAAAATGAAAAGCTTGCTAACTTAGGTCAGACTGTGACAACTCTATTTCTGAAAGAATCTATTCATTACTCACTGAGCCAGTGTTAATGTGAGAATTTCCCAGGAGGTAGAGCAAAAAGAAGCATCAATTCTTTTCTTTCCCTGTACAGCCTTGGATCTGGCACTAACTAGATCTGTGACTGTGGGGAAATCTCTGAACTCTTTGGGCCCCGATGTCCTCATCATTTTTAAGTAAGAACAAAATCACCCATCAAAGGAATGTGGCATAGTTGGAAACATGCTTTTTAATTTACTAAAAGTCTAGAAATGTGAAATGTATTTTGGCTTACCAAAATCTCTAAAGTAAAAATAATATGTTTCTATAGACTAAAACAGCAGATATGAGAAAAAGCAAGGTGTCTGAGGAAGAATTAAGCTCTGAACTCTGACTTTTAAAAAATATCATAAATTTTAAAATGTATGCTCCTACCCCAAATTAGGCACACAATATGTGTTGCATTCATTACTTGATTTTTCTTTTTTTTTTTTTTTTTGAGATGGAGTCTCACTCTGTCACCCAGGCTGGGGTGCAGTGGTGTGATCTTGGCTCATTGCAACCTCCGCCTCCTGGATTCAAGCAGTTCTCCTGCCTCAGCCTCCCGAGTAGCTGGGATTACAGGCACACGCCACTACGCCCGGCCAATATTTTTGTAGTTTTAGTAGAGACGGGGTTTCACCATATTGGCCAGGCTGGTCTCTAACTCCTGATCTTGTGATCCACCTGCCTTGGCCTCCCAAAGTGCTGGGATAACAGGCGTGATCCACCGTGCCCGGCCGATTTCTATCTTAATTATCTTCTATCCAAACACATCCTTATGTTTTCTTTTACATATCCATGCATGAAATATAATAACAATTTGGTGCTATTTTTGCTTATCAAATGGATGAGAAGTTAACAAGCCAAAATGGCCAGTGTTGTGCAAAAAACATGCATTCTGAAACATGGCTGTTAGGAGTGAAAATTAATGCAACTTGCCAGCAATCGAATTCGACTCTATGGACCTGTAAATTTTATACTCTTTGATGTGGCACTTCTAGGACATTATTCAAAGGCCCGAATAGGGGTTAGTTTAAAAAGATTCAGCTAGCAGGAGGGTGATCACAACATCATATAGAATAGAATAGGGTGGTAAGGGAATGGGCGGGGCGGCGGGATGGGGTGGGGAGAGAGAGAACCAAAACGTTGGGAATTTAATATTCGTTAAGCAAAGCAGTAGCATACAAGTTAACCAAAAATTTTGTTGAGACAGTTATGTATGAGGGAGAAAATAGCAGGTGAACAGGAAACTTCTCAGGTAGTCAAGGAAAAACTTAGGAAGTATGAAAAAAAGTTATTTGAAATCATTCTAATTGAAATCAGAAAGTATTATGAATTCACCTTGAGCACTGAGAGAGAGAGTGTGTGTGTAGATGGGAAACATGATGAAAATGTCTCCTTGGGTCAGAGTTATTACTTTGCAAAAAAATTAGGGTGAAATTGTGTTAATTAGACACAATTTATTGTATCATGTCAGTTAGGTACATTTTAGAAGACATGTAAGGCTGTAAGATACATGGTTTCAGTAACTTTAGGAAAATGTACAACACTTCCCAGAGTGGAAACTCCCCCACAGATTCGTCCCACATTGGTGAAACACTGCACCTAACTTTACCTCATTCCCTGCACAAAACCAGCAGAAACTGGGCAGAAGAAGTCATTGACTTTCAGAGAATTCCAGCAGCTCTGAAGATTAAAATTTTGAAAAATGAATAGTAAGTGGCAACTGGAATAGTATTTTTTTCTGACCGAAGATGTGGCACATCTCAAAAGAGACTCTAATACAAGACACCAAATAGGAAAGAAAATATCAGAAGACTGCAGGTCATGATGAATGAAGGGAGAGAGTTAGGGACCAGGAGATCCCCTGTGTGGACCTCCTCCAAGGATTTAAGCAATAGACATTCTCACTTTGTGGGGTAACAACTAATAAGATAATTAGACCAGACAGTTAATATCTTATTTCCTTCCCCTATCCTGCTGGTAGTACTATTTGAACTTTCTTTCCTTTTTTTCTTTTTTTCTTTTTTTGAGACACAGTCTTGCTGTGTTGCCTAGGCTGGAGTACAGTGGCATGATCTTGGCTGACTGCAACCTCCGCCTCCCGGATTCTCCTGCCTCAGCCTACTGAGTAGCTGGACTTAACAGGCACCCGCCACCACGCCCAGCTATCTTTTTTTTTTTTTTTTTTTTTTGGATTTTTAGCAGAGACAGGTTTTCACCATGTTGGACCGGCTGGTCTTGAACTCCTGACCTCAAGTGATCCACTTACCTCGGCTTCCCAAAGTGCTGGGATTACAGGTATGAGCCACTGCGCTCAGCCTGAACTTTCAATAAAAGACTGCTTTAACCATCATCAGAATCCTATTTATCTTTCCGGGAAGGAGAAGAAAATAGTATTAAAAAGTAATAATTGGCTGGGTGTGGTGACTCATACCTATAATCTCAGCACTTTGGGAGGCCAAGATGGTGGGATCACTTGAAGCCAGGAGTTGGAGGCTGCAGTAAGCTGTGAGTATGCCACTATACTCTAACCTAGGTTTCAGAGTGAGACCCTGTCTCAAACAAACAAACAAACAAAAGTAGAAAAAGAGAAAAAAAAAGTAGTAAGTGGTAACTAGGACTTCCGGATATCAGTAGCAGTGCCATTGTCAACCTAAATATATATATAACTGGTATTTCTAATTAATAACATGAGTGATTTTATTATTATGTGCTCTCATTTCCATTTCTTACCATTTTTGCCTGTATTTTTTTTAATGACCACGTACAACATTGTATTAAGAAAAAAACATGGTCAGTTTTACTCTAGGGTTATGTTCCCAATTAAGGTTGTAGGTTAGAGAGAAAATGTAGAAGGGGAAGTCACAATACTCAGTTATAGCCAAGATTGAGGCAGGGCACGTGGAAGAATGGGGGCGTGCCTTATAGATGACCAATGATATCAGTGGTGACAGCATGTTTAAAATGATTGTGTCAACAAGATATGTGAGTTAGAATGGAACTTACATTCTTCAACTTTAAAACTTACACTTTTAATAAAATCTGAAATTTACCCCAGGATATTGCCCTTCCTTATATTTGGTCTCTCATACACTATCTGGCAAAGAAGCATTTGGAGCCTGTGTAGTGGAGGTTTCTGCCAACCACTGGCACTGCGAGAAACAGCCAGGACTCTCCTTCCCATGTGAGTTTTGTAGCAGAAATCTGGGAGGCCTGAGAAGAAATATTTTGTGCTCCCCATATACTTCACTTTGTCCAAACTTCACAACCTACTTTGTACCTCAAGGATACCCTGGCAGGAGGTCTGAAAAACTGGCAGATTTACCTAGATTGCCTCCCAGGGAAAGGTTCCCACTTCATTTACCATGAGCACGTGGCTTCTGTCTGCATTAACCCCGCCCCTTTATTCCCATGTGGGAAAGATGGGGTGTGTGTATGGTGGGGGGTGGAGAGGGAGGGTACTTGGAAATGCTCAGTTCAGGCCCAGTCACAACCTTTTCCTCTATTTATTTTCACATAAGAGGACTGCTCCGGGTGAAGATGCTAACATTTAGGTGGTCTCTGCTTTTCTTCTCCCAGCCTTTGTGTAGTTGTGAGTAGTTGGAGTGAGGTGGGTTCCTTGCATAAGGAGAAGAGACAATGCTTGAGTTGATTTTCCTTTTCCTTGGGAAGGGGGTGACGTGAATATGACTATACATACCATGTAAAATGGAAATCACACATCCTACTGGACTGCTTATATCCAAAGTAACATGGCACAGATCAACAGAACTGATTTTTCTAATAGTTTTTTGGAATGGACACTTGATAATTCTATTGCTTAAGTTTTGGATGTTTGCTTTTCAAAATTACTTTCAAGTTTGCCGTGTGTGTCTTTTCCTTTCTGAGCCTTTTATTTCTTTTCTACTAATTGACTATATTTAAAAAACTTCTACTTGCCTGGATTGTTTTAAGGAATAGATGAAAGAAACTTTGTTAACTGCAATATAGAAGCTCACCATAGTTGCTTCAATAGACTTCTCATGGTTTGTTCCTTGGGAATTTTCTCCTGATCCCCAGATGGGCCTGAAGTTTGGTCTTTTTTAAAGGACCATGACTCTTAATGATCTTTTATGAGAAACACATGCCTTGTGGTATCTGTGACCACGTCCATGCTTTATCTTGTTTACTGTCTTCCTTACTGTTAGATTAGAAGCTCTTTGAGGATATGTGTCTGTTTTAATTCTGGCACATAGTAGACACACAGTAAATATGTTTAATAATTTAGATTCAATGTGATGACTGCACTGTAATAGATGTAAGCAGAAAGTGCTCCAGGAACCCAAGGGAGGAAGAATTAACTCAGCATATGAGAATCAGTATTCCTGCATATTATTTTGGGTTATTTTGTTCTAGGACTCTATCACCCTGTGATTGCAAAGAAAGTGCTCTCCTTTCCTAAAGACTGATAAGAAGAAATGTGCCAGGTGGAGGGATCGGTAAAGCATCCAGAGTATATGTGGTCCTATTGTCACACTGGGCTATTTTCAGTATTCAGGAAGCTGTATTAGCTCACCTTCTGATTGGAAAAGCTGCCTCAATAATAAGAGAGGTGCTGCGATACTAGATAAGGAGAGGGTAAGAAGCCTGTGAATGGAGCTAAAAGTAACACAAGCTAAAAAGCAAAAGGAAGAGTAGAAAAGATAGTAGTGAAGGGCATATGTTTTGTTGTTATTAGAATGAAAGTGGTAAATTATGTGCACGCAAACACACACACACACACAACCCAACATGGTCAAAAAAAGAACATTATCTTGAACATTTAATTTTAAAAGGCCTATGAAATGTAATTGTCTCACTGAAGATAGGTTAGGGAATCTCAACTTTGGTAAAAATTGGCTTGGAAGAGCATGATACTGGATAAGGCATGGTACTTAGAAGAAAATTTCCCATTATGCTTTTGATGGGCCTTGGGAGCTTAGACTAAATCTCATCCTGAAGGCCTGTGAGAAAAATTAAAATGAAGTAACAGAAATTAATGTTATGTTTTTAAAAGCATATCAAAAATCAATAGAATATTGCTTTTCAAACTGAGTGCTATATAAAGGAAGTATAATATAGGGTGGATATAAGTGGATAGAACATTATTTTTAATATTGCACTTATGAGAAGGTGCCTCACAAAAATCAGTCAGATTATAACAAATATTAGGGGCTCCAGCCAGAATTAGAATACTGAGGCCACATATATCCAGCAAAATTAGTCAACAGTATGAATTCATGAACCCGTTGCTTTGGAAACTATTACGAAATGGAAACAGACAATGTGGGTTAAATTCCCACTGCATCATAAGCAGGAACTATACAAAAGGGCTGCGTATTGTTTGCTCTGATACTTGGATGTGATTGCAGTAAACCTAGCCAAAAAGTCTTATCATATTGCAGTAACTTTTGCTCAAAAAACCAAACTTCTGTATCAGCAAACATTTTTTTCTCGTGTACTTAAATTTTAGAAGGAAAAAAAAGTATGTGTACTATAAAACAGGCTGTCAGAAAATTATTTAATTATAATAAAATTTGCCTAGCAAATCCAGATGCAACTTTTGCCTGAAGCCAGGGTCTTACACATTGAAGTTACTAATCAGAAGCTGAACCATGATCACCTCAAGATTCTAAACTAGCTAATGGCTAAAATTGTTGAGTATTCTCTTAGGCAGAAAAAAATAGTGACGAGCTGAAACAAAAAGTAGATTTGGAAAAACACTAAATTAAAATTTTAAGTTAATCAGTAACTTCCCATAATAATCATTATTTCAACTATTTTATTTTTCATGTTTATTAGTTGATTTTTACAAGTATTTAATGTTAAAAGAAGTTTTTCCTAACAAAGTATGTGATTTTTTTCTCAGGCTTTAGAAGTGTGGTAAAGGTGATTTTAGTGAAAAAAGACTTATTTGTTTTAAAATGCCTAGTTAATTAGGTGAATTTGGTGAGAATAAATCTTAATTTGAAAATAAATTCAACTGAAATAGAACCCTACATTTTAGTTTGGGAGAGGAAGATGGCATGATATTATAAGTTTACATACGATAGAAAAAAAACCCATACAATCTTAGAGGTGAAAGTCTAAGAAATAACAGAGATTAAAAATGAGAAAAACTGATTACAAGAATATGTATAACAAAGGAACAAGTTCTACCATGTGCAAGGCAAATTAAGAATCAGGACATTTATCTAATAGGAGTTTCATTGCCCAAGTATGATTTTGTTTTAAGATGAGTGACATTTTAATTCACTTAGAATCCCAGTCATCCAAGAGAACTTGCCAGCATCAGTGACTGGCCCAAGAGTCATCTCGTCCATCAAGTCCAGACTCAATGCTCTCTGTAGCTTGGCATCTCAAATGGAACAGCTGGCTGGGGCCTGACCATGCTCTCTCTCTCTCTCTCTATGTCTATCTCTATCTCTATCTCTATCTCTATCTCTATCTCTATCTCTATCTCTATCTCTATCTCTATCTCGGCATAGCCTATGTCTATGGCTACCTTGGGTTTCTGCAGAGCATTACAGTCTTAGAGGAGTTAGACTTCCCTGAGAGCAAGTGTTCCAAGAGATCCAGGTATAAGTTGCAAGGCAACCTAAGACCTAGTTTCAGAAATCATGCCTTATCTGTTCCACCACACTCCATTGTTAAAATCAGAAGACCAGTCAAGATTCAAGCGAGGGAGACTATACAAGGATATAAATATAGCATGGATGGTTCATTGGGTGAACATCTTCAGAGACAGCTGCCTCACTGCCCATCATACTTTATTGTATTAAACTGCTTTTTACAGATTACTGAAACACGTCTCCTTTCGTTTTACTTATAACATTGGTTTCCATTGAATTCAGTGGCTTTTCAAATGTCTATGGCTATAATACCTCATATTGGAGATATGTCATTGCTCTTAGTTTCCCTTTTATTTTGGCATCTTTTGTTCATTAATTAATTTATTAACCAACAAATGATTTATGGGTACCTGTTATTCTGGGATTGGAGTTACAAAGATAAATATGTGAAGACCTCTGTCCAGTATAATGTACAGAATCAACATGTCAATAAACAATTACAGTTATTGTAAGATAAAAACAATTTTGATGCTCATATTGTCAGTGATATGTAAGAAGCAGTTTGAACAAAAGGATAAGGTTTCTAGGTGATTGAATATAGAATGTGAAAGTTGTATTTCGGGAGTTTGGATTTTGGAAGAGGAAAAAAATGAGGGACAAAATATTCAAGGGCTGTTAGTGTGATGCTGCCCTATTTCTCTTCAGCTTCTCAGTAAAATTACTGAACTAGTGAAATGTTAAGCAGGATTCTGATGAAAGACAGCGAGAGGGCCAGATCTGCATTTATACTGACTTGAGACTCAACCAATATGGGAAGCCAGAACATTAGAACAAAGAAGCTGAAAGAAGCATGAAGAAATGTGGAATCCATAAGGAGGGCTTTCGGCTGCCTCAGAACCTGGAATTGAAGTTTGGGTCAATTTTACCAAACCTTCAAGCATTAAAGACACTCTCAGTCAATCATTGGAGTACCTTGTGATGGGGGACATGGAGAGTACAAAACATAAGAAGAGAGTGCCTGAGACAACGTCGTCACTCTCCTTCAGAGGCACATCTTATCTGTCTAGCTTATGTATATTAATGGTCTATAAAACAGTTCTGGTTTAGATTTATTTCTCAATAAAAACTGCAATATATTTTCATAAAGCCAAATAAACAAAGTTACTTCTAAGTATGTTTATCTAAGTGCTTCAGGGGCCATGAGTAATGCTTTTATCTCAGACCCTTATCTGTTCTTGTGCAAGAACACCACCCCAAGGAGTGAAGGAAGGGGACAAAAAGGAAAAAGGAAAGGAGGCCAAGAGAAATGCTGATGAGAACTTTAAAAAAGAAAATACTCCCTTCCCCTCCCCAAAAAAAGATTAAAATGCAGAATAGGCTGATATACCTAATTGTTCTAGTTTTGGATTTTCTACAAATCTGTTTCAAGGGGAGTCATGGCAGAATGGGCAACCAGTATCCTGGCAGTGTAACATTGTTCTTCCAATCCCCAGAGTCAATGAATTTACTGTGCTAAAGTGAGAATCCCAGGAAGGTCACCATGATGCCATTTTTCTCACCTAAGAAATTTCTTTCGGGGTGTGTGTGTGTGTGTGTGTGTGTGTGTGTGTGTGTGTGGAGGATGGGGAAAGGTAGAGTTCAGGGCTTAAATCCAACAGGTCAACTATGTTTCTGGTATTTTGGGTCTGCACAAGGACTCTCCTTTGTTTATGTGTTGATTTGCTTTGATTTCCCTACTTTGTTCCTTCTCATTAGTCCCATTTCCTCCTAAGAGACAACCACTCAAATGTTATAAGTGTGTGTGTATGCACATGTGTGCGTGTTTATCTATATGTATGTATACATATATAATGTTGGTATATGTATATAGCTTTTAATATGCACAAAAAGTATTTTGTTATATATTTATCGCTGGTTTTTGACTCAGCACTGTATTTTTTAGTTTTATTACTGTGTGAACATCTGGTATCTCCAACCTCTGCATGATATTCTGCTTAAAAACCCCCCACATTTGCCTACTAGTAGTTTGCCTCTAAGTCCCCGCTACATAAGCAAAGTCATGGTGAATGTATGTGTCTGTTTACCTTAAATGACTTATGTCTTTAAGAGTGGTAGCACTGGGCTTCAGGGTTTATGCATGTTATTTATACTAAATTTTGCCAGATCACTTATCAGTTTGATTGCTAAAATTTACACTGCCACCATGATATAGTTTGGATCTGTGTCTCCACCCAATCTCATGTTGAATTATAATCCTCAGTATTGGAGGTGGGGCCTGGTGGGAAGTGATTGGATCATGCAGGTAGTTTCTAATGGTTTAGCACCATTAGAAACTGTAGTGCTGTCTCATGATAGTTTTCACAAGATCCAGTTGTTTAAAAGTGTGTAGCACCTCCCCATTCACTCTCTCTCTCCTGCTCCGCCATGTGAAGATGCGCCTGCTTCCCCTTCACCTTCTGCCATGATTTTAAGTTTCCTGAGACCTCCCCAGTCATGCTTCCTGTACAGCCTGTGGAACTGTGAGTCAATTAAACTTCTTTTATTCATGAATTACCCAGTCTCAGGTGGTTCTTACAGCAATGTGAGAATGAACTAATACATACCAAAGTGTAAGAGAATACTTTTCTTCCCAGATCCCTGGTAATACATGGTGGTAACCAGCATCTTAATTTTTTTCCTTTTGGACGAAGAAAAATAATATTTAACCCTCTTTTTTTTTTTCCATTGCTGCATCATCTTTTCCTCAGGACAGAGCCTAGAATTTAGCAGATACTTATACATGTATATTAAACAAATACATGTTACTAAAAGGTAAAGCCCTTCAATCTGAAATAAATACTTATATTTGGGATATGAGCTTAGTGTGATTAAATTATTAAATTTGGTGTGTTGAAGGACTTCAATATTCTGGAAAGTTATATCTTTCTGGGCCAGCTCTTTGGAGCTTCCTGGCAGAAAGGTCAAGTTGAAGAGAGGTCAATTGCCATTTGAATCCAACATTTTATACACTTTTGACTTTCTTAACATCTTAACGTTTCTGCTAAAGGTTTATTTTCAATACTCGAAATAGCGATCTAATATTAGATTTATTTGTGTGTGTAGTAGACACTTTTTTGGCTGTCTTGCTAACCTATGCCTCACCTTTCTGAGAAGTGGCTTTTCATGTTCTCAGAAGCATAGCTATCCAGAGGGTTTTCATCTGCAGCAAGTGATATTGTCCCTCTGTCCACTGCTACTTAAACCAAGTATAGACACATAATTTAATCAAAGTGTTTCAGTGATGGCCAAAAGTCTATACAGTACTCAGATTTCACACTTTGAACATTAAGGGGATGGGAGGGGTCTTGCCAACCAGAGGGAAGCCCCAGAAATTCCCTCATCTTTTAGTAGCTGACGCAGACTAATGGAGGAGAAAGTGTTGAAGTCTATCTTAGTAGCATGTGAGTCTTGTGGGGAACTATTTCAATCTTCTTCTAGTTAGAAGAGAGAAAATGCTTCTGAGCATGTGCAGCTGAAACAATTTGGTGAGAGCAACTGTTTCTGTTGCACAGAGCTTTCCCGAAGAGTAAATGCAATGCTTATTTCTTATGAGGCTAACTTAGCATTACTGTATTTTTTTAATTGCCACTGGATAGACTGTAAGTTTTACCATCCTGTTCATACTAAATATTAAAAATTTACTCTTACAACATCAGCCAATCTACAATATTGTTCAAGAGTATGCTGATCACCTTCTACTAATTTACCTGGTAGTCAGAGAATCACCCCACAGAGAGCCATTAATGGTAGCATGTAAATTTGGAAAACTGGGCTGAAAGCACTTCATCTCACAGCTTCCTCAGGATGAATTTAATTAATTGCATTCTTCTCTAGCTGTATAGAATCTAGACATCCCAGTTTTAGCCAGCCTCTATAAAGAGTGTGACTTTAGTGGAAGACACATGAATTCAGGAGCTATAGGGCAACCAAGTTCAGCAGAAGATATGGAAGAAAGCTAGTTCTATAAAAAGGGAGCCAAAGGAGGTAAATATAAAAAGAGAAGTTATACCAGAAAGCATGTGGAGATGGGGGAGAAGAAACAACGGAAAGACACAACCACTGCCTTAGAATCTGCATCTGTTCTTTATACATGTGGAGGCAGATACACAAACACTAACATGTACATGTTTATTTTACTACACTACGTTGTGAGAATTTTTGTTATTTGCAACCCACCCCAAAAAAATATTAACTAAGATCATTTTCTTACAATCATGTGTACAAATTGATTGCTCAGTTAATGTAATTAAAAAAGTATAGAACAGATCACACAGCAACAAAAGTTATATCCCTTATTTCTAAGACATCCTGATTCACTGTATGTGTGTATGTATACATGTATGTGTACACACAAGCTATCATTGCACAATCAATTTTATGAATTTGAGAAATATGGGTTGCTATAGTTTTAGAAGTTTTTTGTAAGCAATACAAATTTATTTCTAACAAAGCTTCTTTGACTTTCATATGAGATTTTATTAAATTTAGTTATTTGTAATCACATATGTAATTCACATATTTACAAACCCTGAAGATACTGACATCTTTTTTGCATATCAAATATATTCCAAAAAGATCTTTTTCAAACCAAAAAGCAAGAGTTAATTAATGGTGACTTCTTGAGAAAGGTAAATGGTGAGCTGGAACAAACTTATTAAGAAAATGGCAAGGGAGTATAAGCGTCAAAAAAAGTAAAGAAAATGATAGAATATTCAGCAATATAATGGAATAGATTGGCAGAAGAAAATAAAAGCAGACGTACAGAAAAAAGATAATTTGGAAATTAAATAATTATGAGTATCAGTTGATTCAAAAAACGATATGAATGATAGTTACCAGAATGTGTAGGTATACAAAGTAGAAAAAATCATTAAATAATTATGTATTGATTTTTAGAAAGATACACAAAGAAAATTAAACTGCATTAGAACAAAATGGTTAAGAATTTTGTCATAAAGTATATGTTTCCTATTTGAGCACCCCTCTATGGGAGCTGTAGCATTCATTAGGAGAACTGAAGAGAGATATCTGCCTAGGATACCAAATTTCAATGCTATCTAAAGAAATTCATTATCTCTTAGCCTGAGGTTGGCTCAGGAATGTGTAAATTCCAGAGGAGCGTAAGACTCAGAGAAGGCAAGAGAAATGCCAAAGTCACACTGAAACTAAGTGTCAGAATGGGTTCTCGAGCCCAATTAATCTTATTTGCAAATTTGATGCTAGAAGCAAGAAGGAAAGATAGAGAGGCCCACAGGAAAATGTGATTCCAGGAACATACAAAGGAATAATGAGTGTTATGTGTGATAAATGACATAAATCTGTTAGCCAGATTAAAAGTTCTAGTTGGGATTTAAGTGAGAAATATATCAACAAACAAACAATTTGATTGTCAAATTCCGAAGTTTGTTCTTCCCTGCATCTAAATGAAGCTTTAGTTATGAGCAATGAATATATTACACAAAGAACTCAGTATCATGAAGGAAAAATAGAGCCTAGACAACTGGCTATGCTAGCCCTGAATGAACCAACAGAAACATATTCTTTAGAATTCACTGGAATGCCCAACCAATTAGAAATTCTAGTTTGGGTTCACTTCTTGTCTGTTTCTAAAAGTCACAGCTACTATATACCCAGAGAAAGCCTGTAAGTCAGAAAATGCAATGATAACAACAATCTTAAAAGCTATCACTCTGATATCTGCTCAGATATGCCGGTGGTGGGTGCCACTGAACCGAAACTATTTTGAAATTTAAATGATGCAAAGATCATTCCATGATGTCATAAAACTCAACTTTTATTGATTTGTGCTCTTCCAAAATATCACAGATCTTTTTGTGAATGTGTTTCTAAAAATAAGCTATTAATACAAATATTATGTGACAATTGGTAAGACAGATACATCTGTGGGAAATTTACCTGGAGTTCATAAATAGGTAACTTTGTAAACTATTCATAAATAGGTAACTTGCTTACTTTTCCCAACATTCCATTCAAAAAGGCTGAAATTTGAACTGAAGCCTTCCAACATGAAGTCCATCTCTTCCCAAGGTAGGTCATTGGCAATATTAGCAATTTTTTTTTGTATTTAATAGACCATACTGCACATTCCCTTTAACAAAGAGGGACAATTATTTTGCTGTTCCACCAACAGAAGTCTCTATATATAATTATTGAGGAAATTAATTTTTTTTAAATAATGGTAAAACATAAGGCAGTCATGGCACATTTTCTTTTAGATTTGTATAAGTATTAACGTTAATTTAACTCACCACATTATAAACACATATGCAGGCTTTGGGCTCAGTTTCCTTATAGAAGGCACACTTTCCCTCAGGAATGGTCCATTATACTTACAGATTAATGAACTTGTGTGTGTGTCTATGTTCATGAGGAACTGGACTGTAGTTTCCTTTTCTTGTAATATCTTTTTCTGGTTTTGTACAATGAATTAGGAGGTGTTCTTTACTCCTTTGTTTTCTGAAAAAGAAGTTTAGTAGGATTTGGTACTAGTTCTTATTTAAGTGTTGTGTACTGTTACTACACTCTTAGAAACTATCCCTCCATACTTCCTGCATGAAGATGATGCAGAAACCTATTTCTTACAAAAGACTGTGAGCCACCTCCAGAATCTGCCTCCACTTTCCCATCTTGCCACTACAGCAGAAACTAAGACTGTCACAACATAATTTGTCTAGGAAATTGCTGGGTCTGGTAAAGCACCAAAAGGCACACATCCAAAGAATCTTCAGGATCTATGTGTACCATATAGTTGGACCTTGGGGAGTACAGGTGGGCCTGGACTTTGGGGGTACAGGATCAAGAGGAGTAGAACATAAAACTTAATATGGAAGTTTTTATTGATATGAGAACAATCAGATTTAATTCTTGGCAAAAGTCTTTTGAGATGGGAGTTTCACATTGTTAGGATAGCTCTTAAAAGTTTGGAGACAATGCACAGCTCACAGTGCATTAGGTAGAAATGTCAGAATGGCCATGACAGATGATGGGATAAATAAAAAAGTACTGAGCAGGAGAGGTGCTCAGCATCATGTCTAGGCCACAATACAAGTATCTCTGCGCTTGCGCCGTCAATCTGGCAGAAGCTACAGGATTGAATACATCTGTAGCAGTAAAAAGCACCCTAATAGGAAAATCACAATGCAAACGCCTATTTTTCTTGGGCAATTCTGTGCCATCTGTAGTCAAAGATTATAAACCTTTTTTGAAAAATATCCCCCAGGATGTTAAGGTCCCCTGACATTAACATTAATGCCTGAGCAATTACTAGAACTGCCCATCAAAAGCTGGGTTCTGTCAGACCCAACATATACAAAATATACAACCAGAAACCAAGGTGTGAAAGCAAGAATAGTCACATTTATCATCATTCCAATGACTTAGGTAGGAAATCTGTGCTTCTCATTTTCACAAATGGCTCTTTCAGTTTAAAGGCCCTGGTTCCCAAAGGAGGAATGCTTCTACTAGGCAAAACAACAAAAATCCTATTTAAAATTATTGTTTCTGCCTGGGTCCTCCTCCTCATCCTAAGAGAATAGAGCCCAAGAAGAGAAGTCACCCTATTAGCAAGGATAATTGACCATCATCTGGAGGCTGCTCACACAAAAAGGGAACAGAAAGGATACATTTGACACAGAGGTAATCCATTTCAGCGTCTCTTGTTACACTCTTGGCCAGTTTTTATGGCAAATGAATGAATGAATGCAGTAATTACAGTCTGAGAATGGCGTTGTGACCAGAGGCTCATACACCTCAGGGATGAGCATCTGTGTCACACCACAAGCCACCTAGACCTGTAAAGGTGCTAACTAAGGGGGAGATGAACCTGAAAGTGACGAAAAAGGAAGGAGATAATGAACATCATGAAGCCAGCTTCAGTGGGACAAGGAAATTTAAGTAGAAAAAAAGAGCTCCAGGTTGCCCTACTAACTTAGTTTTATTTATTTTTCCCCATCAAGATGCCCACCAGAATACTGGAGGAGCTGCTGCTCCAGAAGTTACTCAAAGAAGTCGATCTGGATGGTGCAAGGGGTAGACTATAGTGGACCCTGTGCTTCATTTCGCAGGTTCAGCCTGCAAGATTAAAGGATCCATTCCCCCAGTTGCTGGGAGTGCAGCTGAATGATAGCCCTCATATGTTAGCTCTCTCTCTGAAAGTTGCCCTGGCTTAAAAAGAGCTACCTTATAAAGATCACATGCACCTCCACGGGCAGCCTGCATCTCATGGTGGCTTGATGTAGGGATGTAAAACACCACTCCAGACCCCATCTCAGGAGGATTAACAATAGCAATTCCATCTTCACAGTTCTCTCTGGGTTTGGCTGAGGCCTTCAGAGTGACTGTATCATTGCCCAACTTCCCTTTCATCCCAGATATGCTTCCCTTCCCCCGGTTTAATCCCAACAGTACTCTCAGTAAGCTTCCTGCATGCTAATATCCATCTCAGAGTCTGCTTCCCCAGGAACAAAATCTTCCATATTAGCTAATTCTAAATCAATCACTCTATCGATCAATGTTCAAATGTTATTTTAAAAACATATCAAAATCCCCATCCTACTGGGAAATGCCAGCTTTGAAATAACCATATCAAAAGATCCCCTATTTCAAAAAATCTCCATTAAAATGTTACAGATTTTTCTTTATGGAACTACTTCCAAGACTCCTCTTAACATTTTTTCATCTTTTAAAATCAATTGTTGATATCTACATAAAACAGAAAAAGAAGGGTGGGAGATGAAATAAAAATTTATTTAAATGAATGCTAACTGTGCTCTAGGTGATATATTATCACATTTAATTTTCCTCACAGGTGCACTAGATGGACATTCAACCCATATATTTCTTCCTTCTTTATGTATGTGTCTCTCAGAAGTGGCTACACTGTGAAGTGAAAGAAGGTTAATCTTCAGATCTGTAAATTATATGCACTCTTTCCAAGATCCTTTGAGGGACCATAGCACTGTGTGTGGCTGATTGGACATGTACATTTTACAAAAGTATAGTTTTTAAAAATTAATTTCCTAAAGGAGAGACTTACAAATTAAATAAGCTTCAGACTTTGCAAAACCTGGATCTGCCTCTGGTACTGTTTGCTGCTTTGGGTTTCCTCGTATTGGTCCTATGTTCTGTCCAAATTCGGCATGGGCTTTAGTGAGAGCCAGCATTAATTTTACTCCGTTTATTTTTCCTGTAATTCGATCAAAGTCTTGAGTGAAAGCTGAGTTTCTTTCATTGGGCTTGGATGGCTGTTCCTCTAAGACTTTCATTATTTCTCAGAACAGAAATACCGGGCCTTCTTGTTATCAGCATTTCCAGGTTTTCAGCCTCAACATTTTGTAGCCTCATCACCTTGCTGGAAGCAGGTTTGACAGGATGTAGAAAAAATTGGCCTGCACACCAAAGGAATGTTGCCAATAACTTCCCACTGACCTGAGGGGTGTGGGAGCAAGCGTTTGAAGTGATTCTCTCTGAGTATTGGTCATACTCCACATGAGAAACCATAGCTTTAAGGCAAATTTTTCTTCCAATGCTGTTTGTTCTTGGAAGCTTTACTTTCTGGTCCAGCAATTTCCCCTGTTCCTTGCCACTGGGATATGCAGTCATTTATACTTAAAAGTGCAGCTTTGATTGTAATGGCAATATAATAAAAGCTGTTTTGAAGTCTCTAATTAAGATACATAGATTTTTATGTTACCAAAATTTAAAAAAAATAGTAATTCACATCGCATTCTTTTAAAGGAGTTATACATTTGGAACAGGCTTCCTGGTATGGTACAAGATATGATGATGAGTATAATGAAGACTATTGTCGAATTTCTAAGATAAAAATAACATTTTTCCTTAAAAAGAAAGTTTTTGATTATGTAGGTTTTGAAACATAATGTAGAATAGCTGGACTGACATTTTCTCATCGTTTTCAAAGTGTTCATTTTCAAAGCAAATGAATATGGTTAAAACAACTTGTTTTAAAACTAATATTCTTTTTTAGGGGGAGAAATTTGGGGGAACACTATGGTCTGAGTTCTCAATGACAGGTCCTGCTCATCACCAGACCCCCTTCCAGTTTTCACAAGATGCTATAATCATTTCGCACTGGGGTCGGGCCTATCTCCACCATCTTTACCTGCAGCTAATAGTTATAAAGCTAATCTTAGACAAAATATATCATGGTCTCCTAATCTGGCATCCACCAACCCTTAGTCCAAGAACAGACATCAAGGTCTCAGTAAAACCTTTCAAATTAAATCTGAAACCATCTATATGTATGCATTATCCTTAAGTGTCTGTGAACCAGTTAATAATCTATAAAAATAATCTATGAAAATATTAATTCAATTCTCAAGCAATATGGAGATAACTCATTAATTCTTTCCAGAGACCATAATGCTTTGGTGTTGATGTTGAAATTCAGACATAGTTTATTGGTTCAGAGAAAAATAATAAGTGTGTTTTTCTCTCTTAATCATATTTTACTCAAAATTTTAAAATTGATTATAATCACTATTTCCCACAGAAATGGCTGATTTCAAAGGTTATGCCCCTGTGAGGTGGGTAGAAACATGGTCTCTCAACAGGGAATACGTTTTTCAACACTAATTTATCCCTTTAATCCACTCTAAATCAGGGAGTCTTAACTTTTTGTTTTTAGACTTTAGAAGGCATAAGGTATGTAGAAAGATGAGTGTGACAAGGGTTAGGAAAACACACAATAACAGTGAATATCACTGGAAAATACATTTTGTCTTGAGGCTACACAGTCTTTATTACAATAACTACAGAAGCAGGCATTATGTTTGTACAGGTTCACTCTATGATCTTATCCCTATACTCCAACGCCAATAATATTTTAAGGACAAGAAATCCAAACAATTATCAAGACAAAATAAATTGCATGATGGAAACATGGAAAATGAATATATGTGAGAAAGCACAAACAAAACACACTCTTCTTGGTCAAATTAGAGAAAAGTGGGTTCATTCAGTGGGATAAGCCTGTAGACTGAGACTAAATATTTGCAAGATATCCATTCACTCCAAGTTAATTTATAAATGTAATATAATCCTATTTAAATTTCCAATGGGGTATTTGAGCTAAATGTTGCGGAATGGTATTCTAATTACTTTTAATTCAATAAAGGTAAAATAACATGATACAGGTAAAAGGTAAGGGAAGGTAAAATAACACGATACAATTGTGTATCATGTTATTTTCCCTGAGATAAGGCTTCAAATGTACACTACCAGCTTTCTTTTTTTTTTAAGTACACCATCTCTATGATTTACTGAGTACTGTTCACAGGTTGTATTTTTTTCTGTAAAGCTTCAGGTAGTTTCTCCCAAATGGAAGTAATTGTTCTTCTATTTTTTGACCTCTTGGGAAATTTATCTGTGCCTTTCTTTCTGCATGCACTTCTTCCTATCAAGGTGATATTTCTGTGCATTTTACTTTCCAACTCTACTAAAAAGTCTATAATGTCAATGTCTCTCTCTGGCTGAGAGAGATTCTAATGAAGCTTTTATCATCTGTTCTCATCTGTTCCAAGTGCACTCCCGTCTCCTGGCATTTGCTTTTCTTGAAGATTGTCCTTCTGCAGTTCGCTTCCTGAAGTCCAGCTCGGCAAGAGACCTCCTGTTAGAACTTGTGCTTTCATCAAGAGCATAGAAGTCTTCCAAAAGCCCGTCCCCACAGAATGCTTTTCAGTTTACTTAAAATGCCAAAAGGCAGAGGTGTGGTTTTAGAACATTCCCCCAGCTCCCCTGCCTCCTAACTCTGCTCTTTCCCGTTAAAGAGCTGGGTGTTCCAAGCAGGCAGAGCTTCCCCTACCCCACCCGCTGGTCACGGTGGGACGGGCATGTACAAATCTTGGATGTTATGCTTTGTGTCTCGCAGGGAGACAAGCCCAAATAATATCAATTTCCAACAAGTCTCCTGCTGCCATGAGGAAGCAGAGACTGGCAACTTGTTGCTTCTCCCAGATGATGCCAGAAATGTGTGTAGAGTGAGATGCCCCGGGGGTGCTCAGTGGGCTGGTGTGCACTCAGTGTGGTGAGGAACAACATGTGCCCAGGCCTTGGTGATAACTTCCTCCTCCCTGTGATGTTCTCATTTCATCAACTCCATTCTTCTGTGGCCTCTCGCGTTTGCTGGGCAATTACTCACAAGTGAATGCGTCTAGGAGCTACTGGTATAGACAGGAAAATTATCCTAAAATCTGCTGATTTCACCAGGAAGGAAACTTAGCTACATTTTTAAAAGTTCACATATTCAAAATTGAATGTAAAAATTAAATTTTGTGAGTTTGCTAGAATTGAAGTTGAAACAGAAAAGTATAATGGCAAATTAAGTTCAAATGAGTTAGCCAACTAATACATTAATTCCTTTGTTCATTTAGTTAAGAAATATTTTTTGAGCCGACTCCATGTATAGGGTTACAGAGACCTCCTTATCTTATCTGTTGCAATATTTTGTAAGACAATGTCTGAGCCCTGGTGATATATAATTCATTATTATAGCTGGCTTTTTCTGTCTTATGTCAATATACAACCAATGCCACCATTTAAACTGAGAAATAGGGTCATAAGTGAGGCTTAACATTTTCTCTGGTGTTGTGAGACTTTCCTTATGTTGTTCAGTTTAACATATTTGTAGTGTGTCATTGAACTAAAAAAACCATACACACATTTTCTCAATAAATATTAACATAGTCTACCATGATGTCTAGGAGATCAGAGCAATTTTTACATGTTACTCAGGCCAACTACTTTAAAATTGTTTAATATTTAAGTCTCCCTCCCCACAAAGTTGATATCACGTTAAATACCATTATTTATACATTGATTCTGGGGACTAAAGCCAGGTTCATTTATTTCTGATCATCTTCCAATTCATGCAACATCATCCATCTATTACCTACATTACCCTGGATTCTTCACTAAGTGGTACAAGAGTTCCCTGAGGGTTTCTCATCAGTTTCATACCTTTGAGTCTACAAAGAAGCATAATAATGACTATAAAATCATACTAATTGCAGCATAACTCTAAAACATATTAAATGGAAGGGAGAAATGACACCAATATCAGCAGTGATAAAATTAACATTAACCAAATTTATCATTGTTGTTTGTTTTCAGACTAACACTACATTGAATACTATATTATAGCATTATATTCAATCTTCATCATAATCTCTGTATTATGCAGGCATCATTATTATCACTATTTTAAAGTTAAGAAAATTGGGGATTGGAGATTTTGAGTAACTTCCCCATGGTTACACATCTAGTGTCAAAGATAAAATTTGAATCTATCTGATTACATCTAACTCTGAAGCAATAATTTTACATTGTATGTTGTATTGACTTCTCTATCCAGTGAGTCTCTTTGTTAAACTCTTCAATTTCCATAAAAGGATGTCAGCACTCCCAAATGTGTATGATCAAATATAAAAATGTACTGTAATTCCAAGACAAAAATTCACTAGAACATCAAACTGAGATAGGGATATAAAGTTCAGCTATTACTAACCCTTTTTAAGAAAAGACAAAATAAAAGACTTTATTTTTATTTATTTATTTGTTATTTGGAGACAGAGTTTCGCTTGTCACCTAGGCTGGAGTGCAATGGTGCGATCTCTGCTCACTGCAACCCCTGCTTCCCAGGTTCAAGCGATTCTCCTGCCTCAGCCTCCAGAGTAGCTGGGATTACAGGCATGTGCCACCACACCTGGCTAATTTTTGTATTATTAGTAGAGATGGGGTTTCACTATGTTGGCCAGCCTGGTCTCGAACCCCTGACTCAGGTGATCCACCCACCTTGGCCTCCCTAAGTGCTGGGATTACAGGTGTGAGTCACCACATCTGGACAAAAGACTATTTTTTTGGAGGATCATTTGAAAAGCATGCAGTCTACTCATTGTTTTATCTTTTCTACCATTTAACTATGTATTAAGCAAGAGTAGCCGAAATATAAGACTGCAATAAAACAGAGGTTTTGCACCTAAACACTTTGGAGAAAATCTATCATTAATTAAAATCGTACATAGAGACAGTTGAGTTATCTTTTATGTTTAGTTTTGGTTTTGATTATGCTATAAATACGCTGAATTTGAAGCTAGGGTATAGTATGCATGTGAAAATTTCCAAAAGGTCTTTGAGTTATGTGTTCTGAAATTAGAGTAAGAAGCTCAGAGTTGAGGTTTGGGATTTGATAGGATTTGCATGGATGTGACAATTAAAGCTATCAAGGTAGAGCTTTCAGGGAAAACTAGAGAACAAAAAGCTAATTAACATATAATATATCCAAAACTCCTTTGCCTGAGATTGGAAAGGAAGTAGAGAAATGTAAGACTCCTTCCTGCTGCAGTTTCTGTTGACAAGCAATAGCATGAAATATGAGTGTTTAGAAACAGCTTAGTCATCAGATTTGGTTTTCTCATGGCTAGGCCACAGGTGGGAATGGATGCGAATGGTATTTGTAGTGGTGAAAAGTTGCAAGGGCAGAAGCCACATCCTGACCTCTGAGTCATATCATTGAGGAAGTGCTCTGGATGCAATAGTAAGGTGATGTCCTTCCTGACTTGCACTCCTCTAACCCCTCAGATACTTTTGTAAGAAACTAATTCCCAGTATTCAATCCCATTCTTCTTGAATTATGTAGGTGATTTCTGTTTATGCACTGGACTTTTACTGACACGGTGGTCACCAGGACCACGTTTTAAAAATGCGAATTTAAGAAAATAAAAGTTAACAAATTTCCACTGATTCTAAAAATTATGAGTTACCTAAGTGTTATTGATAATATAGCTTTAGTAGAATGGTGAGAATGCATATAATAATGATGGTGATAATGAGCATCTACTGCAGAAAATCACTTCTATTATTTATTTTATTTTACTTTTTTGAGACAGGATCTCACTCCGTCTGAGTACAGTGGCGCTATAATGGCCCAATGCAGCCTCAACCTCCCAGGCTCAAGGGATCCTCCTGCCTCAGCCTCCCAAGTAGCCAGGACTGCAGGCATCTACCACCACGCCTAGCTAATTTTGGATTTTTGGTAGAGCTGGGGTCTCACTATGTTGCCCAGGCTGGTTTTGAACTCCTGGACACAAGTGATCCTCCTACTTTGGCATCCCAAAGTGCTGGAAGTGCACTATATATGCATTATATTCCTGTTTCACAGGTGGAAAAACTGAACATCAATGATTCAGTGCCTGATCTCACACAAGTATGAAGAGCTGAGGCTGTAATGGAAAATCCAGCAGTCTGGCACCAGAATTTGTGTTTTTAATCACTATGCTATCCTGCCTCCAAATTCCTTTACACAGCATGTAAAAGAATAAAATAAATCATGAGAAAGCAAAGATGAGAATAAACACAAGAGTTTGTATAATGACAGTAAAAGAAATAGAAATGTAAGCCATAGTGTGAGGAGATGTAGAATAGTAACTTTTTAAAAATTTAATTGTTACTGGCCCGGCGTGGTGGCTCACGCCTGTAATCCCAAGACTTTGGGAGGCGGGAGCGGGCAGATCATGAGGTCAAGAGATCGAGACCATCCTGGCCAACATGGTGAAACACCGTCTCTACTAAAAATACAAAAATTAGCTGGCTGTGGTGGCACACGCTTATAATCCCAGCTACTCAGGAGGCTGAGTCAGGAGAATCACTTGAACCCAGGAGGCAGAGGTTGCAGTGAGCCAAGATTGCGCCATTGTACTCCAGCCTGGTGACAGAGTGAGACTCTGTCTCAAAAAAAAAAAAAATTGTTATTGTCATTTATTCAGCATATTTGAAGGTATTGTGTGTCAAGGCAGTGCAATGGGAAGGATTGAAGCAAGAGAAGAGAGAAAAATACTGGATCCATAACAAAAAGGGAGCAGCCTGTGGGAACCAGGGCTTATTGTTATGGAAAAGAAATGGTAACTCCTCTCAGAGTGGATAAAAACATGAATAATATGAGTGATTAATGGGAAGATAAACATATATCAAACACTGAGGACAAAAGACAAATAATTCATACTTAATGGACTCAAGTAAGAGGCTGCTGAAACTTACCTTACTTACTCTTGTGAAAATCCAAAATATCCCAGTCACTTTCTTGCCTCAATAGGCAGAGTATAGGAAATAACAGTGATCCTTTGTTGAATGATTGTGGAGATATTACAGTGACTTGTGGGAGGAAGGGTCACAGTTAAGAACTTAAATTTCTTCATACAGTTCTGCAGCCACTGAATTTAAAGCCCTAGGAAATTGAATTAAAGGCGTGCAGCAATCAGGGTAGCCCAGGAGGTTTACTTTCAAGTACATTTGCCTGCTTTTTGTATTACCATTCTTCTTTGGTGGGTAAATGGATAGCAGGAGAAACCACTTTCTCCCAGACATTTGCTTAATAGAAGTTTCCAATTCAACTTTTGTTGATAAAGGTTTTAGGAGAAGTAAAATTGCAGACAACTGAAATGCTTTGCCAAGATCACCCAGTCAGACTGTGATCAGATATTCATATAGAATATCCCTATTTATTTTCGGATGCCTAAGCAAGAGAGTACTGGTAGAAAGGCAAAAAATAATAATAATAATTTTCTAAATTTCTTCATTGTGTGGTCAGTGTATGTACATATTTTTTTATTCATGACATTGAATACCTCCTATGTGCTAGGTCTGCTCTAGGCAGTTGGAATGCAGTGGGGATTCTAAGCTTGTCTTGAAAAATTACCAACACTGATGTGGTGATGATGTCAGTAGCTACACTTAAAGGCAATGATTGTGTAATGCCAGACATCAATAATTTAAGCATTAGATTCAGCCAACACAGTTTTATACGACTTATACTTTTACCTCCTCATTTCAATGTAAATATCCCAGTCAGAAATTTGAAGCTGACCTAACATTGTCTGGCAGGTAGGACTGCCTTTAAATTCATATTTCATGAGAGTACCAATAGCTGATTCAAATTATTTGCAGTGTCCTTTTGGGACAAGTCATACCAGAGCAGAAAGAAGAGTGTGAAGGTCAATAGAATCCAGAGCACCAACTTAAGATAACAAATCAAAGCAAACCCATGATGGCTTAAGGGGAAAATGTGCATAAGAAAAGAGAAAAGACCAATAATACTCACAGGTATTGCATAGCAATATTTTATGCTGCACATGGGCTGGTATGCAGTCTTAACACAGATTCATATAGGGTGGCAAATTAATGACTGCTTAAATTTATTGATCTCTTCTCTTACCTACCCAGAATATTTTCAAAGAATGTGTCATTTATATTTCCATCAGCAGGTAATTTTTCTAGAGCAGCATTTGCTGAGTGCAGTCTGAAAATCACCAGCACTGGAAACATGTAGGTGTTTAAAAACAAACAAACAAAAAACCTGCATTTTTTTTTTTTTTTTGAGATGGAATCTTGCTCTGTCACCCAGGCTGGAGTGCAGTGGCGCCATCTCAGCTCACTGAAACCTCCACCTCCTGGGATCAAGCAATTCTCCTGCCTCAGCCTCCCGAGTAGCTGGGATTACAGGCTCCTGCCACCATGCCCAGCTAATTTTTGTATTTTTTAAGTAGAGACGGGGTTTCACCATGTTGGTCAGGCTGGTCTTGAACTCCTGACCTCGTGATCTGCCCACTTCGGCCTCCCAAAGTGCTGGGATTACAGGCGTGAGCCACCACACCTGGCCTGAGAAACTGCATTTTAACCAGAAAATTTGAAGAATCATTGGAATTTTTAACTTAGACATACAAAATATATGGTCATCAAGAAAGGTTTTATAAAACCTTATGCAAATTTTGTGTTTGTGAATATTTCTAATTTTTAGAAAAAAAGAGTTATACATTCCCTCTTTTATAAGTTGTATCTTTTTTAAAGTTAATAACATTTTTAATGGACAAATCATAATTGTATACATTTATGGGGTACAATATGATGTCTTAATATACGTGTACATTGTGGAATGATTAAATCAAGCTAGTTAACATATCTGTCACTTAGTTTACCTATCATATTTTATGATGAGACATTTGGAATTTATTCTCTTATTTTAAAACATATAATACATTCACTGTAGTCATCCTGCTGTGTAATTGATCTTACAACTTCTCTGTTCTATTTGAAACTTTGTACCCTTTGAGCAACATTTCCCATTTCTTCTCTCCCTACATCCTCTGGTAACCATCATTCTACTCTCTGCTTCTATGCATTTAACTTGTTTAGATTTTACATGGTATTGAAATCATATGATATTTGTCTTTCTTTGCCTGGCTTATTTCACTTAGCATATTTCACTTAACATGAATCTCAAGATTCATCCATGTTGTTGCAAATAACAGGCTTTCTTCTCATTTTAAGGCTGAATAGTATTCCATTATGTATATACTACATTTTCTTTATCCATTCATTTGTTGACTGACATATAGGTTACTTCCTTATCTTAGCTAGTGTGCATCATGCTACAATGAACATAGGAGCCCAGGTGTTCTTTTGACATATTGATTTTAATTCCTTTGGATACGTATAACAGAAGTAAGATTGCTGGATCATATGATAGTTGTAGTCTTAGTTTTTGGAGGAAATTCTATAATGTTTTTTTCCATAAGAGCTGTACTCATTTACATTCCTACCAACAATGTACATGAGTTCCTTTTTCTCTGCATCCTCTCTAACACTTGTTATTTTTCATCTTTTTGATCAAAGCTATTCTAACAGGTGTGAGGTGATATCTCATTGTGGTTTTAATTTGCATTTTCCTTATGATTAAACTTGCTAAGTATTTTTTAGTGTACCTGTTGGTAATGTGCATGTCTTCTTTTGAGAAATATCTATTCAGGTTTCTTCTAACTGTTCTGTGGCACCAAAAGATTAATAAATTGAAAACAAATCTAAGCCTTTGACCTTAAGTTCACAGTTTCGCTAACAATCTACTTCCGTTATTTCTTGTTCACTTTAATTCAGTCTCAAAATAATCTGATTTAATCTAAGGAGTCAAGAATGGTTTTTTTTTTTTTAAGTGATTGTAGACCTAAAGAAGTGGTCAGTCTTAAGATTTAAAAAAACAATTCAGGCCCGACACAGTGGCTCACGCCTGTAATCCCAGCACTCTGGGAGGCCGAGGTGGGTGGATCACCTGAGGTCAGGAGTTGAAGATCAGCTTGGCCAATGTGACGAAACCCCATCTGTACTAAAAATATAAAAATTAGCTGGTTGTGGTGGCACACACCTGTAACCCCAGCTACTCCAGAGGCTGAGGCAGGAGAATCACTTGAACTCAGGAGGTGGAGGTTGCAGTGAGCCAAGATTGTGCCACTGCCCTCCAGCCTGGGGACAGAGTGAGAATCCATCTCAAAACAACAACAATAAAAACAATTCAGGGTCACCTGAGGTAACTAGGAGAAGGTCTCCCCAAGTAGAGGAAGTATTATGTTTTTTATGTGGAAAGAAACACAACTCATCTCTTTTGAAAAAATAGTGGGGAGTGCTGGCTCATGCCTGTAATCCCAGCACTTTGGGAGGCCAAGACGGGCAGATCATGAGGTCAGGAGTTCAAGACCAGTCTGGCCAACATAGTGAAACCCCATCTCTACTAAAAATACAGAAAATTAGCCAGGTGTGGTGGTGTGCACCTGTAATCACAGCTACTGAGGAAGCTGAGGCAGGAGAATTGCGTGAACCCAGAAGGCGGAGGTTGCAGTGAGCCGAGATCGTGCCATTGCACTTAGGCTTGTGCGACAGTGCAAGACTCTGTCTCAAAAAAAAAAAAAAAAAGAAAAGAAAAGAAAAAGAAAAGAAAAAAGAAAAGACCAGAGAAGCTGAAACGCCTTGAAAAATAAAAGACCAGAGAAGCTGAAACACCTCAAGGCAGGGGTTCAGAGGCATCAGGCGACTCTGGAAATGGAGGCCATACCAGATAATTTGTCACTTCTGAAGAATGTTAAGGTTTCCTCTGAGAAGCCACTTAAGTATTTTTTGGCAGAGCTATATATGTAAGTGTAAAGGCATTGTGATGAGGAGAGCTTTTAGGGTTGAATGTGTCTAATTTTCATTTAAATAAAAACCCCAAACTGTTGCCACACTATTTAACATTTTAGAGGAAGGCAAGTGTGAATATATGAGGAACAATCAGAAGGTGATTTCGGTGTTCCATGCAAGATATGATTGTAACTTGAATTAGGAAATTTATGAATGGGTGATGAATAAGAGTAAGAAATAGAAGGACACTAGAAATCTTTAGATGCTGTAGGATCACACACAGAGACTGAGAGAGAAAAGTGCCAATTTTGATGACTGGCTTTTTGGCTTGTGCAACTAAAGTGAAGACAGTGCCTTTATAAACACAAGGAACTCTGACAGAGTTCTGTGATACGGAAAGGAGAATGAAGTGTTTGGTCCTGGGTACACTGAGTTTTAATTTCCTTTAAGAAAATAAAATATACACAGGTAGTAAACAGATACGTATGTATGAAAATAAAAGAGGACATCAGAACTGAAGTTACACAATTTGGAAACCATGTGGACCTCTAATTTTGTCTTAATCATACCTCATTAATTACACCAACTGCAAAAGTGTCCAGTCATTTCCCTCCCCAATACTGCTAGAGCCCTCACAATACTTTCTATCCAGTGTGCTACATAAAAATCTATATTCTTCCAAAGTCATCTGGTGAGGCATCATTTCTTTTTAAGTTTTCCAGTTTAAGCTCAGTCTCAGAGCACCATCAAATTTACTGTGAATTCCAATAATCAAAAGTTCCAGAATCCATACTACCAATTTGTGTGTGTGTGTGTGTGTGTGTGTGTAAATAATTTTCCCCACACTCTATTAGATATCATTTTCTGCCTCTCCAGTGAGATTTTAAAACCTCTAATGAAAAAAAAAAAAAAAACCCTGCATCTTTTCCTTCTACAGCATCTGTCATAAAAGTGGTTTCAAAGCAGATGCCTGAGATGGTGATTCTAGTTTCATGTCACTAGCACAGCAGGCATTGACTATGCAGATATTGAGAAATACTTAATATAAAATGTAGTCAGTATGTGAAGTGCGATCAGAATCAGAAGGAAATAGTAAATGTTGAGCCAGATTTAGGAAGACACAGTATAAACAGTGGACCATAAATGGCTACAGTCCATATCAAATAAAGTAAGTAGGGATGTGCTTTGGAGAGAATGAAGTGAATTCAATATGATGGAGCACAGACTATATGGTCAAATCAGCCTAGATTTAAACTGGGCTCCTATTCCCCATCATCTGCATTATCTTGGGTTTGTGAGTCAACTTTATGGGTCTATTGGGAGCAGCAGTTCTTCCTGGCCCCTGGATGTACTGGTAAGTCCTTGCTGAGTATTCCAAACTGCAAAGCCTAACTGTCCTCTGACCTTAAATTGTTATTTTATCTAGCTGTGTGGGCTATTCTGAAAAGTAGGTGAAAAACCCCAAACTGTTGCCACACTATTTAACATTTTAGAGGAAGGCAAGTGTGAATATATGAGGAACAATCAGAAGGTGATTTCAGTGTTCCATGCAAGATATGATTGTAACTTGAATTAGGAGATGTATGAATGGGTAATGAATAAGAATAAGAAATAGAAGGACACTAGAAATCTTTAGGTGCTGTAGGATCACACACAGAGACTGAGAGAGAAAAGTGCCAATTTTTCTTTTATCTAGTTGTGTGGGCTACTAGTACTGTATTACTACTGTATTACTACTTGTTCCCATCATCTGTCAAATGGATGTAATAATTCTACCTCATAGTATTGTAATAATGACACAGTGCCTAACATTTTGGTAGTCTTTACAGAAATTCTGGTTTTAAGAAATGCAACTTTCCCACATAATTATAGCAGAGGTGTCCTTCCATGAAGTTCAAACATAACCAGCTGGGAGAGTCCAGGCATTTATTTGCTTTTACTTCAAGAAAGATTGGCAGTAGAATGCTGAGCACTGGAGCCTACGAAGCAGAGAAAGGAAGAATGAGTTTGGAAAATGCTGTTTTTAAAAGGAAAGGCTTTTTGCAAAGGCAGAGGCTTTGAGTGACTCATTTTATAATTGTTCACACATTACATCACTGTTGGGTGCTGTGTGCATGCTGGGCTTTAGTGATGTTAGTTAAAGATGGCTTCTGAGAATAGATGAGCATTTATCCCTGATGAATGACACTTAGCCTAATTTACAGAAATAATCAAGTGAGAGCATGGATTTCATTTCCAGAGTCAAAGAAAGAAGTTTACCTGGCTAAGGCATGACACTGCTTCCCTTTCAGATTCCGGTGCAGTCCTCTGACCATATTGGGAAGGATATGTAAAATGATACGAGTTTCAGGGAATAAGAATGGGGGTGAGAGGAATCACTGAGGACGCCCAAGGACAAAGCAGCCGGAACAAGGTAATCACAAGTTACCAAACAAACACCACCTTGAAACCTTTGTCTACCTAACTGCAAAGCTTTCTTTTTGTAATCGTTGACTTCACAAATGCCTAAGCATTTATATACTGTGCCCTTAGCCATTTTTAGTTCTTATAAGAATACGATTCACTTCAACAAGATCTCCTAAAATCTATGTTTTCTAAAAACCCTCACTTATAATTTTCTTCTCCCAATTCATTTGCTTTAATTTCAGAGCTTAAAACACATGTGTTTTCCAGGTGGTTTACATATTTCCTTAATTTGGAAACTTTAAACTATTTTTCCTTCTACTTGAAGACTCAATGAGTTGTACTCTATTTCTCATTATTAAAATTCCCTGAAATATCATATCTCATCCTTTATTCTCAAAGATGATTGTGCCTGTGGGCAAGCAGTAAGAAAAACATGTGTCCTATAACTGTTTTTCCAAAAATAAGGTGAAGCAATTCTATAGAGCTCTCTACACTTTCTTACCTAGAGATTTGCACTCAGTAGAACTTTCTAGGCAAGGTAAGGAGACTGTCCTATTTTTAAAAGATAATTAGTTTTTTTGAAGAATCATTATAAAATTTAACCTAGTCATAACTTGAAGATTCCAAGAGAAAATTAATCCATTTATTCAACAATGATTTATACAATGACTTCTATATCATAGCTCTATTCAAAGCATTGATTATAATTATACAACCAGTTCTCAAAAAAATGTGAGACAGTAGAAGAGATAATCATCAAAACATATGTTACTATGTGGTGAGAGTAATGATAGTGGGATATACAAGTTATTGATAGATATTAAGAATAGAAGAATATAGAACTGAGAATTAAGAGTTATTAAGATTTCACCAAGATTAAAAATGCATAAATTGAGTTATAAAGCATGAAAAATAAATAGCTCTGAAGAAGAGTCTGTTCCAAACAGAGATGAATAAGTACCTATGTCAAGAAGCACTGGCAATCGTGTGGAGGTGGGAGTGGACGCAGAGTGAGTGAGGAACAGTTGCATGCTTCAAGAGTGAGCTATAAACCTGGAAAGGTAGGCAGAGGCTGTATCTTGGAGAACCCCACAAGCTACCTTAAGGGGCTTAACTTGTTTATGGCAGGTGATGGGAAGTCATCATGAGGTTCTGAGGAAAAATGACACATTTTGATTTGCATTTTAATTTAAATGCAGTTTATTGTGGATGATATAGTTTGGATGTTTGTCCCCTCAAAATTGCATGTTGAAATGTGATCCCCAGTGTTGGAGATAGGGCCTAATGGGAGGTGTTTCGGTCATGGGGGTGGATCCTTCATGAATGGCTTGGTGCCCTCCCCATGGTAACGGGTGAATTCTCACTGTATTAGTTCATGTGAGAACCGATTGTTAAGAAGAGCCTGGCACCTCCTCCACTCTCTCTCTTGCTCCCTCTCTCACCATGTGACATGCCTGCTCCCCCTTTACCTTCTGCCATGAGTAAAAGCTTCCTGAGGCCTCACCAGAAGCTGAGCAGATGCTGGTACCACGCTTGTGCAACCTGCGGAACTGTCAGCCAACTAAACCTCTTTTCTTATAAATTACCCAGTCTCAGATTTTTTTTATAGCAAAGCAAAACAGATTAGCACAGTGGGGCACCAAATTAAAGGTAAGGTGGTTGAAGGCAATCTATAAAAGAATTGATGGTAACATTTAATCTTTAATATTGTTTGGTACACATACTTATAACACAAGCTTAGTATAGTGGTTCATCTCTATCTGAGATTCAATTTAAGAAAATATATTACAATGGAAGAAAACAACAACAATTGAATTTGGGTAATCACTTAATAGCTAAGCTTCTAATTTCTTATACATAATTTGAGGATGATACCTACCTTAATTTATTCATGAAGGTTTAAGAAACCAATGTATAGACAGCTTCTGTTCAGTTGTCACTGGACTGAATAATCAAAAGACATAGCAGAGTCAAGAGGGTAAGTGTTCTCAGAATGTAAATGTTGGATATGATAAGCTAAAGTCAGTGTGGCTACAGGAGAAAATGAGAACAACACTTAGAAGGAGGAAGTTTATTACATTCGTAGACCCCAGAATGGGAGTCATACATGCCATGCAGGGCTACAGGGAAAGTGCCAGGTTTTGATCGGAGAGCTGTTAAAAGAAAAACTTCAGCTGAATTAAATTTAAAGGAGTTTAATGGAGCAATGAACGATTCGTGAATTGGGCGGCCCTCAGAATCACAGCAGAGTCACAGAGACGCCAGTGCAGCCATGTGGTGGAAGAAAGTTTATAGACACAAAAAGGGAGATGACAAGCAGAAATTGGAAGTGAGGTGCAGAATAACTGGATGGGTTACAGCTCGGCGTACGCCTTATTTGAACACAGTCTGAACACTCAGCAGTGTATGAAGGGTTGAAGTATGGCCACAGGGACTGGCCAAGACTTAGCTATTGTTACAGGTGCATACTCCTAAGTTAGGTTTGCAATCTTGTCTATCTGTTAAGCTAGGCTGCAGTTCGTCCACAAAAACTCAAATATAGAAGTAAGAAGTCATTCTCAGGCCATATTTAGTTTGCTTTAACAAAGCAGAAGACAAGAGCCAGGGGAAAGTCTGTGCCAGAGCCTTTATTGAGTTTTCTGCAGGAAAAGCAAGGTAGGGCGGAGTAAACAGCTTAGGGCTGGCTAGTTTGAATAATTCCAGCATGGTTTGGGCTATAGGGGTAGTCTAGTTGTCTGGTACCTGACCCTGAGATGATTTAGGGCAAAGGAAATATTGCCTTGGTGCATGAGAGTCAGATAAAGAGGCAACTGGGGCTATCGGCTAGGGATTGACAGGTTTGTATATGAGAGATGTACCCTTAGCCAAGTCCTTTCTTATCTCTAAGAAAGGACTATCTCTGACAGCAGCAGTCTATCTCTGGTCAGTAAGCTTTGTAAAATGTCAAGACCTCATAACATACAGAAAGCAAAAACAATAAGTCTCAGGATCACACCATGTCAAGGAGTGCAGCCCATCTGTTAGAATTATATGTATTGGAATTTCACACAAAATTTTACATAGTGGACTTCCATGTATAATTTGTGTTGAATGAAGGTTCATCTATTGAAGCAAAGAAGAAAAAAAGAAAGGGAGGAAAGGAAAAACAAATAAAAGGAGGGAGAGTTGGAGAGAGCAAGGAAGGAAGGGAGGGAGGGAGGGGAACAGAAGAACAAGAGCAAAATGAGCCAAAACTCTAAAATCTCTTCATTAGATTGTTCCTTCAATAGTTTAATTACATAAAATTGTATTTTTACATTTAGATTAGTTGTTCTCATTACTCCCACCAGGGGACATTTGATACTCTGGGGACATTTTTGATTATCACAACTTGGGGGCTACTACTAACATTTGGTGGCCAGGGATGTTGGTAAACATCCTATTATACACAGGACAACCTCTTACAAAGAATGATCTGGCCCCAAATGGGAGTCGTGCCAAGGTTGGAAAACCTTGGTTTACATTAATATTATTTTAGATTAGAGTGGGATGGCATTTTGTAAAACAGTTATTCGTCTTTACCTGCTGCAACTGAAGAAATTAAGGCCAAAATAATGAATTATAAAAGCATTCATATATATTAGAATGTTTTGCTTCTAAAATTACATTTAGTCAGAACAAAGATTTATTTCTTAGTTTACATCATTTTTCATAATTTGTTGAAGTCCTAGTGCCATTTGATTTTCAATTTTCTAATCAGATTGGTCACATGTTTAGCTGCTTTTCTTGCTCTTATTTGAAAGGAGTAGGATTTTTAAAAAATGTTGGGGAGAAAAACCCAAAGTCGGCTTTCTCCATAAAACTATAGGCTTCTGAGGACCCAGTTCACCAACCGGGCAACTAACAGCTTCCCCCATCATACGTGAAATTTATGGTTGTAAAGAGAGAAATGAGTAAGAGTAAGATTTAAGAGGTGGACAGTTTTATTGCTCACTATAGATTGAAACAACAGGAAGGGAAGATTACTACGGGGCAACATTCCTTTTGATTCTGTTATCATAGAAAACAATATTTTAAGCGTAAAAAATAAAAGGGAATGTTGTAATCTTAAAACAAATTTTGGTCATCGTTCAACAAATATAGCCACTTTGGGCATGTTCTGAGTCAGATGTAAAGGATAAAAAGTGGCCTGATGAAAACAAAGATTTCACTTTTGGGTAGCCTGCAGTAATAATGGATACAGATAAGGAATATGATATTCTGAATAAATTATGTGTTAAAAATAGTGCTTGGGTGGCTTGGCTGTGTAAATGTAATAATGACAATGTATTAATTTATATTCACAGAAATGTGATGAAAATATGGTTAAATGCATTTTGTAAATTCACCCAAAGAAGTCTCACATTACACTTCTTTTTGCCAAGTAATGTAAAAAGTTTGAGGTTGGTTTTCCACCTCTTCCTCTTTAATTTTCGACTTTCAATCTTTTGCTCAAATTCTACACCCATCCTAGCAAATACAAAGCACTCAGGGAAAAATCAGTTAGTTGAATTGAATTGACTTGCACCACACTTTCTTCTTCTGGCTATTTGTAACTTTCTTAAATAATCCATAGGCTTTTCACTTTTTTCTACTCCCGTAGGTTAAATTACCATCTATCTGCCATTGATTCTTAAAATTGCATTTCTTTCTAGTATAAATCAGTATTTATAACATCTTTCTGTGAACTCAACACCTCCTCCATTATTTCATCTAGGCAAATGACTTCCAAACTCTCAGTACTTTGTAAAGGAAACCTTGACTATCCTTGGTTTCCTGAAAGTTAAGTTTAAACTGTCCATATAAAGAGAGATGAAAGTTCTATAACACAATATGGTGACTATAGTTAACAATAATTTATTGTATATTTCAAAATAGCTAGAAGAAACGATTTGAAATGTCCCCAACCCGAAGAAATGATAACTGTTTGCAGTGATGGATATCCTAATTACCCAAATTTAATCATTATACATTGTATGCATGCATGAAAACATCACTTGCACTCCATAAACAGGTACAATTATTATATATTAGTAAAACAGAGAGAGAAAGGAAAAGAGGGATGGAAGGATGATTTTAGGGTCTTTAGAATGTGGGTCCATCCACTCTATATATGTGTCAATACACTCAAAATTTGCCCAAAGAACAAATAAGATACAGACAGTACAGTGTTCAGGGCATTTATCAGCAATGATCTTGGCAGGAGCTGCTTTGCTTTAATCATGTGTTGAGGAAAACAATCAGACATCACAAGCGGGAACAAGAATGGAAGAACAGAGGTAATTCAATTTCTATAGTGTTTTTTATTTTACTACCTTGCAAAGAACCTGGTATATAATAGACACTTATTAAAGATTTTTTGAATAAATGACTAAGCTGGAACTCTGTAGTTCCAGTCTCTTTAAAAGATTAGCAAATGTTTATCCGAAAAGGTCCAAACAGTAGATATTTTAGGCTTTGAGGATCGTATTATCTCTATCATGTAGGGCAAAGACAGCCATAAAACACCGGTTTCTCATACAGTCATTCATAACAGAATTTCCATAAACTCCTACTTCTGTATCTGTTTAGTTTATAATATCAATGTCTGCATAATCTGCTTTCTACCACTTTAGAGTGGATAAGCCATTCATACCCCTAGTTAAGCTTTGCCTCTTCCTCTCTGAGCGATTACTTTTTACATACGCAAGAATTCTGCCCTATCAACTGCCCCCCACCTTGTATCTCAATTTTATCTCTTGAATTAATCCTATCAGCATACACACACTGTTATTTCTCACATTTTATTACAAGGGAACTTCTCTTGATTTCACTTCCATCCTCCTGATGTCATCTCAATTCTTCTGCTCTCTTTAAAGCCAAGTTCTTTTAAAGAATCATCCATATTGACAGTCTCCAGTTCCTCATTTCCTATTCTCTCCTAAATCCACCATTACAAACAGAATTTTGCCTTTCTTACTGCATCACAAAAAAATTACTCTTGTCAGTGTCACCAATGACTTAGATATTGCTGACGTAATTCTCACTCCTCATCATGTTTATCTATGAAAATCATTTAACACTCCACCCTGGAACATTCCTTCCTTGGTGTCCAGGACATCACACTGTTCTTGGTTTTTTTGTTTTTTTTTTTGTTGTTGTTGTTTTCCCCTACAGTGTTAGCTCTTAATTCTCAGTCTCTTCTCCTTTTTCATGCCTTAAAAGATGAGGTGAGACTTTAACAACTAAGTGCTCTGAAGCATTTCCTTACACTTCTTAACTTGTCTTTCTTCATATATTTCCTTAATGATCTCATCAAATTTCACATCTTTAGATAATATATATTTACTGAAAGCTTCCAAATGCATGTTTATAATGAGAACCTCTCTGTTATTCTTGAGACTTATATATTCAATATATACACAATATCTCCACTCTTTTGTCTAATAGAATCTCATACTAAACTGAACTCCTGATTCCTTCTCATACCCATGTCACACCAAAAAAAAAAAAAAATCCTTACTGTGTTCATCAAATTTATAACAAGTCCATCCTTTCACAAAACTTGGAGTCACATCATCTTTGACTTTTATCTTTGTCCAATATCTCATATCCAATCTATCCTTATTATTGCTTAAGTTTACATTCAAAAGAAATGCATAATGCAATCACTTTTTGTTACTTACAATGCTTCCACTTTGGCCACATCATCATTCTGTTTCACCTAGATTACTACAAATACTGCCCATGTAGATCACCTTCTTCTGTCCTTTCCCTATTCTGCCACAGTCTAATTTCAACAGAGGAGCTAACCTGATCTCTTTAAAATCTCTAATCTAAAACTCTCTAATGGTTCTTTCTTTCTGTTGCTTAGAATAAAATCCAAAGTCATTACCATGTACTGCAAGCTCTATATGATCTGGCTCCTGTTAATGGCCAAATGATCATCTTTCTTATTACTTCCCTACTTTCTCAATCCATTCTAACCACATTTGATCTGCATACTCTTCCCAACTATTACATTTCAAATGTATATTTGAAATACTCTTCCCAACTCTTCCCATATTCCCAACTATTCCCATACTATTACATTTCATGCTATTACATCCCATGCTATTATATTTCAACTCTTCCCATCTTCCCAACTATTCCCATACTCTTCCCAACTATTACATTTCAAATGTGTACTATTACATTTCCCATGCTATTACATTTTAAACTCAGGGTCTTTATACTTGCTGCTTCCCTTGCCTTCAATTACGCACTTCCCCCACCCAAGGAACACATACACATCTATATGACTCACTTTCTTATTTCAGGTATTTGCTCAGATGATACTTTCTGATTAAGACTCTTCCTTATCACCCTATTTAAATTTGCAATCCAGGATCTAGAACTTTGCCAAAAACATAGTGAGTGCTGAATTAATATTCATAATAAGTGAAAGAATATGTGCATGTTTGGAAGGAATCAATTAAATTGAACAGAATACTAGTCATGACATGATCTGACATTCCTCCTCCAAATATAGGCTTTTCCCTGTAACTTTTTTGTACTCTTAAGTTTTTAAAATTTTATTTTATTTTAGGATACATGGACATGTTTGTTACGTGGGATGTTGCATACTAGTAGAAATTGGGCATCTAGGGTACCCGTCACCCAAATAGTGAGCCTTGTACCCAAAAGGTTATTTTTCAACCCTCACCCCTTCCCACCCTCCTTCCTTTTGTAATCCCCAGTGTCTTTCAATCTATATGTTCATGCATATCCATTGTTTGCCTCCCACTTATAAGTGAGAACAACTAGTATTTTATGTTCTGTTTCTGAATCAGTCCATTTAGGGTAATAGCCTTCAGTTCCATGCATGTTGCTGCAAAGAACATGATTTCGTTCATTTTTATTATTGAATAGGGTATCCTTTCTCCATTGTTTATTTTTGCCAACTTTGTTGAAGATCAGTTGGTTGTACGCATGTGGTTTTATTTCTGCGTTCTCTATTCTGTTCCATTGATTTATTTGTCTATTTTCGTACAAATACCATTGCTGTTTTAGTTATTATAGCCTCATAGTATGATTTGAAGTCAGGCAATATGTTACCTCCAGCTTTGTTCTCTTTTATTGCTTTGGCTAATCAGCCTCTTTTTTTGTAGGGGACTTTATACTTGTTTTTTTCTTTTTTCTAATCCTGTGAAAAATGAATGAATTGGGCATTTTAATAGGGATTACCAGTCCCTGTCTAAATGGCTTTGGGAAGTATGGTCATTTTAATGATATTGATTCTTCCAGACTATGAGCACGGGATGTTTTGCCATTTGTTTGTGTCACCTATGAGTTCTTTCATCAGTAGTTTGTAGTTCTCATTATGGAGATCTTTCATCTCCTTAATTAAATGCACTCCTGGATATTTTTTGGTGGCTATTGTAAATGCAGTTGAATTTTTGATTTGGTTCTCAGCTTGAACATTATGAGTATATATAAATTAAAAATCAGAAAGGCTACTGATTTTTGTAGATTGATTTTGTATAATGAAACTTTACTGCAGTTGTTTATCAAGTCTAGGGGTGTTCTGGAAGAGGCTTTAGAGTTTTCTAGGCATATAATTATGTCATCAGCAAACAGAGATAATTTGACTTCCTCTTTTCCAATCTGGATGCCTTTTATTTCTTTCTCTTGTGTGATTGTTCGGACTAGGATTGCCAGTACTATATTGAACAGGAGTGGTGAGAGTGAACATCCTTGTCTTGTTTCAACTCTTCAGGAGAATGTTATCAACTTTTCTCTAGTAAGCACAATGTTGGCCGTGGGTTTATCTTATATGGCTCTTATTTTGATGTGTGTGTGTGTGTGTGTGTGTGTGTGTTTTTGTTGTTGTTTGTTTTTCTTTGAGATGGAGTCTTTTTTTTTTTTTTTTTTTTTTGAGATTGAGTCTCACTCTGTCACCCAGGCTATAGTGCAGTGGCGTGACTCACTATGCTCACTTGGCTCACTGCAAACTCTGCCTCCCAGGTCCAAGTGATTCTCCTGCCTCAGCCTCCTGAGTAGCTGGGATTACAGGTGTGCGCCACCACACCTGGCTAATTTTTGTGTTTTTAGTAGAGGTGGGGTTTTGCCATGTTGGCCAGGCTGGTCTTAAACTCCTGACCTCAAGTGATCCACCTTCCTCAGCCTCCCAAAGTGCTGGGATTACAGGTGTGAGCTACCACGCCAAGCCAGATGTATGTTTTTTTGATGCCTAATTTTTTGAGGATTTTTATCATGAAGGGATGTTGGATTTCATAGAATACCTTTTCTGCATCTATTGAGATGATCATATGGTTTTTATTTTTAGTTCTGTTTATGTGGTGAATCACATTTATTGATTTGCAAATGTTAAACTATCCTTGAATCCCTGGAATAAAACCCACTTCATTGTGAATAATTATCTTTTTGGTTTGCTAGTATTGAGAATTTCTACATCTATGTTCATCATGGCTATTGGCGTGCAGTCTTGTTTTTTAGTTGTGTCTGCTTTTGGTATCAGCATGATTCCGGTTTTATAGAATGAGTTAGGGAGGAATGTCTCCTCTTTGATTTTTTTGTAATAGTTTCAGTAAGATTGATACCAGCTCTTCTTTGTGCACTTGGTAAAATGTGGCTGTGAATTCATGTGATTCTGGGCTTATTTTTTGTTGGACAATTTTTTATTATGGATTAAATTGCATTATTTATAATTGATCTGTTCAGGGTTTCTATTTCTTCCTGGTTCAATCTTGGGAGGTTGTGTATTGCCAGGAGTTTATCCATTTCCTCTAAGTTTTCTAGTTTGTGTATACAGAGGTGTCCATAGTAGTCTCTGATGATCTTTTATATTTCTTTAGTTTCAGTTGTAAGATCACTGTTATAATTTCTGATTGTACTAATTTAAATTTTATCTTTCTTTTCTTGGTTACTCTAGCTAGTGGTTTGTCAATTTTGCTTATCCTTTTAAAGAACCAACTTCTTGATTGGTTGGTCCTTAAATATTTTTTTGGCCTCAATCTCATTTAGTTCTGCCCTGATCTTTGTTATTTCTTTTATTTTGCTAGCTTCAGGTTTGATATTTTTCTAGTTCCTTGAGGTGCAATATTAGGTTGTTAAATGCCTATCTTTTTGATGTAGGCATTTAATGTTATAAACTTTCCTCTTAGCACCGCTTTTGCTGTATCCCAGAAGTTTCCGTGTGTTTCTGTTTTCAAAAAAGTTTTATTTCTCCCTGAATTTCATTGTTTACCTAAAAGTCATTCAGGAGCAAATTGCTTAGTTTCCAGGTACTTGTGTAGTTTGGAGAGTTCTTCTTGGTGTTCTTTTATATTTTATTTTGCTGTTGTCTGAGGAGATACTTGATATGGTTTCAATTTTTTAAATTTATTGAGATGTGCTTAATGGCCAAACATATGATCAATTTTTGTGAAGATTACGTGTGCAGATAAGAAGAATGTATATTCTATAGTTCTTGCATGGAATGTTCTGTAAATGTCCTTTAGGTCCATTTGGTCTATAGCTCAGTTTAAGTTCAGAGTTTCTTTACTGACTTTATGCCTTGATGCTCAGTCTAGTTACCTCAGTGGGGTAATGATGTCCACAACTATTCACAGTATTGATTTCAGTCTCTTTTCTTAGGTTTAGTAGTATTTATTTTATGAATCAGGATGCTCCAATTTGGGGAACATATATATTTACAATAGTTAAATCTTGTTGTATTGAACCTTTCATCATTCATTATATGATACCCTTTTTAATCTTTTTTTTAACTGTTGTTTGTTTTAAGTCTGTTTTCTCTGAGATGAGGATGTCTACTCCTGCTTGCTTTTGTTTTCAATTTGTGTGATATATCTTTTTCACTCCTTTATTTTAGTCTATAGCTGCTTTAGCCAATAGGTAGGTCTCTTGTAGGTAGCAGATGATTGGGTCTTACTTTTCTATCCAATTTGCCACTCTGTATCTTTTAAGTGGAGCACTTAGGCCACTTACATTCAAAATTAATATCAATATATGAGGTTTGATTTCTGTCATTGAGTTGTTAGATAGTTGCCTTAGACTTTTAATTGTATAATTGCTGTATAAAATCTGTGAGCTTTGTATTTATGGGTCACTTTATGACGGCAGGTATTGTCTTTTCTATGTTTAGAACTCCTTTGAGCATTTCTTGTAGTGCAGGTCTAGTGGTGATGAGTTCCCTTAGCATTTATTTGTCTGGGAAAGACCTCTTTTCTCCTTCAGTTATGAAGCTTAGTTTGGCAAGATATAAAATTCTTGGCTGGCATTTTCTTTCTTTAAGGTGGCTACTATAGTCTTCTGTTCTACCAGCTGTGCTATTGATGGAAGCTATAGTCTTAAATCTTTAAAAAATGTTAGTTGTCCCCCAAAATGTTTCAACAGAAACCAAGAATAAAATATGTATGGTGCTGTGTTTCTACACCACTCTTAGTTATAGAGCTCATTATAAAATCAAATTCCTTAACATCTTGATTATATTTAGCATTAATTTTTTGTAATAATTATATAACTATAAAATCACAAAGGCTCTAAGTAATATTTTACAGCCAATAACAGATTCAAGTACTAACACTGGATTTCATAAGCCTCTAAATATTGAATATTCAATCTTTTCAATTCAGTAGTGTAGAAAATTAGTTTTTCTTTTGAAGTCATTGCCCCTTGGGTGGAAAATAAGTATATCTGCCTGATGGCAGTTTAGTAGAAAGGCAAGATAAATGCATCTTGAACGGCACCAGTAGTTGTTTCCTTCTCTAGAGAGTAATTCATCTCTAATGACCTCCAACTCCTGTTGCTATTTGAATCAGAGTAGGACCAGAGAGGACCTGGGTTTGAGGTTTAATATTATTTTGATAGGGACCTTAAAAACAAATCTTTTCAGAGATTCTCTTCATCTATAATTATGCTGTTTGTACATTTTCCAGACAGAGTTCCATTAATCTAAATGTTGCCCTACAGTAACCAGAGATTGGATAAATTATTGGCAAGTGCCAGATGGATCTGAGTTTGAATTTTTATCTCTAACAGCCAGATATATGATCCTGAGCAAAACAAATTTTCTCTCTCAACCTCAGACTCCTCATTTGAAAAATACATAGTATAGCCACTTCGCAGTGTCTTTATGAGCATTAAGTACAATTTATGTCATGTACTGACCACGTGACTTTTTAGAATATTTGTTAATTTAATTCTTTCCTTATATTTACAAAGAAAGGTGAGTGGTTTAGGCCTAAAACCCAGAAGTTATCATTGGTCCATAGAGGAAGAAATGGTAGAGATTGAAAGTTTTTGTTCTCACCAAAATGTATATAACAGCTTGAATTTTTGTCTATTGTTTTCAATATGAGGGAACAGAGTTCCCAGAGTAAAAGATTCACATTCCCATCATATTAGTTTTCTAAACCAAAGCTTATTTATCATTTCAGTACATGTTATATTTCCTCTTTGCTAATTTTTTCCCTAACACACAAAATTAGTAAAGGATCAAAGTAAAGATTTATATGCACATTTTAACAAAAGCTGATGTATATGGAATTCTTAGGTAATGATCAGTTATATTCATTCTTTGATCCTCATAACCATTGAAAATGGATATTAGTATTATTACTTCCATTAATAGTTTTAGGAAATGGTGAAAAATATCAGGAGACATGCAAGATCCTAGTCACACTGTCACAGAACTGAAGTTTGAACCAGTATTTTGTTTCTAAGGAAATATCTCATTTTAATTATATGATTATCTTTCAGTAACCTAAATTATTGTTCATTACTACAGATAAACAGCAACCTAAAATGAGGAATGCTATGTAAGACATGACTGGTTTTAAACCCACTGTCCAACAAACCTTGTTTAATATATTTTCTGAGGTCAACAAGTATCTCTGAAAAGTTCCCACATGTGTATTTTGAAAAAATTAATTCTGAGTTAATATAATTGTAGGATTATAAGATGCTAGAACAGAAAGAATCCTGAGAGAATATCTGGACCAATATCCTAATTTTACAGATGGAAAAGCTAATGCCCAGTGATAGCAACTATCTTGCCTAGGATGTCCCAGCCAGTTAGAGGCAGAAGCAAGAAAAAAGCATGGATTTACTGCCACTTAAACATTGCCTCCATCATAGCCCACTTGTATCTGTGAATCTGTTCAACATACGTCTAATGCTATATTCTCAGGAAAGCTCTACAGCACAAAGAAAAGAGATTTGTGTCCACCTACTACTTATCTATCTGCGTGAAATTGGGCACGTTCCCTACAAACTATTTTCCGCACAGCAAAAAAGTTATATAAAATATAAAATACATTAAAATAATACCAATTTAAGAAATGCTTTAATTTAGGGTCTTTAAAAATCGGACCCCAGGACCAGAGTTTGTGTACATGTAGATCTTAGAGAAGGTGATCCTGGGAAGCATAATGAGGAAGTAGGGACCTAAAAGCAGGAAGGGAGGTGCAATACACCACAGCTCTAAATGGTGTATTAATGGAGAGTTTACCAGAGTGGGTGACTAGGTCTCCATCTCTGGGCCAGTCTGAGAAATCATATGGAAAATAGCTTAGAATTGTCCCACAGGATGGCAAGAAAGTTGGGGATTTATACAGCAATTCTCATAGTTTATTGTCTGCATTCTCTCTTTACCTCTGGCTTTTTAAGCCTGCCCCATGTGATAACTGATCATGTCCCTGCAACCAAGGAAAACCCTAAGGCAGCAAAATGCAGGGGCATAAGGTACAAATCCACTTGAATATATAGAAACTGCAACAAATTCGTAAGTGACCTAGAGGGTTTGCTGACCTGCATGGTTAGAACTGCATGGTGTTGTGTTGAATATTGACAACACAATCTTTAATAAGTTATGTCTATGTTCTTGGAATAACTTGTACTTATCATAGTATAACATATATAAAATTTTACAGTAGTGGCTTCTTAGAATCTATATTCTCCATAAGATCTGAACCTATCAGGACCATTCCGTCTTACTAACCTATCACCTGTATCTTGGATAGTTCATGTTAGATGCTCAGTAGATATTTATTGGTTAAATGGAAGAAATCTGACATTTCTTTAACAGGTTTCTTGAGATACAATCGACATACAATGAATTGCATATAACATACATTCTTAACTGTTGATATATATTCTCATGAAATTACCGCTATAATCAAAATAAAGGTCCTTGAGACCTATTCACTGCAAGCTGTGACTTTAATTATTACTTTCCTCTTCTCAGAGGCATTTCCATTTTAAATGAAAACCTGAAAAGGCTTACTTAACATAAAGCAATGGGTTACATATGGTTAAATGACAACTAGTATTACATCTTAGTAGAATGTGGGTTGATTTGGGGAAGGAGGTCTCCAGGGGTCATTTTCATTGATCAACAAGTAACATACTCTTTTCTAAAGTTGGCTTTGAGTCTTATTAATAACAATGAGTTATATTTGTATAGGATACTAATGATTACAAAGTGCTTTCACATTATCTCATTCAGACTTGCAAAGAGCTTTTAAGGTGAAATTAGCGCCAATTTACCAATAATAAAGTTGACATTAAGGCTGGTCAACAACTTGTTTTCTATTAAAAGCCAGAAGTGGAATTTGAGCTGAACTATTTGACTTTCAGTTCAACAATCTGTCCTTGAAACATAGCTGCATCTAGTTTAAATAACAAATTCCTTGAGAGCAATGAACTCTTGCCTCTTCTTACATAAAACCTTCCTGAAGTAATCATCAACACTGCCTGATTTATGGATGGGAATTTTGTGCATTTTAAATAAACATTTAATTTCAAGCATTCGGAATGGAGAGAAAAAACCTTGTAAAATAATATAGTGGCTTTTAAAGAAAAAAATGCCATCAAACCCTTGGTCTGAACCACTAGGATTCATGTTTGATTTCTTGTCCTGTTGAACAAAGAAGAGGTGACACAAAGCACTGTGTCTTATTCAAGAGTGTAGTCACATCCCAACATTCTTGACATCCCTTGAGCCTGGATTAGTTTAATAATTTGCTTACACATCATTGATCATTCCCTTCAATACCTTCTTGGAAGACTCAAACCTCCCTCAGTGTCTTCACAACTTCTATGCTGGAGTTTGTGGCTCCTGTTGTAAGGGTAGCAAAATTAGCCCCTGTCTTTAAGAGGCTACCAATCTAATTAGGAAAGAAAGATTCACAAATTGTTGGAAAGAAACAGACATACCAGTATTTGGTATCTGCTAGATACAAAAAAAATTGATGTATCTTACTTGTTTCACAGACTTTTTTTAAAAAACCTCAAAAGTCACATATTATACTCACCTTTTCCTAGATCAGGACACAGATTTATGATAAACGGACTTGGAAAAACAGCTAGAAAATGATAGAGACAGGGTTTAAATTCCAATATAATTCCAAAATTTTGATCTCTCCACTAATCCAAAATGAAAGGTAAAAACCTGTACATATATATTCTATTGTTTTACAAAAAATAGGTACCAAGGTAATTCAAAGGGGGAAGAATGGTTTTAAGCACTAAATAGTACTGAAACAAATAGTACTGACACAACTGGACATCATGTACAAAAAAAATGAGCCTCAGCCCTTAACTCATGTCTTAGACAGGGAACAACTAAATGGATGATTAACTTAAATATATAAGAGCTGAATTTACAATAGTTCTAAAACAAAACATGGGGGAAACTTTCATGGCTACTGATTAGGCAAGGGTTTCTTAAACAGGATATGAACATAAATAACTTAGAAAAAAATAAATTGTGCTTCTTCAAAAGTAAAAATTTCTGCTTCCCAAAATATACTGTTAATAGATTGAAAAGACAAGCTATAGACTAGGAGAAAAAAATGGGCAAAACACCTATTTAATAAAGGCATTTTAGAATATATACATACTTTTAGGAATTAGTATGAAGATAATTCTTAAAATAAGCAATAGATTTGAATAGACACTCCACCAAAGAATATGAATGGCATGAAAAGATGCTCAAAATCATTAGTCATTAGGAAAATGCAAATTAAAACCACAGTGACATGTCACTACATACCTACTTGATATCTAAAGTTTGAAAAATATCATTGACAATACCAAGTTTGGTGAATATGTGATGCAACTACAACACTCATACATTGCTTGTGGTAATGCAAAATGGTACAGGCATTTTGGAAAAATGATTGGCATTTCCATATCCTGTTACACATACACCTACTTTGTAACCCAGTACTCCAATTCAGAATTATTTCCAAAGAAAAATTTCTCCATAAAATGATCTGAATGTAAATACATAAACCTTATTCATAGGAGCCAAAAACTGGAGCAAAGCTGAATAGCCATCGGTTTTGTAAATATATAAACAAATTGTGGCATTTTCGTATAATGAAATGCTACTTAACCGTTAAAATAAACTATCAATACATAGAACAATATGGAAACATCCAAAAGGCATAATGCCAGAAAACACATATATTGTACAGTTCCATTTAAATGACATCTGAACAAGGCAAAAACTATGGAGACAGAAAATAGGTTCAAGGTCAGGTGTTGGGGTGAGAGAGTACAGGATTAACTACAAAGAGTCATAAGGAAGCTTTTTTTTGTGGTGATGGAAATGTTCTATAACTTGATGGTAGTGTTAGTTAAAGGACAGTGTAAATTTGTCAAAGTTCATCAAATGGTACAATCAGAAGTAGAATTTTAGTATATGTAAATTACTCCCAAACATCTGATTTAAAAAAGAGGATACGATGTATTAGTAAATGCTAAAAGACTTCAGAGAATATAAAGAAATACAGGAAATGAAATAATGCATAGACCCCTTGTGTGCAAAAGGGATAAAAGACATTCAGATGTGGCTCTATAAGAAGGAGGTGACCATTCATTTCCTGGAGTAGACTAGTGTGGACCATCATACTTCGTGGCTGGAAGGAGAAATTGATGTGGCAAGCACAGGAAAGTGAATAGACCATGGCCACTACAATTGAGGATATGTTAGAAAGTCATTAATTCAAAGTTGGTTAGGAAGTCATAAATTCAAAGTTTGTTAGGGAGAGTAAGGCCAGATTGGTCATGAATATGGTCATTATGTGGCTATGGATGTCTGATCTTATAGAGTGGCCAATTTAAACTAACAATTGACATTCATTGTACAAAGTTGAGGCCATAATGATCATTTTTGTAGTTAATTCATGGCTTATTCATATCAGTCTCCAAGCTGGATTCAGGCATTAAAGCTCACATAGAGGAATTTGCAGTAGGCAACTTGAATTCAACAAGCAGTGACCACATGATAAACATTAAGGAAAGCACTTAGCACATCTTAATTTATTCACACAATCATAACACAAGGTTAATATTATGTGCACTTAGGAAGAAACTGAGGCTCATGTAGCTAGTACTGCTGGCTATTTCATGCCTCCTGCTCTTCAGGGCTATTGTATGAATTTTCCTTTTATTAAATTACTTATTCAGGAAGCATTTTAAAATTATCAATTATATACTGCATCCAGTTAATAGTACAGGCCTATTTTAAACTCAAATCTTTGACTAAAACCCACAACTTCAAAAATTATCTGTGCTAATAAAGTAGAAAATAAGAGTCAAGAGGTCAAGAAAAAGTCTACATCATTTTGATTTTAATCCTGCATATATTTTATGTCCTTAAAAATATACTTAATGTTAATGCATCAATCAAATGAGGACGTGGAATTAAATAATCTCCAAGGTTCTGTCATGCTGTGTTGTTCTATGATTTCAACTTTACTCAGAATAGAAAAAAATTGGTGAAAATTATTCTAGATTTAACAGAGACTGGCTATCATTGATGCTGGGTATGCTATATAGATTCTTCCTCTGGACTGTGATGTATTTTTCTCTCTCTGCCAGAAATATAGGCTACTGTTAAGCAAAAACTGAGTCCCTCCCAGGTATTTAGGTTGGTGCAAAATTAATTGCGTTTTTGCCATTAAAAGTGGCAAAATACCTTTTGCGATTACTTTTGCACCAATCTAATAATACTTTTCCCTGAAGGGAGCCCCCTCCCTGGATTGTATATTCCCACCCTCACATCTGTGTTCATTCCTGGACTGTATATTCCCACCCTCACATCTGTGTTCATTCCTGGATTGTATATTCCCACCCTCACATCTGTGTTCATTCCTGGATTTTATATTCCCACCCTCACATCTGTGTTCATTCCTGGATTGTATATTCCCACCCTCACATCTGTGTTCATTCCTAGATTGTATATTCCCACCCTCACATCTGCGATCATTCCTGGATTGTATATTCCCACCCTCACATCTGTGTTCACAGAGTGGCTGGTTGATGCTGAAATATATAAGTGGGCCTCGTACTTCTACTTAAACTATCTCTGAACAGTCACTCCAGTTTCAGAGCTTCCCATGGATTTCTGAGGCTTCCTTTTAACTTGCATTGCAGTTCACCTTCTCTTTCTTCCCAGTCCCACTTCTCTCACATGAATTCAGGTGGAATCCCCTGGTTCATTCCACTCTAAAGTCCTTGCATCCAGATCTCCATCCAAAGTCCATGTTCCAAAAACTTGGGCAAGGATCTACGGCATAGATCAAATAATAATTAATTAATTATACGTAAGCACCATTTAAAACATGGTACAATTTAATCATTATATAGGAAAAGTAGAACTGATCTGAATTTGTCATCTTTTTCCATATATATCTTTATTTAAAACATTACGTAAGATAGTATGTCATATTTTTAAGCTAATATTGAGAACAATTGGTCAAAAATAACTAAACACCAATATCCATTTGTATACCCCTCTATAGTTTACTTATGTGCAAAGCATTTTACAAGTGTCGTAAGAGATATCATGAATTGCATCACATAGCCTCCTGAGAACTCTCAAAAATAAAATAATCAGAGAAGGAGGCAGAGAAAGATGGCCAAATAGAAGCCTCCAATGATTGCCACCCCCACCCCCACAGGAACATCAAATCCAACAACTATCCACACAAAAAAGCATCCTCATAAGAACAGAAACCCAGATGAGCAATCGCAATATCTGATTTTTAGCATCATATTAAAGAAAGAGGCACTGCAGAGGGTAGGAAAGACAGTCTTGAATTGCCTACATCACCCTCCCCTCCACCCCACAGCAGATATGTGGCATGGAGTGAGAATCTGTGCACCTGGGGGAGGAAGAGCACAGGGATTGTGAGATGTTGCCTCGGAGCTCAGCTATTGTGTAACAGTGGAAAGCAATACAGTGAAGAACTCGGTTGGTGGCTGACAGAACATTTAGACCAGTCCTAGTCGGAGGCAAATCATCCATGCCAGTGAGTGGAACTTGAGTTTGGGCAAGCCCTGCCATCATGGGCTAAAGTGCTCTGGGGTCCTAAATAAACTTGAAATGGCAGTCTAGGCCATATGGATTACAATTCCTGGACAAGTCCTGGTGCTGTGCTGGTCTCAAAGGCGGTGCACTTGAGGTACATTTGACCTAGTGAGGCACCAGCTAGGGCAGCCAAGGGAGTGTCTGCATCACCCCTCCCCCAACCCCAGGCAGTGCAACTCACAGCTCTGGGAGAGACTCCATCCCTCTGCTTGAAGAGAGGAGAAGTGGGAGTAAAGGGGACTTTGTCTTGCAACTTGGGTCAGCTCACTGACAGTAGAATAGGGTACCAGACAGAGTTCTAAGGCCCACATTCCAGGCCCCAGCTCCCAGATAGCACATCTAGACACACCCTGGGCCAGAAGAACACGTGTAGACACACCCTGGGCTTCCCTGAAGGAAAAGACCCAGTCCTGGCAAGATTCATCATCTGCACATTAAAGAGCCCTTGGGCCCTGAATAATCAGCAGTGGTAGCCAGGCAGTACTTGCTTTGGGCCCTGGCTCAGAGACTCAAAGAGACCCAGAGCCTTGCTGGCTTCAGGTGTGACCCAGCACATTCCCAGCTGTGGTGGTTATGGGGAGAGACTCCTGCTTGAGGAAAGGAGAGGGAAGAGTAAAGGAGACTTTTGCAGCTTGTGTACCAGCTTGGCCACAGTGGAGTACAGCACAAAGCAGACTCCTTTGGTTTCCCAGTTTCAGACTTTGGCTCCTGGATGGCATTTCTAGACCTGCCCTGGGCCAGAGGGAAGCCCACTGTTCTGAAGGAAGAGATCCAGGCCTGAAGGCATTTACCACAAGCTGATTAAAGAGCCCTCTGGCCTTAAGTGAATATCGGAGTAGCCAGGCAATGCTCACTGTGGGCCTGGGGCAGTGGTGGCCATGGAACAAGACTCTTCAATTGAGAAAAGGGGAAGGAAGAGTAGGAGGGACTTTGTCTTGTGCGTTGGGTGCCAGCTCAGCTGCAGTCGAAGAGAGTACCAGGTAGATTCCTAAGGTTTCCAACTCCAGGCCTTGGCTCCTTGACAGGATCTCTGGACCTTCCCAGGGCTGAGAGGAAGTCACTACTCTGAAGGGAAGGACCCAAGCCTGTCTGGATTCACCACCTGCTAACTGGAGAGCCCTTGGGCCTTGAGTGAAGATAGATAGGCAGTGGTCACTGCAGGCTGTGGGCAAGACTCAGTGCTGTGCTGGCTTCAGGTCTGATGCAGCACAGTCCCAGTGGTGGTGGTGGCCACAGGAGAGCTTATGTCACCCTTTTCCCAGATCCAGGCAGCTCAGCACAGAGAGAAGACTCCATTTGTTTGGAGGAAAGTAAGGAGACAGAATAAGCATCTCTGCCTAACAAGGAATTGATAACCAGAATATATAAGGAGCTCAAACAACTAAGTTTGAAAAACTCTGTGAATTGGATTTAGAAATGAGCAAAAGATCTAAAATAGACATTTCTCAAAAATGGCAAACAGGTATATGAAAAGGTGCTCCACATCACTGATCATCAGAGACATGCAAATTTAAACTACAAGGAGATGTCATCTCACCCCAGTTAAAATGGCTTTCATCCAAAAGACAGGCAATAATGAATGCTGGTGAGGATGTGGTGAAAAGGGAAACCTCATACACTGTTGGTGGGAATGTCAATTAGTACAAGCACTATGGAGAACAGTATAAACAATATGGAGTTTCCTTGAAAAACTAAAAGGAAATCAGTATATTGAAGAGATATCTACACTCTCATGTTTATTGCAACACTATTCACAATAGCCACTGTTAAGCAACCTAAGTGTCCATCAACAGATGAATAAAGAAAATGTGGTACATATACACCGTGGAATACTATTCAGCCATAAAAAGTACGAGATCCTGTCATTTGCAACAACACTGTACTGGGTACAGTGTGATGGCATTTGAAGCTCTAAAAAAAACACAGTCAAATAGGATGCCTCTCCTACCTTCAAATATTCACCAAAAATCTATGTGTAGAAGGTTAAGATAACTGTTGTTATACTGTTTAATTTTACCTGGGATCCAAGGATAAGGATTTTATCATGAGCTAAATATTAACAACATGATAAAAAGAATATCATTGTAAAATACACTGTTGAAAGTTAGGATCCCCAAAATACTTCCTAGCACAATATAGTATTTTCTATTCCTCTACCAATAAAACTCATATTTAGACTACAAAGGAATCAAAGCAAGTGAAAATCAAGCTCTAAAAATTATCTTATTCAATTTTTAAAAGCATATTGAGAAAATATTTGTGGCTAAGAATCATAAGCATGAAAACATGAATAAAATAGGAGTCATAAAAATGCTTTTATTTTTAGACCATCATTGTCATATCCATATTCAGTTAAAACAGCTGGAAGATTCCAATGCAATTAGAAGTGGAAGAAAGAACGTACAGGTCTGGGCCGAGTCAGGATGATGTAGTTCATTATTAGCTTCAGTAACTGGTAATTCATTCATTCAACAGCATCTATTTGTTGATCTCTTTCAAAGTGTCAGGTTTTTTACCAGAAGTTATTTCCATCATAATCTTATGGAATCTGGGCCACAAATTTTTTTCAAGCAGGATGCTATGGAAGCATACTTACTTTCAGAGCCTTAAATAGCATTATGTACTAAGAAAAGATAGAAAGAATTTGGCTAACAATATTTTAAAGTGACAAGAAATTACTATTGATTTTTAAACATTTCCATATTTGAGTGTTTTTATATTTAGCTCAATTCAACTAACAACTATTGGCATTTATTATGTGCAAAGTGTTATGAATAGGCTGTTAGATGTTCAAATGTGATTAAGACAAATGTTATTCAAAGTTTATTATTTTTGAGGAAATATATATAATTTTTTAAAAATATAGAATATGATGAATATTCTTAAAACCTATATATGTAGACGTGCCTGAAATGGTTTCAAATGCCAACCCTGGAGAGATAGAATGATTAATGATGCAAAAGAAAAAGTAGGCAGAGAAAAATTTTGTTTTGTTGTTGTTCTGTTTCATGTGTGTGTGTGACTAAGTGCAAGTATAATAAATCAAGACTTAATATCTGAAAATGCCTCTTTTCCTTACAAAAGCCAAGGAAGGTAATAAAGTCCACTCTTTTAGCAGAAATTCAAAAGCTGCTTCTGAATTTTTGGGTATCTGCTAAGAGCTATAGCTAACAATTTTGTAGAAAATAAAGGATCATATTTTTTCACATTGAAAAGATTTGAACTTAAGATAAAATTGACATCTATTGAGGGGAAATGTATATACAGAGTCTAAATTTTAGCTTTCTGTATAAAAAGGCTGAAAAATCATGGCAACTATATTATTTATGATATAAACAAGTAATAATTCCAATACAGAAAGGTATGGAATATGGTAACAAACAAACTACAGTAACACACAAGCAAGTGAAACCAAACCAAGGAGTCTGGAAAAAAGAAGTATAAAGAAAACAACTGTGTGTGTGTGTGTGTGTGTGTGTGTGTGTGTGTGTGTGTGTGACGGAGTCTCGCTTTGTCACCCAGGCTGGAGTACAATGGTGTGATCCCAGCTCACTCCAATCTCCACCTCCTGGGTTTAAGCAATTCTCCAGCCTTAGCCTCCTGAGTAGCCGGAATTGCAAGCGCCCGCCACAACACCTGGCTAATTTTTTGTATTTTTGGTAGAGATGGGGTTTTACCATGTTGGCCAGGCTGGTCTCAAACTCCTGACCTCAGGTGATCCGCCCACCTTGGCCTCCCAAAGGTCTGGGATTACAGGCGTGAGCCACTGAGCCTGGCCCCCGAAAGAAAATAACTTTAGGAAAAATCAAGGAGAGTGTGGAAAAAAAAAAAAAAAGACAGCGAGATAGAGAAGAATCAAGACTGAATAAGGGAAATACGTTTGCCTTTAGACCATCGTTATCATATCCATATTCAGTTGAGATCAGCTGGAAGTTTCCAGTGCAGCTAGAGGTAGAAGACATACAGGCCTGGGACCAGTCAGGAAAACACAGTTCATAGCCGTAGTGTGGTGGAAGACATTTAACACCAAGAACAGCTATACAAGTACTGGAAATGCCAAAAAGCCAGAGGAGAGTGAAACAACCCAAAGATTAACAACGGAAGAGAGCTGGTAACACTCCTAGCACTGGAGAGTTAAAAGAGGTGGAGGTGACAGTGACCATGAGCCAGCACCCTCGAAAAGCCAGACTCATGAAGCTGACTCAGCCACTGTTGGAACTGCTGCATGGAGCCTAGGGGAAGCAGTTCCCTGGACGGTCCCTTCCTTCCTGTCTCCAACCTATGGCTAACACTTCCCATTTGCTAGTTAAAACTATTCAGGAGCCAGAGAAATATAGTTTGCAGAGATCAGACTTCCGTGACACAGAGCAAAGCAAGGGAAGAGTGGGAAATGGATGTCAAAGCAGAGAAGAAGAGGAACACCACAGGACCAAAGACGCCAAAACTCAGCAACGATCAGCAGTCCAATAACAAGTCTCTCTGGACTTTGTGAGGAAACCAATCCGAAGGAGAAAGGATGAGTACAAAACGGATAGTTCTTAGAATAAAGTGACGAGTCAGGGTACAAAAATCTAGATATGTCCAAAAAAGCAGATACTTAAAGAATATCCCAGCCTACTTCGGGTAAGGGCAAGGTAACCTCAAGTTAACCTAAGATAACTTCAGTTTATCAAGGAGAATTAGAAAGAGAACCAGGGGGCCCAATAAACAATCCCCATGAGCAAGAGCATGGGAATACAGAATTTAAATTGTGAAGAGACCATTCAAATAGCATTACCTTAAAAATAGGATATAGACAGGAAGTCAGAAATGTTAGTCTGAAGATTTCTTCAAACAGGAGATAGGGCATGAAAGCAACAAGATCTTTGTTAACCTTGCTCACTGTTGGAGAACTAACTTTCCATAGACCACCGTGTCAGGATTTCACGGATGAAGATTCAGCAGCAGTGGGAGCAAGAAGATGGCCCTTCGGCCGGGTGCGGTGGCTCACGCTTGTAATCCCTGCACTTTGGGAGGCCGAGGCGGGCGGATCACGAGGTCAGGAGATCGAGAACATCCTGGTAAACACTGTGAAACCCCGTCTCTACTAAAAATACAAAAAAAAAAAAAAATTAGCCCGCGTGGTGGCGGGCACCTGTAGTCCCAGCTACTCAGGAGGCTGAGGCAGGAGAATGGCCTGAACCCGGGAGGCGGAGCTTGCAGTGAGCCGAGATCGCGCCACTGCACTCCAGCCTGGGAGACAGAGCGAGACTCCGTCTAAAAAAAAAAAAAAAAAAAAAAAAAAAAAAAAGACGGCTCTTCTTGCTGTGTGGTCTCAGTACAGAGGGGCAGAGAATACATTGAGGTTAGGTGTCTATGAGTTGGAGCTTACTTTGGTTAACTGCTTGTATATGTGTCTATATTTAATAGTACCATTTTGGGCATCCGTTGTAGCTAGCTTAACATAAAATAATTAAAATATGAACTTTGACACCCAATATCTAGTGTGATACTAGACATATGGTAATCATTAATACATGTAAATTAATCACATAGTCTCAGGAAACTTTATATGTAATTTGATTCCATCCTTGGATTTCTAATCAAATGAGGATCCTTTATTTTATGTATTTGAGCTGCTGTAAAGTGGGACTACTATTGAGTTTCAGGGCAGATTAAATGACATAAAAAGAAAATGATTTAAAATAATGCCTTGTTGATAGTTAAGTACTTGACTGTGTATATTAGGTTTTTTTTAGATTTTATATCACCTTTTTGGTATTTTACTAAAATTAAATATATCTGTTCCAAATAGAGAACTCCTTGATATATTTGATCCCAACTTGGTGCCCAAACTAGAAAAGGCAAATGAGATAAACGGCACCCTTTTTAGCATCCTGCCTAAACAAGGCTCCATTCAAGCATCTGTGTATTCATTCAGCAGCTGCTCCATTTATACTCATGACACTTAAGTGTCTATGTTTCCTGAACCTCTGGCATGTACATTAAACTGCCCATGAGACATCTTCCCATTTGGATGTATCCACCTCACACCCATCATTTCCAAATTGAAACTTAACCCCTGTGTTATCAACTCAGGAAAGAACAGCATCATAAACTAGTTCTCAAGTCAGAGTAACTGAATTATTCTTGATTTCTAAAATAGTCACTTCTACTTCCAATTGTTAACCATATATTTTAACTCTACTTGCTGTATAATTTCAAACAGCAAGCAACTCACCTTTATGTACCCCATTGCCAATACTTTAATGCGGAATACCATAATGACTTGACTAGATTACTGACGCAGACTTTCAAATTATCTCCTATTGTTTGTACTGTACTGGTTTCCCTATGCACTATTATATTTTCTTCACTTTATAATCTGAGTGTGGTGTTTGAGGATCCATATTTGATTATGCCATTTTCATATGTAAAGCTCTTAAAATGCCCTTGCTTTTAGAATAAAGTTCATGCCTTCAGGATAAATCTTCCTTGGCATAGAATATAAATGGCTATATGCCCGCTGCTTTCATCTTTAGCCTCATCTCATAAAACTCCTTATCTTCTACTCCAATCTCCAGTAACACTGAACAAGAATACTCCAAACTGGCATTCTCTTTCTCTGGAACATTCTTTTTATTTGACCAATCCCTTGTAACTGTCTAACTCCTGAACACAATCTAAAAGGAGAAGAGAACATAGCTAGGGAGAACATCTGAAAATTTATGGAAGTAATCTAGGCATGTGGAAAGGATTTGTGGTCTAGAATGCTAGTGCCAGAGATGGAGTATAAAGAAGAAATCCTATGAGAGCTCAGTGGATTCTACTGAAAAGTAATGAAGAGATGAACTTCCAAGGGAACACTAAGGTCCTCTGCTTGGAAAAAATACTGGTGACATTAGGAGCAATATGGAAATTGAGACAGGAACTCTATGCTGGTCTTTCTATCTGTAAAATGAGAATGATACTGTCTGCTTTACACGTATCCTACAGGGTCATTGTGAAAATAATATAACAACTGTGAAAGTGCTTTGAAATAACACATTTCTATAAAATTTGAAAAGGCTTGATTTCATGAATTGGCCAGGCCCACATCATGCTGTTAGGACTCTGGCATTCTTCCCCCTCTCTCTTCCCCCTTCCATGAGAATCTTCTTCTAGAATGTAGCACCAGTAGTAAGTTCTGCATAGACACAGAGGGTAGCTGCTGCCAGAGAAATTACGCAAGCTCTTAAACTTTTCCAATTGGTACTCTTTACCAGAAATGATGGTATTATGGGTATATTGACAAATGGAGTTTTTTCTGGGCAAAAGAGTTTTTTTCTTTTAGGTGATTAAATAGTACTTGGTGCTAAAGTACAATCCTGCAGAGAATACTTGAAGCGAGAGTACAGGAGAGTTAAATAAGCTGCTCAACTGCTGTACCAGGCTTCAGAGGCAAGAGCAGAAAACTTATGCCAGATTATTCATTTGGCTACTTTTCAGCCAGTTGAGAGACTACAAAAGAAAAATTATGTCACCTAGTGGCTCTGTATTACAGACACACAACTATGACAAAAGAGAGCAAGGAATTAAGGAATTATTTATTCATAGGTAAAGATTTTTAAATTGTGGAATGCACTGTTTTAACTCTGTTTCTGATACTTCATCCTTGGGGGCTAAAACATGCAGTGAACTTTTAAAAACAAATCTGAGATTTTTTCAAGCTACGTATCTATGGATCAATTTGTTAAAACATCGATTTAAAAGCAAAAGATATAAAGTAGATGTCTCTTTGAAGATATATTTTAAAGTCTCATAATTTCTCCTATCTATTCAAAAGAAAGTGAAAAGTGTAGCTAATTATAATTAAGTAGACAGAAGAAAATACGAACTATAGAGGAAACTAATCAGACATTTATTTAATTCACAACCATCGCAATAAAAGCTCAAAATTAAAGATACTTCAAATAAAGGCAAAACCTGAAACAAACAAAACAACTCTATTCAGTATTTTCTATTGTACAGTAGCATTATCTTTCATTGTATTATGCCAAAATTAAATCAGACAATTTGAGTGAGAGATTTATTGAGTTTCTACGGTGTCAGGTATTATTCTTGGATTTGAGGAAAGTTTCACTATTCACAGAAATCACTTCCAGCAAGAGAAACATAATAAACAAATCGAAGACCAACAGGAAATATCTATGCTGTTCTAGGTGAAAAATATAAATGTCTGTTAGTGTAGCAGTGGAAATATAGTGACCAGATTCAGGATCTATTATCCTGGATTTTCCAATTTATTAAATGTACAAATGAGAGAAATACATTAGTCAAAGATGATAGAAGTTCATAAACAAAGAAGAAAATATGGAAAAAAATTCAAATTATAGTGAGACCACAAAAGAAAATCCAATTGATTAAGCACAAGAACAACATAGATGTTTCCTATTGGCCTCTGTGCCATATTGCAGCCCTTTATTCTATCATCCATGTAGCAGCCATGGCATCTTTAAAAAAAATCATTAAATCATAAGCAGTACTGATTAAAATATAATGGTATTCCATTATACTATATTCAAGTATAATGCCCTAAAATAACAGAGTCCTGTTCTACTGGCTCATCTAATCTTTCTTTGCTCTTCATTCTATGAGTTGATTTTCAGCCACACTGGCAGAAATGTGTTCTAACACACAAAACATTTCATCTGCTCAAGGCCCTTTCCCTAGTTAAGCTTTTTGTTTGAAGTGCTCTACTTCTTATCAATCTGGTCTCTCTCTGCCTCAGAAAGATCTTCCTTTACTATCTTTGCTGAAGCAATGCCTCTCATTCCCTCTGGCAACCACAAATCACTTTCTACCACTTAACCTACTTACAGTTTCTATACAGTGTTATCAGTCCTTGAAGACATTTATTTGTTTATTATGTTTCCCTTTCTAGAAGTGATTTCTATGAATAGTGAAACAATGTCTAGATTATTCTCACTTGTCCTCAAATCCAAGAATAATGCCTGACATGGTAGGGACTCGATAAATTTCCCTCTGAAATCTTCTTATTTAATTTTGGCATAACACAATGAAAGATGATGCTACTATAAAATTGAAAACAATGCAGTTTTGTTTGTTTCAGGTTTTGCAATACTTCATTTGTCAGGCTTACTATGTATTAGGCAGTCTGCTAAGCACTTCATTTCCCTTATGTACTTCAATTTTTGCAACACCCTAGAATTGTATGCTATCCCCTAGCCTTCCCTTCATCCAAAGATAAATTTTTAACACTTCTGGACAAATAAAACATAAGCTTCTTGGAAAATGTTTGTTTAGGGAATACACTGGAGCTGTTCTTTCTTCTTTCCATTTTAAAATCCAGGAGTGAGTGTGATACCCAAATCTGTAGCAGCTAACCATGAGTAAAGGATTAAGAAAATCTGGGTGTCACTCTGACATAGTTGAGCTGTTGACCTGATGCCAGCAGCTAGCTATCTTCAGACTCTTCGTTATTTGAAGAAAAAAATAAATAAACCCTTATTTGTTGAAGATACTGTTGGATCTACTTGAAACCAAAATTATTCTGACATCATCCAGTTGTCAAGGTAAAAACAAAAATCATGCTAATGAATTGTCTTTATTCAAAAGAATAAACTTGGCTGGGTGTGGTGGCTCACCCTTATAATCCCAGCACTTTGAGAGGCTGAGGCAGGCAGACCACTTGAGGTCAGAAGTTCGAGACCAGCCTGGGCAACATGGTGAAACTCCATCTGTACAAAAAATACAAAAATTAGCCAGGCATGGAGGCACGTGCCTGTAGTCCCAGCTACTCAGGAGGCTAAGGCACAAGAATCGCTTGAACCCAGGAAGTGGAGGTTGTAGTGAGCCAAGATTGCACCACTGCACTCCAGCCTGGGTGACAGAGTGAGACTTTGTCTCAAAAATAAAATAAAAATTAAAAAGTCTTTCCAAATTTATTTAAAAAAGAATAAACTTGCAGATGTATGTCCATGTACTTTATACATGTATATCAAGTAGGCATCTGTCTTTCTAAAATGAGTTAAAGTGCAATGAAGTGTCCCATCCTTCAATTTTGGTCATTCCATAATGGAAATATCAGTACAAATTAACATTCCTTTGGGCAGTATTTCTCAAATTTAAGTATTCTTCATCATTCCCTGTGAACATTTTGCAAATGTAAACACTTTAAAATAATCCAGTGTATTAAGATTTATATAGATGAACGAACTAATTCTGAAATATACTGTAGCCTGAAAAATCTCTAAATTTTGCATAGCATAATTATATGTAGATCTTCACTTTGATAACATTACACCAAAGTAAGTTTTGTTTTTTTTTTTTTAAGAGATGGGGGTCTTGCTATGTTGACCAGGCTGGTCTTGAACTCCTGGCCTCTAGAGATCCTCCCACCTTGGCTTCCCAAGTGCTGGAATTACAGGCATGAGCCACTGCGTATGCCAAGGGAGTATTTTATTGGATTAATCAATTGGTTCTACCTGAGAGGGAGACTGTAGGAGAACTAGATAGGGCTTGGTAAAATTCAAATAAACATTATAAAGTGGGGCATAACATTTGTAGATCATCTCTAGAAAAGGGGGCTTACCTTCATTTGTAGATCATCTCTAGAAAAGGGGGCTTACCTTAACAGCTGTTAGCAACAAGTACATAGGAGTACTGAATGGAACTAGGAAATAGAGGAGAGGCTAGTCGACAATCTACATTGCTCTTGCTCTTGCTATTTCTTAGCTTTTCAAATATATCCCAAGTATGCACTTATTGCGATTCTTAGTCATGCCTCAGCTAGTTTGTTTGGCAAAGAGAATGAACATAGACAGCTGTTTTATATCAGTTAGCTACAATTAGTTGTGCCATGTAACAAACCACCCTGAAACTTACTGGCTTAAGACAACTATTTATGATTTCTTGTAAGTCTGTAAGTCAGCTGGATTGCTCTGCCCATCAGGGACAGCTGGGGCTGATCTCAGTTGAGCCTGCTCATTTATCTATGTCAATTGTATAACGGTTAACTCTTCTAGGATATCCTCAGTTGGGATGGGGAGGCTGGGAACACATGCTTCCTCTTTTTCCAGGAGACTGGTCTGGGCCTGTTCTCATGGTATGACAGGGGTTCAAAAGAGGAAGCGGCAACACACAAGTACTTTTAAAATCTCTACTAGTGGCAAGTTTATAAAGAATCCATCGGCCAAACAATTCATATCCAGCCTAGAGTCTCTGGAAAGAAACTATCAGAAGGCATGAATAATGGATGGCTGGAAAATTAGGACCAATCAACACAATAGTAATTTAATCCAACACTTTAGATTTATAGTAATTGTTGAAGAGATTGATGGTTTCCCACAAAAATATCCAATCTATCTTTTCTCCTTAGTAACACAAATTTTGCTTTTAGCTGGATATATGCCAACCCAGGATTAAAGACTCTATTTCCCTTCATTTCCCTTCAACTTTGAAACTAAGTATAGCCACATGACCATGCACCAGCTAAAATAATTAATAATGTCCAGTAATAATCGGACATTAATAACGTCCAATAACAATGTCTAAAGGTCTCTTAAAAAAAGAGTTCATCTAGATTTTACCATCCTACCATTCCTCCTTCTTCTGGATTCCAGAACTAATGTGGGTATCAAAGCACCATCAGCCTTTTTTTTTTTTCACTCTGAAATGATTGTGAAGAGGAAAGCCCCATATTACAATGATAGAAACGAAATACAGGAGTTTGTGCCCCCATTGATACTCTAGAGTCATGATATTAGCAATGTAATGCCTACGTTTGGACTTGTTTTACCATGAGAAATATACTTCTTCTACCTTTTCCAACCAACTACAATTTTCCTTTTTTTTTTTTTTTTTTTTTTTTTTTTTTGAGACAGAATCTTGCTCTGTCGCCCAGGCTGGAGTGCAGTGGCGCGATCTCGGCTCACTGCAAGCTCCGCCAATTTTCTCTGCACTGTTATCTGAAACAGAATCTATTTTTGTAAAGATTTGCAGATCTTTAGCATCTTGTAAATGCTATTAAGTGTTAATTTTTAAAAACTGAGAGGAGTCATATAAGGCAAAAAAAAAAAACCTGGTTATGAAAATATTTTAACAAGTTTCTTCTAAACTAGCACTTAGAAGTCTAGCACTTCTTAAAACTTTAAGATACTAATGAGCAGTTTGAAACTCTAAGAACATAGCATTTCATGTTTGCCATTATATTGTGGAGTCTTGTCACCATGATGAGTGCTTTCTACAATAGAGTTTTGGAATAGGTATTTTATAGCTATTTTTAGATAAGTTGTACCCATATACTAGAATGTCTATAGTTTCAACTTTTTTTTTCCTGATTGTCACCGTAAGTATTACTTATATCGCCAAATAATATTCTAAGAAAATATGACCATTAATACCACGTTGCAGTTAGTTATATTGTTGTATGAGAAGCAGGGGCAAGAATGTATCTCGATTTGTTTAGAAATAGAAATGGAAAGACAAAAGATTTCCTTGTAGCAAAGTGCTTGTGAAAATCTCCCCCCCAGAGTCTGTGACATAAGAAAAGAGGGCATTTAATGAGAATGAACCATGCAATCATCTGTGCCTATTTTTTCTAACACCATAGTACACAAAACTAAAGGAAAAAGATCAATGCTAAGAAAAAAAACTCACAAGGATCAAGAAAAGGGCATTTTTCTAGTTCACGTTGGAATATTTATTTTTTCATAGAATTTATTTTAGCTTGGCATCGGTCTATGAAAAAGGTGATACGTTGAACTAGGACATTTTCTCAGGCTTTCCCAGCTATAAAAATAATGACTGTGTCTTAGAAAAAGACCAAGTGGTTTCCGAATATGGCCTCTGAGGATGTATACTCTGGCTGCAATATTTTCTCTGGTGAATTCTTTAGTATTTAATAACTCGATTTCACAATTTCTAACTCTTTTCAAACTTCGTTCAGTGCAAGAGTTTACATTTTAAATGCAACACGGCAGTAATTTATTCAACATTTAATATTTCTAGAGCCCTGTACAAGATTCTGTGGAGAATATACTGCATAAGGAATTGCATGTTAACCCTCAAGGAGCTTATATGCTCATTGCATTGGCGAATATGATGCAAGGCAGAGTGTGCTCTGGGCTACCTAAGAGTAAAAGCGAGCACTGGAAATATAAGAGATGGGTAGAGAGAAAGAGAGAGAGAGAGAGAAAGAGAAACATCTAGGAGATAAATGAGGGCAAGCATTAATAAGGAAGGATTATGAGGAAAACTTGGGAGTATAAGAAGGATGCATACTTCAGAGACTAAGCGAGGATGTGTCAAGCAAACAAGATCACATAAACAAAGACATGGAAACTAAACAGCCAGGGGTACATTTGGGTAATATAAAGTAAGATTTTTTTTTTTTTTTTTTTTTTTTTTTTTTTTTTTGAGACAGAGCCTCACTCTGTCACCTGGGCTGGAGTGTGGAGTGCGGTGGCACGATCTTGACTCACTGTACCCTCTGCCTACCAGGTTCAAGCAATTCTCCTGCCTCAGCCTCCTGAGTAGCTGGGATTACAGGCGCCCGCCACCATGGGGTTTCACTATGTTGGCCAGGCTGGCCTCAAACTCCTGACTTTGTGATCCGTCTACATTGGCCTCCTAAAGTGCTGGGATTACAGGCATGAGCCACAGCACCTGGCCTAAACTAAGATATTTTAGAAGCCCATATTTTTGGCAAATTTTGGTTGAAGCCAGATTTTTTTTGGAAATAAGATAGCTAACAAAGAAATATTAAAGGTTTCCAAGCATACTTAGATCTGTGAAATAGATGCTTCAACCTGCTGTAACTCACATAATAGAAATAATTAGAGGAAACCATAGACAGGAACTAGAACTAGGAGGAGACTGAAGACTGCTGCATTTTGAAAAGTTAGGGAATCACAGATTGAACTGGGAAGTTGTCAAGGGAGTGTCAAATAATAGCTGAAAGTGAGAAACATTAATGGCATAAAATTGCATGTTTGATTCCCATTTTGTGAGATTCAGTGCTGGTGTTGGGGTTAGAAGAAGCATGGCAATATTGGCAGAAGACCCAATGCTATACCTGGTTATCTGAGATAATTAGTAAGTGTAGAGCACAGAATAACAATATACAATTGAAACAACACACACACACACACACAAACACACACACAAACCACAAAAATATACCCAATATACACACTAAAATGGCTGTCTTTGGAAAGGAGGAGAAATGCAGGAGGATATAATGACAAAAGGACATAAACAAAGAAGAAAATATGGAAAAATGTCAAATTATAATGAGACCACAAAAGAAAATCCAATTGATTAAGCACAAGAATCTTTTAAACCCCAAATACTTGTTGGAGGACTGTAAACCACACTAAATGTGCTCTTGGCCATAGGTACTTTCTGTGGTATGATCATATAATATTCAGAATAAAGGATGTAGTATTTAAGCCATGAAGAATGCCCTGTGTCTTCTTCCTAACCCAAAATGAACACATTCAATATATACAAACAGCAAACTTAATAAACACAAAACTATTGGAAGTAAAAAAAATAATGGTTAAAGGAAAACAACAAAGTAAAAATAAAAGGTATTAAGCGTCTTTGTCTGTTTTGGCTGCTGTAACAAACTGCCATAGATTAGGTGGCTTATAAGGAATTGAAATTTTTTTACAGTTCTGGAAGTGAAATCCTACATCAAAGTGCCAGCCAACTTAGTGTTTGCGGAAGGCCCACTGGTTTATAGACAGTTGTCTTCTCAATATGTCCTCACATGGCAGAAAGGTGAAGAATCTCTTTGGAGTTCCCTTTATAACAGTGTTAATCCTAGTCATAAAGGCACTTTCATGACTTAATCACCTTCCAAAAGCCCCGCTTCCTAATAATATCTTCAGTTTGAGGGTTAAAGTTTCTTTTTTTTTAAATTAAGGCCCATTTTGTTTATGAACATAGATGCAAAGGATTCTAAACAAAATAGTAACAAAGCAAACTCAGCAATATATTAAAAAGAAAATACAATGCAACCAATTCAGATTTACTTCAGGAATGGAAAGTTAACATTCAAAAATCAATCAATGGCTGTTATAAGCATTTTTTAAAGAATCAATCAACACATTCACAGAATAAAGGATAAACGCTATATGATTATCACAATAGTGCAGAAAAAACAGCTGACAAAGTCCAACACTCACTCATGACAAAAAATCCCAGTAAACTAGGAGTAAAAGGGAACTCTCCTGATCTAATAAAATGTATCCTTTTTAAAAGATCTATTGATAACTTATGTCCACACAAAACCTGCTAACAAATGTTTCTAACAACTTTATTCATAATTGCCAAGAATTGGAAGCAACCAAGATGTCCTTCAATAAATGAATGAATACACAACTGTAGAGAATATCATGCAGCAATAAAAAAGAAATGTGTTCTCAAGCCACAAAAAAGACATGCATATTAAACTTAAATGCATATTGCTAAGTGAAAGAAGTCAGTCTGAAACGTCTACATACCATATGATTCCAACTATATGACATTCTGGAAAAGGCAAAACTACAGAAATAGTGAAAAGATTAGTGGTTGCCAGGGTCTGAGAGGAGGAAAGGGGAAGGGAATAATAGGTGGAGCATAGGGGGATTTTCAGGGCAGTGAACTGTTGTGTATGATATTGGTAGATACATGACTTTATGCATTTTCAAAACCTGTAGAACTGTACAACACAGACTGAACCATAATGTAAAGTATGGACGTTAGTTAGAAATCATATAACACTCCTACACGGGTTCATCAGTTGTAATAAATGTACCATACCAATGCAAGATGTTAATACCAGGGGAAACTAGTGGGAGGGGGAAATATGGAAACTCTCCATACTTTCTGCTTGATTTTTCTTTAAACCTAAAACTGCCCTAAAAACCAGTCTTCTTCTTCTTATTTTTGGAAGTCCCTTATTGTAAAGGTAATTATTTTGTCTGATGACAAACAGCAGCCACAGTGATTATTCTGGATCTTCACAGTGGAAAAATTCAACTTCTTCTTAAGACACAAGTTTCTGTATTTCTGAGGTAATGTTTTCATTATTTCTGCAGTGTCTGGTGGACCCTGATACGTCAGCAAATCTGGTGATTTGCTTCTGGGGGTTAAAATTTCAACATATACATTTTGGATAGATGTGAAGTTTCAGTTTGTAGCACCAGAAGAGAGAAAAACAAAATGAAAAAGAGAAAACAAACAACAACAGGAGGCCGTGACAGAAGAAGACATTTGTAGTGGGCACTGCAATGTGCCACCAAATCCCTTTTCAACAAAGGACCTGCTGCAGTCACTAAGGATGTTGGTGGTTACAGCTTATAGATGTCAGACTCTTTAGAGGTTGCTTGCCACTGAGGATGTTGTACATCCTTGTACAGAGTATGTTGATGGTTACAGCTTATAGATGGCAGGCTCATTAGAGGTTACCTTGCCTGTGGTAAGAGGTAATCTTTAATCAAAGACATCAGTGCAGAAGTAAAAGCCTAGGTTTCCAGCCTAACTCAGGATGTCTCTGAAGAATGATTCTAGCTCCAAAGCTCCCCACTGGGTAGTCTGAGGCCATTTCTAGGTCTTCTTTGCAGTTCAGCTTCTCCCTTTGTCCACTTATGCTTACTTTCCTTTCTTTACTCAAATGTTGGTTACAAACGCTTACTTTTCTTTCTTTACTCAAATGTTGGTTACAAATCCTTAATAAATACCTTGCCTAAAACCCTCCATCTCAGAGCCTACTTTCCTAGAAGTCAACCTGATACAATAACATTGTAATACATATTAAGTAACATTATACCCACTCTCACAGGCAAGAAAGAAAATTAGTTTAGAGAATTAATTCTGAACCATGAATCTATTCTAGAACATAAGAATAAATAATGGCATTCAGTAGGCAGAAATGTGAAATGAAGAAAAGTCACAAACAAAACTGCAAAATGAATCCTGGGAACAATGTTAAATGGGGTGGTGGGGAATATTCATCAGAGAGATTGAGAGATTGTATGCTTGTGGTAGGCAAAATAATGTCCTCAAAGATGTCCATGTCCTTATCTCTGGAACCTATGAATGTTACCTTACATTACGGTAAAAGGGGTTTTGCAGATACAATTAAGTACCTCAAGATGGGACAATTATTCTAGATGACTTAGGGAAGCTAAATGTGGTCACAAAGATTCTTAAAAGTGGAAGAGGGACACAGAAAACTAGAGTCAGAGGGAAATGTGATGAAAAAAATAAAGGTCAGAGAGATGCAACATTGTTAGCTTTGAGATGGAGGGAGGTGGCCATGAGCCAAGGAATGTGGGTGGTCCTAAAACTGGAAAGAAAAAAGAAAAAAAGGAAGCAGATTATCCCCTAGAGTCTCTATAAAGAAAGATAGCACTGCTGACATCTTCATTTTAGCCCAGTTTGTCAGACTTTTAATGCAGAGAACTGCAATATAATAAATATGTGTTGCTTTAAGCCACTACGTTGACGATAATTTTTTTATGTCAGTTATATGAAACTAAGACAGTGCTGACACTAGCTGCAAGGCAGATATGGGGAAGATGAATAATACATTGGGCTTGTAATACAGTAGCTGATAATCAGAATTTTCATCTACTACTTAAAACTATATGCTTCATCTGATCACATAGCATATCTGTATTGAAATTTCTCCTCTGGAACCTGAAAAAGTAACTAACTTAACAGAGCTTCCTAGAGCATTAACTAAGGAATGAGATAACCAATAGATGAGTCAGGCATTTGTTGGCCACATAGCAAATGCTCAGAAAAATACTGGTTGAACCCACTTGGGTTTTTTTCATTTCCTCTGGGGTTCTTGATCCGTGCGCTCCTCCTTTGTAAGGAGTTCCAGGGAAGTGATACCACAGGGATATTGGGCCTTCGTTATTATGGTCCTTGGATTTTTAAAGCTCAGGTAAGTTGGGGTCATTGTGAATCCTGATCATGTCTAAGAATATAGGTTTTGGCCAAAATAAAAATGAAAGATGAGGACAGAGAAGAAAGGAAAATGCACTTTTTTATAATCATTATTTGTCTCAATTGGCACTGACTTTCCCCCTGAAGAGCATAGAATTGCTTATTAAATTAAGTTGGTATCCATGCTCTTTAACTTCATCTGGCAGCCCAATGCCTCCATTTATTATTCTCAGAGTGGAAACTTGCCATCCAACATCTGGTATGCATTAATTTTTCTTTAATTCCCTTTACCCTCCTCCACTCCCTTACCCATTCTATCATCTATGCTTTTCTAAAAAACCAGTAATCTGAGTGGGTGTGCATATTTCTTAGCATTTTACATTCAGACCTCCAGCCTGCATTCTGTACAGATAGTAGAGACCCACCTGATTAACTCAGAGATGTGTCAAAAATAAGATGTTTCTATCTACATGTAATTGCCAAAGGATGCTATAAAGAGTAGTCATCACAAATACATTAGAGTTATTTTTTTAAGTCTGAAATGGAAGATGCTCTGTAAAACAAAATTTACAAATTCACAAATTTATATATGCTGGGATAATATAATGCATTTTCCTCTAAGGTAAAATAATAGGTATAGGTCAGGAATATTTAAATAACAAAATGGACTTCCATTCAAAAATACATATCTCAATTGTCACTTGGGCACCTACGGGAGAGTATCTAGTTATTTGCAGGGACATCCCCTGAGTCCCCGAAAAGTTGTTCATGGACAGAGGAATAAGGCAGATACGTGACTGTCTCAGAGGCCAGGTCAAATTTTGTCCATAGTTTGAATTAGTCACATCATGAAAAAAAAAGAAAGAAAGAAAGAAAAAAGGGTAAATATAAAATATTCAATTTAAAAAAAAACAAGATTGGAAAAACATCTGTGTTGAGGAAAAGGGAGCTCTTGGGAAATGTGGCCACTCTGTCAGCACTGCATAATGCAAGGAAAGGAATAAGCAACCGGGTGGAATTAGAATTGTTCTACATGTATGTGTCAGAACTCTATTGATGTCCAACTGGTCTCAGCATTTTAAAGGCTGGATTTCATATGGGACATTTGCAAATCTTGCTTTTTTCATGCCAAAAGAGAAAATTTGAGTAACTCTTTTCCATCACATAATTCTTGTGCGTGGTTAAATGGTCTTAACTTCAAACTCCAAAAAGAGTTTATATTCGTTAACTTTTACGATTTGTATTCAACAATGAATTAGGCAAATCTTAATTGACCCATAGGCATGCACTGTTTGATGACCACTTACAATGTTCTTCTGCTTCTGAAGTGCTATCTCACACATGATCCCTTTCATTTCCATTCATCATCATCCCTACCTGCTATCCTTAGCTGGAGAGCTCTGTGGCAACCCAGCTTCTTTAGCCTCAAGGATTTTTCTGGAAGAGAGTATTCAGCTTGACGATTCCAGGTTGGTTCTTGGGCCAAGGAGGACAGCAATACTCCTCTTTGCACCTTTAAACTTTGTACCTTAATGAATAGACCCAGGTCATCTGGTGTGAGCTTCTTTATCTACCAGCTTTTGACCTTTAATGTTCTCTAACTATATACATTTCTTACATCTTTCTTGACTTAGAAAAAGATATGTCCCTCCTCCTAAATTTTACCCCTCAATTTAACACTAAATTCACTTTCTTTCCATCCCTTTAGGGACTTTGCTTCAGCAATTATCTCATTCTTTGTTCGTATCTTCAGCCACCTCCACCCCTTCTCCAAAGGTTTGCCTGGCCTTTGCCCTGTCTCCAAATCAAAAGCAAGAGCAAAATCAAAAATGTTTTATGATCTTGCAACACCCGCCATTTAGTGCCTGATACTTCTCTTTCCAATCACTTTCAACAAGTTCGCTCTGTAGTTACTGTTTTTATTTCTTACATTTTCCTCAATGATATTGCACTTTTATTAGTCTTCTTCTAATTATCCAGTTGATGAAATTTCTCAGGTTTATTTTCCCTTAAAACTTTTAGGGTGGTGGTGCAAGGGGAGGGAGAGCATTAGGACAAATACCTAATATGTGCGGGGTTTAAAACCTAGATGATAGGTTGATAGGTGCAGCAAACCACCATGGCACATGTATACCTATGCAACAAACCTGCACATTCGGCACATGTATCCCAGAACTTAAAGTAAAATTAAAAAAAAAAAACAAAAACTTTTGTCTCTGTAACACTTGAATGTTACCATATTGTTATAGTTCCATTTCTGCTTTCCAATAACTCCTGTAACTCCTCTTCTGGTTTGCCTTTCTCTTACTATTAGCTTCTTCCCCAAGGATAATTTGTCTGTCCTATTACATTCCCTCAGCAAATTTATTAGTTACTTTTGAAAATTTTATCTTAGAAGTCCCCCATACTCTGATTTTCAAAATGTTATCACAATGTATGACCTCATTCAGCCATTCAGTAATAACACATTCATACTCACTAAGCACTTTTTATGATCCAGATATGCTAAATATATTATATGTTTTAGCTAATAAATAGTCAATTGAAATCTAATCTCATTCTGTTTACTTGCAGAGCCTATGCTCTTAACAACCACCATTACAGAAACTCCAATTAGTACACCTTGCCCTTAGTATGGCAACCCCAAAATTTTTAAATCCCTGACTAGGGAAGCTGTAGTCTAACACTCGAAATTTCAGTTCTTTATTTCCAATTTCTCAATGACCTTCCCAGTGACCTCAACGCTACAAACTGGATGACCATAAACTTACTTCTCTAGAAACATGTATTTTAATTTTTATTATAAAATACTCATATGTTGCTCAATGATGGAGACACATTCTGAGAAATATGTCACTAGGCAATTTCATCATAGTGCCAACATCATAGAACTTACACAAACCTAGATGGTGTAGCTTGCTGCACACCTAGACTATGCAGTATAGCCTACTGCTCTTTTTTTTTTTTTTAACTTTAAGTTTTAGGGTACATGTGCACAACGTGCAGGTTAGTTACATAGAGCATGTTACTATACTGAATACTGTAGACAATTCCAATGCAATTAAGTATTTGTGTAATTAAACATATCTAAATATAAAAAGATATAGCAAAATATGATACACGAAATTTAAAAACAGTACATATATAAGAACTTTCAGGATTGGAACTTGCTCTAGGTGAGTCAGGGAATGAATGTGAAGACCTAGGACATTTCTGTACATCACTAGCAACTTTTTAAACACTGTCTACTTAGGCTACATTAAATTTATAGAAAATATTTTTCCTCAATCATAAATTGACCTTTGCTTGCTGTAACTTTTTTTATTTTATAAGCTTTTTAATCTTCTTAACTTGATTCAATTGCAATAACATTTAACTTAAAACACATACATATACAGCTGTACAAAAATATTTTCTTTCTTTATATTCTTATTCTATAAGGTTTTTCTATTTTAAAATTTTTGTATTTTTTTACTTGTAAAACTTTTTGGTTAAAGCTAAGACACAAAAACACACATCAATCTAGGCCTACACAGGGTCAGGATTATCAATGATTGTCAATATCACTGTCTTCCGCCTCCACATCCTGTCCCACTGGAAGGTCTTTGGGGCAGTAACACACACGGAACAATCATCTCCAATGCCTTCTTCTGGAATACCTCCTGAAGGATCTGCCTGAAGCTGTTTTATAGCTAACTTTTTCTTAATAACTAGAAGGAGTACCCTTTAAAATCACAACACAAATACATAAACCAGTAATATAGTTGTTTATTATCGTTATCAAGTATTATGTACTGTACATAATTGTATGTGCTATACTTTTTTTTTCTTTCTTTTTTTTTTTTTTTTGAGATGGAGTTTCACTCTTGTTGCTCAGGCTGGAGTGCAATGGTGCGATCGCAGCTCACGGTAACCTCCACCTCCTGGGTTCAAGCGATTCTCCTGCTTCAGCCTCCGGAGTAGCTGGGATTACAGGCATGCGCCACCCTGCCTGGCTAATTTTGTATTTTTAGCAGACACGGGGTTTCTCCATGTTGGTCAGGCTGGTCTTGAACTCCTGACCTCAGGTGATCCGCTCTCCTTGGCCTCCCAAAGTACTGGGATTACAGGAGTGAGCCACCATGCCCGGCCTGTATGTGCTATACTTTTATACAGCTGGCAGTTTACACCAATATCACCACAAACATGTGAGTAATGTGTTGCCCTAAGATGTTGACATGCCTACAATATCACTAAGCAATATGCATTTTTCAGCTCTATTATAATTTTGTGGGACATCCATTGTATATGCTGGCTGTTTACTGAGACATTGCGTTGAGTGACTGTATAAGATGGAGAGGTTATCACAATATCTCTTTCTTCTATGTGTTATTTATTTATTTATTTATTTGAGACAGAGTTTCGCTCTTGTTGCCCAGGCTGGAGTGCAATGGCACGATCTCAGCTCATCGCAACCTCAGCCTCCCAGGTTCAAATGATTCTCCTGCCTCACCCTCCCTACTAGCTGGGATTACAGGCATGTGCCACCATGCCCGGCTAATTTTGTTTTTTTGTGTTTTTAGTAGAGATGGGGTTTCTCCATGTCAGTCAGGCTGGTCTCGAACTCCTGACCTCAGGTGATCCACCCTTCTTGGCCTCCCAAAGTGCTGGGATTACAGGTGTTAGCCACTGCGCCCAGCCTCTTCTATGTTTTAAAGTCTCACGCAAACCCCCTACGTGCCACCTCCCAGAAACAAAAATTAGAAGCATAATATCCAAGTGTAGATCACATCACAGGATGATCTTGTTGTTACCTTCTGAGTGAAACGGAAAATGTGGTTTCTTTAGAATATACGAAAGTGTGACTAATACTTTAGAATTTTCAAGGCTGATTTTATGCACTATCATATTTCGTATTCTATCACGTTTCAGACAATTACAGATTATGTTGTATTCTAAAGGGGAACACAATGTAATTGCAATATAGTAAAAAAAAATGGAAGAACAGTATGTTGTAAGCCCCAACCACACTCATTGTGCTTTAGCTTTCCTATTTATATTAATTTTCCAAGAATCTCTAGTCCAAATTCTTGCATCAAACTTTGGCTCCCCTTACTCTCTTGAGAAATATATCAATTCTTCCCTCTCACTATATTAAAATAACCTATTCCATCTATATACTGTTACTGACGCTTTAATATGAGCTCCCTTTACCTGAACAGAGATAACTGGCTGTAGAATCCACCTTTAAGAAAACATATTTTGCTGGAAGAGAAAGAAATGCAAACAAGTAAATATATCACAAGGCAAAACTGAACTTACATCACATAAAAGTATAAGTAACCAATTCTAGTAAAGCTTGTGTTTGGCTTGGCACATTTTAGCTATGCATAAGTTGGTGTTTAATTTAATTTCAGTATAGTCAACAATTTCTTGTTTAGTTCCTATAAGGGCCTGAGAATGAGTTCATTCTCTGTAGGAGGTATAGAGAAAGAATAAGCTATGTGTGCTTGCTCTGATTTTACCAACTAGTTTCAACGATAAGATAGATGATAAGGGATTCAATGAATATACAATAATAAGTCATAAATCAAGGGTTCTCAACCTAATGGAATTCAGGAACCATTAGAGGTTTTCATTAACCTCTAACTAAATTTAGCATTTTGAAATTTCCCATTATGAATGTAGGAGGACACACCACACCACACACAGACACATGCACAGACACACACACACACACACACACACACACACAGTGGTTTAGTAATACCTACACATTCTCACTAGATTTGTAGTTTGTCACATCACATAACATTGTTGCAAACATTTAAAATTATTAAGTTCATCACTATTTTGAAATTATAATAATTAGACTTGCTACTAGGCCTTGTTTTTTAAGTTTCTTAATAATCATAGTCACACACTGATTTAATATTTGTATAACTATATTTCTATAAAATTGGTCTCTGTTGTGATGCTATGTATGTTATTTAATAAATTTTTTAAAAACCTTTTGCATTCTTTCTAAGAGAGGCTCTTCATTGAGACCAGAATGTGAGTGTGTCCACGGCACTTTAAAGGCAAATAACTTCCATACAAAATTTTGTGCTTTGGAAGCTCGAAGGAGTAAGAAACTAACCAAATTGGAATGGACCTAACTTTCCAGAGGCAGTAAAACTCCAGTAATAGAAGAGCTTTTGTATAGACACAGAATGTAGAATACTGGAAAGGGTAATCAAAATGGGCTGAGTGAAGTATAAGTAAAGACAAAGAGGCATGAATGGGAATGATTCCTTCAGGTGAAAGGAGTAATTGACATATTCTTAGGGCACAGGCCACTTCTGCTGGCATAAAGGAGTTGGCAATGCATCTCATAATCTGAGAAATGTTTTTTTCCAGGAAGCCACAGCCACCCTGGGAGAACTGGATTCAGCTTTAGGGTTGAATCCTTGTGTTAGCACTGTTTTCTGACTCATGTCATATATAACTTTTTTTCTAAAAAGAGTTTTGCATCACCCCTACGTGGTTGCTGTGCGGTCTCAATTATGTAGAACAAGAGGTGAGCAGAGATGTTTTAAGAATGCAGAGGAGTGGAACGATGAATGGGGAAGTGAGACCTGAGGGTGAATACCCACAGAAAGAGATCAAACCAAGACATGATGCCAAATGGCAGGACCCACAGGCTCTTTTTAAAACTGCCTGCTCATTCATTCTTCTGCGCTGATCCCTAACCACTAAGATCAACCTTTCACTCTTCTTGGATAAACCCACGCCCCAATGTCCTCTTTAACTCCATTTACATGGCATAAGGCCACTGGTAGACCTGAGTACACAGTAGGCAGGGGGAAGAATTTGGCTCTGGGGTAGATTGCAATTCAGTTGAATGCCCACCAGACTAGTGTTTTTTTTTTTCTAATCTAATCTTCTTTATTATAAATATGCTTAAGAGAGAATCTATAAAGTTTTCTTTGCAACTGTTTTTTGTTGTTGTTGTTTGATTTTTGACATGTGTTTGTTATTTTTGAATAGATTGTATATGCTTTTTCCAAAATCCACACTAGGCTTGATTAGCCACATGTCAACTTGGTTACTGAACAGATCCTGAAATTTTACTTTGCGTGTTTGTGACTTCATCTGGAATCAATGAGCAGAGATAGTAAAGAGATCCCCTTCTGCCTTTGCCTTGAGTCTGGATTTTAAATAGCAGATACAGAAGTAATGGAAGCTTCTGGAAAAATATCTCCACCATGGATTCATTTGCTTTACATATTCTTAGATTTTAATTGTTCACTCAACTTTGAATCCAGTTATTTTTGCCCTGCTCACCTCCATAGCTTAACCCAGCCAAAACTTCCCCAGACAGAAAGCTTGTAAACTAAATGCTCCTTGCTACCAGAGGGAATTCTGACAGGAACACTGGATGCAGCAGTATTGCAGTTACGAAACTGAGACCTTTACTCCTGGAGCCCGGAGAGAAAGCAAACACTGGAGACAAGGTTGCTAAATAACGTTTGGAAACTGATTCTAGAGCAATGGTGTGTGTACCTTGCTTATGTGACTCCTGGCTCTTGATTGTACCATCTCCTGCTTGCCTGTCCTTTAGGTTAGAGTGGGCATTAGGAAAGACACAGACTCTGCTGACATTACTGATTTTTTTTCTGTTTATTCCCACGGAAATGTATGTGTCACTCTTTCATAGGTGGCTTGTAATCACGCTGAATTACACCCACCTGTTCTGGGTGCCTCCCGTAAGTCATCAAACCCCCCAGTCCACTTTCGTACCATCTGTCACTACCATGTAGACTCTCCACATAGACACTAAAGAAGAGTTAGTGGTGTCAGTGTTTTCGTATGAAGTGGCTGTAAAGATCTCACCTGGTTGCTATTTGACAATGAAATTCAGGGTCAGTGTGCTTTCAAATGCCTTCTGAAAATCCACTAATTCTTAAGTCTATATTGAGTATAGAATGAGTTTAGCCCTGGACCCTATGTCATAGAGTAGAGGAAAGAAGGATATATTTCTAGGGACAAAAGTCCATCAAAGCAGATTGTTAGTAGAAGTAGAACATACATGAGCAATATATGAGAGCACTTAATTAAGCAAGATCTACTCTAGAAGGTTTAAGATAATGTGAAAACCTACATAGCAGAGTATTGTGAGGAATCTGCTTAGCAGTAAGATTTTAACGAAGAGGCATAAAGAGAAATCCTGACCCTTATTGTTAGAGGAACAATAAGAGTGAAAGCATGAAGACAGGATGCAAATGGTACCTTTTTTTTGTTTGTTTGTTTGTTTGTTTTTTGGAAATTGACTAGTTTGACTGTGGATGGGATGGGATGTCCTAAGAGGATGGGAGTTTAGTGAGAAAAACAGGAGTCAGTCTTCTAGGGAAGGGGCATTCCAATTCCAGCTCTACTACTTGCTAAACTTGTGTCTCTAAAACTTTGTGCCTTGTTTCTCATCTATACAATAAATATAATAACAGTACCTAGCTTACATGATTGCTGTAATAAATGAGATAATTGAGGTAAATTTCTTAGAACAACACTCAACACCCAGTAAGCACTTAACAATAGCTGTTGTCATCATATTAAAAACTGGCTAGGTGTGGTGAAATCCAATTGTGCAGATTCTGGAGAACCTGCAGAAGTTACAGTTTGTAGTAAAAGGATATGGGGGGCTTGGAAACTTTAAAATAGGCATTGTGGCAGAAGAAATAGACACCCTATCTGTATACATTAGTCAACCATTAATTCTCCATTTCAAAGCTTTGCAAGGAAGTGTTGTTCAGCATGTATTTGCCGAACACCCGCTTCAGGATAGCAATTTTCTAGGTATTGTGGCAGGCAGGTATTGTGGCAGAAGTAGAGAAGAGTCTCTGCCAGTGAAGAACATGATGTTCTGTGGAAAGACGAGTCAGAAATATAGGTAATGTCTGGTTAAGAGTGTGAGACCATATATGAGGAGGTGCCACAGTTAGTGATTACAATGAACATTTCCAAATGTTTGACCCTAAACCTTTCGTTCCGCCAGGCTTGGCTGAGACTCCTGTGCTACATGAGTGACAGATTGGGTAGTGAACCTGAATCACTGCTGGTCAGTCACTGGGAATTGTCTTCTGCCCTTGTCAGGAAGTGACAGATTTCAAGTCACTCAGGAGGCACTTACCTGGAAGACTCCTTCCCAAAAGAGTGCTTGTTTGAAAGACACAGAGAAACTAATTAGAGAGAAACAAAATAACCATATCTACTGCAAGTTTTATTGAAAGGGAGATGAGAATTAAAAGCATTTTCAAATTCAGCTTAATAACAGTAACAACAACTAAAACTTAACCATTTAGTATATTCCAGGTTCTGTTCCAAGTCCATTATATGTATTAAATTTGGAAGATCATTGGATCTTCCAAATGTGAAAGGAAAATAAATCTGGGGACCCCAAAATCACTAAGCCAAAGGAAAAGTCAAGCTGGAAACTATGTCAGGCAAACCTGCCTCCCATTTTATTCCTAAATAAGAAAGCTACAAAGATTAAAAAAAAAAAAAAAAAAGCTACATACCTCCCTCACAATTTGCCCACAAGGAATTCCTTGTGAGCCTCAAGATCTTTACCCCAAAAACAGTTCTGTGGAATTTCACCCCGGCAATGTAAACTGATAGCTTATCTTCACAAGACAGAAGGTCATCCCACTGCTCACCTGAGACAAACACATGTCTGATGGCTTCCTCTGCCCTATTGTTTATGTAGAAATGCAGATTCACTGAGCCAGACTAAATTGTGTATTCAGTGGAAGGCTGATCAAGGACTCAAAAGAATCCAATCTTTTGTCTTTTATCTACTTCTGACCTAGAAGCCCCACTTCCGGTTGTCCTGCCTTAACAAACCCAACCTTTGTGTATCTTATACATATTTATTGATGTCTCATAAACATGAGACATATTGATGTCTCATGTTTCCCTAAAATGTATAAAAGCCAGCTGTACCATGACCATTTTGGGCATATGTCGTCAGGACCTCTGAGGCTGTGTCGTGGACAAGTCCTTAACCTTGGCAAAATAAACTTTCTAAATTGATTGAGACCTGTCTCAAGATATTTTGGCTTCATACCAACAACCCTATGATGAAGGTACTTTCTAAATCCTATTTTATAAATGAAGGGCTGAGGCACAGAGAGGTTAAGTATGTTGCCTAGGTCACAGTGAAAAATGAGTGGAATGTCCGGGTGCGGTCGCTCACGCCTGTAATCCTGGCATTTTGGGAGGCCGAGGCAGGCAGATCGCCTGAGGTCAGGAGTTCAAGACCAGCCTGGCCAACATGGTGAAACCCCATCTCTACTAAAATACAAAAATTAGCCAGGTATGATGGCAAGTGCCTGTGATCCCAGCTACTTGGGAGGCTGAGACAGAATCACTTGAACTCAGGAGACAGTGGTTGCAGTGAGCCGAGATCGCACCACTGCACTCCAGCCTGGGCAGCGGAGTGAGACTCTATCTTAAAAAAAATAAAAAAAGAAAAATGAGTGGAAATAGGATTTTGAACCCAGACTCCATGGCTCCGGATTCTAAGCTCTTAACCATGATGCCACACTGCCCCTTTGTGGTATACCTGGACCTGTTCCCTTCTAAAAAGAATTGTGTTTAGAGTAAATTATGCATACAAGACATTTGAGCTAACTTTTAATCTTAATTTTGAGGATTTTAAAGAGAAGATAAGGAGAAAATGTCATCACGCTATTTGGCATTCTGTAGATAATTAATACCAGTTCAATACATAACTTTTCTCATTAGGAATAACACTGCATACTGCAAAATTGTGTTTCCTAATGCTCTGTGGAAATGAGCAGACTTTTAAAAAAGACTTTCTACTTTTGGCTTTTCTTTAAAGGATTTGCACATTGGAAACCTCTCCCCACTTCTCATTTCTCCTTCTCTTCCCTGCTTCTTTCTTCTCCTCCTCCCCCTCTTCCCTCCCTCCCTTCCCCACTCTCTCTGTCTCCTACAAGTCTAATGGCAGAAGGCCTAGAGTGTGTCTCATAGCTACCTCAGGTCCCATTTCTTAGGCAATGGGACCATACTTTTGATTTGGGCACAATCTTCCCCCATGTTTACACTTTGCTTTTTGGCATCCAGTGCCCTTTAAAAAGCCTTCATCCAGGGTGCTTTGGTAAAACATGAAGATCCTTTTATCCTTTCAAATTTTGCTTATAATTTTTTTCCTTGACTCATTTATCTGGAACTGCCCCCTATCCTGACATGCTCACAAAACATACTTATTTTGTTTTTGATACCAAGGTGGGGTTTTTTTTTTTTTTTTGCCATTATTCAAACATTTCATGATGTTGTGTAATGCCCTGGTTTTGCATGTGCTGTTCCCTTTATTGAACTTTCTTTTCTGCTTCTTCATCTGGCCAGTGCTACTCATTGATAAAAACACAAATGAGATGTCTTCTATGTTGAGAACTCCTTGACCTCTATAGGCAGGAAGAAGTGTTCCTAGAGACTTTGTTCTTTCTTTATCACTGGATGTAGCACATCATAATGTTTTATTGGCATGTCACTGATTCCCTGACCCTCCTGTCATGGAAACACCTGTAAGTCTATGAGCTTTTAGAAGATAAGAATGATGCTTTATTCACTCTCCTGTCATTGAATCTTGGCACTAGAGTTGCTGGTTGTTTTGGGATCTGTCCATTTTGAGAATTTTATATGACAACTCTTAAGCCTGAAAAAAGTGATCTCACAAAACTAGGTTTTGTATTTATCCTCCCTAACATTAAACATACCCAAAGAACTAAGAATGGTTGTAAATTAGTCTAATCTAAATATAATCTTGAAGGGAGGTCTGCTGCTACCATTTAATTATTTAATCAACTTTTTTACACATACACACACACACACAGGATTAAAAGTTGACAAAAAAAGTTGTTAAATTTAATAAGGATTACAGATGTTTACAATGGGAATTCTTCTAACCCACCATGAGGTTTGTACCTCAGCAAACACTTCCTAGAGTTCCTCATCTATACTATCTACTCATCTGTCCATGTATGGGCTTGTTTGTGCTCCATTTCCAAAATATCTCCCATAACCCATGTTGACCGTAAGGATTGAACCAGGAATTGATATCTGGCCACAGCTGAGGCAATTATCTCTCTTCTTGTACTCATAGCCTCAAGTAACCTCTTCTTGAATGAAGAGACCTGAAGATAAAGACTTGCGAAGAAACAAAAGAGTGAGCAGACAAATAGAGAAGAGAAGCTTATTTTCTGAAGAAACCATCATAACAACTGTGGTTTCTTATATTAGAGTTCTTGATTCTAAGCCCTCATATGTGCAATAGAAATGCTGGACAGTGGTTCCATGAAATACACTATAGTAATTCAGTAAAGACACTTCATTGCTCAAAATTAGCTTGAATAGGTTTTTGTTATTATAACTAAAATGTAAAATTTAAATTACTACTGCAATGTTGCTTTCTCAGTCTGACATACCCATATGCCCTAAACCTACTAAATTTTTTCAAGGCCAAACACAAATTCCATGTCTTCTCTGAAGTTTCATCATTCTAATGAAATACTTTTTTGTATTATACTTACAAGCCGTGTTATTTATTTTTGTTCATTAATTTATTTCTCAATTCAACACAAACTGCTGAGCACCTGTCGTATTTATTGCAGGCAGTACACCAGAGGTATGAAGGTAAACACAACTAAACCCTTGTCTCCAAAATGCTCATAACTTCTTGTAAGAGACCGCCATTAACAACAAAATGATATGATTTATTATGATATGATCTAAGTAGAAGTCTGGAAGCAAAGAAAAGGGACAACAGAATTCTGCTTTGCAGGAGAAGGAATGGCCTTTAAAAAAAAAAAAAAAAAACCAGTACAGTAGTTGCTTATCATTCTGTCTCTTCTACTACATTGTAAGCAAGCAGAGGGCAGAGTGAGTGAGTATCAATCTTTATAACAAAAAACAACCATCACCGTCCAGTACCAAGAATAGTATCTTTCTCAGATCAGGTTCCCTGGGAACAATTCTGCTATGGAGATGTATAAGCTGGAGATTATTGAGCAGTATTATTGACAACAAGATCCCTAAGGAAATGACTGGACAGAAGAAAATATTGAGCTGTAATACAATTGTAATGGAGGTCTTACTCATCCCACAGGGAGTTCTAGAGATAAGATGGCCCTTCCAAGTTGTCCTGCTTGAGGCAAGGGGGGCAGGCTATTGTACCTTCTGCATGGGTGATTCATTGGAGGACCCAGAAATTTAGGCAAGACAGCTTCCATCATCTAAGGCAATACCCAGAGAAGTAGTCCATTATGAGTTATCTGCAACCTACATTTACAGCAGCTGGGAATTAGTGCCTCAGGGCTAAAGAGAGAGCTGGGTATCACAGCACTGGGTTCTGTAGTATCTACTGCAGAACCATGCAAATATTAGACACTTAGTAACTGTTAGTGGAAGTTCAATTTTATATATTAGTGCTCACTCTTTTAAAATTCTATCTTTCAGTCCTGGCATGCATATTCCTACCTGAGCACTGAATTCATTGCTATTTTCTGAGCTTTAGCTCTGAGTTCACTGACATTTACAATTGTGGGGAACTAAGTTCCCTAGGATTGGGAAAAGATTCATATCCACATTACGTATCTTGCTAGTCAATGGACAGGGCCTCCCTGCCTGTGTCACTCAGTAATTGGAATTTTAATCAAGTCATGGCCTCAAGGAAATCAATCATGATCAAGACACCCACAGTTGGCTGGCAACAAAGATAACAGTTAAGGGTAAGTGGCGTTATATGCTAATTAGTTGGAAGTTCTTTGGAGTTCAGCCCAAGTTAGACAGAATGATAACTCTTTCCAAAAATCTAAATCAAAGCGATTGTTTCTTTGTTAAAGGAAGTTTAATCAAAACAAAACTAAAAAAGAAAAGCAGCCAGTGAATTGGTTGAGAAGAAAAAATATAGTACTTTATATTCTACGCCAAACTAGCCAGCTTAATTTATTTTACTGAAAAATAAATTCTGTTGGAAGAGGATCCAGTAGCTTTGAGTAGATGTCAACCTTCATCACTACATAACCAGGTATATGTTACACATTTGGCAAGGGAGTAGCAAAGTGAACACATTCCCAGTTGTCAAAATGGTTGGCTTACTAAATATAATCTCAATCCTATTTGAACAAACTTTCTGACAGTTACTTGGTTTCTAAACTCTGAAACTCCCAGAGAACTTCACTGGGGACCACCTTTTTGCATGGGAATGAGGAAATCCGATCTTGGGAAGTTAGAAGTCGTGTGTTGATATTTATTAAATTATATGTGTCAATAGAGGGGAAATTTGTGGGGAAGCCAGTTTCGAACTATTTGGAGTGATCATGGGAGGCTGGGTGAATTCCATCATTGCCTCAACTTCTCCTTCTATAAATTGAAGATACTTCAGTTGCTCCCTCCCTTCAAGGTAGAATAACCCCCACAAGACAGGTCTGGCAAAGCTATAAGAAGATAGGCTATCTACTCCTATCTCTTGGAAATACTTGAACATTAGTCTTGCAAATCTCAACTCTCTCTCTCCCTCCCTTATTTTCTTTCTAAAAATATCTAGATAATCATATAGTCATAAATTAATTAGATCACAGGTTTGGAAAACAGCTACAGGCCATTTAGTTTAATCTTAAAATCCAAAGTCCCCCTCTCCAACATAAAAAGAATTGTTCAGCCTCAATTTGAAGAGTTAAAATAGCAGAGCCTCACTGTATCTGTAAACTTCTAAATATAATCTCAATTTGTCAGAAAGCTATTTGAAAAAGCTTTCTGACAGTTGACTTGGTTTCAAAACTCTGAAACTCCCAGAGAACTTCACTGGGAAAACACCTTTTTGCATGGGAATGAGGAAATCTGATAAAGGAGATTAGAAGTCTGTGTGTTGATATTTATTAAATTATATGTGTCAATAGAGAGAGGGGAAATTTGTGGGGAAGCCAGTTTCTAACTATTTGGGGTGATCGTTGGAGGCTGGGTGAATTCCATCATTGCCTCAACTTCTCCTTCTATAAATTGGAGATACATTCGTTGCTACGTCCCTTCAAGGTAGAAAGTTTATTTTGCTAAGATTGAGGACATGCACCCGTGACACAGCCTCAGGAGGTCGTGAAGACATATGCCCAAGGTGGTCAGAGCACAGTTTGGTTTTTATACATTTTAGGGAGACATGAGACATCAATCAACATATGTAAGCTGAACATTGGTTAGGTCTGGAAAGGTGGGAAAACTCAAAGTGGAGAGGAGGCTTCCAGGTCATAGGTAGATAAGAGACAAGTGGTTGCATTCTTTTGAGTTTCTGATTAGCCTCTCCGAAGGAGGCAATCAGATATGCATTTATCTCAGTGAGAAGAGGGGTTACTTTGAATAGAATGGGAGGCAGGTTTGCCCTAAGCAGTTCCCAGCTTGACTTTTCCCTTTAGCTTAGTGATTTTAGGGGCTGAGATATTTTCCTCTCACAATGTCATACTAGGAGCTTTCACTAGTCAGAAAATTGAAAGTCTTCCAATTCTAACCTTGCTCTTTGCTATGAAATAGGCTAGATACTGAAATACTTAATGCTTTGATTTTGTTCCTCTTTAAAACATGAGTTTAGTACTATTTATCTCATCATTGTTAGATAATATCTGTTGTAGACAATAATACCAAATAAATAAAATGATTCTTGTTCTGATAAAGATCACATTTTAGATGGTGAAACAGATACCCATCTATACTATAAGAAGGCAGTAATGCATAAGGAATCTGTTTCAGTGATAAGAATTTTCTAAAACACTCCAGAAAACTACAAAAATTACACCTCTTTGTGGAGGAAGGTTGACAATTTTGCATGGAGTTAAAAAAATGGTTTTTATGCAAAGTCCTAAAATAGTAAAAACAAAAGCTTTCCCAAAATGTTATTTTTTTAATGTCTTTTTTTTTTTGGTACTTGGGGATGCATATAATAAATACTGGTTCCATTTTCCCCTGTTGCTAAGTTGTTACCTCCCAAAACGTAGATATGTATAATTCCCCTCATTTTTCTCCCCAGAACAGAAGTGTATTTGGGTAATGGCTGTTGACATAGTCAACTGGCTAAGTAATGCCCTATTTTGTAAGGTCATGAGAGTGAAGTAGCTCATTTTGCTGTAGGACAAAGCATGCCTACAATCCAGTTAAGGAAAGGTTACAGGATTTCTATTTACTCCTGCTCAATATTTTTGTGCAAAACCATAAAATGTCAAAGTCTTTTAGGAAAGAAGCATAATAAGTCTTTGTTGCTGAAGCAACTCTTTAGGGACTTAGATCAATCAAAGGGATGCCTCTGGGCCATGCATTCTGGGAGAAAATCTTTGAAGGTATTGTTTTTAGAGGCTATAAATCTACCCTTGTGTTTGCTGTCTGTCCAGACAAGCTTTAATCACTTAACAAACAGAATCATTTGTAAGACAAGACCAAGGAAAAGACAGTCATTTCCAGAAGAACTTTTCTCTCAAATCTCAACTTCATCTCTTACAGATCTCACCAGGATATGACAAGAGGCTTAGTTTCTTAGTAAATCAAATATATCTGGCTAGACTGTGAGACCAGGGAATTAAGAATCAATATGATGCAAAGATACGAAGTCCTCTGGATGATACAAAACTACCTACATGACAGATTCAGCAGTAAGAAAACCAAATAATACTACATGGGGCCCAGAATGGCATACTTTACATTAACATGGAAGAAACAGTCCCAAATCCTTTCAGACTAGAGGGCATGAGGTTCGTATTAGCACTAAGGGGGTGGAGCATGTGAAGAAAGCCAGGCAGAAGTGCTTCCAGAGGAAATTTAAATACTGAGAGTGGTAACCTTGTACAGAAGAAGCTCTCATAATTACTTGCAAAGGGCATTTCTTATGTCAATTTCCAAATATCTTAGAAGCAATTAGCTCCTTCATACCTCTCCTGTGATGCAAGCTTTGAAAATCATCACCTTGTATAACAGAGAATATGAGTTACTTGGGATCTCCTTCCATAAAATCAGGTTCTAAGAGTAAACAGAAGTTGAGGGAGGGGTAAAAAAAACACATCACCAAAGACAAGTATAATGAACAGTTTTGATTGGTAACTTTGTAAAGAAAGGGAGGGTGATCAAAAGAGCAAGTCATTTTATGATGCTTAAGTGTAAAGCTGTTAATTGGCAGGAACTGGCTGACAATCAACTGACAATTGTTGCAAGAATATATAGGGAGGTAAAAAATAATAGAAAAACTTTTCAAAAATTAAAAGAACTAGATCTCAGGATAGCTGTAAGTTTGTTTAGGACTCAATTACATCTTTATTAGGCTGATCTTGTTTTGACTCAGTTTCTCTGCTGTTGTTCCTCTTCCCAATATTCTTATTAAGAATATTGGCCTCTGCCAGAGAAGAATATTGAGAAAGTATGCATACCAACTTTTCCTGATAATATAGGAAAAGGCAGGCATACCTTCTATCTAAATTCTAAGCTATTTAGAATAGATTCTAAGGTCCTTGGGGTAGAGGGTTAAGTCTTCCTTGTAGTACTAATCAAGAGGTTTTTGCATATTTGGATTATGGAAATATTTATTTAATTAAATATATTTTTCCACTCTTTTATTAAATACATAAAATGTTCATTTCCTTCTATAGTGAAATATTTGGATAAGGTTGACAGTTAACTGGATGGTCTGAATGGAGTCACGCAAAAGCCCCTTTGATCAAAATTAACTCTTCGATTTTATTCACTGTCTGGTATTGCAGCATTGAGATTTCCTTAGGCTCTAGACATTTCCTCCCCCATCATGATGGCCTTGATTTGCCACCATGAGCAAATTAGGCTGGAATTGACATGAGATTGTGCAATATTGTAATGAGAAAAGGGATTTTCTCTAATTTATATAAAAACACTCTGGGGCTGATTCTATCAGTTTTCTTACTCCCACAGGATTCATACAGAGACTATGGCATCAAAAAACATTAAAAATATTCTGTGATCCTGACATTTTGGTTCGTTAAGTTGTTCCACAACATCAAGATGCCATAGCTCCAGTAAGGACTATACTAGGATGTAGTACTCATAACTTAGAGCAGTATATGCATTGAGCTAGACTGGGATGATACTATAGTGGGAAAATGTGGCTCCTTTCTGCAAGGCTCTTGTATCGGTTCGAACCCTGAGAGCGCGCCAACAAACAACACAAGGCAGTGTGGATCAACATGCTGTTTTAATAAGCACCCAGGTGCATAGGGGCTGAGTCCTAAAATGGCGTCTGCACCAAATAAGGACGGGGCAGAGGTTTTATAGTCTCCTGTAAACAGGAAGTGTCTCAGTCGGATGTAACTGCTACACGGTACCCGGATGGCCTCTCTCTTGGTCTTCAGCGGGTACATGTCTTCTGGCTAGTTCTCTTCCTCCTTATGCTGTCTTTCTGGTGAACGCTGCTGGCGCAAGTGGCCTTGCGCCTTGGGACTGAGTCTGAGGAGGGAGGAGTTACTCATCCCCTTCAGCTTTCAGGCCCTGGGGAGAATTTTTCACTTTCTTTGAAATGTGTTCTAAGCCTATAGGCAGAATGATCTTTTCTGACCCTTATAATCTGACAGCAAGTTATACGTTCTTGTATTTCTTATGTATGCCAGTCAGCTTTGTTTTACACTCAAATGCTTTCAAGTCAGTGTGTTGCGTTAGATATAAGGTTTCAAGAAAACAGATATTATTTCTTACTCATTTTTTAATCTGTCCCAACTTGTCTTTATCTGGAATTTTTCTCTATATGAGCTCTCAGGGTGAAATAAGAAAAGCAGTTTATTAATAAGTAAATCAAAATCTTAATGTCAATATGAGGGTTATAATATAAAGAGGTCATTATAGTAATCCTTTCATGATCTTTGCAATGTGGTGGTTGCCAAAGTAAAACACATGCAGACTAGGAGATGTGTGAAAATCTGAAAATCATTAAGTTGAAGGAAGAAAATATTAGAAACTCTATTTATACTTATTTTCAGCTCATTCATTATACTTTTCATTAGAAGTTTTTCAGTTCTTCAAATGTATACTCACTTAGCATTATTAATTCAGAGAAGGCTCCTAATAGAAGAGGAAAAATACATTTATAAAAAATTAAGCTTAATGGAAAGTTACATTTGTATATTCTCCAATATCACATCTTATTCTTGAGGACTAAACTCTGACCTTTTCCTTTTCTTGCCCAGATTCCTATATAAGAGGCCTGGGGAGTCATGCCCCACAAACCATAAAGTCTCATCAGAGGGGTTTTATTTAACCCTATATAGCATGGCTTACTTTCCAACCTGACTCTAGCATAATATCACATGACAGATAAAGAAGGAAATCTATTGTAACCCCAAATCTGTTTCTTTGTCATGTCTTGAAATAGCCTGCAAAGCTGTCTCTCCTGGGGAAAATCTGCATTCTGTAGAGAATCACCTTCCCTTTCTAGGTATTTTACCTGATCCAGGAGAGAATCAATTAAGAATCTGGCACCTTTTTTTTTTTTAAGTTTAATAAGAAATCTAATAACAAATATTTGCAATCTATTCTCTCTGAAGCCTGCTACCTGGAGGCTTCATAATAAAAAACCTTGGTCTCCACAACCCCTTATTTTAGCCCAGACATTTCCTTCTATTGATTTCCGGTCTTTAGCCAACTATTCAACTCTTTCAACCAATTGCCAGTTAGAAAATCTTTGAACAAGGCTGGGCGTGGTGGCTCACACCTGTAATCCCAGCACTTTGGGAGGCCGAGGAGGGCGGGTCATGAGGTCAGGAGATCAAGACCATCCTGGCTAACACAGTGAAATCCTGTCTCTTCTAAAAATACCAAAAAATTAGCCAGGCGTGGTGGTGGGCACCTGTACTCCCAGCTACTCGGGAGCCTGAGGCAGGAGAATGGCGTGAACCCAGGATGTAGAGCTTGCAGTGAGCTGAGATTGAGCCACTGCACTCCAGCCTGGGCAACAAAGCAAGACTCTGTCTCAAAAAAAAAAAAAAAAAAAAAAAAAAAAGAAAATCTTTGAACATACCTATGACCTGGAAGCCCCCACTTCGAGTTTTCCCACCTTTCCAGACTGAACCAATGTATATCTTACATGTATTAATTGATGTCTTATGTCTTCCTAAAATGTAAAAATCAAGCTGTAGCCCAACCACCTTGGGCACATGTTCTCAGGATTTCCTGAGGGCTGTGTCACGAGCCATTTGTCACTCATATTTGGCTCAGAATAAACCTCTTTAAATATTCTACAGAGTTTGACTCTTTTCATTGACATTCTTAATATTAATTTAAAAAATGTTTTAGTTTCTCCTCTTTCCTTGAGTTAGCTCAGGTTCTCATTGTAGAACACCCAGTAGAAAAAAAGATAACATGGTATGTACTACTAATAGTTTTTTTAAGTCCATATGAAGAAAGCTCAGTGACATTTGTCTGGGAAAAGATTTCTTAGATAGGACCCTAAAAGCACAGGCAACAAAAGCAAAAATAAACAAGTAGAATTTAAACAAATTAAAAAGCTTCTGCACAGCAAATGAAGTAATAAACAGAGTGAAGAGTAAACACACAGATTGGGTGAAAATGTTTGTAAATCATGTATCTGATTAGAGGCTAATATTCAAAATATATAAAAAACTCAAAGAACTCAATAGCAAAAATACAAATTACCCCACTAGAATATAAGCAAAGAACCTGAATAGATAATTCTCAGAAGACATATAAATAGTCAACAGATACAGGAAAAAAACAAACAAACAAACAAAACTCAGCATCACTAATTATCAGGGAAACGCAAATTAAAACCACGATGAGATATCACCAACCAGCTGTTGGATTGGTTATTATCAAAAAGATGAAAGATAAGTGTTGAGGAGGATGTGGAGAAAATGGAATTCTTCTACATCGTTGGTGGGAATGTATATTAATACAGCCATTATGGAAAACAGTGTGGAAGTTTCTCAAAAAACTAAAAATAGAGTTACCATATGATCCCACTACTGGGTATATATCCAAAGGAATTGAAACCATATGTGAAAGGACATTCACACTCTCATGTTCAATTGTAGCATTATTTATACTAAGAAATGGGTGCACAACCAAAGTATTCGTCAACAATTGAATGGATAAAATATATATATATAGACTATGGAATACTATTCAGACTTCAAAAAGAAAAAAATTCTGTAATGTGTGACAACATGGATGAATTGGAGGATATTGTGCTAAGTGTAATAAGCCAGGCACAAAAAGGCAAATTTCACGTGATCTCATATGTAGAATCTAAAAAGTCAAACTCATAGAAGTAGAGAATAATATGGTGGTTATCAGAGGCTGCAGAATGGTGACATGTTGACCAAAGGATGGTAAGTTTCTACTAAACAGGAGGAATAAGCTTTAGGAATCTATTGCACAGACTGGTAACTATAATTAATAACAATGCATAGTATATTTCAAAATTGCTTAAAGTTTAGATTTTAAATGTTCTCACCACAAAAATTGGTAAGTATGTGAGGTGATGGATATATTGATTTGATTTAATGATTCCACAATGTAAATATATATCAAAAGATCACATTGTATCCCATAAATGTGTATAATAATTTGTCAATTAAAAATAAATTTTAAATTTAAAATTATTAGGTAAATCAGAAATAACCCTAACCCTAATGTCCATCAACTGATAAGTAAGTAAACAAAATGCAGTAAATGAAAAGAAAGTCCCAATCAACAAGTATACAGGGGCAATCAAAATTAAAAATGTACACAAAAATAAAGGAAAATTATCTTATGTAGAATATATGTATAAGCAATATACATGTGTATATATATATGCATATTTATCACATTTCCTTCATCCTAAGATGTCTTCAAATGCTAAAATACACTAGCAATTTAATATTTTCTGACAAAAAAGAATTATTATAGTAAATGAATATATAAATTATAATTCAGTTACCAGTTTTTAAAATGTTAAAATGGGGGAAAATGCAGTTTGCTTTAGCACAGGTTCTTTAGCAGCCTTACACGGCTCTGTTTTTCTATTCTTTGATGTCCCTGGCCTCTCCACTATCTACTTCCACTTTTTCTAGACACAGTTTAAGTATTTAAATAAATAGAAATGTATTACTATCTCTCCCAATTTTCTGTATTATTTAAATGTATCAATATACTTCAATATTACTTTAGAATCTACTAAAACTTTACGAGTTTTAATAACATTTTTTAATCTTTACAGTTTCTCCAAAGACAAATTTACTGTTTGGGATTCCAAACCAAACAACTCTTATGTTGCAAATATTTTTAAACACAAATAAGTCATTGATTTATAAGTTTGGGTGACTTGTAGGCATATTTAAAGGCCCATCAAGTCAAGTCAAAAATTAACAAATCACAGTTCAAAGCTATAGATTATGTAAATGTTTTCTAGTAAGGATATTTAATTAACTATTAATAGAAACAATGAAATGCGATTCTTAAGAGAATTTTAAAAATCCTTAATTTTTTAACTTATTGTGCTAAGCTACTGTTTAATTAATTAAGAAATATATTGTTGGTAACAGAGATGCTGTAATTGCTCTGACCTCAGGTGATCTGCCCACCTTGGCCTCCCAAAGTGTTGGGATAACAGGCATGAGCCACTGCGCCCAGCCGAGATTATGAAGCTCTTAAGCATTAAACTGCATCCACAAAGAGAACTGTTTATAGATTTTCAGTAATGCAGCAGTATCACTAGATTTTTTTATTTAGAAATATCAGTAGGTATTTGTATAGAACATTTGAGCTTTGTTTTCTTTTTTAACCTATAGTATGTAAAAAAAAAAAAAGAAAAGAAAAACTTTGTTCTAACATATAGTTAAAAAAGAAAGAAAGAAAGAAAGAAAGAAAAGCCGGGCGCGGTGGCTCACGCCTGTAATCCCAGCACTTTGGGGGGCCGAGGTGGGCGCATCACGAGGTCAGGAGATTGAGACCATCCTGGCTAACACGGTGAAACCCTGTCTCTACTAAAAATACAAAAAAATTAGCCAGGCGTGGTGGAAGGCACCTGCAGTCCCAGCTACTCGGGAGGCTGAGGCAGGAAAATGGCGTGAACCCGGGAGGCGGAGCTTGCACGGAGCCGAGATTGCGCCACTGGACTCCAGCCTGGGCGACAGAGCAAGACTCGGTCTCAAAAAAAAAAAAAAAAAAAAAAAAAAAGAAAAGAAAAATAAAAAAAGAGAGAGAGAGACAGAGAAAGAAGCATAAATCCTAAATTAAGGAATAAGTTTTAGAAATGTACAAGAGAAAGGAAAAATCTAGTGATACCTCCCAAAGTGCTGGGATTACAGGCGTGAGCCACCGCACCCGGCTTTTCTTTTCTTTTTCTTTTTTTTTTTTTTTACTATATGTTAAAACAAAGTTTTTCTTTTTTTTTTTTATACTGTAGGTTAAAAAAAGAAAAAAAAAGCTCAAATGTACTATACAAATGCCTACTGATATTTCTAAATAAATCTAGTGATACCGCTGCATTACTGAAAAATCTATAAACAGTTATCTTTGTGGATGCAGTTTAATGCTTAAGAGCTTCATAATCTTGGCTGGGCACAGTGGCTCATGCCTGTTATCCCAGCACTTTGGGAGGCCAAGGTGGGCAGATCCCCTGAGGTCAGGAGTTTGAGACCAGCCTGGCCAACATGGTGAAACCCCATCTCTACTAAAAATACCAAAAATTAGCTGGGCATAGTGGTGGGTGCCTGTAATCCCAGATACTAAGGAGGTTGAGACAGGAGAATCGCTTGAACCCGGGAGGCGGAGGTTGCAGTGAGCTGAGATCATGCCATTGCATTCCAGCCTGGGCAACAAGAGTGACAAAAAAACAAAAAAAAAGCACCATAATCTCACCACCAACCTTTGAAATGAAGTGGTGGTTGAGTCTGGGCTCAGGAATCAGATTCCAGGGACCAAATCCAGGACCCTATGCATATTCACTGTATGTGTATAAACAAGTTTGTTATAAAAGTTCACTTTTGTCTCTGTTTTTTGTTTTGTTTTGTTTTTCGTTTTAGTTAAAAATGGGGACAATGATAGTACCTGTTTCACTATATCCAAAAAGATGATACAGGAATTAAATAAATTAATGAAGGTAAAGTGGTTAGCACAGCATCTGGCAAATGTGTTACTTATTATTAGCCTTTACTCCTGGCATATTAGGCTAGTCAGTATTCCTCAGAGAGTATGCACACTTGCTCAAGCTCTTTGCCACTTGAAAAATAATTCTTCTGTTCTTGCATTTTATCTTGTTGAATTCTATTCAACTTTCAACCTCAGTTCAAGTATTACTTGATCGGGTATCCTTCCCAAGCTGCTGTCTGAAGTAGATTCGCTTCCAAAGCAAATTTTGAACATAAGATCAAAGCACTTACTGAGTTATACCAATAATTGCATTCGCTGATTTATTTGTTAATTTTTTCCAATAGATTCTAAGGTCCTTACAGGCAGGGTCATGACTTATTCAGTGTTGATCCCACCATGCCAAGCCCTGGACCTGGCACATATTCAGGGCTTAATAAGTGTTTGTTTATATATAAGATGCTCATCATAGTGTTATTTACAAGTACAATAAATCAAAACAATATACAAATAATAAATGTGTTACATTTGGAAGAATGGCTAAATATGGAAACTACATCTACTGAAGTAATGTGTAAAGCCATTAAAATTGTTTGACACACTATATAACAACAAAAAGTGTGATACATAATTATGTAAAAAGTTGGCAGGGCACGGTAGCTCATGCCTGTAATCCCAGCACTTTGGGAGGCCAAGATGAGTGGATCATGAGGTCAGGAGTTCAAGACTAGCATGACCAAGATGGTGAAACCCCATCTCTACGAAAAATACAAAAATTAGCCAGGTGTGTTGGCAGGCACCTGTAATCCCAGGTACTTGGGAGGCTGAGGCAGGAGAATCACTTGAACCAGGGAGGCAGAGGTTGCAGTGAGCCAAGATGGTGCCACTGCACTCCAGCCTGGGAGAAAGAGCGAAACTCCATCTAAAAAAAAAAAAAAAAGGTTACAAAATTATCATATGCATACAAAAGTAACAGAGAAAAACAACAGGACAAACACTGATGCAGCAACATTTATAGCACAAAATGTTAAGCTTGCTTTTCTTTGAATATTGGCACTACAAATAATTTTATTTTCCTTTATTTCCATGAAATACATTTTTCCAGTGTTCTCTCATAGGCACAAATTTTAAGCACTAATAGATATTTAAAAAGTGTATGATTATACAATTCCAACCATAAAAACATTTTAGTGTCAGCTGGTTAACTTAAGTAACTGTCTAGTCTTTGAAGTTATTGAAAAAATTTAAAAATCCTGCACTCAGAGGAGATGAACAAAAGCCATGTTTTTATTTGTAAAAGGAAAACCATCTCATACATCAGTTATCAGCCAATAAAGAGAATACACAAAGCAAACTGTGTGGAAGGCTAGCTTTTCCTGGGAAGACTATTCACTCTGATTTTAGCCACTTGTTTCCTTTTGCATCATCTTCTGCGTGCTTACCATGTTCTAGATTTATCCATTTGGAATCCCTTCTCCAAACTATGGGTAGGAGGATACAATTTGGTAAATTTATTCACAATAAGATTGCAAACAAAGACAGATATTCCTCTCAGAGATATTTCCATTCAATGAACAGACCACAGAAAACTAGAGACTTAGGATCTAAAGGAAATGTATGATGGAGAGATTTCAAATTAAATGCCCAAAGGTGGGAGATGTATAATAATAATAACAAATTAAAATAAATATAGTATACTGTAAATAATAAACATATGTTGTGCAATGAGAGCATTAATAAACAGTATAATCATAAATATGTAGTGCAATATATAATTAATATTTAATCAAATGCTATATTCTGAACAATATATTCTGCCTTTCATATATCTACTTAAATCTTCACAACTACCTTATGAAGGACATAGCTTTAAAATTTTCATTTTAGAGATGAGGAAACTGAGACAGACACACAGCTGTTATGTAGCATGCCTAAGGGAAAGAAAGAAAGAAGGTGAACCAACCAAGTTAGCAGGTTCTGAAACCTGCAATCTATGCTTTCCATATATTTCTGGACCAAAGCAAGTCCCCATGCCCATAAAATCCAGTAAAAACCACTCATCTCTAATCTAAACAGACAGCCCATCAAAAACCATTCTTTTCCTGATAATACTTGAAAATATTGTAAGGCACTAAAGAAATATAAAGTAAAAGATAGTGGTTCAGAGATTTGAAATCAGATGTGAGCTCAAAACTCCACTCTGAGTTATGAGTTATATAGTTACAAAATTGACCGAGGTGTTAGCCCTTTTAAAGCTCACTTTTTTACTGTTTCTTTTGTTGTTTATCTAGAATAGGGATACAATACATAACAGTGTTTTATGAGGAGTGAAAGAAAATTCATGTAAAATATTTAACAAAATCCAGATTATTTATGTGTGTGTATATATCGTGTGTGTGTATACATATATATCTATATATCTTATATATGATATATATATATATATCTTCATCCTTTGTAACATACATACAATAATGAATTTCTTGCAAACTTAAAATGTTTAGGTATATTAAAAGCCAAAAATGTTTTAAATAACTTAACGAAAGTCAATCTTTGATAAACTCAGTGAGTGCAGTTGTAATTAGAAAATAGAAACATAACTACCAGGCTGGGCGTGGTGGCTCATGCCTGTAATCCCAGCACTTTTGGAGGCTGAGGCCAGAGGATCACTTGAAGCCAGGAGTTTGAGACCAGCCTGGCCAACATGGCGAAACCCGTCTCTACTAAAAACACAAAAATTAGCCAGGCATGGTAGCACACACCTGTGATCCAGCAACCTGAGAGGTTGAGACAGGAGAATTGCTTGAATCTGGGAGGTGGAGGCTGCAGTGAGCCGAGATAGTGCCACTGCACTCTAGCCTGGGCAACAGAACTGTCTAAAAAATAAAAACAATAAAAAAAGAAAGAAAGAAACATAATTACCTTTTTATCTTTGGTTAATGAAAGTTATGAAACATTCCTTGGTTCAGCCTAGAAAAATATAGTTTCATTAGTTATTCAATTTTAACATTTATTTATAAAGTTAAACTTTCTTAACTATGCCTCTCAAATAATGTTTTTGTTAGAGGCTCTTTTTCCTTTTCCTTCCAAAGTCACAGCAACATTCATGCAATACTGACTTGGAGCCCAGAATGATTGTCCAGAAAGTGTGGTGAAAAACCCTGTTGGAGTCTACATGTGAAACTGGAAAAGAATTGAATGAATATGTTGTAGCAACTCCTCAGTTCCCTGGAGGTAAAGTTACATGACCCAGTACAACTTATTCATTTGCAGTTTCTATGATTCTGAAATAAAAACAAAACGTTGTCTCAAGTGAAATGGGAGCAACGCTGTTTTCTAAGAAATGTTTTTGTGTGTTCCTGCCCTGTGTGGTCACTCTTTGGTGACCCTGCCCACAATTTCAGCAGCACAGATGGCAGGCTTCCCTTCCTTATTGGCAAAATATTTAGAGACATCCTCAAGGCAGGAACTCAAGGCAGAAAAAAAAAAGAAAAAAGAAAAGAAATTTTTCAGGTTTCTCTATTCAAATAGGGTGCACGTTTAGTCATAGACTCTTCCTTGCAATGGTGTAAGGTCTTATTCCAGACCTCTTCTTTCTACTAAACTGGTTCTGAGTATGTCTGTTTGGGAGAACGGTCATAGCAGAATGGTGGTGTTAAAGACTGTATCCAAAAAGATGATACAGGAATTAAATAAATTAATGAAGATTAAGTGTCATGCAACAAGCACAGCACCTGGCAAATGTGTTACTTATTATTAGCATTTTCTCCTGGCATCTTAGGCTAGTCAATATTCCTCAGAGAGTATGCACATTTGCTCAAGCTCAAGAGGTGTCAAGACATGTCAACGGATGGGAGAACATCAGCTTATAAGCATCTTTTGTAATCTATAAAAGGATAAAATAATAGATGAAAAGAACCTGAGAGATCTTCAAGCCCTGAATAACACAGCTTAAGAAACGAAATTTCCAGAGAAACTTTTTGACCCCTGAGCTCATTCATCAGGATTCCGCCCAAGCATCTCCTCCTTTCAGAAGCTGCCTCTGCCCTCTTGTTAGCAGAGTTCACCATACCCTTCTGCAGTCCACCACTGGGACTAATACATACCTTTAACATTACCAATTTCTCTTTTCCATTACTTCAGGCTGATGTGATTTACCTAGGTGAGGTTTATAGCTCTCTGGAGAATCTATGGATACCTTTCATTTGGGAAGAAGGGTGTAATCTGTAAATCCTTGAAACTGTAAACAGAATTTTATATACAAGTCTACGTGATCTCTATAGTTTTCTTGGCCAGAATCCTCGAGAAGGAGATTGTGATTCATAAAGGCTAAAAGATTCACTGTAATTGACCATAATTCCTTGAAAACAACCAAGTCCGTATCTCATTTATCTTCTTCTTCTCCTGTCTTATTCAGTATTTTTCATATAACAAGCTCTCAAGTTTTTGTTTAATGAACGAGTTAAAATTTGACCTATAGTTACTTGCTTAGTTGATAGCAAAATCTGTGCTTATAACATAGTATTTATATTCCTTATAAAGGACATTTCTATTAAATGGATTCTTTTTTGCTTAAGTCATTATCAAAATTAAATGTAATGCATTTCTAACTTCCTTGTACATTACTTCCACCATCTTTACAGTTTATTACCCAGGAAGTCTTAGCAGTATCTCTAAAACAAGATACAAAAAACAAAATTCAGTGTCTACTGCTACAATATTTAAAAAGGAATCTGAGATTTCAGGCCAAAAGAAAAACACTCAATCCCAGCTCTTTCACTTTTTAGCTTTGAAGCCCCCTCTAAATCCTGTAATTTTCAGCATTTGCATCTCAATGGATATAATTACTCTAATTAATATTGACTTGCAAAAGTTAATTGACATGAACATAAAAGTAACATATACAAATTTAAGGTCTTGTTAGAGAAAAAAAGTCTTAAAGTTACACCCATGCCTAAACTTATTATCTGTGAAACCCTACTTCTATTACAATTGATTATCTATGAAGCCCCTATTCTACTACATGCAAACACACCACCTTCCATTCTGTTCTTTTTGTTTTAATCATTTTAATTTTGTTTTAATCATTTTAATTTTGTTTTGTCTCATTATCTCTGGGTAAATTTCCTACTCAGGATAAAACCTTGGCCATAATGCTGCAGTAGCCCAACTATGGTTAAAAGGTCTTTAGGCATAATTTTATAAGATATTTTCTAAAATTAAATATATATATATATATTTTTTAATATAGTGATTTTCCCCACTCTTAAGGACCTGAAAGCAGTACCTTTCTGTCTTAAGGATATAGTTTTATAAGTCTGCAAATGATCAACTCTCAGGCTTTTCCAGAATATCTAGTAATACCTCCTAAAAGATTGTAATAATTTATAAGTCATGAATACAAAAGTCTTCAGAATACTGTATAGGCCTGGGCAGTTTGCATCCCTGCTGTCTAGATTCTAATTTAAACTTGGAAAAAGTCTGCTGAGTAACTCTGCTCATTTCCTTTTACTATGTTCACACTGTTTATTTTTACTCTAAATAGAATATGCATGTAATATATCTACATTCTCTGAGTTAAAGGTGATTCCGCATAAATACAATATTTAAGTCTGATCATGATTCCATGAGGTTGGAAGAATAGATTTTTTAAAATTCCATTTTATAAATAAAGAAGTTAACTCAGAAAATCTTAGAGATTTTTTCAGCCTTAATTAGCTAGGAAATGACAGAATATTCTTCCTGAATCTGTGTCCAAGGAGCTTTCTAATACATTGCAATAATCCTAAAGAATCTCACAAAAGCACAAATATTACCCTATCATTTTCCTGATCAACACCCTTCAGAAGCTTTTTATTGGACTGAGGTAAAGATTTGGCTCTTACTTTGACCAATAAATATTTTTATAATCACGCTGGAACTGATAACTAGAATTGAGTCTGAATGGCCTCTGTTGAGATGTGAACTGTCACTGTTTAATCAAATTGACTTAAAAACAATTTATCTCTGTGTCTGTTTATGTTTTATGCCTCATCTTTGACATTCTCCTTGCTCATTAAAAATATGCCTTAGAAAGATTTTATCTTTTATTAATCCTTTTGAAGACATACTGTGCTTCTTAAAACTGAAGAGCTGTATCTTTCTTTATTGAAAAGTTTTAATATTTATCACTTTGACTATTGCACCATCCTCAATTTCTATATTTTCTTCTGAAACTGATTTAATTAGTTTTTTTTTTTTTTTTTTTTTTTTTTTTTAGACAGAGTTTCACTCTTGTTGCCCAGGCTGGAGTGCAATGGCGCAATCTCAGCTCACCACAACCTCCACCTCCTGGGTTCAAGCAATTCTCCTGCCTCAGCCTCCCAAATAGCTGGGATTACAGGCATGTGCCACCATGCCCAGCTAATTTTGTATTTTTAGTAGATATGGGGTTTCTCCATGTTGGTCAGGCTGGTCTCGAACTCCTAACCTCAGGTGATCCACCCGCCTCGGCCTCCCAACGTGCTGGGATTACAGGCATGAGCCACCATGCCCACCCTAATTAGTTTTTTCAACATTGCCATTTTTAATCTACATGTCTCTTATGCTTGCTTTATTTCTCTGGGCTATGTTCAACATGATGTCTTCAGATCCATCTTTCCATTTACTAATACCTTCCCCAGCTGTATCTACTCTGTGATTTAATGCCTTAAGATTTTAATGTTATGAAATAATTTATTTTAGTTTTATTTTAAGTGTTTAATTAATTTCAAATGTGGTTGTGCCTTCTTAGGATATGTATTTTTGTTTTTTTCTTTTCATTGTTGTTGTTGTTGTTGAGACAGTCTCACTCGGTTGCCCAGGTTGGAGTGCAGTGGAACAATCTCGGCTCACTGCAACCTCCGCCTCCTGAGTTCAAGTGATTCTCTTGCCACAGCCTCCTGAGTAGCTGTGATTACAGGCATGTACCACCACGCCGGGCTAATTTTTGTATTTTTAGTAGAGATGGGGATTCACCATGTTGGCCAGGCTGGTCTCAAACTCCTGGCCACAAGATATCTATCTGCCTTGGCCTCCCAAAGTGCTGGGATTATAGGTGTGACCAACTGTGCCTGGTTGATATGTAATTTTCTTTGTTTAAATTTCTCCTTTTGTTCTTCCAATCACATAAACCCATAAGAATTTACCCTTAGTGGGGTTTTTCTGTTGTTGTTTATTTTGTTTGAGTCAGAATTTACTTTATCATCAAAAGTAGTATGTTCTAGAACACTTTTTAAATGCTCTCTCTAGACATATTAAAATATTACCTGTCTAGAATGACATTTTATATTCATTTCTCTGACTTTGCAGGTAGCATAGATGTGAATGCCAAGTATATACAGAAAGACACCCACACTTTGATTTCGTAAAGAAATACCTTCTATTCACCAATATTACAGCAGAAAAAGAGAAGTATTCTTGTTATCTGCCAAAGTAGTTGGCAGAATTTTTTTCTATTACACATTCCTGAGAACACAGCTCTTTGAAAACCTCATCATTTTCTACTGGTATAATTTCCATATTTCCTGTTCCCTGGCACATGTTGAAACACAAGCCTCTGAGAAAGCTACTGTAAACTCACCGGGGCAGCCCAAGCTTTAGGCCACAGGCTTAACCTTCTACTTTTCACTTACATCTTTATTTCTGGTTCATAGCAATTTCTCTCTTTTTTCCCTAATAAACACAACAGTGCATTTTATGTTTTATAATTTTCCACTGTATAGGTTTTTTGGCTACTTTTGGTAGGGGAGGTTCCCAATACTTTATCTTTTCTGAACCATGCTCCCATTCTATAATTTTTTATTTTTTTCTTTTTAAATAATATTATATCAATAGCTTTTATTTCATGAATTCTAGGGTGGTAAAGGTGAGAAAAATCTACCATGTAATTCACTCCATTGATAGGTTAGGGGAGACAAAGTGGTAATCTCAATAGATATAGAAAAACATTGGTAAAATCCAATGCATTATTTGTAGACATAATTCACATACCATAAAATTCACAATTTGAAGTGTATAATTTAGTGGGTTTTATTATACTTTACATTCTGGGATACATGTGCAGAACTTGCAGGTTTGTTACATAGGTATACACTTGCCATGGTGGTTTGCTGTCATCTACATTAGGTATTTCTCCTAATGCTACCCCTCTCCTAGGCCCCCATCCCCTGACAGGCCCTAGTGTGTGATGTTCCCCTCCCTGTGTCCATGTGTTCTCATTGTTCAACTCCCACTTATGAGTGAGAAAATGCAATGTTTGGTTTTCTGTTCCAGTGTAAGTTTGCTGAGAATGATGGTTTCCAGCTTCACCCATGTCCCTGCAAAGGATATGAACTCATCCCTTTTATATGGCTGCATAGTATTCCATGGTGTATATGTGCCACATTTTCTTTATCCAATCTATCATTGATGGACATTTGGGTTGGTTCCAAGTCTTTGCTGTTGTGAACAGTGCTGCAATAAACATACATGTGCATGTGTCTTTATAGCAGAATGATTTATAATCCTTTGGGGATATATGCAGTAGTGGGATTGCTGGGTCAAATGATATTTCTGAGTCCAGATCCTTGAGGAATTGCCACTGTCTTTCATAATGGTTGAACTAATTTACACTCCCACCAACAGTGTAAAAGCGTTCCTATTTCTCTACATCCTCTCCAGCATCTGTTATTTCCTGACTTTTTAGTGATCACCATTCTAATTGGTGTGAGATGGTAACTCATTGTGGTTTTGATTTGCATTTCCCTAATGACTAGTGATGATGAGCTTTTTTCCATATGTTTGTTGGCCACATAAATGTCTTCTTTTGAGAAGTATGTGTTCATATCCTTTGCCCACTTTTTGATGGGGTTTTTTTTTTTCTTGTAAATTTGCTTAATTTCCTTATAGATTTTGGATATTAGCCTTTTGTCAGATGGATAGATTGCAAAAATTTTCTCCCATTGTGTAGGCTGCCTTTTCACTTTGATGATAGTTTCTTTGCTGTGCAGAAGCTCTTTAGTTTAATTAGATCTCATTTGTCAATTTTGGCTTTTGTTGTCATTGCTTTTGGTGTTTTAGTCATGATGTTTTGCCCGTGCCTATGTCCTGAATGATATTGCCTGGGTTTTCTTCTAGGATAGGGGTTTTATGGTTTTAGGTCTTACGTTTAAGTCTTTAATCCATCTTGAGTTAATGTTTGTATAAGGTGTAAAGAAGGGGTCCAGTTTCAGTTTTCTGCTTTTGGCTAGCCAGTCTTCCCAACACCATTTATTAAATAGGGAATCCTTTCCCCATTGCTTGTTTTTGTCAGGTTTGTTAAACATCAGATGGTTGTAGATGTGTAGTGTTATTTCTGAGGTCTCTGTTCTGTTCCATTGGTCTATATATCTGTTTCGGTACCAGTACCATGCTGTTTTGGTTACTGTAGCCTTGTAGTGTAGCTGGAAGACAGGTAGCGTGATGCTCTAGCTTTGTTCTTTTTGCTTAGGATTGTCTTGGCTATATGGGCAGTTTTTTGGTTCCATATGAAATTTAAAGTAGTTTTTTTCTAATTGTGTGAAGAAAGTCAGTGGTAGCTTGATGGGAATAGCATTGAATCTATAAATTACTTTGGGTAGTATGGCCATTTTCATGATATTGATTTTTCCTATCCATGAGCATGGAATGTTTTTCCATTTGTTTGTGTCCTCTCTTATTTCCTTGAGCAGCGGTTTGTAGTTCTCCTTGAAGAGGTCCTTCACATCCCTTGTAAGTTGGATTCCTAGGTATTTTATTCTCTTTGTAGCAATTGTGAATGGGAATTCACTCATGATTTGGCTGTTTGTCTCTTATTGGGGTATAGGAATGCTTGTGACTTTTGCACATTGATTTTGTATCCTGAGACTGTGCTGAAGTTCCTTATCAGCTTAAGGAGATTTGAGCTGAGATGGTGGGGTTTTCTAAATATACAATCATGTCATCTGCAAACAGAGATAATTTGACTTCCTCTTTTCCTATTTGAATACCCTCTATTTATCTCTCTTACCGGATTGCCCTGGCCAGAACTTCGAATACTATGTTGAATAGGAGTGGTGAGAGACGGCATTCTTGTCTTGTGCCAGTTTTCAAAGGGAATGCTTCCAGTTTTTGCCCATTCCGTATTATATTGGCTGTGGGTTTCTCATAAGTAGCTCATATTATTTTGAGATATGTTCCATCAATACCTAGGTTATTGAGAGTTTTTGGCATGAAGGGGTGTTGAATTTTGTCGAAGGCCTTTTCTCATCTATTGAGATAATCATGTGGTTTTTGTCATGGGTTCAGTTTATGTGATGGATTACATTTTTTGATTTGCATATGTTGAACAAGCCTTGCATCCCAGAGATGAAGCTGACTTCATCGTGGTGGATCAGCTTCTTGATGTGCTGCTGGATTTGGTTTGCCAGTATTTTATTGAGGATTTTCGCATCAATATTCATTAGGGGATATTGGCCTGAAATTTTCTTTTTTTGTTGTGTCTCTGCCAGATTTTGGTATCAGGATGATTCTGGTCCCATAAAATGAGTTAGAGAAGAGTCCCTCTTTTTCTGTTGTTTGAAATAGTTTCAGAAGGAATGGTACCAGCTCCTCTTTGTACCTCTGGAAGAATTCGGCTGTGAATCCATCAGTCCTGGGCTTTTTTTGGTTGGTAGGCTATTAATTACTGCCTCAATTTCAGAACTTGTTATTGGTCTATTCAGGGATTCGACTTCTTCCTGGTTTAATCTTGGGAGGATGTATGTGTCCAGGAATTTTTCCATTTCTCCTAGATTTTCTAGTTTATTTGTGTAGAGGTGTTTATAGAATTCTCTGATGATAGTTTGTACTTCTGTGGGATCAGTGGTGATATCCCCTTTATCATTTTTTATTGCATCTATTTGATTCCTTTCTCTTTTCTTCTTTATTAGTCTGACTAGCAGTCTATTTCATTAATCTTTTCAAAAAACCAGCTCCTGGATTCATTGATTTTTTGAAGGGTTTACCATGTCTCTCCTTCAGTTCTGCTCTGATCTTAGTTATTTCTTGTCTTCTGCCAGCTTTTGAATTTGTTTGCTCTTGCTTCTCTAGTTCTTTTCATTGTGATGTTAGGGTGTCGATTTTAGATCTTTCCTGCTTTCTTTTGTAGGCATTTAATGCTACAAATTTCCCTGTAAACACTGCTTTAGCTGTGTCCCAGAGATTCTGGTACGTTGTGTCTTTGTTCTCATTGGTTTCAAAGGACATCTTTATTTCTGTCTTAATTTCGTTATTTACCCAGCAGTAATTCAGGAGCAGGTTGTTCAGTTTCCTTGTAGTTGTGCAGTTTTGAGTGAGTTTCTTAATCCTGAGTTCTAATTTGATTGCATTGTGGTCTGAAAGACTCTTTGTTATGATTTCTGTTCATTTGCATTTGCCGTGGAGCGTTTTACTTCTAATTATGTCTTCAATTTCAGAATAAGTGTGATGTGGTGAGGGAAGAATGTATATTCTGTTGATTAGGGGTGGAGAGTTCTGTAGATGTCTATTAGGTCTGCTTGGTCCACAGCTGAGTTCAAGTCCTGTACACCCTGGTTAATTTTCTGTCTTGTTGAACTAATAATCTAATATTGACAATGGGGCATAAAAGTCTCCCACTATTATTGTGTGGGAGTTTAAGTCTCTTTGTAGGTCTTGAAGAACTTGCTTTATGAATCTGAGTGCTCCTCTATCGGGTGCATATATATTTAGACTAGTTATCTCTTCTTGTTGCATTGATCCCTTTACCATTATGTAATGCCCTTCTTTGTCTTTTTTGATCTTTGTTGGTTTAAAGCCTGTTTTAGCAGAGACTAGGATTGCAACCCCTGCTTTTTTTTTGCTTTCCATTTGCTTGGTAAATATTCCTCCATCCCTTTATTTTGAGCCTATGTGCATCTTTGCATGTGAGATGGGTCTTCTGAATACAGCACACTGATGGGTCTTGACTCTTTATCCAATTTGCCAGTCTGTGTCTTTTAATTTAGCCCATTTACATTTAAGGTTAATATTGTTATGTGTGAATTTGATGCTGTCATTATGATGCTAGCTGGTTATTTTGGCCATTAGTTGATGCAGTTTCTTCATAGTGTCAATGGTCTTTACAATTTGGTATGTTTTTGCAGTGGCTGGTACCGGTTTTTCCTTTCCATGTTTAGTGCTTCCTTCATGAGCTCTTGTAAGGCAGGCCTCGTGGTGACAAAATCTCTCAAAATTTGCTTGTCTGTAAAGGATTTTATTTCTCCTTCACTTGCGAAGCTTAGTTTGGCTGGATATGAAATTCTGGGTTGAAAATTCTTTTCTTTAAGAATTTTGAATATTGACCCCACTCTCTTCTGGCTTGTAGGGTTTTTGCAGAGAGATCCACTGTTAGTCTGATGGGCTTCCGTTTGTGGGTAACCTGACCTTTCTCTCTGGCTGCCCTTAACATTTTTTGCTTCATTTCAGCCTTGGTGAATCTGATGATTATGTGTCTTGGGGTTGCTCTTCTCAAGGAGTATCTTTGTGGTGTTCTTTGTATTTCCTGAATTTGAATGTTGGCCTGTCTTGCTAGGTTGGGGAAGTTCTCCTGGATAATATCCTGAAGAGTGCATTCCAACTTGGTTCCATTCTCCCTGTCACTTTCAAGTATACCAATCAAATGTAGGTTTTGTCTTTTCACATAGTACCATATTTCTTGGAGGCTTTGTTCATTCCTTTTCATTATTTTTTTCTCTAATCTTGTCTTCACGCTTTATTTCATTAAGTTGGTCTTCAATCTCTGATATTCTTTCTTCCATTTGATTGATTTGGCTTTTTATACTTACGTATGCTTCACAAAGTTCTTGTATTGTGTTTTTCAGCTCCATCAGGTCATTTATGTTCTTCTCTAAATTGGTTATTCTAGTCAGCAATTCCTCTAACCCTTTTTTCAAGGTTCTTAGCTTCCTTGCATTGTGTTAGAACATGCTCCTTTAGCTCAGAGGAGTTTGTTATTATCCACCTTCTGAAGCCTACTCTGTCAACTTGTCAAACTCATTCTCCATCCAGTTTTCATCCCTTGCTGGTCAGGAGTTGTGATCTGTTGGAGGAGAAAAATCGTTCTGGTTTTTGGAATTTTCAGCCCTTTTGTGCTGGTTTTTCCTCATCTTTGTGGATTTATCTACCTTTGGTCTTGATGTTGGTGACGTTTGGATGGGGTTTTTGTGTGGACATCCTTTTCGTTGATGTTGATCGTATTCCTTTCTGTTTGTTAGTTTTCTTTCTAATGATCAGGCACCTCTACTGCAGGTGTGCTGCAGTTTGCTGGAGGTCCACTCCAGACCGTTTGCCTGGGTATATCACCAGTGGGCTGCGGAACAGCAAAGACTGCTGCCTGTTCCTTCCTCTGGAAGCTTTGTCCCAGACGGGTACCTGCCAGATGCCAACTGGAGCTCTCCTGTATCTGTTGACCCCTTTTGGGAGGTGTCTCCCAGTCAGGAGACATGGGGTTCAGGGACCCTCTGGAGGAGACAGTCAAGCACTTAGCAGAGCTTGAGTGCTGTGCTAGGAGATCCACTGCTCTCTTCAGAGCTGGCAGGCAGGAACGTTTAAGTCTACTGAAGCTGCGTCCACAGCCACCCCTTCCCCCAGGTGCTCTGTCCCAGGGAGACAGGAGTTTTATCTGTAAGCCCCTCACTGGGGCTGCTGCCTTTCTTTCAGAGATGCCCTGCCCAGAGAGGAGGAATCTAGAGAGGGAGTCTGGCTACAGCAGCTTTGCTGAGCTGCAGTGGGCTCTGCCCAGTGTACACTCCCAGCAGTTTTATTTACACTGTGAGGGGAAAACCACCTACTCAAGCCTCAGTAATGGTGGACGACCCTCCTCCCACCAAGCTGGAGCATGAACTTCAGACTGCTGTGCTGGCAGCAAGAATTTCAAGCCAGTAGATCTTAGCTTGCTGGGCTGTGTGCAGGGGGACCCACTGAGCTAAACCACTTGTCTCCCTGGCTTTAGCCCCCTTTCCAGGAGAGTGAACTGTTTTGTCTCACTGGCATTCCAGGCGCCAGTGGGGTATGAAAATAAACTCCTGCAGCTAGCTCAGTGCCTGCCCAAATGGCCGCCCAGTTTTGTGCTTGAAACCCAGGGCCCTGGTGGTGTAGGCACCTGAGGGAATCTCCTGGTGTGCAGGTTGTAAAGACCATGGGAAAAGCATAGTATCTGGGCCAGAATGCACCATTCCTCAGGGCACAGTCCCTCACTGCTTCCCTGGCTAGGGGAGGGAGTTCCTCAACCCCTTGTGCTTCCTGGGTGAGGTGACACCCCACCGTGCTTCAGTTCACCCTCCGTGGGCTGTACCCATTGTCTAACCAGTCCCAATGAGATGAGCCAGGTACCTCAATTGGAAATGCAGAAATCACTCGCCTTCTGCATTGATTTCGCTAGTTGCTGCAGACTGGAGCTGTTCCTATTTGGCCATCTTGCCAGCCACCCCTATTCTATGACTCTTATAATCAAACAAGGTGATAAGAAATCTGTTCATGGAGCCCAGACCTTCAGCTCAAGTCAATCTTTTACTTTAGACAAATCAACTAACATATCTGGGACCCAAAGGTCCACATATAAAATAGGGACAATAATTTTACCCTCTTTACAGGACTGCTGTCAGTATCAAATGATAAAATATCTGCAAAAGGACTTTGGACAATACAAAGTATAACACAAATATAAAGAATTGTTGTATTTTGGTCTTCGATTATTCAGTATTAGAAACATTGCAAACCTTAATTCTTTTCAATGCAGTCTAGTGGTTAAGAGAGTCAACTCTGTATCTTGAATTCAAATGCTCCCCAACATTTAGAAGAGGCATGACCTTGAACAAGTCAATAACTCATGCTTCATTTTCCTTGTTTGTACAATAGAAGAAAAATAAAAGTACCTGTCTTATAAGGTAGTTTTAGGATTAATTATGTTAATATGCATACTGTGTTCACAGCAGCACTACCCATGTATGGTTTACACACAGAGCTAGTTCACATACGGCTGCTTCTCTGTTATAAGTATAAAAATTGAGGGCCAATACTCAGAAATTTTTATAAAAGTTTAATAGTAATTTTATGTCTGTTAAATCAAAAAATTAAAAATGGGCATGTATTTTGCATCTCATTTTATTTCATTTTTATATTTCATTTTTATTTTATTTGGAAAAAAATGGATATTTTATCACAGACAGCTTAGGAAGCACTGATATAGAGGCTGCTACACAGAAAGCGTTATGCAACCATTACCCATGATTATAATTAGTACTTTTCTATGTGAATATGAGAATAGCCATGGAACCGGTTTTATAATGGGACCTTTCTACCACTCCCTCTGTAGAGGCTGCAATAAAAAGGAGAGTGAGACAGTCCCCTTTGTGAGTTGATATTATCTCAGATGGCCACAACAGACTTGCCTCAAGCATGCAAGAAAGAAAGCATTTTCACCTAGGACTCGACAGTGTTCAGCAAGGACCAATTTCTTGACAAAGCCAAGATATCTCCCCATTTTGCCTAAACCCTGGGAAAAGTCACCGAGTGGGAATGAATTGTTGAATCTTATGAAGCATATGTTTTTGCCTCTTTGGGGGATAACAAAGTAAACTGAGAAAGGGAAAAAAAAATACTGTATGTAGAAATTGGTTAGGAAATTGTGAGGAGTTAAGATGGCCTGCAGGCTATTCCCATTGCTATGGAAGGAGGACTAGAGTGGAAGAGGCCAAAATATGCTCTCCTCCTACCAAGTGAGCAGAAAAACAAGGGTCTAAATATCAGACAAAGTGACACTGCTTCCCATGCAGTAAACCACCATTTCCTCATCTCATCCATGTTCTTTCCTCTGAAAGTGCTTTTAATGCTCCAGCCGCCTGTGATGATTAACAAAATCATTCAGAAAAATGCCCATTTTTCTTTTGTATTAGAATTTACTCTCAATTAACCAGGGGAAAGCTACTTTTAGAAATACTAATTCTGGCACTATTGCCCTTTTGCTTTTTGAGCTTTTTATTGTAAAATAGGATGACTATTTAGTGGAGACCGTACTGTGATTTTTGAAGCCCTGATTACATTGCAATCATTGTATTGAATGAAGGGCTAAATTCTAACCATAATTTTTTAAAAAGCAAGAACTACAACAATTCTAATAATATTTTAATAAAACTACTATCTGTCAAGTTCCTATTAAATCAGTTACGCTAATATGTTACCTTACTTTATCCTCAAAGTAATCATATGTGGTTGGTGATAGATCTTTATCTTACATTTGAAGAGACTGTGCTTCAGAGATGCTAAGTAGTATGTCCATGGTCACAGAGTTAACAATTTTATACCGAATCTTCCAGATACCAAACTCAATATTATTTTAACAATACTACTCTTATTTTCTCTTCATTACCTAACGGAAGCCTCTGTTATGAAACTTTTTAATGTACATCAATAATAAGGTTGACAATGATAATGATGATGAGGATAATAATAATCATTGCATACATTTGTTGATAGTTTTATATGTGCCAGATGCTTGTTAAACATGTTTTCTTCATGATTTTATTTAACTTCATAAATCCCCAATAAGGCAGATATTATCATTCATCTTTTACATGCAAGGAAATGAATACACCAAGACGGTTAAATGACTTGCCAAAATGCCCACAGTTGGAAACTGGTGGATCCAGAAATTCAGTCCAGCCAATCTAATTACTGCTGCTATGACATGTAAACCTTCCAAAATCCATTTTATCATCCACACATTGTAAACTCTCCGCACCACTCCCACACACTAATGAACAAACATTAGGCACATTAGATTCATTGTCTTCACAAATATATAATCACATTTGCCTTCATAGTTTGTTCATAGTGCTCTTTTCTCTTACAATCAATTACTATCTTCTTGACCTATCAAATACTACTGATTTCATGCAAAGATTGACATATGAAGGCAAATCAGTGACTGGGGCATCAGTCATGATAAGAAGTATTTAGGAATGATCTAGTTATTCACCAGGAAGGGATTTGCATAAACATTTCAAATTTCACATGAGTGTTATGAAACTCCTAAAATTATGCTAATAATATTAGAAACACATTAGATGCATACAAAAACGATCACCATATGCACCTAAAAAGGGTATAAAATATTGACTTTAGACATCACATTTTAAAAAGGAAAGGAATTATAATTAGAAGTGGCCACTTTGATTATTACACCGAATGCAGGACTCATTTTCCTTCTGTTCTTTGTCCTGATAAATGATACTTTTGAAGGTTCTTGTTTCTGAGTGGAATATTGCTCCAGGGATAAGTCATTGTTTTAGTAAAGCTGAAGTAAATTATTTTCCTCTGGCATTTTGAATTCCTTATACTGCTAAACTAATAAGCTGAGAAATGGTAACTTGATGGGAATGAATGCTGATCCTGATTACCAAGAAGAAACTGGTTGCTGTACTTCACATTGCTTGCCTGTACCAAAACGTCTCATGTACCCCATAAACAGACATATCTACCAGGTACCAAGAAAAATAAAAAAATTAAAAATTTAAAAATAAAGAAATTGGTTGCTGATACATGGTGTGGCAGGGAGGACTATGAAAGACATGCAGATGGTTCCTTGTGACACCAACCGGAATAATAGTCTAGCAATAGAAATGAGACCTCTTAGGATTTGGATCTTACAGAAGTAAGGTTGGAGATTACTCTCCAGGTAAATAACCTTCACAAGCTGAGGTTCCATAAGAGGGGAAGTGAGATATAGAATGATTGGTGGAAGAATGAAGCTATAATGATCATTCAGGCTTCAGACTACATAGGAAAGGGGAAAGAAAACGGTAAATGGGTATGATATATTTTTGCTAAAGTCCCCCATTCCTAGCTGTCATATATGAAGAGTACTGGTGCCAATTGAAATATAATACAACTTATGTTCTAGGTAAGAGTGTGACTGGGCCGGGCGCGGTGGCTCACTCTTGTAATCCCAGCACGTTGGGAGGCCGAGGTGGGTGGATCATCTGAGGTCAGGAGTTCAAGACCAGCCTGACCAATATGATGAAACCCCATCTCTACTAAAAATACAGAAATTAGCCAGGCATGGTGGCATATGCCTGTAATCCCAGCTACTCGGGAGGCTGAGGCAGGAGAATCACTTGAACTCGGGAGGCGGAGATTGCAGTGAGCCGAGTTTGCGCCATTGCACTCCAGCCTGGGCAACAAGAGTGAAAAGCCATCTTAAAAAAAAAAAAAAAAAAGAATGTGACTGAAATTGATATCACTTCATGATGATTCAGTGGCTGATGGAAATTTGTGCCATTTCTTGCCATATAGACATTGCCAACAGTTTGGCATGTGTCCTCCAAATCATTTTTATAAATGTATATCCAGAGATAAATGTGTATATATGTATGCAAATCAAATCATATATATTGTATATAGTACTCCATTACTTGTATTTTTCTTTTAAAAATACGTCATGAAGATTTTTCATTTCTGTTCATTTGAAGCTATATCATTCAATAACAATAGGATATTCCATAAAGGATATTATCATAATTAAGATTGAATTCTAGTTTGGATGTTATTATTATTGATATAACCCTTAATATCTATAAGTTACATTCTGCTGTTGAGTGAATTGTATCTCCCCAAAATTTATATGTTGAAGCTCAAACCCCCAATGTGCTGCTATGTGAAGATGGAGGCTTTGGGAGACAGTTAGTTTAGATGAGATCATATGGGTGGGACCCTTATGATGGGATTAGTGCTTTTATAAGATAGGACACAAAAGAGCTTGCTGTCTTTCTCTCTCTCTCTCTGCCCAGTAAGGACAGAGTGAGAAAACAGCCATCGGGAAGCTAGGAAGAGAACCCTCACCAGAACCCCAACATGCTGGCACCCTGATCTTGGACTTTTAGCTGCCAGAAGTGTGAGAAAATAAATTTATGTTGTTTAAGCCACTCAGTCTATGCAATATTGTTATGATCCAAGATAACCAGGACACATCCTTTTATTTTCAAACTTCATGTTGCGTTTCTAAATTTTTTGTTTAGTTTTACCTTTTGTATATAGAATATAGTTAAATATTGTTTCCTTGACTAATAAAATAACTTATTTTTACTATGATAACTTAATCCATTCACATTTAATCAGTTTATTGATATAGTTGAAATTATTCTTGACATTTATTTAATGGCTTTTATTTTGTCATGCTTTTTAGCATTTTTCTAGCGTTTTTTCTTGCTTTTCACTTTCTTTGGATCAACAAAATTTTCCTTCTCTATTTACTTATAATTATACAAAATGTATACATTTATTCATTTTCTCTAGTGGTTGCCCTGAAAGAAGTAAACTTAGTTTAACATTTATTTTTCTATTGTCTCCTATTCACTAATAAGGCAAGAAAGATAACATGACTTTAAACTCTTCTTTATCACTGCTCCATCCATGCTGAGATTAACTCAGAATTTAATTTAGAGATGTCTATGTTTAAAAATTATGTACCCTGTATAATTCAGTAATGTAATAGTAATAATTTATTTGCTAATGTAATAGTAATAGTAAATGTAATAGTAATAATTTATTTGCTGATGACCTCATCTTAAATCTTGTATCTTCTTTGCTTTTGAATACATTTGTAATTTTTGTGATATTTTCCTCCAACATGTCTTCCAGAAAGACCTTCTGAGTGTGAAATTTTTGCATCCTCACATGCCCAAAAATGTGCGTGCACACGTGTGTGTGTGAGTTCATTTACATTTTAATGCCAGCTCAGTGGTAGAATATTAGGGAGGTATGTAAAAAAATCAGATAAAATACTGTCTATTTTCTAACCAAAACAAAACAGGACAGCCCTCTTGAAAGAAAGCATTCAGAGTAGTATGATCCGACATTGTTTCACCCCTTTGCACTGAAAACACAGGTGTCTTATTTGATTCCCTCATTTGTTAACTTTTATTAAATATACATCAAGCTGCCTCAATTATATATCCCAAGGCATCCCAAATCCATTGACTTTTCTTAAGTACATTGACAAGATTTTTAAAAGCCATTATTAATCATTATGGTGATGTTCTACATGATTACATGATTGACCTGCTTCCACACATGCCCCAGCAATCAGTCCTACAAACAGGAAAAAAAAAAAAAAAAGACGACTACCTTGTAAAATAAGTTATATCATGTCTCTCACCTGCTCTTTTCAGTTCATTTAGCTACATTACACATTTTAATGACTACATCATGGTTACAAACTAGAATAAGGAATTCATCCTGACTTCCATTCTGGCTGATGTTACTATTGATGTAGTTCACACCTTCTAATGTATTTGCCTGATATAAACTTTATTTGAAGCCTTCCAATGGCTTCACATTACACTTACAAACTTAATTTTGGGAATTTTCTGTGTTTTCCTGTGGCTAGTTCAGGACAGTATCAAGAAACAGGGAAGGTAAATTGAAGCAGAATTGAGTGGGTTTGAATCCTGGTTCTATTATACCTTGGACAAACTATTGAATCTCTTGGATGCAATTTCTTCAAGAAGCAGCTACTCAGTCTAGGAGTAGGGTTGTCTTTGGGTTTACTTATTTACCCACATGATAAATTTTCCTGAAGCTATTTTCTGAGAAAATATACATTTTTTAAACAACAGGAAATAATATGGAAAAACATTGTTTATTCACTTATTCCTTTTTTCAATGAATATATTTTGAGCTCCTATTATTTACCAGGAAACTGAATAATTTGAAAAGCAAAAAATCATCAATAACCACAAGAAATATTTATTTCATGACAAATGACATAAACAGTATTTGAACCTATAGAGACTGTGGAAAAGTACCTGCATTCTCTTAGTTGATTAGTGAAAATCTTTCTTATGAAATCAAATTTAAAATGACACATGAATGACTGACAAGAAAGAGTAGGACCAGGGCAAGATAAGTAGTGTCAACATTTTGAGGCAGAAAAAAAACCTTGTTGTACTCAGGAACAAGAACAAAGCAAGTGCAGCCAAAGCAACTTGAGCAAAGAGAAGAGAAGTACCGGGGAAGTTCAAAGAGGTAGTCAGGAACCTGTTCATGCCAGACATTGTAAACTAACAAAAGGAATTTATTCCTGATGCATGGAAAATCCTTTGGAGGATTTTAGTTGAACAAGTAATTTGTTTTGATAAATATTTTATTAAAATATTAACTTATCTTTGTAGAGAATGGATGATTGAGAAGTCGGGATATAAGTCTACAATTCTTTTATTTAAAAAGTCAGCTGCAAATGACTCCTACTGCTTTGTAAATTCATTTATAATTTCCTTAGGATTGGATTTTGTAATTATCTTTTGTGTTAGGAGAGTAGCCATGAATTGGTGGGAAGGTTGAAAATGGATATATGATAGATACATGCTCTTAACTGAATGCTTTTTGTTAGGGTAAATGTTATGGTGTATTTCCCCTTTTAAAATGTTGCTCTATTATAATATGCTAGGCCTAGTAATAAAGACTGCTGACTCAGGACAATAGGGTCTTATTTGGACCCTGTCTTATGCATAAACAGCTTAGGTCTTGTTCTTATTCAACTGTAAATTTATAATAATAATAATAATAGAGCCAGAGTATTAAATGGTTCAATCTGTGTGATTCCTGGAGCATGGTAAACATGCAATAAATATCACACTCTCAATATGGAGAGGATTTTTTTTCTTTTTGTCTAAATATAGAATACTGCATTTTATTTATCTGCACTTCAGATTTTATTTTATTAGTTTTGGTGAAATGTTCCATATCTATTCATGTGCCATATAAACAATTATCACACAGGAGAAAGAGGGACTTATCTCTCTGCTCCAGAGAACAGAATTGAACAGAAGTAAAGAGTAAGGATTTAACTGAATGCAAGAAACACTTCAGGCCATTAGACTAATCTCCCCCATAAAACCCAAAACCAAATTGAACTGCCTTATGAAATCATGGTCTTTCGGTTATTATACATGTTCAAGGATAAGCTAAGGGAACATCAATAAAGAATATGTAGTAGTAATATTATTGTTATTGATTACTTAGATCTCTAAAAATCTTTGTAAATTATTTTTATATCATTTTATTATCAGAACTTTTAATAAAAGTATTAATAAGGATTCTGAAAAATCTTCTTAGATGTCAGAGAATTACTGTATCTGATTCAGCCAGATCTTAGTGCCTAAAGTATGACCCTTTAGTTCTTGTTCTTTATCATTTTTATAATGACTCTATTAACTTAAAAGAACTTAATTCAAAAAAGGTGTTTTTTCCCCAAATATGTTCTATAGAGCTCTTTGTGTTTTTCTTAAAATTATTTATTAATATTGAATAAAAATCTAGAAATCAGAGCTAATATGCCTGGATATCATAGATGTGTTGCATTTCTTCTTAGGGCTCCAATTTCCCTATTGCGCCAGAATGTATTTTCCAAAAATGGCCACAAAAATATGTCTCATTTCATATGCTCTTCCAAGATCTTGCCACATCTCCCTCACTAGACAGACTCTATGCTCCTTTCCTTTGAATGTGGATGAATCTTAGTGGGTGACTCAACCAATAAAATGTGGCAGAAATGGCATAGTGGGACTTTCAAGGCTTGGTTAGAAAGAGCCCCACTCTCTCTTCAGAACCTTTTCAGTTCTGAGTGGATATGTAAGAACATTCACTTCCTCGAAGCCATCACGATAGAGAGAATATGTAGATGTCAAGGATGCCTAGAGAAAGAGATGCCCAAGGAGCTCCAGCTGTTTCAGCTCCCAGCTGTTTAGTTATTACCAGATATGTGAGTCAACAAACACTCCAATGATTCTAGTTTCTACCATTGTCTGACTGCTACCATCTAAGAGACCTCAAATAAGAACCAACTAGCCGATCCCAGTCAACTCCTGGAAACATGAGAAATCATAATAAAACAATCATTGTTGTTTGAAGCCACTTAGCTTGGGGATGTTTTGTGATACAGCAAGAGATAACCAGAACACTTATTTTTTACAATGTTAATTAATCAAGAAAATCAGTTTTAGCAGTAAAACACCCAATTTTTAAAATAAGATTTTAGGTATAACCTTAATTCATAAAACATCTAAAAGGAAATCCACTCTAATTGAACCGTCATTCCCTTTGGGTGCTACAACATATAGAAAGGAAGCTACTAAAGCACCTATCGGTAAGTTTCCTTTAAATACTCATGTTCTATAATTCTTTGTAAAGGACTGAAATAAAATGGAATGTTGGACTAAATCAGGCATATTACCATATTTGAACAACTTTTAGAAGACTAATCCTTCTACCATTAACAACTATAAAATCTGGGTAAAAGGTAAAAATGAAAGTTAAAAAGGAATGACTGTATAAGGCACCAGAGAAAAATCAAGGCAGCCAGAGAATCAGAAAACAGTAGTCTGGAAATAGAAGGAAAGTACTTTGAGAAGTGATGCAAGGCAGAAGACTTTGGGATGGCATCCCTAAACTGCTGAAAGAAAATAACCATATTATTGTACAACGTTATCATTGGAGAAAGTTGGGAAAAATATCCAGGAGACCTCGCTGTATTATTTTTATAAGTGCCTGTAAATCTACAATTACCTTAAATTAAAAATTTGACTGACAATACAAACCAATAAATTCGATAAATCCCTGACTTTTATCAAGAAATAAAGTCACAAAATATCAGTATCAAAAACTAAACCAATACATTCTTAGATATCTCACAGATTGCAAAGAAATAAGAAGACATTAAGGAAGACTTCATTGTACTACATCTGACAATTTAGATTAAAACACAACTTACTGAAGCTAACGCAGAAAGAAATAGCAAAAGTGAATGAAGTTGCTGAATTCTTAACTGAAAACATTTTGCAAAGAAATCTCAAGCCCCAAATGTCTTCATTGGTGAATTCTACCAAACTTTTAAGAGAAAGATAATATCAATCCCAAACAAACTCTTCCAAAAAATAGAAAAATAAAAAACACTTGCCAACTTATTTTATGGATCATACATGACCTTAATGCAAAACTTGACAAAAACCATGCAAGAAAGAAAAAATAAATTATAGGTCAACATCTCTAATGAATAGGAACACAACAAATTCCAAACAACATATTAGAAAATTAAAGCCAGAAATATAGAAAAGCAATACTATATTATGATTACATTGAGTTTATTTCAGGAATGAAATGTTGGTTTAACATTTGGAAATGAATCACAAATTAAGAGAAAAAAGATAAAAACCATATGAAGTTTTCAACAGATGTATAAAAACCATCAAAAACATCAAATGCCTTAGACTAAATTTAATAAAAGTCACTCCATACTTCTACAATGAAAACTGTAAAATATTACTGAGAGAAAAAAAGTTTTAAAGATCTAATAGATGAAAATATATAACAGGTACATACATTGGAAGACTTACTATTTTAAAGATGTCAATTCTCCCCAAATTGATTTATAGAATCAATACAACTCTAAATATAAATCCCATTATGTCTCTTTTAATGGAAATTAGAAAACGAAGTTCATTTCCAATATATAGAAATCCAAAGGTTTAACAGTATCAAAGAAAATCTAAACAATGTTGAAAAACATTGTTTTAGACCTATGCTAGCAGGTCTAAAAATAAAGCAGCAACAACAAAACACTAATTAAAAAGCACAATTTTAGCATAAAGATAGACAAATAGACAAACGGAAAATAATAAAATATCCACAAATAGACCTAAATGTTGTCATTCATTTATAGAAAAGTACCATGGCAATATAGTGGGAAAAGAGGGATGTTTTTGATAAATGGCTTAAGATTAACTGTACATACTTATGAAAAAATTAATTTGACACTTTTCTCACACCATACACCAAAATTTATTCCAGATGTACCTTAGACCTAACATAATTGCAAAGCTTCTAAAAGAAAACATAGAGGAAAATATTCATGGTCTTTGATTAGGCAAAGATTTCTTTCCTTTTTTTTTTTTTTTTTTTTTTGAGACAGAGTCTCAGTCTTTTGCCCAGGCTGGAGTGAAGTGGCGCGATCTCAGCTCACTGAAGCCTCCGCCCCCCCGGGTTCAAGCAGTTCTCCTGCCTCAGCCTCCTGAGTAGCTGGGATTATAGGTGTGCACCAACACGCCTGGCTAATTTTTGTATTTTTAGTAGACACAGGGTTTCACTATATTGGTCAGGCTGGTCTCAAACTCCTGACCTCAAGTGATCCGTCCGCCTCAGCCTCCCAAAGTGCTGGGATGACATGTGTGAACTATTGCTCCTGGCCAGATTTCTTAAATGAGATTATAAACACACACACACACGCAAACATTGCTAGCCACAGAAAGACTGATAAATTAGATTTAATTGAAATTAATAATTTTTACTCATAAAACAGCATCATTAAGAAAGTTAAATGCAAACTACATAGTGAAAGGAAAATATTTTCAATCCCATATCTGACAAAGAACTTGTATCCAGAAAACATAACTCAATTCTACAAATTAACTAGACAAATACAACAGCTTAATTTAATCACACGTCAAAGGGCTCCAATAGGCAGTTCACAAATGAGGTCATCCAAGTAGCCAAAAATCATGAGAAAATGTGTTAAATGAGACTGGGTAAGAAATGAACAAAAATATTAATCGTAACAGAAGGCAGAGTGCTGTGAACCACATAAGGATGACAAAGCAGACCAGCAAAAGTCTTCAAGAGAGAGGTGGCATCTGAGTTTGGCTTAGAAGTTTCAGTAAAATTTCAGTCAGTATAGATAAGAAATATAATTTCAAGGCCAGGCATGGTGGCTCACACCTGTAATCCCAGCACTTTGGGAGGCTGAGGCAGGCGGATCACCTGAGGTTGGGAGTTCAAGACCAGCCTGGGGTGAAACCCTGTTTCTACTAAAAATACAAAAATGAGCAGGGCGTGGTGACGTGCGCCTGTAATCCCAGCTGCTGGGGAGGCTGAGGCAGGAGAATCACTTGAACCCAGGAGGTGGAGGTTACAGTGAGCCGAGATTGCGCCATTGCACTCCAGCCTGGGTGACAAGAGTGAAACTCCATCTCAAAAAAAAAAAAAAAAAAAAAAAAAGAAAGAAAGAAAAGAGATAAAATTTCAGCAGAAAAGAAAAAAACGTTCAAAAAACTGTGCAAGTATGAAAATCTAAGTGTTGCTGGTGTGTGTCCTTTATGTTAAAATGCAAAGTATGAATATGATGTATGTGAAAACTTAGATGTGGTATCTTCAGTCCAGCATTTGAATTTATTGCCACTTAAACATATCAATAACTTGAGCATCAAGAGTTAGAAACCTCCAAGATAATTTCTAGTGGCAGAATACTGACTTTAATACTAGTTTCTCTAATCATAATTTCAGGGTTTGGGGAAATCATAAACTGCATGTCAGTGATCAGAGTGTTGAGAAGGAAGCGGGCTTTCTAAATTGACAAAATTGGAAAGTATTTCTAATATAAGAATACATAGGACAATTTTTGTTGGAATGTAGGGCTCATGCCCAGAAGAAGTAGGCAATAGAACTTGAATAACAGCTTGAAATTAGTTTGCGGAGGGTCAGGAAGTCCAGGCTAAGGATTTAATGTTATAGTGATGATCAAGAGTGACTGGTGGCTTTTGAACAGGGGCATGACATAGCAACAGCCACATTTAGGGATAATTGACCTGGCATTGAACAGAAGAATAGGTCTTCTCTAACAATCACTAAATAAGGCCAGGGCACAAGTAATTACACAGTATGTGATTTCTACATGGGTGTCTCCTCCTGCACATCAAGAATCCAAGAGAACTCAATTTTGTAGGTAGTAGAACCGGGCCTGCTCTCTGCCCCAATCATCTGGGGTCCTCAGGCATGACAGCTAGTGAGAAAGCCTGCTAAGTAACAGGCCAAATCTGTGTCACATAAACAGAATCATGTGCATGGCTCAAGCCATGCAGCAGGAGCTTGCCAGTGTTTTTCTAGAAATAGGCTGCATTACAGGGGGCCTTTGCTGCTTAAGCTATGATCTAGGGCAGGGGTTAAGAATGTTGTCATGGAGCAGAGGATAGGACAGGGAACAGGGAAGAGAGAGGGAAGGAGACATTGTGGTTGTAAAAAAGGCTTCTCTGTGACTTTACCTGATGTTATGACTCTGGCAAGTCTCCCGAAAATGATTTTAGGAATTGTACTTCAGGTCATCTTCCTTGTAGTGGTTGTTCTAAAAATTCTTGGAGGATGCCTTTTGCTCTTTCCACAGCTCTCCACAGCATGAGCCCTGGGCAATGGGCCAAAGTTGTTTTAAATCTCAGTTGAAAATTCTGGCTCTTTGCATGTGAATATGTGCCAAAAGGAAGTCTAATAACTTATCAAGTTGAGGCACCTCAGGGAGGTCCAGAAGCAGGAATTTTTGAGAAGGGGTTTAGGGAACATGGTTATTAACCCTTGACCTGACCGTAGCCCTTTTGGAGCTACTATTTGTATTTGGTTAGTTGAACTTTTTTTTTTTTTTTAGCAAGGACAATCAGCCTAACAGTCCTGAGGCCTACCTAGGTTAATTCACTGAAACTTTTAAGTTAATTGTGTCACTGACCAACTGAAATGATCAAGCTAAGCTTCAATTTTATCTTCTGTAAAATAGAAATAATATGAGTCTGGTGTGTCTCGTTATTATGTCTTTAAAGTGAAAGTTCTGGCTGGTTGTGGTGGCTCACGCCTGTACTACTAGCACTTTGGGAGGCCAAGGGGGCTGGATCACAGGAGACCAGGAGTTCGAGACCAGCCTGGCCAACATGGTGAAATCCCATCTCTACTAAAAATACAAAAATTAGCAGGGCTTGGTGGTGCACGTCTATATTCCCAGCTACCTGAGAGGTTGAGGCAGGAGAATCGCTTGAACCCAGAAGGCAGAAGTTGCAGTGAGCCAAGATCATGCCACTGCACTCCAGCCTGGGTGACAGAAAGAGACTCTGTCTCAAATAAATAAATAAATAAATAAATAAATAAATAAATAAATAAATAAATAAATATAAAGTGAAAGTTCTGTAAAAGAGCATGAAATATATTCATCTCAGCAACTTATTTACTGAGCACCTCTTTTTTACTATACTAACAGCTGCAAGGAATTCAAGAAATATTGAGGACACAATTTCCAGTTGCCAGGAGATAAAGACAGGACCGACAAAACAGAGTATGCCAAATTCCATGTACATTGATGTAGAAGATACTGTGGTGTGGCACTTACATTTCTACTCCCACCTCCCATCTTTTTCAGGAAAGAAGCACTCATTCCCCCGGATACTGGGAGTGTTGACAGCTGACAGTTCACAGCTAAATCCTTCCTCTCTGCTACTGCACTAAACAGGAGACAGGCACCTTGCCCAAGGTCCTCATATCTAGTGACTGGCAGACAGAGAGATATAAAGGCCCAGCTCCACTTGCAATGATTTAGGACAATTCTAAAAGGGCATTCCAGCTCCAGAGCCCTCCATGGGGTTGGCTGTGCCCTTGCAGAGACAGCATTGCAGCCAAACTCCTGTTTTGCCCAATCCTACCTCCTTCATTTCTTCAGACCTGTTGCTCTGTAGCGAACGACCCACTAAACTTCTTTCATATAAATCTCCATGTCTGAGTGCCCTTTTCAGGGAACATGACCTGTAACAATTAACCAGAAAAAAAATAAGTGTTATGGAAACTTACAGACAGAAGAAAGCAAATCCTGTTTTAGGAAGATGAGACAGGAAAAGGATGTGGAACATAGGAGCTATAATTTGGTTTGATGGATATGTGGAGTTTTGTTGTTTTGTTTTGTTTTTTGAGATGGAGTCTCACTCTGTTGCCCAGGCTGGAGTGCAGTGGCACAATCCAATCTTGGCTCACTGCAACCTCCACCTCCCAGGTTCAAGCAATTCTCCTGCCTCAGCCTCCTGAGTAGCTGGAATTACAGGTGTTCACCACCATGCCCGACTAATTTTTTATTTTATTTTTTTAGTAGAGACAGGGTTTCACCACGTTGGCCAGGCTGGTCTCGAACTCCTGACCTCAGGTTATCCATCCACCTCGGCCTCCCAAAATGCTGGGATTTCAGGCATGAGCCACCACAGCTGGCATATGTGGAGATTTTTTATGGAAGAAATGGTGGAAGAGAAAGGAAGGAAAGAAATATTTATTGGTATATTAGGAAAGAATAGAATATCTGAACACTTAGAGACAAATGAGATATGTGTCTAAAAAGTGGAGCTCAGAGAGCCTAGCTGTTGTACTGGACCATTCATGGGACACTAACAAACAGATCAGAATGGGGAGGATGAGTTTACAGAGCGGACAGTCCTAAAACCCAGGCCTCAAGTAACACACAAAATCAGACAGGGAAAGGAAAGGGTATTAAAGGTTTATTTAGTAGAGGAGTTACACAACGTAGGCTGTGCTTTCAAAGAATGATCTAGAAGCTAAAACAATAATGTGCTCTAAAATGTAAGACATTTTTATGACACTTAATAACCTCAAACCATATAGGAAATGAAAAGGGTTCCAAATGAAATGAAGATAGATATATCTTAAATATTGAAGCAGGTTGAAAAATATAATTCCAATATCTGGAGTATGCTTTTTTGTTGTTTTTTAAAACTTAGTAATTATTCAAGCCAGCTGGCTTTAGGATCACTGGCAGGGGAGAGGGGGAGAAAAATGAAGGGAGAAAGGGTTGGGGCAGTGGGGAGAACAGTACAAAGGGATAGATTCTGTCTTTCTCTCTCTCCCTCCCTCCCTCTTTTTCCCATTACTAGTACTTTCACCCCATGACGTTTTATGTTATAGGACCACAGATCTCCAGTTCTGTTGCCTCAGAAAGCAGTCAGCAAATTGGGTGCTCTGGAGTTCTAACCTAGAACATAACCTGAGTCAGTCACGGCTGGCTCATGTCACATCTTGAGGTTGAAACCCATCTCTGTGATTTACTATCATTTAGGCGAATCACTTCAATTCTATAATTCTCACTTTCTTAATTTGTAGATGATGGATTATAATGAAAATTTTAAAGAACATTGTACGAAGTGCTTTGCAGTACCTGGTGCATAATAAACAACTTACAAGTGTTGCCATCATTACTAGTTGTGCGACTAAGGGTCTAGGTGACCTTGGGAAGAGTTTTTTGCATCTGTGGACCTCAAATTCCTCATCTAAAAAAATTAGAGGTTTTCATGGACACACGGAGGGGAACATCACACACTGGGGCCTGTCGGGGGGTAGGGGGAAGGGGAGGGAGAGCATTAAGACAAATATCTAATACATGCAGGGCTTAAAACCTGGATGATGGGTTAATAGGTGCATCAACCCACCATGGCACATGTATACCTATGTAATAAACCTGCATGTTCTGCACATGTATCCCAGAACTTAAAATTTAAAAAATAAATTAGAGGTTTTTTTCTCTTTTTCCACTTATTACCTACTACACTTTCAATAGGAGGTTGCACATATGGTTTTATTAAAAGCTAAATCAAAATAAAAACACAGTTTATCTTGACTCAACAAGACAGATATACTCAATGAACGCACTTTCCAGAGACACATAAGGGAATTCAAAAAGGGAGAACAAGGTGTCATTGACTTTAGTTCATATTACAGCTAGGATGTAATTCAGAATTGTCTGTTTAAAAGCACATTGTTCTTTGAGACTCTGTGGGTGTTGGATCTGACAAATGTTGTTGCTTTTTCTTTTTTTCTACCAAGGAAAAAGATAATATCTACTCCAACTAATCAAAAAACATTTGCATCCCTTGCTGCTTAGTTTTGAGCTAGAGCCAAAGATTCTTAAAGCTTCTTTTTCATAGCATCTAGCTCCTTTTGGTGAAATACTGCAGTGGTCAGACACTGGCTCAGACCTAATCCATGAACAGATTCTTGTTCCTCTGCTATGCCTCCAGTATCTTCATCCTGGTGTCAGGAAATGCTTCACAGGCATCCAGTATGTCAACACATCAACACAGTATGGTATTGAGGCCCTAACAGACTATAAACAATGGCTAAGCTTACTAGGGCAGAATGAGGACAGAATCCCTTTCTTAGTTCCCACCCTAATCCCACACAGCTCATCCAGTACAGACTTGTAGCGTGTTCATTCCAGATAGAAAAGGGAATCTGAAGGCAGCCCATTTTCCCAGCACCATTAACTTCCTGTTTTATGTATAGGGGACTAGAAACAGAAGAGAACGTGAGAAGATGATATCTGTAATCTAGCGTAGTAAAGATTTTCTATTATCTATGATGGGGGTTCTGGATTCTGCGTGAGCACTTGGATTTTTGTTATAGATCTTTTGTACTCTGTGATTTTCATTCATATATGTCACATAGTTTCTACTCAATGGGGAAAGATTGCTTGGGGCATGTAATCCTTGTGAGTCTGTGGAAGAAATTAGAGAAACATTTATACTAAGTTGCTGTTCAAATTTTGGTCTTATCTCCTATCCTCCACTTGGCTGCTACTGTAGAAATAGTTGATTCATATTTGAAAGCCATGGAATGTAAAATCAGAAGGCTTAGGCTCTTGTCCCGGCTCCATCTATATGTGACTTTGGCAAGTCAATTGACCACCCTCAATCTGGGGATGCTCATCTGAAAATGGTAAACCATAGTGAGCTTTGAATGCGATGACAAAAATGTTCTGCAGATTTCAAAAATGCAGCAGTCATGTGAAGTGGTGTCAGGATTTCACAATTTTACATTAGATTGTTCTGACCAGAACTTCCCAGCCTTGGACCTGCATCAATAGGTGCCTTTCCAAAACTGAAATACACAGAGGAAAAAGTGAAACTCATCTTTTCATTACTCATTGACTGCTATCTTTTATATGGCTTCCAGGACATATAAATGGTTTATCTGGTGAGGTAATTATGTCTTTAGTCAATGGCCAGAGCCCAAAACAAATATCTTTACTGCCTTTCTGAGATATTCTTGTAAAAGACAAGAGTTGATGCCATGAGGGATGCATTTCTATTCAGAAAGGAAAAAAAGAACTTCCACTTGACCCCTGAGCCCACTGTCTTCCAGATAACACATGGAGGGTCGCTTACCTCCTTAGTGGAATGAATGTTACCTAGTTTTAGGAGATCAGCCTGTCCTCAGTGGAGGGAAGCAGGGAAGATGTACACAGTTCTCTAATTTACTTATCTTCCTACCATTGAACTTTGTGTCTTTGAAACCAGTTTTGTAACTTGACTTCTTTATTATTCTTAGATCATCATTGGAAGAGAAGAAAAGAACTGTAAGAGTAGAAAAGAAAAGCTAAAGAGCACTATAAATATAAATATACTGACTTTAATTTCCAGCATGTCATCTTCCTTCTGGATCTACTACTGCTACGTAGGTCCTGGTTTTCTTCCACGAGGCAGAAAGGTCCCTAGGACAGGGAACACTTTCCTGAACATTTAAACACCTAAGTGTTGTCCTGTTTTCCTGCCTGTGGCCTATGAGTAGTCAATAACTGTATGAGGACTCTGCCTCTACACAGAATTCTAATGGCACAAATGATTTTCCCATTTAGGAGCATGAGTCACCTGACTAGTCAAAGTGATGTGGCCACCATATGATGGACATTTCTGAACATAAGCAATAACCTCACATTAGCCCCATTTCATCCAAGCAATGCCCTCATAGAACAAGGGATGGGTTGTTCTTAGACAAAGAGACAAAGATATAGCTGGAGCCAGTGAGAGGAAATCTAGCATGGGTGATTTAGTCACCAAGTTACAATCTATTTTATGCCTAGCATGCTTTTAAATTTTCGAATACTTCTTCAGTGTTCAAATCATGTTCTGTGATCAACATGAACTCTAAATTGTGACCAAGGATGTAATATATCTCCATTTGCTGATAAATAGTATGAGGTTCATAGAGCTTCAGTGCCATATCATAACCAGAATGTATACATAACCTTCTGTCACTGGATTTTAAACATTTTCTCTGAAACCACAATGTCCCAATTTCTAGATCAACTTATTCTTACAGAATTTATTAATATTTCTCACTCACCTTGAGAACTCACCAAAGTTTGTGGACAAAAACAAAATAACTCCACCCTAAGGACGGAAAAATAACATCTTAAAGCATAGGAGAAACAAAATTTTATTCATTGTATTACATATTACCCTTCATAATCTCTGTCCAATGAGAGGTTAGTGAGTAGTCCAACACAACATACATCCATGGTCAAATGATTTTTCAGTCTTATGTTGGCCCACTATATAGATATCAAGCTAATTGAATCCAATGAAAACCCTAGATGATCTAATAAGACATGCATTCTACACTGATTAAAATTTTAAGGGTCCATTGGTCTGGGGCATGTCAGCAATCTCCTCTGACAAATGAATTTCTCTACCTTGTACTTCTTATCACCTTCGATTAGCCTTTTTAGATTTTAGAAGTGACAGATACTGCACTCAGGAAGACTACCATACCATGTTATTGGGTAACATGGCAAGCTGCTAGTTTGAAGGCTACTCTGCCTCTTGAGCAATATGATCTAGCATATCTGATAGTTTAAAATGTATCTGTGCTGGATAAGAATGCTGTAAGAATTCCCTAAAAAGCCCCAGTAAGAAAGTCACAATGCAGACCTGTAGTTTCAGAGCAGAGCCATGCTTCCTATAGTAGAAAACAAGTTTTCTTTTGCAATACGTCTCCTGATGTGCTAACAGAGATTGAAGCACCTGGACATGGAATATCAAATGACTATGTAACACTCAGCTGCCCATGATGACCTAGGTGTTATTCGATCTGTCAAGTCCTAACATTGAGTATGCACAGCAGCAAATCCATCATGCCATAGAAGTAATGCATTTGAGAGAAGACTCAAATGGCTATGAAAGGCATTAATAAGAGCATAAACAGATGGTCCAGGTTTCTATCGCACCTAAGTCTGCTACACCACTGTGGGAACTATAAAATGTCCAATTGGCCAGAAGCAGAGACTTAAACAGCATTCCTCAAAGGGAGCAGCCGGCAATATGATGACTTTAGAATGGGCAGCCATTTTTCTTTAGATCATTCAATCCATACTTTATATATGGGTTTTTCTTACTAAATGCCTTATTCGTAAGTGTGTTCTGCCACATAATATTGCCTTGGGGTAAAGTATACTTTTATTAACAAGATTCAACAGTGGGCCCACGACCACATACAAAATCACACAGAAGCAGCTGGACTGATAGAATAATAGAACAGTTTGTTGATGGTTCAGCTAATGCACAGCTGAGGGACAACCAGCTGCCTTCAGGATGTGTTAAACACCAGAGCACTGCCTGAGAGGGAGGAGAATCTGAAATAGGTAGTAGAGGAAGGATCTAATGAATACCTACAGTCTTAGAACCAACTCATGAGCAGGCACTGGAGCTTTTTGTAGTATTTTATCACCTTAGGCCTCCAGGAGATAACTAGGTAAGGTATTGAAGGTGGTAAAGTGGTCTTGAATCTGATTGGACTTGTAATTTTCCTTTTTTGGAAGGAATGAAGTTGTCTTTATTCTCTCTGAAAAAAATTGATAAATAAATTTTAAAATGTGTCTCATAATGTAGTATAGCAGCCAGACAAACTCTATTGGAGAGCTAGAGCTGTGGTTCAGCAAAGCGTCTACTCTGTTAAATACAGCCAATTGTTCCACCTTGGATGTCTTTGACCACCTCATTTTTCTATAATCAGACACCACCTGCCTCCCATATGGAACCACTGCCATTTGTTCCAGCACTCTTAAGCCTCAGGTTGAACTTTATTCATATATTCATACCATGTGTCCTTCTTTGGACTTAGGTGAAACATCACACTAGGGACATGGGATCTACCCTACTGAGTGGCCACTAAAGGGATCAGAAGATATGACTAGGAAGTTTAAAAGAACGAGGCCTCTATGGTGCAAATCCTGACCAATGTAAAGCAGAAGATGAGAGGGATCCAGGCATATAAATCTTTCTTCCTTTCCTGTGGACTACTCTGAGATGAGTTTTCTATGTAGCCCCTCCAGATAAAGTTCTTTGTGCTAGAAGATATTCCTTGCGAACATCCAGTGGTTTTTATTTGAGTCTTATAGTAAGGATGTGGCCAGCAGTGTAACTCAGAGAATTTCATCTTTACTTGCTTTACTTTTATTTTTCTTTTGCATATCAATATAGCCTATTTCCAAAAGTAGTGTCAGTGGTTTTATCCTTGCTCTGAGCTTTGCTTTTAGACGCTCTAGGTTAAGAGCATATCTCAGTTACTCCTAGGCTGTGGTACCTCGCACAGTAACAGGCACATTGTACTCCTCAATAAATTTGGAAATACTAAGTTAAATTAAATACTGAAGTAAAATATGACAGCTATTATCAGGGACGTTGGCATTTGCAATTTGTGTCTCAATGTCAGATGAAAGGCTAGCATTCATAATAGGAGAGGAAGTATTATTTGGAAGCAAGTTCCCTTTCCTGTACTTTGAAATAATAGTCCTAAGACCAGATCCATTTCAAGTAGCCAAAGCTGAGGATTGTTCTGGATAGACTTGGGCAGCTTAGGGGTTTATTTCCTCAGCCCCTCTCTGGGAAAATCATGCACTCAAGCAAATGACTGACTCTCCTCTAAAACTTGCTGGAAAAATTCCCTTTCCTCAAGCCAGTCGTGAAAAGTCTCCCAGTCACCTCTTCTCTTGATTTACTGTGATTGACTTCTTCATATTCCAGTCTTTTCTTAAAAAAAAAAATTTTTTTTTTATAAACACACATATACACACACCACCCGTTATAAACCCCTTAACGTAAAGTCCTGTTAGTCCGTAAAGGTCTCTGCAAGTCAATTTTCTTATCTAATTAGGGGGCAGAGTGACAGCTAGCTTGAGGCTATGTTACGCTTAACCCACCACAAAGGGTATGTATGAGAAATAATCTAACAGCTATGCATGGCTAGGTGGACACTTGTTATCTCATGCTCAATTTCCTTCTGTAACAGAGAAGCTCTATGAGTAGTTTGCCAAAACAAGAAAGTTGGTATGTGATATCTATTTTTTGAGGTTAGATTTTTATCATAAAAATGACACAGATGAGTTCTTTATAATCAGGGTAAAATATGTCAATGTTCTAAACATATCTTCATAATGATTCTATGTTTTTGTTACTACCTTTGTGATCAGCTCTATGGAAAATTGTCATGGATATTGTCAGTCCTTTAGTGCTATCTCATACAATTTGATAGTTTCTTCTCAAGGTACCTAGCCACTTTAGACCACACTGGTGACAGTTTAGAAAACAAATGCATGGCACTTTCATGACTTGTGTGAAAGTCAACTAAATATGGCCTGAGAAGGATTCCTCACTTCTATATTTGAGTCCTTGTGAACAAAATGTACCCTAACTTAATAGACAGACAAGATTGAAAACCTAACTTAGGAGTATGTGTCCGTAACAATAGCTGAATCTTGGCAAATCCCAGCAGCCATACTTCAACCACTCATTTATTGCTGAGTGTTCAAACTGTGTTCAAATAAGGCAAACACCAATCTCAGTCTGTAACCAATCCAGTTGTTTTTGCACCTCACTTCTGATTTCTGTACATCACTTCCTTTGTTTTTGTTTGTTTGTTTGTTTTGTCCATATATTTGTTCTGATCATGAGGCATCCCTGGGGTCTCTCTGAATCTGCTGTGATTCTAGAGGCTGCCTGATCTGTGAATTTTTTTTTTGTCTTGCTCAATTAAACTCCATTAAACTTAATTTGTCTGAAGTTTTCTTTTAACACTTGTTACTTAATAGCTGGGCCATCTTTCTTAATTTCAATTAATCTATGAAACAATTGGTAAATTCTTATTAGCTTTAGAATTATTGAACTTTATCTATGATTTATTCAATTTCCATAATGAGACTGCTGTCTTAGCTCATAAGACATTTATAATAAAATATTACTTCAGTTCAGTCTCAAGTTTTATCACAATTGTAACAGTTCAATAAAGGGATATATTAATTATAGTCATGCAACTCAACAGGTATTAATTATAGTCATGCAACTCAACAGGTGCTCCACAGACTGGCCACAGCAGCATTACCTGGGATGTTATGTGAAATGCAAATCTCAGTACCAATCCGGGTCTACTAAGTTGGAATCTGCAATTTAACAAGATATCCCAATGTTCTGACACACATTAGAATTTGGACTTGAAGGCTGTCCCTGAGGAGATCTTCCAGGTCTGAAGTCAAGGTTCACTACAAGCCATTCCTTTCATAGCAATGAGGTTAACTCACAGAAACATCTCCCTTGGTGCCAAACTGAATACCTAGAGGGCATGAGGTGCTTGCAGGGAGATTAGAGTTTCTCAGCTGCAACTGCCAACGAACAGATTGTTTTAACTGCTATTGATGACTCAATCCCCTCCTCCACAGTTGACTTGATAACTGCACATTTTTGCGTCTATGAGAAAGGTTGATGGCTATATATAAGTCTGCATTTTAGCCAATTCTCAGCCTTCCTATGTGTATAATGCCTATTTGGTTGCCACTTTAGAAGCTTTCCTTACATAGCATCCAAAGGTAACATTACATCACAAGGAAATGTAGCCTATTTACTGAACTAAACCAATATTTTCATTACAAACCATTTATAAATAAATATAGTCATAATATAATAAACAACATTGACTTTTATAGCTGTACCAAAGAGTAGATCTTTCTCAGCTCTCAAATTTAAGACATTCTCAAATTACCTAGAGAATAAATAAAAAGTGTTGGTTGAAAGATAATTCAGGAATACAGGCTAGCCAGCTTACTTTGTTTGGGATTATTTGGCAAGTAACCCTTTTGAAATCAAGGATCGTATTTTATTTCTCCCACCATACATCAGTCAAAATTAGATTTCTAAAAATTCACTGTGGAAAAAAACTATTGGAAACCTAGATTTCAGGTTTGGAATTAAACATAAGTGAACAGACTTTTGTACAGAGGCATATTTCATTTATAATTAAAAGGTTCAAATAAAATCCCTTCAGGTTTTGATAATTTAGCTACTAAAACTTATTGATTTCTTAGGTAATATTTCAGATTAAAGTAGAAATACTTACCCTCACCAGACACTTATTGTCAGCCTTTGTCCTTTCCCCAACCTGTGCTCTATGCATTGAGTAACCATCCAGTTGCAGATTGCCCCCCTTTTGTTGTAAACCCAATAAGAAGCCAACTACAATGACACTCCTCCCACTCTGAATCTGGATATGATCTGTGATTCATTCTAATTAATAGAATATTGTGGGCACAGCACTAGATTGGCTTTCAGACCAATTCTTGAATATTGGCAACTCTGCTTCCTTGGAGCATTCTCTGTTGGAGCCCTAAGACCACCATACTAGAAATGTACAGAGTCATATGGAAAGAGAGGGAGAGAAAGAGGGAGAGAGAGAGAGAAAGAGAGAGAGAGAGGGAGGGAGGGAGAGAGACGGAGAAGGGGAGAAGGAGAGAGGGATAGAGAGAGGGAGGGAGGGAGAGAGATGGAGAAGGGGAGAGGGAGAGAGGGATAGAGAGAGGGAGAGAGAGAGAGATCTCACCAGATCCCAGCTGTTCTAGCCATCCTAGCCCAGCACCAGATGTGTTTAAGAAGCCACTAAATGACTCAAGCCCCAGCTGCAACCTCACTACATCTCCATGGGAAATATGGGAAACACCAAATGAGAAATATCCATCTGAGCCCCCAACCCCTCCAGAACCAGGAGAGATTAAACTACATTGTTGCTTTACGCCACTGCATTCTGTGATGGCTTGTTACATTGCAATAGATATCTGGAATCATTGGCCTATGTCTAAAGGCCGAAACTCTTGGTGGTAATTGATTCTTCACATTTCAACGTTGACATGAGTTGTAAGCCTCCTGAAACTTCGCGGATAGTCCATTCTATCTGGATGGAGATGATCAGATGCAGCCTTAGCAATGAGTAGGAAGAAATTTGGGGGAAATCGTCCAATAACTGCATAGGAAAGCTGTGTGAAGACTGCTCCAACCCCCTCCCTAGTACCAGAAAGAAGATAAGAAAAGAGATATTGGGTGCCCACGAAACCAAAACCTTATTGACTTTCCTATTTAGTGAAGATGTTTTGAAATCTATTTTATGACAACAGTAAACATAACAAACAAGATCCCACTCCTCGTAGAAGACATAGGGAACTAGACTGAAAATATACCAGTAACCAAACACATACATAAATAAAATAAGTATAGCTTGTGACTTGTTAACAATTAACAGTGTGCCATTTATCAAGATGGTGAAGACTTAAAAAGAAAGATTTGGGCAAGAGTATCATGTAATATAGCTGACCTCTTCTTTTGTAAACTGTCTTCAAAGTCAGTTATCATCCATACAGTCCTTAATCCTTAGTTTGCAATCTCACCTTATTTTTGACCTAAAATGATATTAGCCAGGTCATCGGCCTATCTTTATGCTGAGATACTTTGAATCTATTTCCAAGTATGATACATACCATTAAAAATGATGTTTACATTATGAGCCTGTTAAAAATAACATTGTTTGGAGTCTAAGACAATTTTGTGAGAAGACTCACAGTTTATTTGGAGTAATGGCCACAGTATTTGATTGAATACCTTACTACATACTATATACTTAAGGGTATATATTTAAATTGACAAAGTTAATTAGAATTTCTAGGTACACCTCATTATTCTGCCTTTAGGAGGCAGATCATATAGTCTTCTCTTTTTCGTGGTTTCATTTTCCAGTTTCAGTTATCTGTGGTTGACTGCTGTCCAAAAATATTATAGTGTTTTGAGAGCTAGAGAGAGATGACCTTCACATAACTTTCATTACAGCATATTGTTATAATTGTTCGATTTTGTTATTGTTGTTAATCTCTTATTGTGTTCAATTTATAAATGAAACTTTATCATAGGTATGCTTGTATAGGGAAAAACATAGTATATATAGGGTTCAGTATTATCCTCAGATTTAGGCACCCACTGGGAGTCTTGAAACATGAGTAAGGGGGAACTACTATCCTTCCTTCATTGACACTGAACCTGAAATTTTGTATATCAATTTATAGTCAAAGAAAACGGATACTGAAAATAATTAAGTTTTTATCTGAGCCCACTGACTGATGCCATGAAAATATGATTAGTAAATAAAGCTTCACATAATTAATTGTTTTGGTAGTAAATAATGCCAATGAGAAATATCTGGAGTAAGAAACTGGGCTCAGTTATATGTAAACCTGGTGAACTACCTTCATTCCCTATCCCAAAATATCAGGAGTTTGAGGGGCTTTACTGACCCTCCCCCAGAATAAATCTGCTTAACAAATAAGAAGGATGTATGTTGATTGGCCAATTGAAACTATAGGGTCTTTATTTCCAGAAACAGTGTTAAATCAGTAAATATGTATATTGCAAAGTATTTATATATATGTTACTCAATACCCTCATTTGGTAGATGAGAAAACTAAGGCACAGGGAGAAATTCTAATATGAATGTTAAGGTTAGAGTATACATCTTCTCAATAGTAATTCAATGATTTCTCTAGAATACTGCTTTGCACTTCATAAAAAGGAGAAAAATATTTAGAGGCTTAGTTGTATCTTTTATAAAGATTGCAAATTATCCCTGTGCATCTATTGTTTTGTGGGAGATTTTTGTGGTTAGGAGCAAGCCTGGGCCAAGAGCCACATTGCATGGCTGGATGGAAACCTGAAGTTATTTAGTTGCACCATTTTTAAGGTAAACAATCCATTCAAATATGTCTAAAAATTAGAGCACAGGATGGCATCTTGATGTGGATCTGACTACAGTAATGACCGTATCTCTGTGTGGGGTTAACAAGAAAATCTTTCTTTTATTCTTTCTACTTTTTTCAAAATAGTTCCTCACAGATGAGATGAGGAACTCATAGAGCCTAATTGCTGTGATTTCAGGTCACAAGGTTGACAAGCAAAAAGAGTTCTGAAGACCCTGACCTTTCAGGAAGTGTATCATATGTGAGGTAAAACTGGTGGATGGAGCTGAAATATAAGCCAATATGCCGTTAATTATTAATTTCAACATTGGAGGTGTGTAGGATAATTTTCAATTAGTTACGGTACTAGCTCACAAAGAGAGTTCTGATGGGAAGATGGAAAAGAGAAGGTCAGAACAACATTTGAGAACGATAAAATTGAAAGAAAAACTTAAAGACTAAGTTTAAGTAGGCTTTAGTGGGGTAAGTATTACTCATGTGACAGAGAAACACAATTCCACAAACCAGAAACCCCCCAAAAGTAATATTTAAAGAAATTATAATGGACATAAAAAAACATGAAACATAAGGGAAAAGCCTGATAAATGTAACCACATTAAAATTAAAAACAAAGGCTCTTGATCATCAAAAGATACCACAAAGAGTGAAAAATGCAAGCCATGAAGGAAGAAGATATTTGCAACAAATATAATTGACAGACATCTTATGTTCAGAATAAATAAAGAATTCCTATTTATGAAAAAGAAAGAGATGAAAATAAAATAGAGAAAAGACATAAATAGACATTTCTCAGATGAAGAAACAAAATTATCATAAGCATATGGAATGTTACTCAATCATCTTATCAGATAAATAAAAATTAAAACCACTAAGTTAATATTTTACTTAGACAAGATTAGTAAAATTATATAGGTATAAAATTAGGATGACGATGAGTATGTAGAGCAATGAAAACTATTACCCACCACCAGAATAATAGATTGGTGCAATCACTTTGGGGGAGAAAATAAAATTACCTAATAAATTTGAATATTTTCATGTCTTAATATACAACAATTTCTCCCTTTAGTGCATATTCTAGATAAACCTAAAACATGTGCTCTAAATCAGGAGACAAGCAGCAGAATATTTTCAGTGATAGTATTAATATTAGTAAAATACCGGGTAAAACCCTAAATGATCAGCCCAGCTGAATGAGTTAACTGTGATGTATTCATAAGACAAAATAGTAACCATGGGAAACAAGAATTGATCCATATTTATAGGGATGAGTCTAAAAATATAATGTTGGGTAAAAGAAGCATTATTAACCTATTCAAACAAGAGTAAAAACCAATCAAAACCTATCTATTAAATAGAGATACACAAGTAGATGGTAAAATGATAGAAGAAAGCAAGGAAAGAAAGCAAAATTCAGAAAATTCAGAGGAAAAAAAGATGGGTAAAAATTGGATACAAAACTGTTGGGTTAGTATTGGCTACTCAGTTGTTTATTTTGTTATAATTATTTAACCCATTCAAAATGTGCTCCATATATTAATGTTTGATACCTTTCAAATATAAAATTTCAGAAAAATTAGTAAGCTGGAGATGAGATAGGATAACAGAAGTAGTAGATTGGGAAGATGAAAGCAAACAAAGGAAAGGAAAGGAGAGGAGGGGAGGGGAAGGGAAGAGATGGGTGAGGGGAGAAAGGAGAAAGGAGGAGAGAGGAGGTAAGGAGAGGGGAGGAGAGGAGAGGAGGGGAGGGTAAGGGAAGAGATGGGTGAGGGGAGAAAGGAGGAGAGAGGAGGTGAGGAGGAGAGAAGAGACAGTAGGAGAAAGAAGGAGAAAAGAGGGGAGGGGAGGAGAGGGGAGAGATGATAGAGCGGGAGGGAGGTAGAAGGCAGGCAGGCAGGCAGGCAACTGTATGTCCCATACACCATTCTAGTAACTCTATTGTAGTTGCTGTTTCACAAGGAAGCACTGTCTTGGTCCAGCGGTTCCATTCAGCCTCATCCCATGCATTCCAGGTTAAAGACATTAATATTTCAAGAGCAACCACAGCAAAGAATTATACTCTCCACTGTTTCCAACCAGCCCATCATGATTAGCTTTACTGGTTAGAATATATGTATTTTACGTTCAGTATACCATACAGGAACAATTCTGACTAATGTTGCATTCCAAAGGAGACACAGGGATCAAAATTAATTTTGCCTACTCTGATGATCAGAATCTTGGTTGTATGTATTGGCAAAATGGGTTTGAATTTAAATTCAATGCTAATGAGTTGCATTATATTGGAGAGTTTGTTTAACATATATGAAGTAGATTCTTTGTCTGTAAATGGGAATAGTACTTCTAAACTCATCGTGCTGTTCTGAGAAAGCATATAAAACCACACAGCACTTTCATTATCTGGCGTACCTAAAAGACAGGTTTAAAGAAACTGTCAGATTCATTCCACTGGGACTTCATGTCTGTGTGCATGTGTGTGCGTGCGTGTGTGTGTGTGTGCAGAATATTTCATGAAGAAACTTTTTACTTTAGACTGAATGTCATATTATTGAGAATTTTACAAAGTTTGCTCTAGGATTATCCTAAGTATGTGTGTGTGTGTGTCTTTCTGGGTGAGGGGGTATGTATTCACAAAACAAAGTATAAAAAGCATATAGTAGTAACAATGTTAAATTTCTCAGCACTAAGAATTAAAACCCTGTCAATTTCTTCTACTTTTCACATTCTGCTGCATTCTTCTCTATCTCAACTGTTTTTGCATAGACAGACCTGTTTTCAGGTATTAGAGCACACATCAAGGATTGCAGACAATTCTCAATCCTTTAGTCTGCAATTGTTCAAAGTTCACTTCTCTGGTCTTTACTATTCTGGGATCTCTGTTTAAAAGTCACTCAATGTAAGAAGGTTGAGTCTGTCTTCAACATATTCATCAATAAGGCTGTGGTCAGTTACACACTATCACCAGGGAGTTGCATTGGTTTGCATCCTCCTGCACTGTTTTGCGCTCCCCGCTTCTGCATTACATCTTCATCTCTTAACAAGGATCTCTGCATTCTGTCTTTGAGCCAAGACAGCCAGTTGAGGTTTATATCGATTATTTTAGGCAGGAAGAACATATAAGAGAATGCCCATTACAGAGATGCCTGAATTAAATATGAACACCCATTAAAACCTGATGATTTTATCCATAAATATTTTATATTAATAGTAGTAGAATAAAAGCAAATATAATTTAGAATAGCCCAAGGGTCATTTTTTTTTTGTCAAATAAAGACAAAAGATTAAATTTAATTAAACCCTATAAACTGTTCATTAACCTGTCTCCTGTGTTTGGCACAGTGTCTGGTATGTGGTGTCTTATAAGACAGCTACTCAACAATATTTGTTTGAATTAATGCATTAATGAGTGAATAAAACTGACACGTATGTCAATGGCAAAAGAAACATTTTGTGGCCAGGTGCTGTGGCTCATGCCTGTAATCCCAGCACTTTGGGAGGCCGAGGCATGTGGATCACCTGAGGTCAGGAGTTCCAGACCAGTCATGGCCAACATGATGAAACACTGTCTCTACTAAAAATACAAAAATTAACTAGGCATGTTGGCATGCACCTGTAAGCCTCAGGCAGGAGAATCACTTGAGCCCAGGAGGCAGAGGCTACAGTGAGCTGAGATCGCGCCACTGCTCTTAAGCCTGGGCAACAGAGCAAGACTCTGTCTCAAAAAACACACACAAAAAATTTTGTTCTAAGCCTTGACATGACCCTAAAAACCCTAATTATTACTCAGAAAATATATGATTCCCTAGGAATTATCAAGATAATATTTTAAATAAACTTTTAATTTTAGAGTAGCTTTCAATTTACTGAAAAGTTGTGAAGATAGTCCAGAGTTTTCATAAACCATGCACTGTTTTCCTTATTGTAAACATCTTACATAACTAAAGTATCTTTGTCACAACCAATGAATATTGATGTATTATTATCAACTAAAATTAACACAATTTGGATTTCCTTAACTTTTAACTAAGGTGTTCCAAAATCCTACCAAATGGCTCCTTCTGCTAAGTGACACAAATCACTTTGATCTCCATTCCATTGGCCAAAGCAAGCTCTGCAGCCATACCTTACTCTAGGAAGACAAGGAACTGCAATTCTATGAAGATTGTGGAAAGATTTTTCATATATATATATATATATGTCTCTATATATGTCTCTATATATAGTCTATATATGTCTATATATATAGACATATATAGACTATATATAGAGACATATATAGAGACATATATATATATATGTCAATAGTACTAGATGATTACTAAATTTAATAGTTCACAAATGTACTGCATCTTTGCAGTTCACATAATTGTTCAAGAATATTTATCATCTTTCATCCTAATGTCAGAGATAAAAGTTGAAGGGATTTTAGAAATTAAAGATCCCAAGGTTAAATAACTTGTCCAGAGTTACACAGCCAGCAAATGCCCAGCTAAAATCTAAACCCAAAACTTTTGACAATAAAAAATCTTCTGATAAAAAATCTTCTTCCCACTAAACCACAAATGTCTCCTGTCTTTATTTGCTACTTTTGTTCTCACTGGCCCAGCCGGAGGAAATCTAAGGACCAAGAAAAGGTGTCAGCAAACTTTTCTGTAAAGAGCTAGATAGGAAATTTTTGAGGTTGTGTAGGTTACTTGGTCTCTGTTAAAACTGCTCAATTCTGCCATTGTAGAGCAACAGCAGCCATACAACATACATGAATAAATGGATGTGGCTGTGTTCCAATAAAAATTTATAGATAAAAGCATAGGGTGGGCTAGATTTGGAGCATGAGCTATAGTTTGCCAAGTGTAACTTTAGAAACTGGAGTAACTTATATAACAGTTTATGATATATTGACAAACATAGGTTAAAATATATACAGCTGAAAAGTCATTGATTTTTCATATCCAATCTTTTAAAAAACCATTGTTTTTCAATGTTCTTTAAGTACTTATGATTGCATCATGAAAATTTCTCTATTCTGGCCAGGTGCGGTGGCTCACGCCTGTAATCCCAGCACTTTGGGAGAACGAGGAGGTCAGATCACTTGAGGTCAGGAGTTCGAGACAAGCCTGACCAACATGGTGAAACCCAGTCTCTCCTAAAAATACAAAATTAGCCGGGCATGGTGGCACATGCCTGTAATCCTGGCTATTCTGGAGGCTGAGGCAGGATAATCACTTGAACTGGGGAGGCAGAGGTTTCAGCGAGCCAAGGTCGCGCCATTGCACTGCAGCCTGGGCAATAAGAGCAAAACCCCATCTCAAAAAAAAAAAAAAAAAAAAATCCCTATTCTTTGATAATCTCTTCTTAACACCATTCTATATCTCACTGCAGCTTTTAATTATCTCTGGCCTACCTGTCAGGCCTCTGAGCCCAAGCTAAGCCATCATATCCCCTGTGACCTGCACGTACACATCCAGACGGCCTGAAGCAACTGAAGATCCACAAAAGAAGTGAAAATAGCTTTAACTGATGACATTCCACCATTGTGATTTGTTTCTGCCTCACCCTAACTGATCAATGTGCTTTGTAATCTCCCCACCCTTAAGAAGGTTCTTTGTAATTCTCCCCACCACCTCCTGCCTGCAAAACATTGCTCCTAACTCCACCGCCTATCCCCAAAACCTATAAGAACTAATGATAATCCTACCACCCTTTGCTGACTCTCTTTTCGGACTCAGCGCGCCTGCACCCAGGTGAAAGAAACAGCCTTGTTGCTCACACAAAGCCTGTTTGGTGGTCTCTTCACATGGACACGCGTGACACTACCAGGATTACCTACCTCTCCCTTGAAGCCATAATTAGGGACATAGGAAACTGAAGTAAAAGAGATACAGGAACAGTGAGTCACAGTCAATTTAATCTATGGAGGGTTAGCAAAGCACATACTGAAGATTCAAAAAAAAAAAAAAATTCAGCTTTTCTTTTTGCTTTACAATGCTCTTTGCGCTTTTGCTAGTTTATCCCATGAGAAAAAGTCACACTAACACTTTGAAAAAAAACTTCCAACATTTTCTCTTTTTTTAAAATGTGATTTTTAAAAAACATATAGATAGGGTTTCAGAGGATCATGGCAGATGGAAGGCAGGACTAGATTGCAGCTCCAGACAGAGCAGCTTGCGGAGGCTTGCATTGTGAATTTTAGCTCTAGATTGAGTGCAAGAACAAACCAGCAATCCTGAGAGGACCCACAGACCCTCTGAAGAAAGCAAGCTGCTCCTGCAGGACCGAGGAGACACCCCAAATACTGTGAGTGCCCCAACTGCAGACGTGGGAAAGGTAGACCCTCTTCTCCCAAACACACACGCCCACTGGAGAAGCTGAAGGTCTGTTTGTGGGAGCTTTCCAACTTTACCTGGAGCTGAGTCAAGTTAGAAAGCTGAATGAAATACAGGGGTAGAGGAAGCAGCAGAAAGGCCCTGGGAGCTTGCTTGGCCCCCCGAGCAGCCCATTTCTGCTGGCACCACAGGGATCCATTGGGAGGGTGGCCAGAGGAGCAGGGGGTAAAACTCCACAGAGAGAAGGAATTTTCTAGCTGAACTTTGTGGCAATTTGAACAGGATGAGAAGGAAAGTACATGCATATGAAAGTATTTTGAAGCCGTAATTCGTGCCTTGGGGGAGGGCACGAATCAGGTGTGCAGACTACAAAGGAGGGGGAAGAACTAAAGCCCTTTTCTCTCGCAGCTGAGAGGAGGACAGCCTCGGGCAAGTTTTCAAGCCTGTCTCGTCCTCTGCATGGAAATACTCTGGGCTGTTGAGAAGAGGGCACGGTGGAAGTAAGGCCCTTCGGTGTGTGTGGGAGCAGGGTGAGGCCTGTGACTGCCAGCTTAACCCCACTTCCCTGACAACCTGCATGACTCAGCAGAGACAGCCATAATCCTCCTAGGTACACACCTCCAGTGACCTGGGAATCTTACCCCCATCCCCCACAGCAGCCACAGCAAGACCCACCCAAGGAGAGTCTGAGCTCAGACATGCCTAGCCCTGCCCCCACCTGATGGTCCTTACCTATCCACCTGGTAGCAAAATACAAGAGGCATTTAATCTTGGGAGTTCTAGGGCCCCACCCACTGCTGGTCCCTCTCCAAGTTACTACAGCTGATGCTTTCTGGAAAGTGCCACGTCCTGGAAGGAGGCCAACCGGCACAAAAATAGAGCATTAAGCCACCAAAGCTAAGGACCCTCACAGAGTCCATTGCACCATCTGCCACCTCCACTGAACAGGCACTGGTGTCCATGGCTGAGAGACCCATAGACAGTTCACATCACAGGATTCTGTGCAGACAACCCCCAGTACCAGCCTGGAGCCGGTGCCTCTAGCAAAACAAAATATTTTCATAGTGATTAATGAATAGGTCAATATTCTCATTTTAGTTTCTTTGGTTCAATCAAGGATGTATTTTAACTTCTTTTTCTATTTTGACAATTGTTTAAACGGCTGAATGGAACCTCACTAGAACTTGGTTTCAAATCTAGCTATAAGAATTTGAATTAAAATTGGCCTCAAGTTATTTTTAGTTCCTCCCATCAAGAAGTCTATTTCTCCAACCTGTGACTTTCTTCTGACCATGTAATATGCCTTGACCAGTAGAATACAGAAGTGATTTTGTGCAACTTCTCAGCAGGGCCTTGAGAGGCCTTGAAGCTTCTGTATTTGCATTAGTGAAACAATGAGACCATGTGGACACAGCAGTCTCCACAATAATCAGCATCCATTATCAGACACGTGAGTGAAGTTTTCTTGGACCATTCAACCCCAGGCAAGCAGCTAGATAACTGTAGCCCCAGGTGACCCCAGCAGAAGAACCAACCAGCTAAGCCCAACCTACTGAATATGAGATGTGATAAAAAATATACATATATTTTAAGCCATTTATTTCTAATGATACGTTATACAACAATAGGCAATTATTAAATGGAGTTCACATAAATTTTAGAAACACCCTCAGTGGAATAGTTGCCATAAAAATACCTATTTACCTCAATGCTTAGATATAGTTTAGCTACATACTGATAATGGCATCTGAGCCAATGTTTTGGTTGAACTGTCTTAATTGAAAAATACAAGACTATGATTTTATAATCAGGTAAAAAGCACAGATTATAGAACTGGAGGGCAAAGTGTTTTACTAGTTTCTGAGACCAAGAACTAGAAATGGAGCAATTTTTGAGCTCAATTTACCCATATGAAATTATGAATTTTTTTACTCCCTTCAAAGGCAGACAGAACCTAAGGTGGTATTTATGAATTCCGTCTTTTGTTCACAGTTTCATGCAATCCCCTCTCCTTGACTTGGTGGGGTGGGGGAGGCACTGTGATTTCATCTAATCAATACAATATGGCAAAGGGGATGTATTATCCTACCCATGATTATGTTAAAATATATGAAACTTCATTTTGCTAGCCACTGGCCCTAGAGACTCTCCTTGCTAGATTGCGGTTCTCTGTGTGGACAGGTCAGGTCCTCCATAATACAAAACTTTCTGTAGATCTTTTTTTAATTTACATTTTCCAGCATAATCTTTAATGGTCTGTATAACTTATCTGTCTTTTGGCCCTCCATAATGGTTTGGCAACTCAGATTCAAGTTATAGAAATACCCTTCAGCAATAGATTTAAGTATCTTTGTTTTCAGTGCCAAAACTCAATTGTTGAGTAACATTTCTAGGACTGTGGCTTATCTATCAACCAAAATACTTTTTCTCTGTTGCCATAGATCTCATGCCAACACGGTAAAGTTCTCAAAATCCTCTGAATGCTTTGATTGATTTTAATTACAGTGAGGTCTATTGACATGAAGCTACATATCATTTCCAACAGCAGCATGTTGCCAAATAATAGCAGATATCTCTGAGATCCCAGGATGAGCGGCTTCCAAAAGCACGGCTCATTCAGTAGACTTTTTCTCAATCAACACCTACTCAGGGAGCCTCTTATTGTATCATATTTGAAGATATTCTTCCATTCTCTAGCTCACTTCATTCTCTTCACTGAGTGGCATATCTTTAGCCTTCTGATTTTTTTTTTCCAGTTGTGAAATTCTTCTGATTTTTTTTTTTTTTTTTTTTGAGATTAAGATAACTTACGTATGCTCATCAAGAATATTGGCCTGGAGTTTTGTTTTTTTGTTGTGTCTCTGCTAGGTTTTGGAATCAAGATAACACTGGCCTCAAAGAATGAATTAGGGAGGAGTCTCTCCTCCTCAATTTTTTGGAATAGTTTCACTAGGGATGGTACCAGCTCTTCTTTACACATCTGGTAGAATTTGGCTGTGAATCTGTCTGGTCCTGAGGTTTTTTTTGGTTGGTAGGCTTTTTACCACTAATTCAATTTTGGGACTTGTTACTGGCCTGTTGATAGATTCAGTTTCTTCCTGGTCCAATCTTGGGAGGTTGTATAGTGTCCAGGAATTTATCCATTTCTGCTAGGATTCTTGTTTATGTGAATAGAGGTGTTAATAGTAGTCTCTGAGGATTTTTAAATATTTCTGTGGGGTTGATGGTAACATGTCCTTTGTCATTTCTGATTGTATTTATATGGATCGTCTATCTTTTTTTATTAGTCTAGCTAGCAGTCTCTCAATCTTATTTATTCTCTCAAAAAAAAACAACTCCTGGATCCATTGATCTCTTGTATGTTTTTTTGCATCTCAATTTCTTTCAGTTGAGCTCTGAATTAGGTTGTTTCTTGTCTTCTGGGGTTGGTTTGCTCTTGTTTCTCTAGTTCTTGTAGGTATGGTGTTAGGTTGTTAATTTGAGATGTTTGTAATTTTTTAATGTGGACATTTAGAGTTATAAACTCTGCTCTTAACACTGTATTAGCTGTGTCCCAGAGATTCTGGTATTTTGTATCTTTATTCTCATTAGTTTCAAAAATATTCTGTTTTATTCCTTAATTTAATTGTTTACCCAAAAGTCATTCAGGAGAAGGTTGTTTAATTCCATGTAATGGAATGGTTTTGAGCAATTTTCTTAGTGTCGATTTTAGTTTTTATTGTGCTGTGGTCTGACAGTATGTTTGGTATAATTTTGGTTGTTTTGAATTTACCAAGAATTGTTTCATGGCCAGTTGTGTGTTCGAGTTTACAGTATGTAGATGCAAGTTTGTTTCAATATAGGCAAATCAATAGATGTGATTCACCACATAAACAGAACTACAAAAAAAACCATGTGATCATCTCAATAGATGGCAGAAAAGGCTTTCAATAAGATTCAATATCCCTTCATGTTAAAAACCCTCAACAAACTAGGCATTGAAGGAACATATCTCAAAATAATAAGAGCCATCTGTGGCAAACCCACAGCCAACATCATACTGAATGGGCATTGCCCTTGAGAATCAGCACAAGACAAACATGCCCACTCTTACCACTCCTACTGAACATAGTCCTGGAAGTCCTAGCAAGAGCAGTAAGGCAAGAGAAAGGAATAAAAGGCATCCAAATAGGAAGACAGGAAGTCAAATTATCTCTGCAGACAATATGATTCAACACCTAGAAAACCCCATAGTCTCTGCCAAAAACTCCTAGATCTGATAAATAATTTCAGCCAAGTTTCAAGATACAAAATCAATGTACAAAAAGCAGTAGCATTTCTATACAATAATAATGTCGAAACTGAGAGTCAAATCAAAAATGCAATTCCATTCAAACTTGCCATAAAAAGAATAAAATATCTAGGAATACAGCTAACCAGGGAGGTGAAAGATCTCTAAAATGAGAATCATAAAACACTGCTCAAAGAAATAAGAGATAATACAAACAAGAAAAAGCATTCCAAGCTCATGGATAGGAAAAAGAAATATTGTTAAAACAGTCATACTGCCCAAAGCAATTTACAGATTCAGTGTTATTCCTATCAAACTAACAATGATATTTTTCACATAATTAGGAAAAACCATTTTAAAATGAATATGGAACAAAAAAAAGAGCTCAAATAGCCAAGGAAATCCTAAGGGGGAAACCAACCAACAAACAAACAGAAAAGCTGGAGGCATCACGTTACCTGAATTCAAACTATATTACAAGGCTATAGTAACCAAAACACCACGGTACTGTTACAAAAACAGACACATAGACCAGTGAAACAGAATAGAGAGCCTAGAATTAATGCCAAAACACCTACAACCATGTGATCTTTGACATAGTCAACAAAAACAAGCAATGGGGAAAGGACCGCCTATCAATAAATGCTGCTGGGATAACTGGCCAGCCATATACAGAAGACTGAAGCTGCACCCCTTCCTTACATTATATACAAAAATTGGCTCAAGATGGATTAAAGACTTAAATGTAAAACCTAAAACTGTTAAAACTCTGGAAGATAACCTAGAAAAGAATATTCTGGACATAGACTCTGGCAAAGATTTCATGACAAAGATGCCAAAAGCAATTGCAACAAAAACACAAATTGACAAATGGGACCTAACTAAACTAAAAATCTTCTGCACAGCAAAATAAACTATCAACAGAGTAAACAGACAACCTAGAACAGGTGAAAATATTTGCAAACTATGAATCTAACAAAGATCTAATATCCAGAATCTATAAGGAACAAAAAAAAATTTACAAACAAAAGCCAAACAATGCCCTTAAAAAGTGGGCAAAGGATATGAACAGACACTTTTCAAAAGAAGCTATCACTAATCATTAGAGAAATGCAAATCAAAACCATGATGAGATACATTTCACATCAGTCAGAACGGCTACTATTAAACAGTCAAAAAATAATAGATGCTGGCGCGGTTGTGGAGAAAAGGGAACACTTATACACTGATGGAAGAAATATTGTAGAAAGCAGTTTGGCAATTTCACAAAGAACTCATTTGACCTAGCAATCCCATTATTGGGCATATACTAAAGAAATATAAAACATTCTTCCACAAAGACACATGAACACGAATGTTCATTGCAGCACTATTCACTATAGCAAAAACATGGAATCAATCTAAATATCCATCAATGGCATACTGGATAAAGACAATGTGGTACATATACACCATATAATACTACGCAGCCATAAAAAGAATGAGATTATGTTCTTTACAGCACCACAGATGGAGCTGGAGGCCATTATCCTAAGCAAACAAACACAGGAATAGAAAACCAAATACCACACCTTCTCACTTATAAGAGGGAGCTAAACATTGAGTACACATGGACAGAGAGAAGGAAATAATAGACACTCGGTCCTACTTGAGGGTGAAGTGTAGGAGAAAAGAGAGAATTGAAAAATTTCCTATTGGGTGTTATGCTTATTACCTGGATAATGAAAGACTCTGCATACCAAACCCCCATGATATGCAATTTACCTATATAACAACCCTATACACGTACCCTGAACCTAACATAAAAATTGAAGAAGAAAACCAAACCATTCAATCAATAAACAAAAAAAAAAAAGAAAATTCACCAGCAAGACAATTATTATTTAATATTCATACTGCATCAGAGAGTTACAAAGACAGAAATATGTTGAAAGGAAGTAAACGTGACCCATTGAGAGCAAATTCATCAGAAGGCTACCATCCCACTATTTCTGGATCATTACAATAACCTTCTCTTGGCAATGGCCATGTCACAAATATCTCTACATCCCTGATTCAAGGCATAATAACTAATACTAGCAGGCAGTCTGTTGTTTCTTGACTTTTGATCAGAAAATGAAATATTTTACAGAATGAGGGTTACAGTCTTCTCCAATATGCTATGAGAATTCTGTACTTTCCAACAACAACCATAGGAGTTGAGCCTGGTTTTGTAAAAGAAATCAACCTTGAACAAGATTTGAAATGATGAGTAGGATTGAGAGAGACAGAAGTTTTAGAAAGGATGAAAATGCAGTGAGGTTATAATTGCCTGAAGGAAACTTTAAAAATCCCAATAAGAATTCTAAACTTGATATGAAATAAATGTCTCCTTAAATTTTAGCTTTCCTACAAAGCTTTCATAGCATTCCTGGATGACTTAAGAGCCACTCCTTCATCTGTAATTATTGCATTTTTCATATGATAATATAAATGTCAATTTACTTGCCACTTTCCTCCACTGAATTATAATCAACTCAAAGACAGACATATGTCTTCTTTTGTCAAAAACAAAGGAGTTGGGCCTACAGATAAGAAGATGGGAATACAAGAAAGATGTATGATACTAGAATTTCGAGTTTAAAAAAGCCTCTAATAGCTCCTGAATTTCTATATGCTAGCTTGGCTCTTAAGGAAGCCAATCCAATTGTAAGCCTCAGTTGAATTGACTTCCTTTTTGTCATCTAAAGAATAGAGTTAATAACAGCCATCCCCTCATCCTCAAGAAATAGTTGTGAAACTCAAAAGAGAAATTGAATGCAAGAGCACTTTATAAAAAGTGTAAAACTATACCAAAGTAACTTTGGTAAAGTGATGCCATTATAAATGCAGTGTTTTGTGAAAATTAATATATTGTGCAAAGGAAAAACAACTCTAGTTTTACAGATGGTCATGAAAATGCTATTTGTAAGTTACAATATTGGAAATAAGCTAAATGATCAATAGTAGAGAGTTGCTTACATATAGGTCTATTTGGACATAAATTAGAGTATTGCATGGCCAAAATAATGGGATAAAATAATTTTAAATTGTAATGAAAGTTAGTAATACTATATGAACAAGTCACAAAATATTGATTTCAAGTGACCTTGTATATATATATGTATGCACATGTGTGAGCTCACATGTATTTGTGCAAGTGCATGCATGTAAATAAATCTAACAAGATAATATTATAGATTTAAAGAATTTGCAAATCTTTTAAAATGAAGATTCTGTAAATTGCAAGTAACAGAACACATCCTCTCGTGTACCATCAGCCAACATTAATTTCATTCCCATGTCCTAGCTTCAGGAGAGTCTGGGAAAGGAAGTAATTATTATTTCAGTTTCTATGTGCAATGATGACTTTCTCAGAAAAGAAGATGAAAGGGATGACTACTGTGTGAGCAATCAATGTTTTCTGCCCCAAAAATGCAGTGATTGTGTAATAAACATTTTACAGAAAGAAAATGAATATAGTAACAGAATATAGCCTGATAAGAGACAGATTGGACCTGGCTAGCCTGGTCTCCACTTCTTCTTTGCACTGGCTGTCTATGTTCTAAAATTGACTCTCTAGAGCAATGAAGTAGAAAGAGTATTGGTAGAGAATTATTGAGGCTTTAGTTACAGCCAACTCTCAACCTCAATTAGCTGGATGACTTGAGGCATAGTGCTTAAGGTTGCTTATTTTCCAATCTATGTAGAGTGAGCATCCCTTCCAGCTTTGGAACATTTGGCTTCTATGAGCAAGGAACTATATTATCTTACCCACAGACATTCATATATTCTTTCAATATTTATTTATTCCGGGCACATAGAGTGTTTAGCCGCCTTCAGAGGATTATTTGAGGCAAGTAGGAAAAAAGCAAAGTTATGATGTGTTGAGTTATGTGCTAAGGTTTATTAACTAGTTTATATATCACAACAACGTTGTGAGGTTAAAAAAAATTACATTTGTCGTTGTATAGATGAGCAAAGGAGGCCTAGGGAAGTGAAACAATTAGGAAATGGTAGAGAAGCATCTACAACCAGGCATATCTTACTCCCAAGCCAATGCTTTCTCCACTAATCATGCTGCTGTGTTGCTGAGCTCCTTTTAAATTGGTAATTTTAAATTCAGAAGGGCATATACTGGATGTCTGTCTTGTTTATCTTATCACATGGGTACTGGAATATACTAAATAAATATTTAAGGAAGAAAATAAGTAAACAATGAAAGAAGGAAGGTAAGGAGGGAGGGAGGGAGGGAGGAAGGAAGGAAGGAAGGAAGGAAATTCTGAGGCTTTCTGAGCCATGTAAGCCCCCATCCCCTAACAGAAAAAAAGAAAAAATAGAGAAAAAGAAATTCAGAGGGGGAGAAGAAAAGAAGGAACAGAGTGAAGGAAGAAAAAAAAGAAAAGCAGAAAAGTTTTTAGGAAAGTAATGATTCACATCTTTCTTCAGTAGTAATGGATGGATGAATTGAGGTTGAATTAGTCCCATTGTTCAGCATTTTTCCACATAGGTTTGATGTCAGATTCTTCCTTTTTCTAATGGGGTCTATGGTGGGAGGCCAAGGGAGACTGCTGATTGTATTTAATTATGTTCAAAGAAAGTTACAGAATACTCAGCAGATGTCAGTTTTGCAGCTGGGATCCCATAACAAATGCTGCTCTCCTATCTTGCCTTCCTCATTATTGCACCAAAGCAGGGCCCAGAAAATGCCCAGCAGACATACTGGCTGGGGCTGAGTGAGGAAAGATAACAAATCTTAAGGAAACATGTTGCCTATTATTCCTCATAATGAGAGCTGCCAGAGTGTACATTGAACAGGCCTCTGGCTGATACCAGGACACAAAAGGTCTTAATGCATCCCACACAAGGATGTCATTTGCAATCTGGAGCAACAAAAGAGATGGAAGCCTTGGAAGGTAGGCGGTGTTTCTTGATACTGCATGTCCCAGGGAGGACAAATAACAACCACACAGTTTGCTCTCCCAAGCCCCATAGGCATTCAAAGGAAGCCTGTTGACTGCAATTAGGATGCCCCAGCTTTTAAAAGCCGACACTCAGCAGACAGTAGGCTTCATCATGGGTGACACAATTTGGGTATGTTTCGGATTTACCATGGAGGCAGACTCACTGAAGGAGATGACAAGCAGGAAAACTCTAATGACTTAAAATTCACAGCGGCCCCAAGGGGGGTCTCTACTGGTTCCTCCCAGCCAGAATACACTGTTTTACATTTTGTAGAAAGAAAAATGATCCTCATTCTAGTGCTATTAATTTGGCCTACCTAAAAGACTGCCTATACCTGGCTCCCCTACAGTTTAACAGATGATTTATCTCTCTACCTGACGGCTTTCTCTGATGAGTGTGGTCTTAGTATAGACCAAACCAGAAGTCCAGAGAGTTAATGCCCCAAGATTTACCCTTAATGGTTGAAGAGTAAAGCACGTGAATAAAGGCCTCAGCTTCCTCACACTTGGTGGGACGACATTATGGTATGCTCTACATCTCCCAGGGAATCCCAAGCACAATTGAACCCCAGATGTCACAGGGCTAACCCATTCATTTTGACATTCACTAATTGTTTTCCTCCTGATAGAGTTTAGATATGTGTCCTCTCTAAATCTCAGGTTGAAATAGAATTCCCAGTGTTGAAGGTGGGGCCTTGCAGGAGGTATTTGGGTCACGAGGGTGGATCTTTTGTGGCTTAGTGCTGTCTGTGCCATAGTGAGTGAGTTCTTGTGAGATCTGGTTGTTTAAACGTGTGGCACTCACCCTCCCCCACTTTACTACTGCTTTTGCCATGTGAAGTGCCTGCTCTGGCTTTACCTTCTGCCATGAATGAAAGCTCCCTGAGGCTTCCCCTAAAGCCAAACAGATGATGATTTGCTTCCTGTACAGACTGCAAAATCATAAGCCAATGAAAGGTCTTTTCTTGAAAATTACCCAAGGTCTGATATTTATTTGTAGCAACACAGAAACAGCCTAATATACCTCCTTTCCCTGAACCCCTTCTGCATTCCTTCACTTTGATTCCTGAAATTGCATCCTAAATAAACTACTTGAACCAAAATTCTTGTTTCGGGCTCTGCTTTCAGGAAACCAAATTTAATGAGTTGTTTGGAAGATTTCAGGATCTCCTTTAATGCTGCCATTTAAAAACCTTGGAGGGTTCCCATTTCTACTTATTCCCATTGGAATAAGTAGAAAAATCTCAGGGGAATATCTGTGATTTTTCTTATCATGGTCCTAAGCTAACTTCCAGACTCATGCATAATCTTCGTTCTCTACAACACACCAGTTTTATAGTTTTAGAGTACTGCTTATAATTTCATTTTAAGCCATAATAGGCAGACTTCTTTCAATCTTAATTCCTCATTTAGCAAATGTACGTCTTTCTCCTTTACCGTCTTTATGTGCTTTTAACAATTTTTTATTTTATTTCATTTTATTATTACAGTTTAAGTTCTAGGGTACATGTGCAAAACGTGCAGGTTTGATACATAGGTATACATGTGCCATGTTGGTTTGTTGCCCCCATTAACTCGTCATTTACATTAGGTATTTCTCCTAATGATATCCCTCCCCTAGCACCCACCCCTCGACAGGCCCCAGTGTGTGACGTTCCCCACCCTGTGTCCAAGTGTTCTCATTGTTCAATTCCCACCTATGAGTGAGAACATGCGGTGTTTGGTTTTCTGTCCTTGTGATAGTTTGCTAAGAATGATGGTTTCCAGCTTCATCCATGTCCCTACAAAGAACATGAACTCATCATTTTTTATGGCTGCATAGTATTCCATGGTGTATATGTGCCACATTTTCTTAATCCAGTCTATCATTAATGGACATTTGGGTTGGTTCCAAGACTTTGCTATTGTGAATAGTGCCGCAATAAACATACATGTGCATGTGTCTTTAAAGTAGCATGATTTATAATCCTCTGGGTATATGCCCAGTAATGGGATTGCTGGGTCAAATGATAATTCTAGTTCTAGATCCTTGAGGAATTGTCACACTATCTACCACAATGGCTGAACTAATTTACACTCCCAACAGTGTAAAAGTGTTCCTATTTCTCCACATCCTCTCCAGCATCTGTTGTTTTCTGACTTTTTAATTATTGCCATTCTAACTGGTGTGAGATGATAGCTCACTGTGGTTTTGATTTGCATTTCTCTGATGACCAGTGATGATGAGCATTTTTTCATGTGTCTGTTGGCTGCATAAATGTCTTCTTTTGAGAAATGTCTGTTCATATCCTTTGCCAACTTTTTGATGGGGTTGTTTGATTTTTTCTTGTAAATTTGTTTGAGTTCTTTGTAGATTTTGGATATTAGCCCTTTGTCAGATGGGTAGATTGAAAAATTTTCTCCCATTCTGTAGGTTGCCTGTTCACTCTGATGGTAGCTTCTTTTGCCATGCAGAAGCTCTTTAGTTTAGTTAGATCCCATTTGTCAATTTTGGCTTTTGTTGCCATTGCTTTTGGTGTTTCAGTCAGGAAGTCCTTGCCCATGCCCATGTCCTGAATGGTATTGCCTAGGTTTTCTTCTAGGGTTTTTATGGTTGTAGGTCTAATATTTAAGTCTTTAATCCACCTTGAATTAATTTTTGTAAAAGGTATAAGGAAGGGATCCAGTTTCAGCTTTCTACATGTGGCTAGCCAGTTTTCCCAGCACCATTTATTAAATAGGGAATCCTTTCCCCATTTCTTGTTTTCATCAGGTTTGTCAAAGATCAGATTGTTGTAGATGTGTGGTGTTATTTCTAAGGCCTCTGTTCTGTTCCATTGGTCTATATATCTGTTTTGGTACTAGTACCATGCTGTTTTGGACTGTAGCCTTGTAATATAGTTTGAAGGTAGGTAGTGTGATGCCTCCAGCTTTGTTCTTTTTGCTTAGGATTGTCTTGGCAATGCAGGCTCTTTTTTGATTCCATATGAAATTTAAAGTAACTTTTTCCAATTCTGTGAAGAAAGTCGTTGGTACCTTGATGGGGATGGCATTGAATATATAAATTACTTTGGGCAGTATGGCCATTTTCACGATATTGATTCTCCTATCCATGAGCATGGAATATTCTTCCATTTGTTTGTGTCCTCTTCTATTTCGTTGAGCAGTGGTTTGTAGTTCTCCTTGAAGAGGTCTCTCACATCCCTTGTAAGTTGGATTCTTAGGTATTTTATTCTGTTTGTAGCAATTGTGAATGGGAGTTCATTCATGATTTGGCTCTCTGTTTGTCTGTTAATGGTGTATAGGAATGCTTGTGATTTTTGCACATTGATTTTGTATCCTGAGACTTTGCTGAAGTTGCTTATCAGCTTAAGGAGATTTTGGGCTGAGATGATGGGGTTTTCTAAATATACAATCATGTCATCTGCAAAGAGGGACAATTTGACTTCCTCATTTCCTAATTGAATACCCTTTATTTCTTTCTCTTGCCTGATTTCCCTGGCCAGAACTTCCAACACTATGTTGAATAGGAGTGGTGAGAGACGGCATCCTTGTCTTGTACCAGTTTTCAAAGGGAATGCTTCCATTTTTTGTCCATTCAGTATGATATTGGCTGTGGGTTTGTCACAAATAGCTCTTATTATTTTGAGATATGGTCTATCAATACCTAGTTTATTGAGAGTTTTTAGCATGAAGGGCTGTTGAATTTTGTCGAAGGCCTTTTCTGCATCTATTGAGATAATCATGTGGTTTTTGTCTTTGGTTCTGTTTATGTGATGGATTATGTTTATTGATTTGCATATGTTGAACCAGCCTTGCATCCCAGTGATGAAGCCGACTCGATCATGGTGGATAAGCTTTTTGATGTGCTGCTGGACTTGGTTTGCCAGTATTTTATTGAGGATTTTCACATCAATGTTCATCAGGGATGTTAGTCTAAAATTCTCTTTTTTTGTTGTGTCTCTGACAGGTTTTGGTATCAGGATGATGTTGGCCTCATAAAATGAGTTAGGGAGGATTCCCTCTTTTTCTATTGATTGGAATAGTTTCAGAAGGAATGGTACCAGATCCTCTTTGTACCTCTGGTAGAGGTATTTGTGTAGAGCTGTTTATAGTATTCTCTGATGGTAGTTTGTATTTCTGTGGGATCGGTGGTAATATCCCCTTTATCATTTTTTATTGTGTCTATTTGATTCTTCTCTCTTTTCTTCTGTATTAGTCTTGCTAGCGCTCTATCAGTTTTGTTGATCTTTTCAAAAACCAGCTCCTGGATTCATTGATTTTTTGAAGAGTTTTTTGTGTCTCTATCTCTTTCAGTTCTGCTCTGATCTTAGTTATTTCTTGCCTTCTGGTAGCTTTTGAATTTGTTTGCTCTTGCCTCTTTAGTTCTTTTAATTGTGATGTTAGGATGTCGATTTTAGATCTTTCCTGCTTTCTCTTGTGGGCATTTAGTGCTATAAACTTCCCTCTACACACTGCTTTAAATGTGTCCCAGAGATTCTGGTACGCTGTGTCTTTGTTCTCATTGGTTTCAAAGAACATCTTTATTTCTGCCTTCATTTTGTTATTTACCCAGTAGTCATTCAGGAGCAAGTTGTTCAGTTTCCATATAGCTGTGTAGTTTTGAGTGAGTTTCTTAATCCTGAGTTCTAATTTGATTGCACTGTGGTCTGAGACAGTTTGTTGCAATTTCTGTTCTTTTACATTTGCTGAGGAGTGCTTTACTTGCAATTGTGGGGTCAATTTTAGAATAAGTGCGATGTGGTGCTGAGAAGAATATATATTCTGTTGATGTGGAGTGGAGAGTTCTGTAGATTTCTATTAGGTCTGCTTGGTGCAGAGCTGAGTTCAAGTCCTGGATATCCTTGTTAACCTTCTGTCTCGTTGATCTGTCTAATATTGACAGTGGGGTGTTAAAGTCTTCCATTATTAATTATGTGGGAGTCTAAGTCTCTTTGTAGGTCTCTAAGGCCTTGCTTTATGAATCTGGGTGCTCCTGTATTGGGTGCGTATATATTTAGGATAGTTAGCTCTTCTTGTTGAATTGATCCGTTTACCATTATGTAATGGCCTTCTTTGTCTCTTTTGATCTTTGTTGGTTTAATATCTGTTTTATCAGAGACTAGGATTGCAAACCCTGCTTTTTTTTTGCTTTCCACTTGCTTGGTAGATCTTCCTCCATCCCTTTATTTTGAGCCTATGGGTGTTTCTGCACGTGAGATAGGTCTCCTGAATATAGCACACTGATGGGTCTTGACTCTTTATCCAATTTGCCAGTCTGTGTCTTTTTATTGAGGCATTTAGCCCATTTACATTTAAGGTTAGTATTGTTATGTGTGAATTTGATCCTGTCATTATGATGTTAGCTAGTTATTTTGCCCGTTAATTGATGCAGTTTCTTCATAGCATCGATGGTCATTACAATTTGGCATGTTTTTGCAGTGGCTGGTACTGGTTGTTTCTTTCCATATTTAGTACTTCCTTCAGGAGCTCTCTTGTAAGGCAGGCCTGGTGGTGACAAAGTCTCTCAGCATTTGCTTGTCTGTAAAGGATTTTATTTCTCCTTCACTTATGAAGCTTAGTTTGGCTGAATATGAAATTCTGGGTTGAAAATTCTTTTCTTTAAGAATGTTGAATATTGGCCCCCACTCTCTTCTGGCTTGTAGGGTTTCTGCCAAGAGATCCACTGTTAGTCTGATGGGCTTCCCTTTGTGGGTAACTCGACCTTTCTCTATGGCTGCCCTTAACACTTTTTCCTTCATTTCAACCTTAGAGAATCTGATGATTATGTGTCTTGTAGTTGCTCTTCTCAAGGAATATCTTTGTGGTGTTCTCTGTATTTCTTGAATTTGAATGTTGGCCTGCCTTGCTAGGTTGGGGAAATTCTCCTGGATAATATCCTGAAGAGTGTTTTCCAACTTGGTTCCATTCTCCCCATCACTTTCAGGTACACGAATCAGTCATAGATTTGGTCTTTTCACATAGTCCCATATTTCTTAGAGGCTTTGTTCATTTCTTTTTACTTTTTTCTCTAACCTTGTCTTCTTGCTTTATTTCATTTATTTGATTTTCAATCACTGATATCATTTCTTCCATTTGATTGAATTGGCTATTGAAGCTTGTGCCTGAGTTACGAAGTTCTTGTGCCATGGTTTTCAGCTCCATCAGGTCATTTATGGTCTTCCCTACACTGTTTATCCTAGTTATCCATTCAGCTAATCTTTTTTCAAAATTTTTAGCTTCCTTGCGATAGGTTCGAACATCCTCCTTTAGCTCAGAGAAGTTTGTTATTACCGACCTTCTGAAGCCTACTTCTGTCACCTTGTCAAAGTCATTCTCCATTCAGCTTTGTCCTGTTGCTGGCAAGGAGCTACAATCCTTTGGAGGAGAAGAGCTGCTCTGATTTTTAGAATTTTCAGCTTTTCTGCTCTGGTTACTCCCCATCTTTGCAGTTTTATCTACCTTTGGTCTTTGATGTTGGTAACCTACAGATGGGGTTTTGGTGTAGATGACCTTTTTGTTGATGTTGATGCTATTGCTTTCTGTTTGTTAGTTTTCCTTCTAACAGTCAGGTCGCTCAGCTGCAGGTCTGTTGGTGTTTGCTGGAGGTCCACTCCAGATGCTGTTTGCCTGGGTATCACCAGCGGAGGCTGCAGAACAGCAAATATTGCAGAACAGCAAATATTGCTGCCTGATCCTTCCTCTGAAAGCTTTATCCCAGAAAGGCAGCTGCCTATATGAGGTGTCTGTCAGCCCCTACTGGGAGGTGTCTCCCAGTTTGGCTACATGGGGGTCAGGGACCCACTTGAGGAGGCAGTCTGTCTGTTCTCAGAGCTCAAAGGCCATGCTGGGAGAAACACTACTCTCTTCAGAGCTATTAGACAGGGATGCTTAAGTCTGCAGAAGTTGTCTGCTGCCTTTTGTTCAGCTTTGCCCTGACACAGAGGTGGAGTCTAGAGGCAGTGGGCCTTGTTGAGCTGTGGTGGGCTCCACCCTGTTCGAGCTTCCCAGCCGGTTTGTTTACCTACTCCAGCCTCAGCAATGGTAAACACCCCTCCGCCTCGCAGTTCAATCTCAGACTGCTGTGCTAGCAGTGAGCAAGGCTCTGTGGGCATGGGACCCACCGAGCCAGGCACAGGAGAGAATCTCCTTGTCTGCCAGTTGCTAAGACCTTGGGAAAAATGCAGTATTTGGGCGGGAGTGTCCCATTTTTCCAGGTAGTCTGTCACAGCTTCCCTTGGCTAGGAAAGGGAAGTCCCCCGACCCCTTGTGCTTCCTGGGTGAGGTGACGCCCCGCCTTGCTTCAGCTTGCCCTCCATGGGCTGCACCCACTGTCCAATCAGTCCCAGTGAGATGAACCAGGTAACTCAGTTGGAAATGCAGAAATCACCCGTCTTCTGCATCAATCACGCTGGGAGCTGCAGACTGGAGCTGTTCCTATTCGGCCATCTTGGAACATCCCCTTGTTTATGTGCTTTTTTATTACTCCATGAAACTTTTTATGCTTCCACTAACACAGTGGGGTTCTCTTTCTCTAAGCCCCTATAACCTTTTGAGGGTATCTCTATTAAAAATATTTACAGCTTTCACCATTAGACTTATGAGCAATTCAGAGTAAACATTGTCTTTTTTTCTTATCTCTATACTCTCCATTTCTATCACAGTACCTGATACTTAAGAGATGCTCAACCAAACTGTGTTGCTTGAATAACTAAATGAATACAGCAATGAAATCATTGTGCTGCATTTTCATTATTTAGGTTTAGTGATTTTGATACTTTCTTCTCCCATGTTAGGTAAGGGGAGATGATAGAATTTTCTGTCCCAAGTTATCTAGTAAGTGAGTAATGCTTCTAAGGGTTATGTAAAATATAAGATATTATAATTTACCAGATGGGGCACTCAGTTGAAATTTTAGTTTATATCATCTTTTTATAGTACATATTTCAATTTTAATATACTCCATACTTGTAAACAACACAGAGAAGGGGTGATGACTAAGGCAGTAAGCTTGGTGAGGGGAACCTGTTGAAACAGCAGGAGATTTGAAACAATGGGACCTAAATTCAGTTTTTTGTTTTGCTAAAGTCTCATTCAATTGAGATTTCTGTTTCTGTATCTATAAAAATGAAGATAATATTCAACCTACAGTACACTTCGAGGCTTTTAATAAAATATTACATGTAAATGTACTTTATAAGATGTTACGTGACTATACGTGTGTCTATATATACATATGTTTATGTATTTATAATTCTAATTTTAATGACAAATATTGTATGTGACATAAGATTTCAGAAGCCAAAATGCATATGACAAAATGCAATCTAGAGATACAGAGCTTGATATGAAGCCGGAAAATCAGGTTAGAATTTTGCCTTTGTGCTAAATCTGAAATAAGTGAGAACATATTCTAATTTCAAAGACTTCTGAAGAAATAAACATTTCCATTGCTCAGATGGCTTCAAAATTTTCATGGAGAAATATAGACACTTTACCTGAATATATGAAGCAATATCATCATGTGTATATTTTGAAAACAGGCAGGAAGAAATTCCTGTGATCAAGACAGCCCATATACACTTTTCTTATTCTAATAAAAATCAGTCCCATGACTGACACTTGATATCTTCTTCACTCTCACAGGATTATTCAAGTTGTTTCCCAGAGTGTTGCAAAATTTGATGCTTCTGGTTGTGATTATTTCCAGGAAGAGGAATTGTTCCTAAAAGAGAATGTGCCAGCAGTGATATAGGTCATGTGGAATTGTGCAACCCCACACACTAGCCAGAATGGAATATTTGTCTGCATATTCAGCAGTTAGGATTTATGGGGTCCTGTGTGTCATATGTCTGCTCAAGGTTTAGTGATGCAATGGGATGGGGCAAACAGAAAAAATCCTGGGAGTGATGGGTGCAGGAAACAGAGCAGCCATAAGTACCAGAAGAAAGTCCAGTCCATCCAACATAACCCCCAATGCAAAGGATTAATGACAAAATGGTACTCAGAAGGTATTTATTATGAGGTATGGGTTGGGGGAAGTGTACCTAGAGGCCTAGTGAGGGATGGGAGCCTGAAGCAAATGATAGGAATCAAAGTAGCTGGTAGGTATCAGGGAAATCTATGACTGGCTAAAAATGCCTCAGACATTAGACAAAGAGCCAGGGCCAGAACTTCAGTTCCTGGCAACTGGTTTGAAAAAAATAAAGCTAGATCCCAGTTTTAGAGGTATGGGACCCCAAATAAATTTCCCAAATAAAAAGCCAAGTACGAAGAACAAAATAGGGATCTGGTTAGTAAATATTAAGTTACAAATGTGAATCACGTTGCAAAAATAGGGTAAAACTGAGTACACAATCAAAGATTGTGGGTAAGTCTCAGGATTGGTTATGCAATTATATGCAAAAAGTAGCAGCCAGGCAGGGACTTATATTGTGCATATTACTATATGAAAATAATAATTGTCTATCAATAACTACAGAATCATCAGAGCACAAGGCATTTTATGTGCCTCCCTTATCGATCTTTCAAAATCACTTTCTTTGAGAAATCAGGCCTCCAATATACTGCATCCTTCTTTTAGGAAGAGTATTTTATTTTCTCTACAGTTTTGGGATTAGATCTCTGTCAGTGATCTTGCCTTGAAGGCTAAAGTGATGACTTGTTCAAGTTTCATGGTGGAAATTATCCTTTCTCAAATCCAACTACATTCCAGCTGGCAAATAGCACTGACTATCTCAAAACCCAAACATCTGGAAGAAGGTTTGAATTGGCTATCTCCCTGCCTCTTATGTCTGAAACCTTTCTTAGATAGTAGGTTACAAAACATGTTTTAGGCTGAACAAGATCAATATATGTATTTTTTAACAACCAAATCTCAGAAGTAACATAAACTAGACCAAATAAGATAAGAAGGCACAACAGACATTGTTGTTTTAATTTATTTAAACATTGTATATCAGTTCCAATGTTAAGATCAATGACACTATGGAAAGACTATCAATAAACTGTATGTTTTGATCCTACAGAGACCAAACTAACAATTCACTTATTTATGATCAACTATTGGTTAGTCAGTAATTTGATGGTTCAGTTGTCCAAAGTCTAATCTGAATGGAGTTGCTGTCTGGACATTATGTAGATCCAGGGATTGGAAAGAAAAATTGAAATTAACATGCTTACATTTAAATTTGACTTTTATTCTTTAATGATTTCTTTCTAAGGTTTTGTAGAAAATATTACTGCAAGAAAACTCTCAGTTTGAGTCTCTAGTCTCTATTGAATTGTTTACTTACTCTGTGAACACAATCTTATGTTTTCTGGTTCTTGATTTGTTTCTTTATCTGGAAAATGTAGATAGTGACAACTATTGCTAGTTTTTCTGTAATGATTACAAAAGATAATGTATATAAAGATGTGCTGAACAGTAGACACTCATTACATGACAGTTATTTTATCATAATTATTAATAATACAGTTATTATAATAGTATTAATATTAAGCTGTGAAGCAGAGATCAGACTGGCGCCATACATCAAGATCTGCAAGAACCCTTGCCTGAAATGATGTGGGTTCACAATGCCCAGTCTGTAGTAATTAGTGAAAGGAGTCAGGAGACGGTTGACATCAGTGACAGTAAAATGTGTTCCTTTGGATACATCTGGAACTCAGCTGTGGAAAAGTCCATTCCCTTCCTTTCTTTTAAGGACACCCACATAAATATCAGACAAGGACTATCCAATGTTCTTTTTCCAGTTCTCATATGGCAGCAAATCTTTGCTAGAAGCTTCCTGCTGAAGTTCCCAAATCTGTTTGCCTGTTTCCTGCTGGGAAAATATATTTGATAATATCCCACACTGTTTGGAATTCTTTTTCTTATTCCAGCCACTCTGAGAGTCAGTGTTTGAAGGGCTAGAAGATTAATGGTAGCTAATTTCCTCTAAAATTCTTTACTTGTAATTAAATTTAATTATCATGTATCATGATTTTATGAGAAATAAAAGTTACTCGTAATGCAAATTTATATTCCCAAACAACTATGGAAATATTTGTTTGGGAATAAAACTATATTGAGTTTTAATATATTAAAACTAATAAAAATATTGAGAACTAATATAAAATGTATTATATCTTTCTCTACTCTTTCCACATCAATTTTTAAATAGATAAAATATTCTTTTCTTCTTTATTCTTTCAAATTCTCTGCAATTATAAATTCATTGACTTATTCAACAAATGTTTATGAGTGACTAATCTCCTCAGGTGCTATTTTGTTGTCTTTTTCTCTTCTAAGAAACAATAACAAACAAGACACAAACCCTAATCCTGTCCTCATGAATCTTAGAATCTAGCAAAGGAAACAGAAATGAAAATGAGACAATAAATCAACCTAATACTGGGGGAAGAATATTTTTTATTAAAGTCAGGAAGTCAAGAAGTGTCAGAGGAAGGTGTCAGGTGGAAGTCAGAAGTGACTTTCTGGTGGAGAGAATGTATTTATTTACATAAATACCTTGGTGACCTTTCTTAGTATGAAAAAACATACCCTCAGAGTGATATGCTGGATGTATTGAATGGTTCTTAAACCTGGCTATATATTAGAATAATCTAGGTAAATTAAACAACAATAAAGACCGCAACAAAAACTGATGACTGAGCTGTACTCCAGAACTTCTGATTTTATTGCTTTGGTAGGACCCTAACACTGGCATTTTTGTAAGGCTCACTGGATGTTTCAAATGGTTAACTATGATGGAAAACCACTAGACAAAGAATGAGCAAGAAAAAAAAAAGAAAACATGAGAGGAAAATAAGTCGGTGGAGTTGATGAAAAGGTAGAAGAGGCTGAGGGTAGATCGGATGGCTGAGAGAGTTTTAAGGCCAGGTGAATCTAAGAGTATATTTAATTTGCTGTGTTGCAGTGTGAAGAAGCTCCACCCCTACTACCATCACTACCACTACCCTCAACTTTTCAGCAAAGTCTGGATCATACTAGCTAGTATTCTGTTCAGGAAATGATTAGCCTTTATATCCTATGAGGATGAAGGAGTTGCAAAAATGGGTCAGAATGTACAGACAACAAGATGTAGCAACAACTTGCATGCAGCTATTTAGAGATTTGGATACAGGAGTTATAAAGAAATTTAAGTTTCTTATTAATTTCTAAAACATTTAGAATATTGTGGACTTCCATGTGTAGAGTGAAAGTTCAACCCATTTATATTAAAATACTACAGAAAGTCATGACCCTATAATTCCAAAGGACTTGGGCAATGCCAGGGAGCTGGCATCTACTTTACCTATAAGCAATTAACCAGATTGCATTACCTGGAAATGAGTGCTGTGAAAAAAGAAAATGCTAAGAGTTTATATAGTGGGATTAGGTCAGAAAGAACTTCCCAGGGAAAACAAAATTTGATCCTAGACTGGGCAAAATCCTTGCAATGAGAAATGTGTGTGTGTGTGTGTGCATGTGCGTGTGTGTGTGCAGCAAGGAACTAAATAAATATGATAAAACATTAAAAGCTATAAAGAACAGAGCAAAGGTAGGATACAATATAAAGGTTAAAAAGAAGAAACTTCCAACCATCTATGATACCTACACGCATGCACGCACTAAACATTTTAATCAAACCATACCTATTAAAAAGTCATCTTTGTATCTCATTATTTCATACCTATGAGTAAAGAGATTAGTCTAGATCATTTCTGAAAATCCAGATATAGGAGTGATATGGTTTGGTTCTGAGTCCCTGCCCAAATCTCATGTCAAATTGTAATTCCCAGTGTTAACGGTGGGGCCTGGTGGGAGGTGATTGGGTCATGCGGGTAGATTTCTCATGAATGGTTCAGCACCATCCCCTTGGTGCTGTTCTCAAGATAGTGGGTGAGTTCTTGTGTGATCTGGTTGTCTAAAAGTATGTGGCACCTCCTCCTTTGCTCTCTTGCTCCTGCTCCAGCCACATGACATGCTGGCTCCCTCTTCCCTTTCCACCATGCCTGTAAGTTTCCTGAGGCCTCAGAAGCTGAGCAGATGCCAGCATCACACTTTCTGTGCAGCCTATGGAACCATAACCAATTAAACCTCTTTTCTTTATAACTTACCCAGTTTCAGGTATTTCTTTATAACAATGCGAGAATGGCCTAACACAAAGAGAAAGCTTAGCACAGTGGTTAAGAGCATAGGCTCTGACATGTGTCTGATTGGGCACACATCCTGAATTTAATAGTGACAGGCTAGGGGACAGTGAGTGATTTGCCCTTTCTGTGCCTTGGTTTCTATAGCTGAAGAGGAGAATAATAATGCTAGCACTTCAAAATATTTAGGAGAGATTGACATAAAACATATATTATGTGCTCATTTTAGGCCATTAATATCAAGATTATGTTAGCATGTGATTATATCATGTATAATAGTAAATTTTTAAATTATTATCCTCTAACGAGTACAAGGTCTTCTGTATAAGGTAACATATGTTGACTAAAAAATACTGTCATCATGTTAGCCAGGATCCCCTAGTTATGGCATATGGACAGAAAGAATTTAGCACACTTTTAGCCCCAGGTGTTCTCATTATTTTTTTACTGAATCAATTATTCCAATGTTTGTTAAGCTCCTGTTTGTGAAAAATTCTCCTACGTGTTGAAGGCACCACAGTAATGAATTGCAAATAGCTCCTCCCTTTAAGGCACTTGCAAGCTGAAGTGTGAACTGCAGAGGTATAAAATTACCAAATTATAAACTAATACATAGGTAAATGGCTTAAGAAAGCTAAAATAAATGAAGTCAAATCTCACAGTCGGAAAAACAAGGAGTGATTACATTCTGGTAAACTATAGTAAGTAAGACTTTAATGTTTTTCTTTTAAAATGAACTTCTGGAAAACTTTGTTCTACTGTTAATACCTGGGGACTCTAATCTCGGCCCAGAAATAATTTAAACAATATTGTACTTTGAGAATTAAGCAATAAATCAACTTTTTTGACAGGAGAAAACATATGACCAAATTAGTTCAAAGTAGTGTAATAGCAGATATAAACATAGAATAAGTGGATCAGAAGAATTATAAGAAAAGAGGGCAAAAATATGTAGTGGAAATAAACACAGTGTAGAAGCAGAGGTGAATCCTTAGCCTTTGCTTGGACTTTGAGTTTTTTTGATCCTTGTGATAAAGCCACTCTAAATCTGCAAATGCAGATAGCATTGTGACGATGATCTTAGTTAAAGCTGTCCTATCTCATGTCTGTCCCTATTGCCAAGAACATCACTGTTGTGTGATGCACCATTTGACATATGAATCATCCAACTCCCCACATCTGCTTCCAGGTTCATGAAGCAATCTCCTGATTAAAATTTGGCTTCCTATGTACATCTGCCTTCAGGGACTCAAGGAGCTGATTTTATAGACTTTGAGTAGGTTCAGTTCTCATAAAACTATGCAGTAGCCTCTGATTACTGTCTGGCATCTTGTTTATCTTGACTACATGAAGAAAATAAATTGGTTGCGTGAAATTAAGTATGTCTCATTGCATGACAATGATTTCTCATTGTAAATGAAAAATTTAATGTTTTTACACATTTGTCTTATGATCTTGGTTAATTTTAATCCAGCCCAATAGATTTTGTGTGATGACAAAATTAGATATACAAGCCTATAACAGAGCAATGCTGAAACATGATACATTCAGAGTATATATACTTTCCTGGAAGAAATGACATGCCACCATTTGGCTGCTGTGACAAGATGGTGCTGTTGCTTATGAAGATCTTCTTTCATCTGAAACTTTAGTTTAGTTCTACCTAGTTTGATAATTTTTTAGCCATCCCCAAAATAGTAAATAAAAGCCACTTTATTTATTGAAACAAATAAGGTAGTTTATTTGTTGGAACACCAGGCAATGTCCTGTAATAAACTGACTCCTAACTACAGTGGCTTAAATAAGATAAAAAATCATTTCTTTCAGATGTAGAGCCCCCAGTTAGGTGGTTGGTCAAGTATGGGTAGATTTTCCCACTCGACAAGGTTATGCAAGGATCCAGGCTTCTGCAGTGACTCTGCTATCCTCAAAATGTGGCTCACATTTCTGGATTCATGAAGGCTGGCTCTACTGTCGCCATTTACGCATTTCTATGGAGGTGGGAAGTGAGGAGAGAGAAAATTTAGAGTGAGCAACCAAGTAGTTGTGTGACATTAAGCTACATGTACCTTTCTAAGACTCAGTTCCTACTTTAGGATGATGAAAAGTATACATACTACATCATTAGATCTTTGTGAGGATTAACTAAGTTAATTCATGCATATATTTTATTAACACAGAGTACTTAGCTAAATAGTGGGAACCACATGAGTTATTATTAACCTTACTTTATTGTTTTGAAATGGGGCTAATAATTATAGTTATCTCACAGGTTCAAATCAGAGAATGGGCATGTATTACTGAGTTATAAAGTAATAATGATGTTTGGACTTTTTATTGTTATTTTATATTTAGAAAAGCTATTTTAATATCTTCAGGGTTTCATCAGATATGGTATTTGTTTTCTCTTTTTTTGAATTTCTTCTCTTCTTTGCAACAAATTAATTATTGCTTCTTAACACTTTGCTTCTCTCTCTGTCTCTCTATGTCTCTTTCTCTGTGTGTCTCTCTCTCTCTCTCTCACACACACACACACAGACACAGTTGCTTTGTATATAGGTAAAATAGATATCTCAGAATTCCTCTAAAAATAATTACAATTAGGAATAAACTGAAGACTGATATGATTCTTAAGACCACCAGTATGGCAAATGTAGTCAGGAAAATTGCCCTGGAAATTCTAGAATTGGGGGGGAATTGCCAAAATGGCATTTGATTGCATTTTGCTTTTTACTTATTGTTGATTCAACAAGTATTTATTAAGTATCTACAATGAGCCCACATTTGTGCATAGCACTGGGAGCACTCCAACCCTTGCCCTGTTGGAGTGTATCTGGAAAGGATACAAGGAGAGAATAACACATGCAAATGTCAAATGGGAAATGTGAAACGGTGACACTAAAGAAATTCTATGTACATTCTATTCCATCGCACCATGAAGGCGAGTACGTATCAGACACAGACTCTGGTTTTAGGGACAACTCTACTAAAGAAGGAAAACTGAGCAGAAATCTTTGTTTGTTTAAAGAATCCAAGGGAGGGGTGAAGAAGTGTCCCAGATGATGGGCTTATGGTTGACTCCCAGGCTGCGTATCGTCTAGGTTTTTATCTGTGGTTATTTATATATAATTTCACATTAAATTACATATATAATTACATAGTCTATCCTGTAGCCTGGATGATAGACAACATTTATAAATACAGGACCTTGGTTTCTTCACTTATAAATTGTGGAGTTACACAAAGTGTTTTCTCAATTCTCTTTCAGAATTAAAGTCCAAAAACTTACGACTCTATAAGTAAGTCTTTACAGATCATGCAAAAAATTTTATACTGGAATAACAACACAAGTTAGATTAATTTTTCATTAATAACAAATTTAAGCCTTAATAAGATTGTTCGGTTATTATTAACATCTGATTATCAAGCTAAATCAAAATTTTCCAAAATGTCTATATATTATATCCTGTTCTCACATCCTAATTTTCCATATAACTGCAACAGTGCCTAGTAGTAGAACCAATATATGAGTAATAATTAGTACAATAAAAACAAAATAATTTTAACATAGACAAATATAAGTGAAATATATTTATCAGAAATATAAAACTAAGAGCACAATTTTAATTAGTTATGTATTAAAAGCACCTAACACCCATAATGATAATTCTTGAGACTTCAGCGGAATTGAAAATAACATAAATTATTTTGGGTAAGGTAGGGTAAACAACATTTTGTAGAAGGCAATTTTCATAGGCTGTCTCAGATCTCTTCACAGTTCAGTGGAGTATGTATTATTATTACTTATTTTAAAGGTATGGAGATTTCATCCTGATAGATTACTATCTAGCACAATATAATGCTAATAATCATGGATTTGAATTCTTGAATTGAATCGATAGCTATCTGATTTAAGTAACTTCTTTCCATCAAATTCCTGTTTTGCAACCTATATCTACATTCTAAAATTCCAATCTTATTTCAATTATTTCCTTTCCACTAAAGGATTTCATTTTCCTTTCTTAGGAAAAAGCATTTTCAGAAAAGGAAACAAAAACTTATAATGAAATCTAAATGTCTGCAACCAGAAAAGCAATCAAGCAGACTTGTCTTGGAATTAGCACCTTTACCTAAAAATTTAAGTTCTATTAATAAAATCTCAATACTCCCATTTCAGAAGACCAGAAGGCTGTCTGCATAACATCAGTTCATGTTGGCATACTTAAAGCCTTCCCCCTTGGACAACTTCTCAATCAGATGTGCAAAACCTCACAAGATCCACCAAGAAAAGTACCCAACCCATCTCCCTTAAGTTTAACCTTCAATTTGTTAACTTACATTAATATATCATCACCTGAAGACCATCGTTTAAATTAGGGTTCCATCTTGCTGTCGCACATTTTATGGATTTGGACAAATGTATAATGACATGTATCTATCATTACAGAATCATACAAAGTAGTTTTCACTGACCTAAAAATTCTCTGTGCTCAGCCTTTCTTTCCCACTAACCCTTTGCAACTGCTGATCTTTAAGCTGTTTTCATAGCTTTGCTCTACTTAGTTAATGAGAATGTCATATTCCCATTAATGAGAATGTTGGAATCAAGCAACATGTAGCCTTTCGGGACTGGCTTCTTTCGTTTAGTAATATGTACTTAAGCTTCCTCCATGTCTTCTCATGGCTTGATAGCACCTTTCTTTGTAGTGCTGAATAAGATTCCATTGTCTAGATGGACCACAGTTAATTTATTAATTAACCTACTGAAGGAAATCTTGGTTGCTTCTAAATTCTGGCAATTATCAATACATCTTTTATAAACATTTATGTGCAGGGTTTTTCATGAACTAAATTTTCAACTTGTTTGGGGAATGTGCCAAGGAGGGTGATTTCTGGATTGTGTAATAAGACTATGTTTAGTTTTGTAAGAAATTGTCAAACCATCTTCCAACAACACTGTAGCACATTGCTTTCCTACCTGCAGTGAATGAGAGTTCCTGTTCCTCCATACCCTTGACAGCATTTGATGTTGTCAGTGTTCTAAACTTTGGGTATTTTTAATAGATGTATAGTGATATCTAATTGCTGTTTTAATTTGTGTTTCCCTTATAACATAGATGCAGAACATATTTTTATATAATTATTTGCCATCTTTGTGTCTTATTTGCTGAGGTGCCTGTTAAATTTACTGACCAGTTAAAATTACTGTGGTTACATAATACGTGTGTATATTTGTGGGATACATGTGATGTTTTGATACAGGAATAAAATGTGTAATGATCAAATCAGAAGAGTTGGGGTATCCCTCACCCCAAGGACTTATCCTTTCTTTGTGTTGTTAAAAGAAAACTTCAGACAAATTAAATTTAACAGAGTTTAATTGAGCAAGAAAAAAAAAAAAGACTTGCAAATCAGGCAGCCTGCAGAATCACCGCAGATTCAGAGACTCCAGGGATGCCTCATGGCTAAAACAAATGTATAGACCAAAAAGAGAAAATTACGTACAGAAATCAGAAGTGAGGTACAGAAACAGCTGGATTGGTTACAGGTTGGTGTTTGCCTTATTTGAACATAGTTTGAACACTCAGCAGTGTATGAGTGGCTGAAGTATGCCTGCTTGGATTGGCCAAGACTCAGCTATTGTTAGAGATGCATACTCCTAAGTTAGGTTATCAGTCTTGTCTACCTATTTAAGTTAGGGTACAATTGGTTCACAAGGATGCAAATACAGAAGTACGAAGTCCTTCTCAGGCCATATTTAGTTCGCTTTAATAGTGTTAAGAACATTCTAATTCCACTTTTTCAGCTATTTTAAAATATACAATATATTATTGCTAACTATAGACACCCTATTATGCTACTGAATACTAGATTTTATTCATTGGCCAATTTTTTAAATGAATTGTTTCTTTGCTTATTGTTGAGTTCTAAGAGTTTTTGGTATATTTTGGATAACAGTCCTGTATCATACATGCAAAAGCCCTTTGTTAATATTTTCTCTCAGTCTGTGGCTGTCTTTTCATTCTCTTGACAATGTGGGGGTGTTTGTTTGTTTGTTTTTGAGTCAGGTTCTCACTCTGTCACCCAGGCTGGAGTGCAGTGGTAGTCAGGCTCACTGCAACCTCCACCTCCTGGATTCAAGTGATCCTCCTGCCTCAGCCACCCAAGTAGTTGGGATAACAGGTGTGCGCCACCATGCCTAGCTAATTTTTGTATTTTTAGTAGAGATGGGGTTTCACCAAGTTGGCCAGGCTGGTCTCAAACTCCTGACCTCAGGTGATCCTCCCGCCTTGGCCTCCCAAAGTGCTGGGATTACAGGCATGAGCCACCACATCCGGCTTGACAGTGTCTTTGGCAGGGCAGAACATTTTATTTATTATTTTATTTATTTATTTATTTTATTTATTTTATTTTTTCTGAGATGGAGTCTCACTCAGTTGCGCAGGCTGGAGTGCAATGACACAATCTTGGCTCACTGCAACCTCTGCCTCTCGGGTTCAAGCGATTCTCCTGCCTCAGCCTCCGGAGTAGCTGGGACTACAGGCGCCCGCCACCATACCCGGCTAATATTTGTATTTTTAGTAGAGACGGGGTTTCACCATATTGGCCAGGCTGGTCTCGAACTCCTTACCTAGTGATCCACCCACCTCGGCCTCCCAAAGTGCTGGGATTACAGGCGTGAGCCACCGTGCCCAGCCAGGGCAGAACATTTTAATGTCAGTGTGAGGGCCAGCTTATTAGTTCTTTCTTTCATGGGTCATATTTTTTTATGTCATATCTAAAAAGTCATCATGAAGCCCAAAGCCACTCTATAGTTTTCTACTACACTATCATCTTCCAGGACATTTATAGTTTTGCTTTTTACCTGTAGGTCTGTGTTCCATTTTGAGTTAATTTTTGTATACGAAGCCTCTATCTAAATTCTTTTTTTCTTTTTTTGCACGTGAATGTCCAGTTGTTTCAGCACCATTTGATGAAAAGATTGTCAATTTTGTCCCTTTGTCAAAGATCACTTAACTATGTATGTGGGTCTATTTCTGGGCTCTCTATTCTGTTGCATTCATTTGTCTGTTCTTTCACCGATACTGGACTGTCTTGATTACTGTAGCATTATAGTAAGTCTTAAAGTCAGGTAGTGTCAGTCTTCTGATTTTGTTCTCCTTCAGTATCGTATTGTCTATTCTGAGTCTTTTACCTCTCCATTATCATCTTTAGAATCAGTTTGTTGATAGCCACAGAAAATAACTTGCTGAGATTTGACTAAGATTGCATTGAATCTATAGATCAAGCTGGGAAGAAGTGATACCTTGGCAAATTGAGTCTTCCTTTGCATGAACATAGAATACCTCTCCATTTATTTAGTTCTTTGATCTATTTCATAAGAGCTTTATAGTTTTTCTTACGTGAGTCCTGTATGTATTTTTATTTAATATTTGAGAATACTATTTCTATAATTATTGTAATAAGTGGTGGAGACAATATTTGACCCTAGGGTTACCTTTTTGTTCCCTTCCCTATATGTTTTTCTATTTACCAAGTTAAAATGGATCCCTCTTTCAGGGAACAAGATCTAAGAAATGAGAGATTTGTTATATTACCTCCATTATTTTCCAGCAATAAATCAGTACATCTTGGGCAATACACACACACACACATACACATTTTTAAAAATGAATTAATAGTATAATTTTAAGCACCAATGAGATTTAATGGGAGGCATACTTATTTTGGGTGGAGTTATTTCTAGAAACCTTTAACTTATACCAAAAAAAATATGGACTAATACTTCTATACATAGGTCTGAGGCTGTTTGCCATGTTTGAAATCATGAAATGGATCCAGATGATTTTATCAAAACTGGTTTAAATCAAGAGTTTCGGTTTTAGGGCTTTTACCTAGTGTTTTACCAGCCTATGATGGAACATTTTTATTGAACATAATCTTAAAACTTTTGAAGACCTGAGATTAAAAGGTGATGATAGAGACAGGAGGTAGCCAAGGGTCTCCCGGTGAAACCCTGCCTTCAAGCCTAAAACAGCCTGAAGGCTGAAAAACCAGACTGCCAGTCCCAGAGAATCTGACCAGCCTGTTCACTGGGAGGACAGGGTAGGGCCTCAGGAAGTTCACACCTTTTGCAGCAGGGAGAAGCCTGGTCTCTCCTGTTTCTGGGTGGTAGCCTGGGATTCAATCTGCGAGATGGGGGCCCATTAACAGGAACCCCTCTGGCTTTGCTGGATTTTTTGTTTCCTTTTTGCCCAATAAATTCCATTCCCCCTCACCCTTCAAAGTGTCTTTGTGTCTCTTCCTGGTTGTGTGACAAGAACCTTGTTTTTCTGCAATAGTGGCATTGCATATGCAAGGTTACAGTTGCCAACAGCCACAAAAATTAGGCAGGAAGAGTACTGAATAGTGCAATCCATTTTCATTCACGGCATTATTAAATGCAACATTTATTTGTTTAGTTCTAAGATGAACACAAATATAATAAATCACAGAGTTCTGGGCTTGAAAAACTTTTCATCCAACAGAGTAAGTTGCCTGAAAATAGAATGATTTAAAAAAAATGAAGTATACATTTTTTCCTTGCTATTTCATAAAATTAAAGAAGAGCATCTCACAGTTCAGTTCTTTCCGTAAGAGTACCAAAGACAAGCATGTAGTTTGCTCCCTCCTCTTTTAGCATGAGCAATTGCTGATTATCTTTTCAGGATAATAATAGCAAGAATTCACAAAATAGATCTGCTGAAAGCCCTGGATATGAGGATCTCTTTGGGCATAAAACATACAAGAGAGGAATGCTCTGGAGCCATCACTACATGTGGTCACAATAACTACAGTAACTACAAAAAATATTATGATGCAAAGTAAAATTCTGTGCTGAAATGTTGTATGGCTTCCATAAACAATTGTATTATGTGAAAACTAACAGAGCTGCATGTCTCCGATATATGCAAATTTTTGGCATGGTGCTTCTTTCATTTTTAAGAATTTTGACTCTTTCCCTCATACTTAATTATGCAGCAAATTGAAGAATACCAAAAAAGGTTATTTTGTCCCACTGACAAATCTCAATATTATACAGTATATATTAGCTCCTCTTTTTTAAACAGAAAAATAGAAACAGATTTATAATGCTCTCCAATCTATTTCTCAAACAGCCAGAATGGCCAGAATCAACTTTGCAGAATGACAACTAAAATTGCTTTTCTAGTGGAACATATAATTCTATGTGTAGATCCTGAAGTAAACAAGAAAATTTTTAAAATTTCAAAGAATTTTCAGCTATGAAGAAAATAAAATAATGCAGTGGGAATAATGAAAGTGGCTCTGGGTATAAAAATTTTCTATTTCTGCATAATAAATTTCCAGAAATAGTGGCTTAAGCAATAGAAATGTATGAACTCACGGTATTTCTGGGCTAGGATTCTGGGCATAATTAGCCTCTCTGTTCAAGGTCTCACCAAGGTAAAATCAGGATGTTAGCTGGAGTTACAATCCCAGGTGGAACTCAAGATCCTCTAAGCTGATTTATGTTGATGGCAGAATTCAATTTCTTGCAATTGTAGGACTAAAGTCCTTGCTTTCTTACTGGCTATAAGCCAGAGGTACTGTCAGCACTTTGAAGCTGCCACAGATTGATGCCCTATGACCTTCTCTATAGACCCCCACCATCAGATGATCATTTGCTTCTACAATATAAACAGAAGACCATTTCTGCTCTTAAAGAGCTGGACTGGTTAGGTCAGGGTCACCCAAAATAATTGCTCTTTGAAATTTGTAGTCAACCAATTAGAGACCTTAACATATTTGAGGCTGGGCATGGTGGCTCACGCCTGTAATCCCAGCACTTTGGGAGGCCGAGGCGGGCGGATCACAAGGTCAGGAGTTCGAGACCAGCTTGACCAACAAATAACAAAAATTAGCTGGGCGTGGTGATGGGCACCTGTAATCCCAGCTACTCAGGAGGCAGAAGTTGCAGTAAGCCGAGATCGTACCACTGAACTCCAGCCTGGGCGACAGAGTGAGACCACATCTCAAAAAAAAAAAAAAAAAAAAAAAAAAAAACCTCAAACATATTTGCATACACCCTTGGGCCACATAACAACATGATTATAACAGTAATATCCCATCATATTTATAGATCTCATTCATTCTCAAAGGGAGGGTATTATACGGGGTTATCCTTCATTGTGGGTCATCTTAGAATTCTGACTGGTACAGTGGGTAAGCTTACAATGTTAACTAGTGTGGTCAGAAAAGACTTCCCAGAGAAGTGATTTTTTAGTTGAAACTTGAAATCTGGGAAGGAGTCAGTCATGCAATAATTAAAGAAAAACAAACAAACAAAAAACTATTCCAGAAGAAGAAATGGCTTGTGCAAAGGCTCTGTTGCAGGTGCTAACTTTGTAGGTATAAGAAACAGAAGGCCTAAGGGCCAAGGGAAGAAGGGTAAGACACGATGTTGGATAGGCAAGGGCTAGATCAGGGACAATCTTGCAGGCCATGCAGAGTTTAAATTTTAACATAAATAATATGACTGCTTTACATGAATCAAGTGAAACTCAAATTCAAAATTCAATAGAATGTATTATAATGGTTTAAGCAGTTAAGTGCCATGATCTGATATATTTCTTTGTAAAAATTCAAAACCCTTCAGGTTGCTTTTTATGATTTGTGTTTTACTGGAGTCACGAAACATTCAATATCTTTCTTCTAGCTATCTGAAACTATACAATATTTATTGTTAACTATAATTCTTATAAGAAGGGAAATAACTGTAGGAAATATAACTCTTAACTTAGTCAACAAAAAGGAGTTTGCTACTGTTCTTGCTTTCCACTATAGGCTACACTGATTTCTCTCTAAGAAAATAATGATAGGTTATTAAAAAAAAAAGTCTTCTTATTTAAAATTTAATGTCAAGTTAAACCATTTCCATACTACACTTTTTTCAAAGTTTTCAAATGATTTTTCCTATGTGGTTGAACTTTCTAAAGAGGGAAGCAAGGATAAAACATGTTGATTCATTACAGAGCATAGTATCATTATGTGCCTTCCAGTTGGTCCTAGCCACTCACACTAATGTTATATATGATTTGGGAAAAAAATGTTTGGAAAGTAGATATTCAACCTTCATCTGAATCAATGAATCATTTTATTATGCTTACTGACTTCTAGAAAGTAAGGAAATAATAGAACTGGAACTAATAACCAGATCTGATTTGTGACTTTTACTTCTTGCCAAATGGGGTAAAAGGGACAGGATTTACCTTAATTCAAGAAAAAAAAATAGAAAAATTGTCAAAAGATGTAAAACTACACTTCTCAGCATATTGGACATGACATAATGAAGGACAATGATAACTGAAAGCTGGGAGACAAAATTGGTGAATCTTCTCACTGTCTTGGATTATTCCCTGGAGAGAGTTTCCAGGCTGTATTACAGGGAAGGGGGAGCCCAGGTAGAGCTCTGTTATCTTCCTGAGTGGAGAGGCTGAAGTAAGAAGTTTAGGAAGAAGCAAATGGCAAGAGTTCACAGGGAAGTATCAGAGAGGAGGGAGCTTAACGGAGAAAGAATGTCAGAGAGAAGCACCCAAGGCTGAGGGAAGAATCAGTGAAAGAATTCCCAGGGTTTACATAGTACCAATAGTGTCTGTTTCCACCAATCAAAGTGGAAAACCTCATAGTATACTGGGCATTGGACAGTGTACCAAAAAACTTATGCCTCGGTAGTGGGGAAAGTCAACCTTATATGAAAGATGGTTCTGTTCCTGCCAAATAAGACTTAAAATAAAGACTCAAAGGAACATACTGTTTTCATATAACCTAACCATGTCTCAGTACAAAGCTCTAGAACATGTATAGAAGGAAAAATTATCCAATACTTAAAAATAAAATTGACAATGTGGGGTACCCAATAAAAAATTCCAAAGCTTGTAAAGCAGCAAGAAAATATAACCAATACTGAGGCAAAAAAAGTCAATTAAAACTGATACAAAGTAAGCATAGAATAAAGTGACATTTAAACAGATATCATAACTGTATTCTGTATGTTTAAGAAACCAGAGGAAATATTGAAAACATTACATAAAGACATAGAAAATATTTAAAATGTCAAAATCAAACTTTTACAGATGAAAACTACAATGTGTACAGTGAAAAATACAATGGATGGGATTAATATCATATTAGACACTGCAGAAAAACAGATTAATAAACTTAAAAACACCAGTAGAAACTATACAAAGTGAAAACAGGCAAAAAAAAAAAAAAAAAGGCTGAAAAAATGGAGAATCAGTGGGCTGTGGGACAATTTCAAGAGGCCCGATGAGTCCTCGAATGAGAAGAGAAGAAACAGAAATAATTTTTGGAGAAATAATTACTCAAAATATTCCAAATTTGCTGAAAACAATAACTCCACATATCCAGGAAGTTCAATGGACACCAAGTGCATCACACATGATAAAAATCTTGATATGGCCTATCATAATCAAATTGCTTAAAATCAATAAAATATATGGAGCAAAAAGTAATAGAACCTCAAGAAGAAGTAGGTGAACCCACTATTAGAGATTTTAATGGTACTTCCACGTTCATTGATAAAATACACAGAAAAACAGTAAGATAAGGAAGATGCAAACAATACTATCGAGCAACTTAATAGATACTTATAAATCATTCTACCAAACAATAGTGCAATACGAATTCTTTTTATGTGCAAACAGAACATTTACCAAGATAGACTATATTCTGGACAAAAAGAAGTAAAAGAATTCAAGTAATAAAAAGTATGTTGTTTTTTCACAATGGAATTAGATTTGTAATCAATAACAAAAAGATATCTGAAAAATACACAAATGTGGGAAACTAAATAGTACACTTCTAAATGACAATTCATGAGCCAAAAAAGAGATTAAAAGAGAAAATTTTAAAATTCGGTATTTTGAAATGAATGAAGATGAAAATACCAAATGTTAAGATTTGTAGGACACTGCTAAAGCAGAATTAGAGATGTGGAGAGCCCCAAATAACTGTATGAGTAAGGAAAACTTTCTCAAATCAGTAACAGCATCCATCCTCAGAAAGTAGAATGAAGAACAAATATCAAGGAAGCCTTAAAGGAAATAATAAAGTTAACAGTGGATCTCAATGAAATAGAAAATAGAAAAACAATAGTAAATGATAGAAAAATAATTTTAAAAATAATAGAAACCAGGCCGGGCATGGTGGCTCACGCCTGTAACCCCAGCACTTTGGGAGGCTGAGGCGGGTGGATCACCTGAGGTCAGGAGTTTGAGACTAGCCTGGCCAACATGATGAAACCTCGTCTCTACTAAAAATACAAAAATTAGCCAGGCATAGTGGCACACACCTGTAATCCCAGCTATTCCGGAGGCTGAAGCAGGAGAATCACTTGAACCCAGGAGGCGGAGTTTGCAGTGAGCCGAGATTGTGCCGTTGCACTCCAGCCTGGGCAACAAGAACGAAACTCCGTCTCAAAAATATGATAATAGAAACTCAAACCGAGTTCTTTCAGACTGTCAGTAAAATTAATATACTTCTAACCAGACTAATAGCATATAAGAAGAAAGACACAAATTAACAATGTTACAATGAAAAATGTGGTATCAATATAGACTCCATGTATATAATGGAATACTATTTACAACTTTATGCAAGTAAATTCAACCATTTACATTAAATGGGGAAAAAAATCCCTGAAAGACAATAAATTCTAAGATTCATGAAAGAAGACACAGATAACCTAAATTGCATTATACTGAATTATACTTTTTTTTTTTTTTTGAGACAGAGTTTCTCTTGTTGCTCAGGCTGGAGTGCAATGGCGTGATCTTAGCTCATTGCAACCTCTGCCTCCCAGGTTCAAACAATTCTCCTGCCTCAGTCTCCTGAGTAGCTGGAATTACAGGTATGTGCCACCAAGCCTAGCTAATTTTGTATTTTCAGTAAAGATGGGGCTTCCCCATGTTGGTCAGGCTGGTCTCGAACTCCCGACCTTAGGTGATCCATCCGCCTTGGTCTCCCAAAGTGCTGGGATTACAGGCATGAGCCACTGCACCTGGCTGCATTATACTTTTTAACAGAATTACAGTGAAAAACCTTCCCACAAAGAAAACTCCAGGCCCTGAAACTATTTGTGAATTATACCAAGTATTTAAGGAAGAAATAATATAATTCTGCAAAAATTCTTCCAGAAATTTAAAGAAATATATCCCAAATCATTTTATAAGGTCATCACTCTTGTGATATCAAAACAGTAAGAAATTAGAAGAAAAATGTAGCTAAACTACAGACCTATAGCCCTCATCAATATAGATTCAAAAATTCCTAACAAAACTTCGCTGACTTGAATCAAACCGTATATAAAAAAGGATAATACATCAAGATCAAAAATAATTTAATATCAGGAATGTAAGTTTGACTTAATGTTTTAGTATTTGATGCCATCAATTTAATTAACCATATTAACAGATTACAGAAAGTGATCATCTCAATAGACACAGAAAAAATTGTCAAAATCCAACATCTATTCTGGACAAAGGAAGTCTCATCAATCTAGAAATAAAAGACTTTTCTTTTCTTTTTTTTTTTTCTTTTTGAGACAGAGTCTCACTCCGTCACCCAAGCTGCAGTGCAGTGGCACTGTCTCAGCTCACTGTAACCTCTGCCTCCCAGGCTCAAGCAATTCTCGTGCCTCAGCCTCCCAAGTAGCTGGGATTACAGGTGCGCGTCACTATGCTCGGCTAATTTTTTTGTATTTTTGGTAGAGACGGGGTTTTACCATGTTGACCAGGCTGGTCTCAAACTCCTGACCTCAGGTGATCCACCCTCCTCGGCCTCCCAAAGTGCTGGGATTACAGGTGTGAGACACCACGCACAGCCTAAAAGACATTTCTTAGTCCAAATGCGTCTACAGAAATTATGCAGTTAACATCTCACTTAATGGTGAAAAAATAAATGCTTTCCCCTGGAAGTCAGGAGCAAGACATGGATATTCAGTCTTATCACGTCTAGGCAACATTGTAATTAACTCAACAAAAAATAGTAACTGGTATGTCTGCATATACAAAATATGTATTAAAAGCTTGAGTCGGCCAGGCACGGTGGCTCACACCTGTAATCCCAGCACTTTGGGAGGCCGAGGCGGGTGGATCACGAGGTCAGGAGAGCAAGACCATCCTGACTAACATGGTGAAACCCTGCCTCTACTAAAAATACAAAAAAACTAGCCAGGCGTGGTGGCGGGCGCCTGTAGTCCCAGCTACTCAGAAGACTGAGGCAGAAGAATGGCGTGAACCCGGGAGGCGGAGCTTGCAGTGAGCCGAGATTGCGCCACTGCACTCCAGCCTGGGCGACAGAGCGAGACTCCGTCTCAAAAAAAAAAAAAAAAAAAAAAAAAAGCTTGAGTCCTTTTCCTCCATGAAGAGCCCCAGCATGCTTGGATGTGTGTGTAGGACCTTCAGTCCTCTTTGGAAAAGGAGAGAGCTTGATCACCCTTAATCACTGTTTTTCCCTTTAAGTAGAGGAGATTCAGGTAGAGAAGGCGGAGGGAATCAGGGTGCAGAGAGGACGAGTGGCACCATACCAGTGAGCAAAGCACATTTCCTTTCTTGTTTCCAGCAGCAGGGCAGCTGCACACCATTTAGTATTTCAAATATACTCTATCTGTTCTCTTCTGTTCAAAAAATCAAAGACAAATGCTTTCAGGAAAAAGAGCCAGTGTTTATTAAATTTAGACTATATTACAGGTATTAGTAAATAGACATTATTCATACAATTTTCAAACTTATTAAATCATATCTACCATGTGACGCATTACTATCCTTGCTTTTCATTTCCTAACCCAAATATCACAGACATCATAAGTGGCATAGCTAGGATTTGAACCCAGGTCCATTTGACTCCAACTCCCTTACCTGTTCTTATATACAACCATCTCACTACAGAGGTCAAGGTGCTTGATCAGCTCTCTCCAGCTGAAACTTTAAATATGTGTAACTATTGCTTCTGACATAACTGTACTAAAGCAGTTTGAAGTTAAATGAATTAGATGATGTATATTAAATCACATATGCGTGGGGTTTCCAATATCCTTCTTTCATTTTTAGCCTGAAACAGAATCCTTGCAATATAGTATTTTTATATTCCTTGGCTATTACAGTAGTATAATTTCTATAAATATGCTTAGTCTGTGCTCTGCCTTTAATAGCTTAGGAATATGATATAGAAGATATAAATTATAGATTGGACATAATAATATTATAGAGCACCTCAGGTGGCCTGGTGGATCAAACACGAGATTAAGTGTCAAGAAACTTGAGTCAAACGTCTCTTGAAATCTGATGCTTATTCTCCTCTGTTTTGTTTCTTTTTCTTTTCTTTTTTTAATTGCATAAGCCTTCTCTCCTGACAACATCGTTAGCTACCATCTTGGCTGTTTCCTTAGCTCCATTCCTTAGCAAATCTGCCAGTAAAAACACTGTGAGTTCACTCTCTTGTTCCACCATGAGAAATCTTTCATTTCATTTTTCCAGAACATTTGCATCCCCATCCTGGGCCTGTCATTCAGACAGTCATTGCTAATCAGAACAAGTAAGAAAGCAATATGATTATGCCAAGCATTTTAAAATATACTAAATTAGCTAAATAGATGTTAGTTTTGTTTCCATTTCTATTACCTTGAAAAATTCATTTTATAATCTCTTCTGTCATTCCATTGTGAACTAAAGGAGAAAAGAAAGGGTGAGATAATTGCCTTTAGCACTGACTTTCTTTTTACTTCAGATTTTCCACTTGTAGGAAGAGATATTGATGTTTTTGGGCAATATAGAAATCAATTGTTTCATAGACTGGAATTAGAATTTCAGCAAATAGACTTAAAAGACATGCATGGATTTAAGAGTGTATTAATAGTACACAAGCACCATATATAATTTTTATCTCTTGTAGAACTTACAACCATCCTCTCAGTTTCTATTATCTGAATTTAACGAGTAAAGGAAAAGGGAACAAGAGATGGAAAGAAAATTACCCAAGTGAATAAACGACAACGCTGAACTTTGGGTTTGAATCTCTCTGACCCCCAAAAGTCTTTTATTGGTACCATGGCAATGGGCATGTTGCTCTGAGCCTCAAATTTCTCTGTTGTAAAAGGGAAGTGAGTGACGGTCATTCATTTAATATTCAGATATTTATTGAGCCATTATATGCTAGACATGTGCTAGAGATACAATAGTAAGCTAAACACAGAAATAATGTTCAACCTAATAGAGTGACAGATATCAAAGTAATCATACTGAAAAAAATGACTAATTAGAAACTGATTCCAAGTAGTCTGGAAAATAGAAATATGATTCTACGATTGTACATAAGGAATGTTGCAGGGAGCAGGTGATCAGAGAAGACTTCTCTGAAAAAATGTGCTTTGGGCTCACAACAGAAGGATAAGATGAAATTAACTAGACAAAAGTGGAGAGAGTGGGCAGGGCTCTGTTGGGAAGTCCTAACCAAGACAATGGTGGAAGCAGATGCTGGTGGTCAGAAGAAACATGGTTCTTTTTAAAGACCTGAGTGGTCAATGGAGCTCAGAGCAGGTTGGGGGGCAAGATTCTCATGGCAAACTCTTCCTAACTGATGAGGCTGTTCTGTGGTTTAATGTCTAAGAGGCAAGGCCAGCCAGTGGAGGGTGCTTTGTAAATCAGAAAGCACTATGGTAATGTGAAGGTTTGTGGGAGTTCTGCTGGTTTCTTATTTAAAAGACTATAACATCTCTATTCTTAAAGTCTTAGCATGGAGAGGAATCTTTTCATGGCGTGAAATTGGGGTTTACAATAGCTTCTGTATCAACATTAACAGAGCTGAAGAAAATTCTCAATGCAACTTAGCTTAACTCCTGGTGTGAAAATGTGCTTCAAAGCATTAAATACGCAGCCTCTAGCTGTTTCTAAAGAAACTGCCCTCAGACTGACAGCATGCATCCAAAGTTGAATTAATCATATATTTTTTGGATTTTCAATGTGTGCTCCTTGGCTAATGAGGGGAGAGCCAGAGAAACCCAGGCTGCCTTATAGTCCAGAGAACAGAGGAGACTTTCTCCCTGGGAGAGGAGGGCAATGGAGAGGAAAGCCTGGAAGCTGGTGTTGGTGACCTGAAAATTCCTGCAGCAAAACAAAACAAATCCCTGTCTGGGATTTTTGCCCACCCGCCTTCAATGTTTGCTTTCTACTTAGGACTGGACCATGCCCTCCCAGCAGAGCAGGTGATAGGAATGGCGGCCCATTTCCCTCTTCATCAAAACTATTTTCTTTCACTCAGGATACCTGAGAACAATGGCCTATTGAATACAGTTTCTAAAGAGGTATGGAAAAGTTATTAGGACCCTGGGTTTGACTGCCTCAGTGGTTTAGGAGTCCTGCCATGTACTACTTAAAATGTTGAATGTTGCTTATAAATATGATTATCTCCTGGTAAACTTGGTCCTCGGTCACAGAAGGGCAGCGCGGGGTCTGCAGGTGTGCATCAGCAAAGAACTGTGGTACTGACTTTGCAACCACAGTTCCTTTATTACCAAATGAGTCATGTGTCAAACACTCAGAGCCTCAGGATTCAGATCTGTGTGATGTTTAACCAGAAAATTCCCTTCTAAACATAAAAATAAATTCCTTATTTAAATTGTTTAACATTAGGTTTAAATGGAAATAAAACATTCTACTTAAATAAGAAATATAATAAACAAAGTTACCCTTTTATAATAAAAAAAACACTCAAGTTCACATATTGTTGTTGCTATCAGAGACAACATGGTTTCTAAGGATGAGGCTTGGAGAAGCGAAAATAAAAGCAGACTAGGGTGAAAGTCGCAAAGCTGGGCTCTAGAACTCTGCCACTCATAAACTGTTCCATAATCTCTGGTCCTTGGCTTCTCTGAGAATGCGTTTCCTTATTGGAGAAATATTCTGCTATCATAAGGAAAACATAAAGATGAGAACGCAGGCATGTTTCTGTAGCACCGGACACTCTGTAAAGACTCTCCCTCCTCTGTAACCTCAGTTCCATCACACACTGCCTTTCTAACAAAGATGGGAAAATAGAAGTATGGAAAGGTTAGGATTTCTCCCAGCTATCAAAGTCCCGTAGTCTTAATGTGACCAGAGCACACCTTAGCCCGGGTCCCAGTGCTGTGGCCCTATGGTGAAAAGTGGCATTCAGATGTAGAGGATTCTTACTACAGGAGAGGAAAGTGTTTAATATGTCCATCAGAAATGAAGGTGGAGACAGCAGGGAGGGGCTCAGTGAGTGGCATGGGGGTGGCACGGGAAGGCTGATCCTGGTGCCTGTGGGTCCCCGTGGTCCACTGCTCCAGCTCTGCTTTTCGTCCTCTTCCAGTTCCTCCACCACTCATGCCTGCCGTCTGTTTTACCTCCCTACCTTGGCTCACACCCCCCCTCATCTGTTTGACCCTCTCCTTGTTTTTCTCCTTATCACTTTATATCACTGCACTTCCAAACCCCTTAAAAAGGTAGTGAAGGGGAAGAGATTACAGTCATAGTGAGCCACGTGTTCAGAACCTAACCTTAGTCTCTAGGTCATCAATCCTACTTAGTGCAGATCTCCAGTGAGCAATGCATGGGGACAAAAAATGCCATCGTCAAGGTCATTGATGCTAGACTTCAGCTGCTAGAATTAAGGGTCATGCAATAAAATGTTTAAGTTGTCTCATGTCACAAGATCATTGAAAAGGCATACAAGTAATGAGGGAGGGTCAGGAATTATAGAGCTGTACTCACAAAGCTGGCACATTTGCACTCCTGCTACTTATCAGCTTAGGCAAACTTCATTCACTCACTCGTTCATTCATTCAACAGCCCTTTATGGATCATATACAATGTGTCAAGTAAAATACTGAGAGTTTTAAGATGAAAGACGTAAACCCTGTTTAAGGGGAGTACAGCTATGCCAAGTATACATCCCATGTGCCACCACTCTTTCTTCTCATGCTTCTTACAGGCTTCATGACTTGTTTACAGCACTCTAACCTAAAAACCTTCTCAGCAAAGTGTAACTGATTCCAGTTTTTAGAATTGGCAGGAGTGGTGAACCCTTTGGTCTAGCATCACTGCAGAAATGGTCATGAATAAATCTCTACACCTCTACACTGGATTTGACATCCAATGGATGCCCAGTTTCTGCTACATGAATGTAAATATCAAGAAAGGGCAACTTCCCCTATCAGTCTTACCCTCAGTGTTCTCAGTGGCTTTCCACCTCTAGTACCCAGTGTCTAACCATTCAAGGGCTCTTCAAATTGGGAAGTATGCAAATGATTTTAAAGAAGAGCTGCAAGGTTATTGAAGACAAGCTCTTTACTCCTTGGGGGAAGATCGCCCTCTCTTTTCACATACAAGTTTCCTCGATGAGAATTTATAGAGCCCACTCTGTGCCAGCCTCTCTTTTGGACCCTGCAAGTTTAGTGACAATGAGAAACCATTTTTACCTTAGTTCGATGGAAGAAACATACATGAAAATAAATACCAAGCACAATAAAGCTATAATAGAAGAATGGACAAAGCTCTAGGGGAATCTAGGGGAAAATAATGAGTTCTGCCTGGAAGCACCATAAAATGTGTTTAAAAGGAAGGACATTTGAGCTGCATCTTAAAAGGTAAGTGGAGCACAGAAGGCTGAGGAGGTGAAAACAAGCTTTCCAAGGAAAGGAAGAACAGAAGAGCCAGATGCCCTGAGGTTTGAAATGCATCAAGCCAAACAGGCCAGCTCAAGTGGTGTGAATCCAGATTATGAAGAAATTTGAATGCCAGCTTCATGATACTATAAATTAAAATACAAATAATATCCCTGACTTGTTTATTAACACAATTTCAGTTTGTGTTTTCTAAGTTAACTAAATGTCTACAAGCCAAGGAGCTATTGGTTTCTGCCACTAAATGGGGCAGTTCATTAACACAGGAAATATTTTATAACATTCCAGAAGGAAAAAGAAGAAGAAGAAAGGAAGGAAGGGAGGGAGGGAGGGAGATAGGAATAAGGCATAGCTGAAAGAAAAGAAGGAAGAAGAGAAAATAAATAGAGAAATAAAAAGTAAGAAATCATTTGGGTCCACTGCCAGCAAGAGTTAGGAAAGCTGATTTCTTAAGATAAACTGAAGTAAAACAAAATATCCTCCATATGTTGAAACTGTATACTTAGTTTGAGATAAACAAAAACATGTTTGGTGAATAGCTTCCATAATTAAAAAGAAATTAAAAGAAAGAAAGAGAAACCATCTGGGGATAGATTCATATTTAAACACACACACACACACACAAAATGACACCAAAACTTGAAGTTTTTCTTGACTTAACTCGCTTGTTGCAAAAGTACATTGCAACAGGCTTTGCCGAAAGCACCCCAAGCTCCAGTTCCATGTAGGAGCTATACAGGGTTATTCAGCATTGCTCAAAAACAAAAAGACCTTTCTAAATCCTGTCCTTTGCTCCTGCTTTCTTCTCTGCTGTGAATGCACCTTCTCCCTTTTTCCTTCTGAAGGATGCCTACTTACCTACTCACCCCTCAGTGCCCAACTAAAAGGTCACCTGTTCCCAGGGGGGTGTGCCTGGAGCCCTGGGGTAGCTAATAATGTCTTCTTCATCTGTGAACTTCATGCATGTGTATCAGTTTTCTAGAGATGCTGGAACAAAGTACCACAGACTGGGTGGACTAAAACAATAGAAGTTTGTTGTTTCACAGTTCCGAAGGCTAAAACACCAAAAGCAGGGTGTGTGTCAACAGGGTTGGTTGCTTCTGAGGGCTCCGAGGGGGAATCTGTTCCATGCTTCCCTCCGAGCTTCTGGTGATGGCCAGCAATCCTTGGTGCTCCTTGGATTATACATACATCACACCATTCTCTGCCTCCACCTTCACATGACCTTCTCCCTGTATCTCTGTCTTCACATGGCCACCTTCTTATAAGGATAACAGTCATGTTGGATTAGGGGAACATCCTACTCTAGTGTAACCTTATCTTAATTCAATGAATCACATCAACAATGACCCTATTCCACCTAAGTTTGTATTCGGATGTGCATGGGGTAAGAACCTCAACATATCTTTTGGGGGCACCCAATTTAATCCATAACAACATACTCTAATATAGCTCTCACTTCATTGAAGGAGTCAGATGTATGCGTGTCTGTGTGCCTTGTTCCCAAAAAAGTCAGTGAGAAACTCCACTGCAATGACTATAATACATATATATTTAACCTTATGTCTCCAAGGCTGAGCACAAACATTTTTGTAAGCTCATAGTTAATGTTTTCTAAATTGAATTTAATATAGCCCAGAGAAATGATGGACAGAGAGTTTCCAATTTAGGATAAAAGGAGAAGGCTTGGAGGCAGTTAAGTCTGCTCCTGAGAGGAAACACTGGGCACATGGTGACCCTCATGTCACTGTACTTCCCAGATGTCCCTAGTATGGGCAATACGGCAGAAAAGTACTGTTGCCTGGAATAACCTAATGGGATGGGCATCTGAGAAGAGTAGAGCCATGTTGAATTTAGTTCTGTCTAGATAGCTATGTTGTATTGATACTGTCTTCTCCTCTGTGGGCCTCAATTTAGCCTCAAAAGATGAAAATCAGACAAGAAGTAGCAATTTTAAGGCTTAATGAAGCATAGTAACTCTCTTTTCAAAGAAATTTCGTGAAAAGTTCCAATCTATATAACAGATCTATGTGAAATTGCCAGAGATCAGGTGAAGAAATTGAGCCTGGAAATCCACGGGCTTCATCATCCTTAAGGACTCTCCACAGGAAGTTCTAAACAAATCTGGAAACAAACACTGTGAACTACTTGGTCAGATGAAAGTCTATGTTGGGTTTGCTGTCATAGATAGAGAAGGTCATGCATAAAAAATTTAAAAAGAGAAGAAGAGATGGAAAAGCTTATTAGAAAATAAGAGAGAGGCTGGGTGCGGTGGCTCACGCCTGTAATCCCAGCACTTTGGGAGGCTGAGGCGGGTGGATCACGAGGTCAGGAGTTCAAGACCAGCATGGCCAACATGGTGAAACCCCGCCTCTACTAAAAATACAAAAAAAAAAAAAATAGCTGGGCGTGGTGGCAGGCACCTGTATGCCTAGCTACTCAGGAGGCTGAGGCAGAAGAATGGCTTGAACCCAGGAGGTGGAGCTTGCAGAGAGCCGAGATCATGGCACTGTAGCCTGGGTGACAGAGGGAGACTCTGTGTCAGAAAAAAAAAGAAGAAGAAGAAGAAGAAAGAAAGAAAATAAGAGAGAAGCTAGGGGAGGAAAATGGTAAGGAGAGGCAAAGCTCTTGGACAAAACTTACTGTGGTCATAGAAAGAGAGTTCAAAGTGGTTTTCCAATCTTATCTTTGTAGTCATCTATTTAATTATAAATTAAGTATGTCCATATGTTTTCCAAGAACATTATTGTTTTTAACTGTATCATAATTATAAGATTGCAAAGGTAACTAGTCTGAAGGAAGGACTGAGAATGTGGAAGACCCCATGCAAATTTCAGCTGATGATACACAAAGTCAGTGCTTTGTCCTGCTCAAGGTAGTAATATCTAAAACAATTTGATTGCTCTGCCCCTTTGCACTTTTTGCTCCAGCAATCAGGAATTGATTATATTTCCCAGGGCACACCATTTCGCTGTTGGCTTCTGCTCTGTGGATCATGCTCATCCTTCTGTCTGACATGTCCATCCTGCCTTGAACCCCTACTCTTCTTTTCTAGTGTAACTTAGACTTAACATTCTCTAGGGAACCCTCTTTGAGCTCACAGGTCCAATTAACCTTACCCTGCTCCAACTGCCTTTGTGCACCCTCTGTGCTTCAGATGTACTATCACACTGACTTGTAAGCTATTTCTTCAATTGCAGCCTATCTTCAAATAATGAGTTCTGTAGGACATTCTTATTTGTGTCTTTACTCCCTAGTACGTAGCACTGTGATTGACACATAAAAGGTATTGATCAATGTTTTCTGAATGAATTAATTAATATATGAAAGAGTTTATTTCAAACTGTTCTAAAGTTTTCAGATAATCTTAGAAAAGTATCAAGATGCGAGTAGGCATAATTTGAATGAAATGGAATGCTGTAGTTAAATCTCTGGTGAATTTACTTTCCTCTTTCAACACAGTATGAAGAGGAAACATAGAAAGTGGACATTAAAAAAAAACAAACCTATCTTGGAAATTAGCCCAAGAACCAAATGTTTTCTTTTAATGGTATATTTCTTCTCTCATATCACAACTAATATACATTTCAGATCACACATATGCACAATGTTTGTTTGTTTTTACCATAATTCCCTATGCAACTCCAGATGCTTGGACCATTTAGGCATCTAATACATGTTTGATGAATTAAGGAATAAGTAATAGAACGCTTGAATAAGATGAACTATGATTCCAACATCCATTAGCAAGCTGTTAACAGTTTATAGCTGTCTAGTTTGAAATGTAGGTCCATCCACTTGGAGAGGGGAATGGAAAAATGTGATACGAATACCTGATCTGTCTAGTGATTTTGAATCAGTACTTAAAATGTAATCACCTATAAGACATTTGCTACACTGAGATGGAATGCTGAGTTCTGGCTCCAGGTCTGCCCCTCATTGCTATATCAGATTAACTTTTTGGCTGATAAAATTGAGCTTGGTCCCACCTGTCTTAATATACTCTCACTTTAAGGAACACAGACCAAATTTTCTTTAAGTCTAATATAACCCAGTATGATTCTCACATGATTATATGTGAGGCTGCATTGCAATATATATATACATCCTAGGCAGGCTTGTAATTTGGAATCTTTGTCAGGCAGGAATCATCTGAGCCTTAATTTAAAGAAATAAAATCTTGCATCTTTGATTAATTTTCAGGAAGAGTAGCTGGAGAAAACTCATCCTCTGTGACCTTAAGCAATGAGCCTTTGACTCCACACTTACAGACCACTCTATTAACAAAAGGTTTGCAATTATGTGGAGACTTCCTGCTTAGAAGAGAATTTCACTGAGCATTATTTGAAAGTGGAACATGCATTTTGGGGTAGGAATGATAAGGAATCCCCCACTCACTACCTCATGTAGTTCATCAAATATTTCTTCTTAACTACATATTTTACTCCTCTGAAAATTCTAGCAAATTAAGTTCCCTCCACCTCCTTACATTCCCCACTCATTCATTTTTATTTTCCTGATCATTGTCAGGGTAACTTGCTATGTCTGATCATGCATTTATACAGCACCTAAAACTCAAGTGTTCTCCCATCTGCATTACCTTAACAGATCCTCAGAACAGCTCTTAGAAGGGCAGGCCAAGTTGATTTCTGCTCATGCTTCAGATAAGGAAATGGAGACTCAGAAAAGGATAATGAAAATGGCTGGAACTGTACCTTTAACCAAAACACTTTAACCAGTGTTTGATGTCTAGTTCAAGGTTAATTAATTGTAACACAGTGTTCTAATGCTCTTTCAAGAAAAAGCTCTTCTGCTTATGCATTCTTTTTTATTATTTGCAGATAGTGCAAAGTGTTGATGTTATAATGGTAACCCAAACATAATCTCTTTCTTTATTGAGCTTATAATAGGAATGAAGCAATTGCAACCTTTACTGGCTCATCCAGAAACGCAAATAACCAAACACACATAACTACTCATTGCATTCCTACAGTGTGCAAGTCATTACTCTGAGCCTTTTGGCAAAAAGTGAGCCAGAAAGCCCATCATCCTTGCAGAAGTCTGTGAAAAATTAAGCAGCTCAGAGACTTCAGCCTCCATTTAGAATATGCCATATACCTGGCATGAGGATGGAGGAAAAGCTGAAGCTATTTGCTTGATACTTAAGAAAACATTCATATTCAGTCATTTAATCAATTATCAGACCATCTCAGTGAAAACATACTACTTCAAAAGACCATATTATCATTTAACTGAACTTCTCATCAGAACCTGATTTTCCTCATGTCTTTTGTTTGCCAAATTCTTTTTGCTTTAGTTTCTAATGGATGGTAGTTATTCTCCTCCAAATGCAATGCCTAGATGGGGAGAAAAAAACACCATTCCTAGAGCTTTTCTTTATATTTTTATGTTTCCTTTTTTTAACAAACTTTATTATTTAGAGCAGTTTTAGGCTCGCAGCAAAATTGACAGAAAGTACAGAGTTCCAATATACCTCATGCCTTCAAAATCCACAGCCTCCCCACCACCATCAACACCCTGTACTTGAATGGCATATGTGTTACAATGAAGCTACACATTATCACCAATGTCTGTAGTTTACACCAGGGTTCACTCTTGCTGCTGTATATTCTACAGGTTTTGACAAATGTGTAATGACATGTAACCGTCATTTTTTGTTTGTTTGTTTTTTGTTTTACTGTTTTGTTTTGTTTTTTGAGACTGAGTCTCGCTCTGTTGCCCAGGCTGGAGTGCAATGGTGTGATCTCAGCTCACTGCAACCTCCGCCTCCCACGTTCAAGTGATTCTCCTGCCTCAGCCTCCTGGGTAGCTGGGATTACGGGCACATGCCACCATGCCTGGCTAATTTTTGTATTTGTAGTAGAGACAGGGGTTTCACCATGTTGGTCAGGCTGGTCTCGAACTCCTGACATTGTGATCCACCTGCCTCGGCCTCCCAAAGTGCTGGGATTACAGGCGTGAGCCACCACGCCCAGCCCCTGTAATCATCATTATGGTATCACACAGAAGAGTTTTACTGTTCCAAAGTCCTCTTTGCTCCAGCATTCCTTTTTTCTCTCAATCGCTAGCAACCACTGATTTTTTTCCGGCTTCCATCGTTTTCCTTTTCCAAGACCACCATGTAGTTGGAATGGCACAATATGTAGCCTTTTCAGATTGGCTATTTCACTTGGTAATATACACTTCAGTTTCATCCATGTCATCTTATGGCTTGATAGCACTTTTTTTTTTTGCACTGAATAATATTCTATTGTCTGGATGTACCACAGTTTATCTATTCATCTACTGAATAATATTTTGTTTGCTTCTAAGTTTTGGCAATAATGAATACAGCTGCTATAAACATTTGTGTGCAGATGTTTGTGTGGACACAACTTTTCAGTTCATTTGGATAAATACAAAGGAATGCAATTGCTGGACTCCGGTAAGAGTTTGTTTAGTCTTGTAAGAAACTGCTAGCCCATCTTCCAAAGTTGCTGTACAATTTTGCATTTCTACAGCAATGAATGAGACTTCCTGTTGTTCCACATCCTTGCCAGAATTTTGTGTCATCAGTGTATGGAATTTTCGCTCTTCTAATAGGTATGCATTGGTGTGCCATTGTTTTAATTTTCAGTTCCCTAATGGCATATGATGTTGAGCAGTTTTTCTTATTTTCAATCTATGTATCTTCTTTGTTGAAATGTCTGTTCAGATATTTCACCTGTTTTTGACTGGGGTTTTCATTTTTTTTATTGTTGAGTTTAAGACTTGTTTGTACAGTTTGAATAACAATCCTTTATCAGATATAGCTTTTGCAAATATTTTCTCCCAGTCTGTGGCTTGTTTTCTCATTCTCTTGATTTTTTTTTTTATTTTTATATACTTTTCTATGTGCAGAAGAAATTTGTTTATTTCAGTAATTTTAGGTATTACAAATAATTAGAAGAAATAATTGATGCCTAAAAAGTCCTCCTTAGTAACTGGCTTGGTATCTGGTTTATGACTATGGAGTAAGCCTTGCAGGAAGCTAAAAAACATCTCCTAGCAAGTCACAAATATAGACAAGCTAAGAAATCTCAGAGTAAAAAAGGTTATTCCTACAGTAAGTGGTAGATCAGGTTAAACTTGGAGAAGTAAACTGGATTATTATCAGTTCTTGATATCTACAGGCAGGCTAATAAACACAATTAGATATTTCTGGCACACAAAAGCCAAACTTACAGCCACAGAGGATATTAAAATTTTTTCAGATAAAGATTCCTTTTCTAGTCTTAGTATAATTTAGGACTATTTTATTTACCACACACTAGGAAGTTCTTCACATATCAATCGGCAGCAATTTTTATGTTCATGTAAATAAAACAGGCCAAATAAAAGAAAGCACCAAGTGAATCATATTGATTCCAAAAATTGTTAAATTAATTGATGTTGTCAAATCCTTACCTTAGGGACAAAAACTTGAACACCAACAGAACTAATACCTTGTGCTGTCCTCATTAGAGTCAGGGTGCACCTCTCAAGCTATGTCAGAGAGAGAAAGAGATTTCTGTCTGAGACAGACCTAATCAAACCAAAACAAACAAAATAAACACACAGAAAGTGTTATTTTGTCAGTCACTAGTCTCCAAAATAAATACAACCTCGAGCCTTTTCCTGTAAATTTTTATCTCCCTAATGAGAACAACTTTATCCTTGCAGACAATTATATAAAAAGAACGGCTATTTGTATCCATAAGGAAAAAAATCTATAATGGGTGTAATTTTTATAAGCCTTTTTTGGTGAATTTTTTTTCTATTTAAAGTGCCTGACATGGGGTCCCAATTCATTTATTCATTTGACACGTGTTTACTGAGCAGCTTTTCTGTACCTAGGCACTAGGATCAATCTGTGAACAAAATGCAGTGGTCAAAACATAAGGCAGTCTAACTATGTAAAGATGAAAAGTAGAAACATTGAAAATCAGGTGATTAGGGAGCATTTGTCTGAAGAAGTGAAATCTGAGTACAGAAGGTGAATAAAATGAGAAAGACAAGCAGAGATCTAGAGGAGATTTCTAGTACAGTAAAGTGAACATTCCAAATCCTAAGGAAGGAATGCAAGGATCACGATGGAAGCTGTTATAGCCAGACTAGAGAGAATAACAGATGACAGGTGCATGAGATGAGGCTGGAGAAGCAGGCCAGGGCCAGATGGCCAGAGCTTTTGTAGGTCATGACCAAGATTTGACATTTCCTTCAACTATAATAGGAAATTGTTGGTATTTAACAAATATTTATAATTTATGGAAGCAATAACATTTTAGGGAATAAAAAAATCTTAGTGTTAATAAATATTTCTAGTGATCCAAGGTTTCTTAACTATTGCACTATGGCATTTTGACCCAGTTTGTTGTTGTTGTTGTTGTTGTTGTTATGGGGGACTATCCTCCTTATTGTAAGATGTTTAGCAGCATCTCTGGCCTCTTCGCACTCAATGCCAATAGCACACCCCTTTCAGTTGTGGCCACAAAGAATGTCTCAGAAAATGACGAAAGTCCAATTACTCCAGTTGAGACCTAGTGACCTAATCCCATTCATTTTACAGATTTGGGAACTGTGCTTAGTGAGATTCAATTACTTAGTTATGGTTGACAAAGTTAGTTTTAGCCTTGGATTTGATTCACATATATTTATAGATAATAATATAATATTATTTATACATTATTATCTAATATATAGATAATAATATATTCTATTATATCTCTATTAGATCTATATATTATTCTATATATATTTATAATATATATAGATCTAATATATGCTTTATGTACTTTATATATATCTTTACATACACATAAAATAGTGTTTTCAATTATTTTTTGAGGTCATTACTTTTATTCCCATTTACAGGTAAAGAACTTGACACTCAGAAAGGTAATGAAATTTGATGTCAACTTGTGGCTCGAACTCAGAACTCTAAATCTCATCTATTTCAGTAATAAATTGTCAGCTTAAGATTCACTAGAAATGATAATTTGAACTGACCATGAACCAGAAACTTCCTTGAGCACAACATTATTTAATACCAGTTCTAGGAATATCAGGGACTCTTGATCTTCCAACCCCAATTTCACTATGAAGGGGAAACAAGAGTTTGAAAGTTAAAGTGAATTCTCATTTCAATTTTTTAAACTCTAAAAATAATATAAAGTACTTTATTCTTTGATTAGGCCACACAGATGAGCTGCTGTGTTATAAGCAAGGTTGTTTCAAAGGAGACTGTCAAAAACCCCATTGAAAGGAAGCTCTCACTCTCTGGGTCTTCTATTAAGGAGGAGCTTGTTCTCCTTGTTTTTAATTCAATGGCTATTTTATGACTTTGACACCCACCAGGTCTATGAATGGGTCCCGCAGGGAGGGCTTCAAATCAAAATAGTATGTGAGCTGGGGATTTAGAGTTTATGGTACTTATTCATTTCCTCCTGAAAGAAACCAATGTGTTTAAGGAGCAGAGGGAAGCATCTCTGAATCTCTGTTTACAGTGCTGAGTCCTGCTGGAGGCATTTCTAAGTAATATAGAGGGCTAGCATGAGGAGGGAAAGGAGAGAATGGGTAGGAGAATAGCATTAAGGTAGTCAGAGAGAAGGTTTGGCGGAAACTTTTGGGACCCCACCTCAAATTTACTTCTACATTGAGAAGGCTGCTTACTGCAAACACTTGCAACTCTGACCAAAGGCCTCTTTCCACTGCTACAAAATAATTGACCCATGCACAAAACAAGCCAGAACTGCCAGAACTAGTGCTTGTATCCAATGATGAGAGGATAATTACTTGATAAATGCCCGGTTTGCTCAGCCCCTGGTAGAATCCATGCAGGCTTCCAGAATGTATATTCCATTCAGTCTTCCAGAATGTCCTAATAGAATTGAGATCCAGCTGCCCACACTGATAAATGGCCACACAATTTACCTTTTGGTAGCTTCTTTCCCTTCCCTACCTATTCCCCTATTCCCTTAAATGTGTTTCCTGGTATCACACACCCAGTAAACTACATGTATTCTCATCCTTGCTTCAGGCTCTTTTTCTGGTGGAATCCAAATTAAGATAGAAAGTTATTCTTCTCATCTCTGCAAAGCTAAAAGCCATAATTTAAGGCTCAACTTACATGAGTTTTCAAAGCAAGCCTAGGGATTTTACCCTTTGTGCCTTTGCAATCTCTATTTCTTTTACGTTGATCTTCCTTCCCCATTTTTATCCAAATAGAGGCATCATCCTTTAGAATCTAACCCAATTATTCTCAACTCTGTAAAACTTTCTCTGCCCCTTTCCAGGCTGTATTACTGCTTCCTTCTTTTCCTTTAGTTGCTAAGCCCAGTTGGGTCAAAAGCGAGAATGCATGCACATGTGCATACGAACAGACCAAAGTGGTGAGCAGATCATGAAAAGAGATTAATGGCATAATTCCAAAAGGTTTTTCTTCTATTGACTGTCGCTCCGGGAAAACACTTATTCTTCCTACATACAAAAACAGAGGAAAATGAATAACCTACTTTTAGTCTATATCCCTCTCTTTCTCCTCTATTTTGTATTTCCTGAATATTTTCTTAACCAAATCATTACTCCTGGCACTATTCACATTTTTAATACTGTTTGGACTAATCTTCAAGGGTGATTTAAAAAATCCTTCCTGATGGACAACACATCGCAAAGATAAAATCAAATGTATATGTACAAGTGCAAATAGAAAATGAAGAAAAATAAGGTCAATGAGTGATGCTGAGGATCAACACAAGTATTTGTAGTTTTTTTGTGGTAGTCTATGTTTAGGATGCGCTGAAAGAAGTAGAAAGATTCAGGACTTGGGCTTTGTTTTTACTTTCTTATTGTAAGACTTTATAAGTTAGTTGAAAAAATAAGTATATATCTTCCTAAAACTTTATCTGGGGGCAAACTATCATACTAGTGTCATTAAAGAGACAATAAGCATTATTTGTATAAATAGATTTGTATTTAGTAGTACCAGTAGCAGTAAAACTTACTCCTGTGAACACAGTTGTCTTCTTAGGAATTTTAATACTATACATAGCAGATCCTGTTGCTGTGAATATCTTGATGTGTTTAACTAATTTGGTGAATTAGACGTAAGAAAAAGATAAGTTGTTCTACAAAATAGAAAAAGTTGTCTTTGAAGTCAATAGGGCAGTATAGGAGGGGGTTGAGGAGCAAAAAGAGGAAAGAAAATACGGAGTAATCATGGAAGGTTGTGAGTTGACCCTGCCTGAACAGGGGATGGCTCAGAGAGGAGTCCCAGTGGCTAAAAATGGCTCAAAAGAACAGAAATATCTGGTCTAAAATTTTCTATTATTTGATATAATCCACTCCTTATAATTTCCAGTAGATTCTGCACATTTTCTTCTTTAGAAATTTGTGAAAGTCCAATTGTAATTTTTGGAAGGATTTGGGTGAATGAGGACAGCAAACAAAGAAGCCAAATCCCTGAAGAAAAGACTATTGTCTTCTTTCAGACATGTTCATGAAAGTTTTAGGAAAATCTCATCTAGCTCCTAAGTTGCATGAAGTTGTCAGTTGATACCAAGGCTCTAACCTATTTATATACAAAAGTTTAATTTACACTAAGTATATATGAATAATAATTTATGTAGTATTTGTATATTTATATACTCTATTACATACTTTTTTTACACTGTATTAAAATTCATGATTTATGTGTCTGTTTTCTCCACTAGAAAATGTTTTTCTTGATGGAAGAAACTATTATTAATATCTGTATTCCCAAGGCCTAGAAATGATTATGGAAGGTGGAAAGCATGCAATAAAATATTATTGAGGGAATAATTATTTCATTTTTGAGTAAGTATCATATGACAGGCACTTTATTAGTCAACTAACAACTATGAATAAGAGCTAACAAATATTAATATATACTAAGTGCTTACCATGTTTCAGGAGCTATCCTAAACACATTATAAATATGATCACTTTTAATCCTTACCTTAATCATCTATGCTAAATTAGAGATAAGGAAATAAACAGATAATAAGGTTAACTTTCTCAGGGTAAATCTTATACGTAAACAAGTAAGTACATATGTCACATAATGATAAGTTGTTATGGAAAAAAATCAGTGAAAAGGGGTGAGAGGTGTCAAGGATTAAAAAAGCCATTTTAAATCAGGTTGATCAGAGAGTGTTTTGTTCATAAATGACATTTGATCATTTATATACAATAAATGTGGAAGGAGTTTGGGAGAAGTATTGAGTATCAAGATCTTGAGACATATTTGCAAACCAATAAGGAGACCAGAATAAAGTGAGAAGTAGGGTGGAGAGGGATGAAAAGGGGATATAGGAGATGAGAGTTGAGATGTAAGAGAGTTAAGCTATGTGGGATCTTGATTGTTATTATAAAAACTTTGCCCTATCTGGAATAATAGGTCATTGAATGGAGTTAATCTAAGAAGTGACATGATCTGTCTTGCTTTCAAGAAATTGACTCTGGTACTATGCTGGAGATGTTAGAGCCATTCAGGTGAAATAGTTGAGTGGCTTGAGCTATGGTGGTAGAAGTAGAGGTGACAAGAGCTGGCTGAATTTTGGTTGTATGTTGAAGGTAGAGCTATGTATTAGGCCATTCTTGCATTGCTACAAAGAAATACCTGAGACTGGATAATTTACCAGAAAGGAGGTTTAATTGGCTCACAGTTCTGCAGACTGTACAGGAAGCATAATGCTGGCATCTGCTAAGCTTCTAGGGTGGCCTGAGGAAGCTTACAATCCTGGCAGAATATGAAGGGAGAGCAGGCACATCACATAGTGAAAGCAGGGGCAAATGTGTGAGAGAAAGAGAGGGAGAGAGAGAGAAAAAGAGGGTGGGAAGGCCGTGCCATACATTTTTAAATGACCAGATCTCTGAAGAACTCACCATTATGAAGACATCACCAAGCCATGAGGGATTCACCATGACCCAAACACCTCCCACCAGGCCCCACCTCCAGCATGGGGATTAAAATTCAACATGAGATTTAGGCAGGGACAAATATACAAACTATATCAAGTTGTCGGGATAAACTAATAGGTTAGATGTGAATTTCACACACACACATACACACACACACATGCACACACAAAATCAAGCATTGGCCTGAGCAACTAGGGGCATTGGGTTTTCAAATACAGAGTTGGAGACAGCTATGTTGGATACTGGGGGATGAGGAAACCTTTTGTGGACATGCCAATTTTAAGATTTCGATTATGTTATGTTGGATAGGCAGTTTGATATATGAGTCTTGAGCTCAGCAAATAAGTTGAGACTTCCGATATAAATTTGGAGTCCTCAACATAGAAATAACAGTAATAACCATGCTATTAGAGTGTGGTAACCAAGGAAGTGTGTGCAGATAGAAAAGGGATTCAAGGATGGAGCACTAGAAAAATCCAAGGACTAAATACATGGAGGAAACAGCAAAAACAAATAAACAAAAAGTGAAGCGAGACATGCAGACAACAATGTGGGAGAAAACCAATAAGAAAGCATCTCTGTATCCAAGCAAAGAAAGCACTTAAAGAAAGTTATTTTCTCACTGCAAGATTTCAGGCCATACGTGGATAGTCACCTCTGTAGCTTCCACAATACTCTGTACAGTGTCTGGCACACAATAGCTACTCAAAATGATTGCCGATTTGACTTATTGTATACAACATTTTCTAATGAACTCTAAGTAGAATATTTACTGAATTCCTTAGGTAGCTTTTCCTCATATATGAGAGTTTGAAGTTTGTGCTTTCTGAAATCATAGCCATAATTCTCCTAAATTTCCCTAAAATTCACTATTATTGGCAGGTGAAATTAAGGCATTACTATACTATGTCATTGCCCTGGCTAGACCAAGTACTGACAAAATCTTCTAAACATAGCTCTCAGATGTAAGACTGACATTTATACATAATTCTTATAACCTGGAATTATAAATAAGCAAAAACTGAAGTAGTATTTTGCAGGATCAGGCAAGAGGATGGAAAAGCTTTTCCATGGTGGCTTATGTAAGACTAAAAGGTAGAGTGGATGGATGGGTGGAAGTGGTATTCACCCACCAATCTGGATTATGACTCACACAAACCTGAGGTTACCAGGCTGACAGACTACATATAATGCATCCTCTGTTATAAGTGGCCAGATGTAAGTCCTAAGTTTAAATTCACAGAGAGTTATTTGAGTGGGCCAACAAATGGCCCAGTACAACGTTGAACGTGGCCTCTATATTTGCTTCTGTTATGATTGCACACACAAGTAGAATATCTTTCAAATTGCACAGGGAAAGTGAGTTTGACAAGATGGAGAAGAAAAGGATCAAGTAGTTATTCTTTGGAGGGAAAATGAATCATGCTGTCAGCAGGTGGAAGAGGATGCCTTGGAGAAGCAGGGAGCAAAATCCACATATGCTTGGATTCATGTGGGGCAAGACGTGGAGGAGCTTTCCCTTCTGTGTTCCCAGGGACATAGTGAACATGAGCTGTTCCACTTGGGCTGCTGATATGTCCTCTCCATTCACCAGAGTGAACTGTGAGAATTCTGAAACAAAGTCACCAGCAGGCCAACCAGCACTCACTTATGGCAGTGGGTGCGCTGCATTCTAATGGCGGCTTCAACTTAGTTCCTCTCAGGGCCACCAAAGAGTGAGCCTGGGCAGAACAGAGTGAAGAGAAGAAAGTGACTAGCTTTCTTTTCCAGTAGCATTGAATTGTCCCTCCTACTGAAGAAACAGGTGTTCCCATACTGAAAAAATCCAATATATAAGTATCTAAGCATTCAGAAAACTTGAGAATGATTTGTCTTATAAAATGATTCATAGCAGGTTATCATTAAGTAATTGGGAGAAAATAGCCAAATAAATTTATTGGCACTCGTAAGTAAGACAAGGGGCATTTCCTAAACCTTTCCTAAATACAAAAAAAGTCAACTCAATATTTAACTTAGTAGTAATAAACTAGACTTTCTAGAATGGGGCCTTTCTTAGCATGGATTTTTCTGGAGAATCAAAAACAAATTGTTCGTGAAGGAGAAAACCTGGAAAAAGAAACAGCAGAGCCCAGTTTTAGTGATTCTAATTTTAAACACTCATTCATAATATTATTACTAAGATTTCTTTCTCTTCCTGTTCTCATGATTAATTTATCCTTTAGAGAAATTGCCAATCTAAGGATTTAAAATCCTATTTGTCCATTTCCAAAAGAGTATTTCTGAGTTGTTTCTCTGCTATGATATATACATAATGGACATTGGCCACATGTGATTGTCTTTCTAAGTCTAACATGCTAATGCAAATAGGGAGATTTCTGACTCCCTACCCTGTTAGGAAAATAACCTTGAATCAAGTTTCATTTAACCTTACCATCCCATTGATCCTAATGGGAAACTGCATTTGGAGCAAACTGCCCTTATTTTGGGGCACAGTAGCATTGTGAGCAAAAATGTGGATCCACATTCACTCCCTCTGAAATTCTTCACCTGAGTATGGGGTATTCACTCCCTCATCATTAATTACAGTTGCTCAAATGTTGCTGTAACAGTGAGGCTCTTTCTAATCACACTACTTAAAACAGCAACTTTCCCTAGTGTACGCCATCTTTCAGACTCGTTTCACCTTTCAGTATACTATGCATTTACTTTATTATTATGTTTATCTTTTTCTTCATTCCCACTAAAATGTAAGTTCCATAAGGGCAGAGACTCTAGTCTGTTTTTAACATTGCATTTGCCTGGTTCCAGAAGAGTATGTAGCACAGAACAGGCACCCAACAGATGTGGAAAGTAAATGAATGAAAAATGCCATTATAATTCTATTATTTCCTGTTTTATACTTGGAAAAGGTATAAATAGTGGGGGTTGGCAAGTGAAAATAATTTGTCAGAGGTCCCATGGCTAGTAAAAGGTAGAGGAGTATTGAAACCCTAGTCCATCTGACCCCAAGCACAGGCCTTACTCATTTACACTCTTGTTTTACAAGCACTTTTCTGACTATAATCCTACTGCTTGCTGGATGGTCGTCTTGTTTGTTTGTTTTTAAAGATCCATTATCTTTGGACTTTGGTTCCATAGCTCTTTCATATCAGTGACCTAATTGACAAAGCCATCTGTGTGCTAGGTTCATATATTATTAAAAAAAACTGTTGGTTTTTGTTGGTTTGTTTTAATGTGAAGTTCACAAAGTACAAAACAAGCTAGCCAAGTATATTTTGCATTATTTTGGAAACCTTACATAATCCATTGGGAAAGCAAATACAAATGTTCTGGTTATTTTACATGGGGTTTCAATAACTATTTGATGACTAAAGTGTCCATAGGGCATTTTCAAAAATAAGCAATGGGAAGTTGAACTGAGTTTAGAGAGAAACAGTTGAGGCTCCTCCCTGAGAGCCCTCAATCACAACAAGCTGTGTAATAAATCTTATATACATAATTTTTTAAATAGTAATTCATTTTATAAATCTTATACAAATCAATATAATTTTAAAATAAAAATTCTCAAGGTTTTAAGTTTATGGAACAAGCCACAATTCCATCTATTCCTGTCGGGGGGATTATTATGCTGGGAGAACAATTATTGAACTAGCCCCACTCTGGACTGACAAAATGCCAACTGCTTAGGGGTAAAGAGTTTCTCTACCATTACTGCTTCTCTTTCTGCAGTCAGTGATCCCACCTCCCACATGTATGTGAAACTATAAGATCCATCTTCTATCCAGGGCAACAACAACAACAACAAAAAAAAACAGTGAAGACCAAGGAATTTTGACATAGACATCTTTTTGTTTGTTTCATTTCGAAGGATGAAAGTTGACATACACATCTTTTTGTATGTTTCATTTCAAAGGATGATGTACACTTTCAGACTGATATTCTTGCTCCTGGTAATGTAGCTCTAAATTAGTAGTAGCTTGTAGTACCTGAAAGTCTGTTTATTAGGTTGAAAATTACAATTAAAAATTTCTAAATTGAAATTAGAGCATATAAACATACAAATGGTAATATATGACAACTTATCAAGTGCAAAGTCTTTGGTGGATGTGCAGTGTGTATGTATGTGTTTAAAATTTTGAAAACATTGGAATATTAATTTATAGCTAGCTTAATAACTTGCTGTTGCCATGATGTAGCTTGTAGAGTGGAAGAAGAGGTTGAAGTGTAAAACAGATGTGTGTTTGAATCCCAGCTCTTTCATTCCTGAACTTTAAGTGGAGATCAGTAATAGTTACTTTAGATGATTATTGTAACTGTTAGTGAATAATTATAGATAAAGACTTCTTTCCTAAAGTGTAAAAGATAAAGCTGTGAAGTATATTTAAAAACACAAGAGTTGAAATGCAGTTTTAAGATGTAGAATGATATGAAATTTTTTTTTCCTGAAAAGGAAAAATATTTAAATATGCTGTTCCTGCAAATCCTATTAGACAAAAGGCTCTATTATTGATGAGGAAATATACCATGTATGTGGTTTATATATATATATATACAGCCTATATTGAAAATCTGTGGTATTGCTAAATAATCATATCATGGATAAATTTCCTAGTATATTTTGATTATTATATCATGCACTCTTCATAAAATATTTTATATTTTTGCCATTTTGTATTTATGTTTGTTAGTACTGACATTTATGGAAAATGCATTACTTATAAGTGAAATGGTCACAGTCTGCAAGATTGAAAAGAGGAAAAGAGAAGCCATTGGCCTATTCAAGATACAAATGATGATAATTTCAACCTTTGGTAATAAAGAGTAGCAATAACTAAGTGTTGCTATAGTCTGGGTATTTTTAATCTAAAAGTTAGTGTCAACTAAGAAAACATGCTCTCCAGACTTGTAATAAAAGTTAAAATTTCTAATATTTTTGTCCATATTAGATCCAGAAATGTATCAGTAAATTAGGCCAAATAGAAGTCAATCAAGGTATATGTATGTATTGATTTGTTGATGAACTCAGATACCTAAATTTACTACTTATAACTATAATTTCATTTCAGTTCAATAACCATTTACTACACAAGGCCTGGGCCATGTGATTCTGATAGACTTCTAAAATTAGTAGTACCCTAGATGAGTTTATAGAATTGTAGCAGAGATGCTCCAACAAAAAATAATTCCAAATAACCTAAGCAATTGATGGTTATTTCTATAGAATAGAAATAAAAGAAGGTTAACTGAAACATGGTACAGAGAACATGGTGCATGACTTACCCTCAAAAAATTAGGGAGAATATTCTGGAGTAGTTAGATACATCCTTTTTTTTTTTTTTTTTTTTTTTGAGATGGAGTCTCACTCTGTCGCCTAGGCTGGAGTGCAGTGGCACAATCCCAGCTCACTACAACCTCTGCCTCCCAGGTTCAAGTGATTCTCCTGCCTCAGCCTCCTGAGTAGCTGGGATTACAGGTGCCTGCCACCACACCTGGCTAATTTTTGTATTTTTAGTAGAGACGGGGTTTCACCATGTGGGTCAGGCTGGTCTTGAACGTCTGACCTTGTGATCCACCCACCTTGGCCTCCCAAAGCGCTGGGATTATAGGCATGAGCCAACACGCCCAGCATTGTAGTAGTTAGATATATCTTAAAGCTTATTTTATGTCATATATACAGTCATGCATCACATAATGGCATTTCAGTCAATCCCAAACTACATATATGATGGTGGTCCTGTAAGATCATAATATCATATTTTTACTGCACTCTTCTATGATTAGATAAAATTAGGTATTATTAGTACACCAATACATATCATTGTGTTATAATTGCCTACAGAATTCAGTCCAGTCACATGCTCTACAAGTTTCTTGCCCAGGAACAATAGGCTATATCATATAGCCTACATATGTAGTAAGTTATACATACATATACCTATGCATACATATGTATGCACACACATACACACACACACACACACATATATAATGCTTATAATTTCCTCCTCTGTGGAAAGGCAAAGGGCAGATTAACATTATTCCCCAGGTATTAAAAATGATGGTAACATCCATATCTCCTTCAACTGCTCTCCATTAAACTGCTACTGAGTATTCAGTAAGCAGACTAAAAAAGGGCAGGATTACTATGAAGTTGCAGTAGCCTTCAGAAGACTAAAAGTGAAGCTAATGTCTGTCACATACACAATGCTTAGTTGACATCTTGGTCACAGTCTTGTGAGAGCCTGAGAAGAGAACCCATCTAAGCTGTGCCCAGACACTTGACCCAAGGCAACTATGAGACAATAAATGTGTGCTGTTTTAAGCCAGACCAAATATGTGGTGATTTGTTACTAATAGAAAACTAATATATACACATACCCAGTAATTGAACAATTCCATTCTAGGATATATGTCCAACATAATTACATATAAGGTTCAATCACATGCAAAAATAATCTGAGGGTGTAAGTCAGAATGGTGGTTACCCTTGGTGACCAAGGGTAATGACCAGTAGGAGGCCAAAGAAGGCTTATGATAATATCCTATTTCTTGATCTGGATTCTGGAAACATAGACGATGCTTTATTGTCTGAAAATTGATGAAGCTGTTCACTTGTAATTTGTGTATTTTCTGTACATACATTATACTTCAAGAAAATTTACATTTAAAGTTTATAGCTCAGCAGTTCCAAGATGGCCGAATAGGAACAGCTCCAGTCTACAGCTCCCAGCGTGAGTGATGCAGAAGACGGGTGATTTCTGCATTTCCAACCAAGGCACCGGGTTTATCTCACTGGGGCTTGTCAGACAGTGGGTGCAATCCATGAAGTGTGAGCCAAAGCAGGGCGGGGCATCACCTCACCCAGGAAGTGCAAGAGGTCGGGGAATTCCCTTTCCTAGCTGAGGGAAGCCATGACAGATGGTACCTGGAAAATCGGGACACTCCCATCCTGATACTGCACTTTTCCAACGGTCTTAGCAAATGGCACACCAGGAGATTATATCCCACGCTTGGCTCGGAGGGTCCCACACCCACGGAGCCTCGCTCACTGCTAGCACAGCAGTCTGAGACTGAACTGCAAGGCGGCAGTGAGGCTGGGGGAGGGGCGTCCACCATTGATGACATTTGAGTAGGTAAACAAAACACTCCAGCCTGGGTGACGGACTGAGACTCTGTCTCAAAAAAAAAAAAGAAGACATTTATGCAGCCAACAGACACATGAAAAAATGCTCATCGTCACTGGCCATCAGTACTGGAGAGGATGTGGAGAAATAGGAACACTTTTACACTGTTGGTGGGACTGTAAACTAGTTCAACCATTGTGGAAGACAGTGTGGCGATTCCTCAAGGATCTAGAACTAGAAATACCATTTGACCCAGCCATCCCATTACTGGGTATATACCCAAAGGAGTATAAATCATGCTGCTATTAAGACACATGTACATGTATGTTTATTGCGGCACCATTCACAATTGCAAAGACTTGGAACCAACCCAAATGTCCATCAATGATAGACTGGATTAAGAAAATGTGGCACATATACACCATGGAATACTGTGCAGCCATAAAAAAGGATGAGTTCATGCCCTTTGTAGGGACATAGATGAAGCTGGAAACCATTCTGAGCAAACTATCGCAAGGACAAAAAACCAAACACTGCATATTCTCACTCATAGGTGGGAATTGAACAATGAGAACACTTGGACACAGGGTGGGGAACATCACACACCAGGGCCTGTTGTGGGGTGGGGGGAGGAGGGAAGGATAGCATTAGGAGAAATACCTAATGTAAATGACGAGTTAATGGGTGCAGCACACCAACAAGGCACATGTACACATATGTAACAGCTGCACGTTGTGCACGTGTACCCTAGAACTTAAAGTATAATTTAAAAAATGAAATAAAATGGCAAATAAAGAATTTGCTCATATAGCTTCTGAAAACAAAATAAAGTTTATAGCTCAAAAAAAGATTCTGTTCTTTTGAAACTTCATTAAGAATGGAAGAAGAGACATTAAAATCTGACAAGACTTTATTTTCTTAATTGAGCTTTTCAAATCCAGGACCTGCAAGTTACTGTGAGCTGTCAATTACTTACTTAACTGTGAATAAACTTTACAGTTAAATGTCACAAATGGACAAAATGTAGGCAACTTGAAAACACAATCCAGTTCTCCTGGCTTTATCTTATATTTGGATCCTTTCACCTTTTCAAAGTCACTCATCAGGAGATTGGCAAAGAGCCCTGTCATCTCAAATTCCCAGTGTTTACTTATAAACACAGGAAGTTCAAATTTCTTAGAATTAAGCCTAATGCAGAACCTGTCTTCCGTGGAATGAATTCTGCAAGTTTGTAAAGAACCTACATGAAAAATACCTGAAAGAACATGTACACTGATGAATACCTTACTCATTCAGATCCCACTAAGAACCCAGAGTCATTCAGACATTATGTGTAAAATACATCTTTGTATCTGCCTGTGAAGAAAAATCTGCTAAACAAATTAATACCATGCAGGTAAGAATTCTAGAGATATTTAAGGGGTTCAATAGTTCAAGAACTGACCAACTGTTTTAAGCCCTTTTCTGGGACCTGTGTTGTTAACTGGTGCCATGTGATTTCAGGATAATTGTCCTCACATGCTAGGTGGCTACTGTCTACAAGTAATCTGAATGCCTTTGAAAAACAAAACAATGCAAATATTTATCGTTCCATACCTATACTCTAAGTGACCTGTATAGCACCATTCAAAAAGTCTTAGCCAAAACCCCATAAATGGAAGACTGAGGGGTCTACGGGTAGGGCAGTTGCTGGAGAAGACCTTCCCCCCAATTATATGAACCTGAAAATAAAGCTCCTCATTTTGCTGACTTTCTATCTGAACTTTCATGGTTAATACTAAAGTTTAGCTAGCAAAAACTTTCTCTGAAAGAGAAACAGACATTTAAATGCTAAGAGCTTCTTGTGCACTTTCATATGTGTTATTTTATTTATAATTGTCCAACAAACCCATGAGGTATGTTTGGGTATTTCTACTAAATATATTAATAAATTCAGGCTGGAGCAAGTTAAGGAAATAACCCAAGGGTGAATAACTAGTAAGTAGTGAAACCCATCTGTAAATCCTCTCTTTGGTCTTTTACACTCCATTACGTTGCATTAAAGAGACTATCACTCACCTATTAGAGGCTACAAGGAGAGGGCCCTTCATACAGGAATCGGTATAACATTTAGCACATTTTCATTTTATGGTAGTGGTTTGTGTATCCATTTCCCAAACTAAGATACAACTTCCTTGTGGGCAGAGAATCTTGTCTTCTTCAAGTTGATATTCAGGGAACCTAGCACGTCTTAGCATATAGCATGGCTCAAGAAATTTTAATTAAATGAATGTACTCAGAATTAAAGGGACTAACCGAAAAACCAATCTTCAGTTTTCTGGGAGTGGTGTGGTACAGGAAAAAGAGTTGTATTAGGAATGCTTCTTTAAATAAAAGAGGAAATGCCGCTGATATTAACTGAATTAAACAGAAGACATCCTGTGGGTACCATACAGGGTGTGGTAGACAGAATTCTAGAAATGGATCCCAAGATTCCACACTTTAATCCCTGGAACCCGTAGATATGATGAGCTTTCTTCTGGTGATCATAGTATGTTATGTGGTATAGTTCACCCTCAGTAGAGGAGATGATCTGGGTGAGTCTAATCTCATCACGTGAGCTGTTTTAAAAACAGTTTTCTCTGGCTCGTGGTAGAAAAAGGAAGTCAGAGAGATTCAAAGCTTGAGAATTTTCATGGTTGCTGACATCAATCGAGAAAAATGATTGAGACAAGTCTCAATCATTTTAGGAGGTTTATTTGCCAAAGTTAAGGATGCATGCCCATGACAGCCTCAGGAGGTCCTGATGACATATGCCCAAGGTGGTCGGGGCACAGCTTGGTTTTATACATTTTAAGGAGACATGAGACATCAATCAACATATGTAAGAAGTACATTGGTTCCGTCCAGAATGGCGGGGACAACTCGAAGCAGGGAGGGAACTTCCAAGTCACAAGTAGGTGAGAGACAAATGGCTGCATTCTTTGAGTTTCTGATTAGCCTTCCCAAAGGAGGCAATCAGAATATGCATCTTTCTCAGTGAGCAGAGAGATGACTTTGAATAGAATGGGAGACAGGTTTGTCCTGAGCAGTTCCCAACTTGACTTTTCCCTTAGCTTAGTAATTTTTGGGGCCCTAGGTTTTCCTTTCACACTGACTTGAAGATGGAAGAACCCAATGAGAAGGAGTGTGGATAGCCTTAAAATGCTGAGAGGCCCCCAGCTGATGGCCAGCAAGGAAACAGAGAGCTCACCTCAGTCTCACAGCTGCATGAAACCAAATTCTGCCAACAACAGAAATGTGCTTGGGAGACAACCCTGAACTCCAGGTGGAAATACATTCAGCTGACACCTTGACTTTGGCCCTGGGAGATTCTAACAGAAAACCCAGCCCCTGCAATGCTAGACTATAGAACTGAAAGCTAATAAATGGGTGTGTGATAATTTATTTCACAACAATAGAAAACTGACATACAGAGTAATCCATGTTTATAAAGACTAATTCCAAAATGAATGATATTCACTGTCCTTTTTAATGATAGTGTAATGAAACTGTAAAGAAACCTAAAAAGATAGGTTTAGGGAAAAATCCCCATTTGTTTCCAGGGGTTCCACAAGAAAGAGCTTAATTATCCAATTATAAATTTAGATTAAGCAGCTATAGCTGTTTCCACCACACGATAATGGATGTGTGCTCTAAGAATTTAATGTATTCTATAGCCTTGCATCCATATTAAAGAGGCAAATCCTCTTTAGGGGGGAAGGGGGTATTTTAACGATTTTTAAAAGATGTCAAGGCCTTTTTGGTGGCCTTATTCAACTTACTTACTCAAAAACTTGCCTTAGAGCCCGTCACATTGAGAAAATATATGTGCCTTTCTTTTATTCTTTCATGTGTTTTGAGTTTAATAACATATGTTGTTTATATTCAGTTTTTATAGAGAGCTTCTTTTTGTCTTGTAAACAGTTGCAAAGATTTACCTAGATCTGTATGGGTTTGCTCTTTTTTTCTTTCTTCTCCCACCCCTCCCCCTTGGAAAGTCTAAATAGTTCCAAGGATTAGCAGCAGCTTAACTTCAATCATGATTTGTAATAGATAAATGCAGTTATTGTTCCACTTTGGCTCTTCAGGATAGTGTGAAATTAACCATTTGGGTTTTTTTTTCTTTCTGTAGTTAACTCACCATCCACATTTTGACAGCCACTCCTACTTATGCTTTATTGACTTGTCTGAAAGAACCTATAAAAGAATCCTCAATATGCAATGAGGCACAAAGGTCCAGTTATTCTTTTAAATTAGATAGATAATCTTGGAAAACATAATTGACTCCTCTTTCTTAAAGACTTAATACATGACAGATACTTAACTACTCAAATAACATATGCTATTTTGTGGTTATTAATATTCTCACTTTTTAGGGAAGGCTACTGACGCTCAAAGAGGTTAAAAGACTTGCCTAAAGTTTATAGATATTAAATGGAAGATCAGTATGGAGCTTAATTCAAGCTCCACTCAACACTTAGATACATGTTAAGCCTCATAAATTGCCACACTACTGCCTACCTTTTGCCTCCTAGGCAATATTCAGTTCTTGACTCTGACCCCTTGAAATCTATTATAGAAGAGCATGATCCCCATATCACATATATTAACAATAAGACTATGGATTCAGCTGAACCCTTTTACATTTTAACCCAAACCTCCTCTGGAAAATAATATGTTCTACCATTCCTTCATGCTACTGTAGATCTGTGCTGTTCAATAAGGGATTTATACTTATATTTCTTATAGTAAAATAAAACTTAAAATTCAGCTCTTGCACTAGTCACTTTTCAAGAGTTCAGTAGCCATATGTGGCTAATGAATACCACACTGACTAACGCAGAATACTTCCATCACCTCAATAAGGTCTATTGGACAACACTGCCATAGAGGCACAGCAACACGAGGTCAGCACTGGCCTATGTTCTGGGTACACACTGGAAATTTGAAAAGAAGTAAAATATGTCTTAGTCTAAGGTCTAGTAAGTCTCAGTTTTTTTCATACTACTAAAAATATTAAAAAGTGGTTTTTTTGTTTTGTTTTTTCAGAATTTCTTGTACCACGTTCTAGTAAGCCAGGGTGTGAGAAAGAAGGTAACATCCCCTTTTATCCCAAGCTTGACGTCCTTATATGTCCGGAATTGGTGGGTTCTTGGTCTCACTGACTTCAAGAATAAAGCCGCCGACCCTCGCGGTGAGTGTTACAGTTCTTAAAGGCGGCGTGTCCGGAATTTGTTCCTTCTGATGTTCGGATATGTTCGGAGTTTCTTCCTACTGGTGGGTTCATGGTCTTGCTGACTCAGGAGCGAAGCTGCAGACCTTCGCGGTGAGTGTTACAACTCTTAAAGTGGCGCGTCTGGAGTTGTTCGTTCCTCCCGGTGGGTTGGTGGTCTCCATGGCTTTAGCAGTGAAGCTGCAGACCTCCGCGGTGAGTGTTACAGCTCATAAAAAATGACCCAAAAAGTGAGCAGCAGCAAGATTTATTGCAAAGAGCAAAAGAATAAACCTTCCACAGTGTTGAAGGGGGCCCCAGCAGGTTGCCACTGCTGGCTGGGGCAGCCTGCTTTTATTCTCTTATCTGGCCCCACCCACATCCTGCTGATTGGTCCATTTTACAGAGAGCTGATTGGTCTGTTTTACAGAGAGCTGATTGGTCGTTTTGACAGGGTGCTGATTGGTGCATTTACAATCCCTGAGCTAGACACAAAAGTTCTCCAGGTCACCACTAGATTAGCTAGATACAGAGTGCTGATTGGTGTATTCACAATCCCTTAGCTAGACATAAAGGTTCTCCAAGTCCCCACTAGATCAGCTAGACACAGAGCGCAGATTGGTGCATTTATAAACCTTGAGCTAGACACAGAGTGCTGACTGGTGCATTTACAAATCTTGAGCTAGATACAGAGTGCCCATTGGTGTATTCACAATCCCTTAGCTAGACATAAAGATTCTCCAAGTCCCCACCAGATTAGCTAGATACAGAGTGCAGATTGGTGCATCCACAAACCCTGAGCTAGACACAGGGTGCTAATTGGTGTGTTTACAAACCTTGAGCTAGATACAGAGTGCCGATTGGTGTATTTACAATCTCTTAGCTAGACATAAAGGTTCTCCAAGTCCCCACTAGACTCAGGAGCCCAGCCGGCTTCACCCAGTGGATCCTGCACTGGGGCGCAGGTGGAGCTGCCTACCAGTCCTCCCGTGTGCCTGCACTCCTCAGCCCTTGGGCAGTGGATGGGACGGGGTGCCCTAGAGCAGGGGGTGGCACTCATCGGGGAGGCTGGGGCTGCACAGGAGCCCATGGCGGGGGCGGGGGGCGGCGGTGGTAGGGTAGGGGAGTGTGCAGAGGAGACTCAGGCATGGCGTGCTGCAGGTCCTGAGCCCTGCCCCGTGGGGAGGCAGCTAAGGCCTGGCGAGAAAATCGAGCGCAGCGCCAGTGGGCCGGCACTGCTGGGGGACCGGGCGCACCCTCCGCAGCTGCTGGCCCGGGTGCTAAGCTCTTCACTGCCCAGGGCCGGCAGGGCTGGCCGGCTGCTCTTGAGTGCGGGGCCCACCAAGCCCACGCCCACCCGGAACTCTAGCTGGCCCGCAAGCGCCGCACACAGCCCCGGTTCCCTCCCGTGCCTCTCCCTCCACACCTCCCCACAAGCTGAGGGAGCCGGCTCCAGCCTCGGCCATCCCAGGAGGGGGGTCCCACAGTGCAGCAGCGGGCTGAAGGGCTCCTCAAGCGCGGCCAGAGTGGGCGTGAGGCCGAGGAGGTGCCAAGAGCAAGTGGGGACTGCGAGGGCTGCCAGCATGCTGTCACCTCTCACTTACAGATTTTAATCATATACCCTCTTAACCGTAAACATAAATGGTTCTCTTCATTATAAATTTCCTTCTTAAAATCAGTTCAAGTACTCATTGCAAACCTAAGTGCATCAGATACTTGACTAGCGGTGCTTGAAATATAAAGATGAATTAGTAACATCCCCTAGCCAGCCTCTACCTTAACTCAGAGCTAACTCCCAACTACTGTTTGGATTGCAAATGCCATTTCGTCTGGGAAGGCATCTCCACCTCTCTAGAAACTAAGTTAGCTGCCCTTCTCTGCATAACTAACTCAAACTTATCATGATAATCATCCCACTTTATTATTAATTTTAATATAATCATTTATATTTACTCCCCACAGAAATAGTGACTCACCAAGGAGCTCTACCTGCCTTGTTCATCCTTGGATATTTAGCTCCTAAAACAGTACCTAGCACTTGATAGAGATTTTTTATTTGTTTGGTTAGGGTTAGGGTTTTTTTAAAAATGGTTTTTGTTTTTATTTTGAGAGTGTAGGCAAAAGAGACAATTTTTTGACATATTATATTAGGTACCATATCTACCCATCACAATATTATCTCTAACAATAGGGTTTTTTTTTTAATCACTATGGTAAACTTGAAAAAAATACTATTAGAAAAAGTAATTATGGTTAATTACTTTTGCACCAACTTAATATGTTTTAGGTGTATCTTTCAATGTAAAAGAAGTGCAATACTGAAAATTTTTTCCAGAAAATTTATGACAGCATAAAATAGTGTGCCAAAAATAAGGGCATTGGAAGCAAAAGACCCAACTTAGAATGCTTTCTGTGCTGCCAAATATGCTATGTGACATTCGCCTCAACACTATATCTTTGTTCTCTGGGGTCCTCATCTATATAATGGGCATGAATATGTCTATCTCACAGAATTTCCAAAAGAATTAAATTAAATAATTCATGCTGAGTGTCAAACACATGGTAGAATATTCAATGAATGTCAATGTCTTACCTCTCTCCTATAATCAGAATTATTAGCCCTGTGGACAGTGATTTGTAGTTTGTTTTGTTTTGTTTTTCTTCTTCTTTGGTTTCTTTGGAGATCACTTTATTTGATTTGATTTTTCTCATTTTCATTAGTATTTTAGTATCTGATCTTCCTTTTCCATTCCACTTCTCCCCCGCCTTGCAGCATCCTAGCTGATGACATTCAGAGTATAATTGAGCATTGACCTCTGGCACAAATAAGCATCTGTCTTGCACATTTAGAACATTGTGTTGCCTGTAATTCCTCCAAGCTCATGATTCTAAATTAGATTTGAAATTTCTGTCTAATTTCATATTGGTAGGTTACAACTGTAATTTTATTTTGGCAGGTAATGTGCTTTTAAATGAGCTCTTCTCTACATGCATATTAAATAGTTTCATCAAATAGTGGACTGGCTTTTTATTTGTCCTTGACCAAACTAGAAATTATTACTTACTTGGCAAAGGTTCATCTACTTCCTGGAAGAAGCTTAAAATCCTATATTTCATTTGTACTGGGTTTATATTGTGTTATTTATAAGAAGATATTCTGATGCCTTTGTTTCTTTTGTGTGTGTGTGTGTGTGTGTGTGTTTTGAGGGAAAAAAAAGAATCCTTCATAGTTATTTCTTTCAAAGCTATTGTTTTCTCAAAAATTATTAATTTTTATTCTTTTTATTCTTAATGAATTTTTATTCTTTTACTCTTAAGTTATTGTATGGCAGTCTGAATAATAGATCCCCAAAGATAGCCATTCTAATCTCTGAAATCTGTAAATGCGTTATTTTATGTCACAAAAACAGCTTTACAAACATAGTTAATTTAAGGAGCTTCAGATTGGGAGAAAATCCCAGATTATCTGAGTGGAATGAATGTGATCACAAGGGTCTTCATAAGAGGAGGGCAGGAGGGTCAGAGTCAAAGATGAAGATACAGCAATGGATCAAAGGTTGGAGTGATGCAGGGTAATGGGTCAAGAAAAGCAGATAGCCTCTAGAAACTGGAATAGGCAAGAAAACAGATTCCTCCTGAACCCTTCAGGGGAAACAGTGACTTCTGATGATTTTAGCCTTGTACGACTCATTTAGGATTGTGACTTCCAGAAATGTAAAATAAATATGTTTTGGTAATTAAACCATGTACGTCATTAAATTTTTGGTAATTTATTAGAGCAGCAATAGAAAGCAATATATTAAAAAGAGGGTTTTTTCTTTGATTATTTCCAAAGTCAAAAAGCAGATAAAAAAGCCACAAAAATAAAATAAGTTATAAAAAAGCAGATGAAAACCCAAAAATGATATACCTTTGACATCAAAGTGGGCTCCTCATGTATTTACGTGTACATCATTTTGCCAAACAAGTGTACCTGAGCATTTGAGCTGGAGGAATCTTTTATTCCCACAAAGGGGAGGTAGATACCATAGTACATTCTGAAATGTGAGTGCTAAACATATTTGTATAATCTCCTGAGCATAGATTGAGAATATATGTATATACATCTGCATATCTTTAATTTTTAGTGATTTTTAATTTTAATATTTTTAATTGATCTTGAGCTAATATACAAACTTACTTTTATAACTAGATGAAAGATTATTTGAGGAAAGTATTTTTATGCCAAATAATTATTTGTTGACTAATAGATTTGGGAAAGTTTAATAGAACTTAAATAAATGATGTTAAGTGAAGTTGGTTTTGAGAGCTGTAGACAGGGCTATTCTTGAGGGGAAAAGACAGATAATTCTAAATTTTAAAAATGGTGTGCCCAAGAAAACATTTGAAGTCCATGTTTTTGAAGGTAAAAATGATTCTCTCCTCATCAGCTTTACTGGCTTTTTATAATAATGCTAAGTAAATTTAATCAAACAAAATACATTGGCTATATTATATTACAATTAGCCTGGGTTGCCCTTGGGGACTTGTGAAAATGTGTTTGGAACCTTATATATCATGTAATGGCTCAATTTGTCTTGGCCATTGTCACAAACTGTCTTGGGCTCAAGAATTAAACCTCCCTGAACCTGGTTCAATAGATTTTGAAGACTCTTTCCCATTCTAAACACTGACTGATGCTATTATTTCATTTTAACTTACTCTATATCACAAATAGAAGGACAATTTTGAGGGCCAGATGTGGTGGTGCATGTCTGTAGTCCCAGCTACTCAGGAGGCTGAGGCAGGAGGACCTCTTGATCCCAAGAGTTCAAGGCTGCAGTGAGCTATGATCTTGCCACTACATTCTAGCTGGGTGTTGGAGGGAGACCCTGTCACTAAAAAGAACAATTTGAGGAGAAATTAACAAACTGTTGCTAATACACAGCCTTCCAAGGAAATCTTCCCTGACTACTCTAGGTTGGGTGACCCCCCACCCCCCCGCCACCCACATGTTCCATTAACAACCTCAGCAAACCTCTGTTATCCCCATGTTGATATTTTATTCAAAATATCTTTTTATAGGCCTGTCTTTCTCTTTTGGATATAAATGCCTGATGGCACAGACCAAGTCTAATTTGTTTTTGTTTATTATAGGCCCTCAATAAATATACAGTTGAACCTAAGTACACATTTATTAGCCACTTGCCCTTCCCTACTCCATTCCTTTGAGGTGCTTACAGGACTTCAAGTGAGAACATGCATACATCTTGTGAGGGTTATCAGATGTCCTCTCTTAGTCTAGCAAAATATCCAAAGCTCAAATCTTTCACTCATTCTCTTCACAGATGAAGACCTTTTCATAAAGCCTAATTTCTGTTTTGGTTTCAAGTTCATCAAAACCCTTATACAATGATTTTATACACTATTTGCAATCTCTATAAATAAACATAAACAGTACATGCTTTTTTTTTTTTTTTTTTTAAAGACAGAATCTCACTCAGTCACCAGGCTGGAGCACAGTGGTGCGATCTAGGCTCACTGCAACCTCCACCTCTCAGATTCAAGCAATTCCCCTGCCTCAGCCTCCCGAGTAGCTGGGACTACAGGCTCGTCCCACTGCGACCAGCTAATTTTTTATCTTTTAGTAGAGACAGGTTTTCACCATGTTGGCCAGGATGATCTTGATCTCCTGACCTCATGATCCGCCTGCCTCAGCCTCCCAAAGTGCTGGGATTACAGGAGTGAGCCACCACACCCAGACAACAGTACATGCTTTCTATCTGTATTAGTCCATTCTCACACTGCTCTAAAGTCATACCTGAGACTGGGCAATTTATAAAGAAAAGAGGTTTAATTGACTCATTATTCTACAGACTGCAAAGGAAGCATAGCTGAGGCGGCCTCAGGAAACTTACAAACATGGCAGAAGGCAAAGGGAAGGCAGACACATTTTCACCTGGCCAGCAGGAGAGAGAGAACAAAGGAGGAAGTGCTACATACCTTCAAACAGCCAGATCTCATGAGAACAGCAAATGGGAAACTGCCCGCATGATCCAATCACCTCCCATAAGGCCCCTCCCCCAACACTGAAGATTATAATTCAATAGGAGTTTTGGATGGGGACACAGAGCTAAACCATACTGCTATCTTTATCTAAGACTCTGACAGGCTTTCAGCTTTTTACTGATTAAGCAACTTTCTTACCAGAGTTTATGAATTTTGCTAAAGCACTAATTATCATTGGTAAAATACAGGTACTTATTCCCTTCACTATCTCTAAATAATGTGGAAAACATTACTCTCATTACTCTAATATTTTTCTACTATGTAATGCTATATTTGCATCTTTTATTTGCTAGTACAAGTTACCTTTGACAACTAAGCAGAAAGCAGAGACTGTTGAAACAAAGGAAAAAGAGAATCCATACGTGCTTGAAGTGATTGCCTTTGGAACTTACATTTTTCTAAATGGCCAAAGCCCAAATAAATATGCTTTTGGTGAGCTGCCATTTTGATTCTATGAGATGGGCCCTCAATATGCCTTTAAAATGTAGTCCAAATTGTGTATTTCTGGGTGTTTGACATTGTTTTCTTTGACTGTATATTAGTGGCTAGTCGTTGTGTATTCTAACAGCCTAATTTCTCATTGTCAATCCATCCAGTGGCCACTGCAATATGAGTGTTCAATATATAGTACAAAATTAGCCAGAAATGTCTCTTTGGCTTAGTTGGAGGAGTCTGAACATGCCAGTGTTATAAAATAGAATGAGAAAGCTTAACCTTGGCCTGGGCTGAGCACCAGAATCAACATGCTGCTTTAAATGACTCATTTTTCAGGGACTCAATTTTGTCATCTTTTAAAGTTAATGGAAAATATGCCCAACTCAAACTATATAACTTGCAATGATGTACATTTCTAATATTCTAAAAAGTTTGAAACATGACTCCTTTTCCTGACTTACATGTATTTAGTCATCAAGTCCCACACTGTTGAAAACATATATAAACTTACTGACAAATAAATATGACCAAGTTAAGAGGATTGCTTGTTCCTTTCTCAGAAGGGAAAGGCAGAGCCATTATTCCTGGAATCAATTCCTGGAACAACAGAATTGGTGGACCCAGAACCCATCTTCCTGTGGGGTGCGTGACATGTTCTACCCAACCCAGCATTGTCTTTTATCAATCTAAGGCATTACTTATTTACACAGACACCTTCTCCAGTACCAGTCACACTGTGTATTAGTTTGTTTTCGCACTGCTACAAAGAACCACCTGAGACTTGGTAATTTATAAAGAAAAAAGGTTGAATTGACTCACAGTTCTGCATGGCTGAGGAGGCCTCAGGAAACCTACAATCATGACAGAAGCTGAAGGGGAAGCAAGCCAAGTCTTACATGACTGCAGTTGAGTGGGGAAGTGCTACACTTTTAAAGAATTAGATCTCATGAGGACTCACTCACTATCACCAAGAACAGCATGAAGGAAACTGCCTCCCCTGATCCAATCACCTCCCAGCAGGTCCCTCCCTCGACATGTAGGGATTACAATTTGAGATGAGATTTGGGTGGGGACACAGAGCCAAACCATATTACACTGTCACTTTGTATCACAGCTCTTATTAAACTCTACATGAAGCTTATCAGCATGAGACTTTTTCCATGTTAATTTATGTATTATTTCATTCTGACTTACAATATAAACAGAAGAAAATCAGGAAACTTGACAGCAATGTTTACTGTCAAATCACCAGTGCCTAGAATCATGTCTGGCATTTAACAGACATTCAATAGAGATAAGATTAATTTTATTCATTCTTTAAGAGTATGGAATGTTGCTAAAATCTAGCCACTTCACACAAAAACCTGCTATCATACTCAATTACTAGGATATGGTAGAGATAACTCATCCAAAACTGTAGATTTCCAATTCCTTATCTTCCTCAGTATCAGTAGTTATCACCATGAGTACTTCAACTACTACTTCCACAACTATATCCATGGCCTATGTGTTACACTGAATTGCTGTATATTTAAAATCGTAAATGCCAAATTGCTTTCCCTACGTCTTTTGCTTCTATGCTCTCAACCTCCTTAATATCACTCTTGTCCTTTGCATACCACTTTGCATCTCACTTTTATTCCATTCTATTAACAGACACCTCCTGTCTTCACTTCTTGCCTCACAGTCCATGACTTCAACCACAAAACTCTTCCCTTGGTCCTCTTCTCTTTCCGTCCTTTATATTATTTTCTGGACACCTTAGTCCCTTACAGATTTAAATATTACCTTAGAATAGTGAATCCCAAATATATATAACCAATGATAACCTCTTTCCAGAATATTTCCAATTAATTATAAAATACTCAAGCCTGGAGATAAAACATAAATGTTTTAGGAAATAGCTTGTATTTTCTTTTAACTTCATTCATCCTAGGGTTTGATGGAGACAGAAAGTAATATTCTTATTTCCCATCCAAGTTCAAAAACATAGGTGTCAAGCTGATGGTGTATTGTAACAATAGTTTGACTAATATTATGGCCAAAATTTAGACATATGCTTGCCCACACAAATATAAGCTTCCTTTCTAGAGGTCCACACTTATAAAAGTTACGGCATAGAAGATCAGAGATGAATCAGGGCTTCTCAGAAGAAGTTGAATGCAAAAACAGGAGAGAGAGAAAGGAGTTCCATCACACATGACCAGTTCCTTTTTGCAAACCTCCCTAATTAAGCTATTTCCTTTTTTTTTTTATGGAAAGGAGTAAATAAGGTGACCAATGTGCTACAGTAATAGAAACTTCCTCACTATGAAAACATGTTGCAAAGGAGAGAAAATTATCCACCAAATTCATTCTTCCAAAAATATTATTTGATGAACAATTTTTATTGTAAGAAACATCAACATATCACTTAGAGCTTAGAACAAAACAAATTGAAAAAGTAGTAGTTGATTGTCCGAGAGAAGATACTAAAACCTGTTTGTTTCAAACTGTATAGATAATAAAAAGAAGCTGAAAAATTACTTTAGTTTTTTGTCTTGTATTTGCTCCTTTCAAATAATGTTATGTAGTAAATGGTTATTATTAGCCTGTGGAGTTTCATTAATGCTACAGTGAAACAAAAATAGAAAACAAAAAAGCAAGCTGGGTGCAGTGGCTCACACCTATAATCCCAGCACTTTGGGCAGCTGAGTTGTGCGGATTGCTTGAGCCTAGGAGTTTGAGACCAGCATGGGCAACATGGCAAAACCCTGTCTCTACAAAAAATACAAAAAATTAACCAGGCGTGGTGGTGTGTGCTGTAGTCCCAGCTACTTGTAAGGCTGAGGTGGCAGAATCACCTGAACCTAGAAAATTGAGGCTGCAGTGAGTTATGATGGTGCCATTGCACTCCATCCTGGGCAACAAAGTGAAACCCTGCCTCAAAAAACAAAAAACAAAAAGCAAAAAAGCAAAAGCATGAATAGCCATATTAGTATTCTATTCATAATAATAATTAATTTCCATATCTGGAGCACAGCAGCAAGAATTATTTTTCTCCCACATCACTCTTATCTACATGTTCCTTGCTCATATTTCTCTTCTTCATTTAAAACATGGCTGCCTGGCATTCATCATGTTTTTTCCTAGTCCTCTCTCTACTCTGACCTCATTTCTCCTTACTTCCTGTTATATTTCCTCAGACACCGCAGAGCACATCTGCTATCATTACCTCTTGAAAGATCTGTACCCAAGTTACACGTGGCCTTGCTTTGTGATGCTCTTCCCTAAACCTAGACAAATTTGACAAGAAAAACCTTCATGCCCTCTACCACTTCTTTCAAACAGTATGCAAAACCTTGCCTCTTTCAGAAACTATTATCTTATTAATTTCACTCTGTTTTGTAGCCACTTGGAAGTTCATCTTACACCAACCACTTCTACCGATCTATAGTACTATCACATGTCTTCTGGATCCTATTGCCATTTCATCACGAAACAAGATCATATGTCATTTACATCTTTGTCTCTGCTCTCTCTCCTTTAGTATATATAGTCCAGACTTCTTCCTACTTGCACTTGTCTCATCCAGCCTGGTTTTTGATCTGTTTCTCCCCTTCTCTTCTGGCTAGGACAACTTGAATTCTACTTTCTGAAGAAAATAATTATGTAAATCAAGTTCTTCCACACTAAACACTAAGTTCTATGATGGCAGGGTTTATATCTACTTTATTCCCCACTATATAACCAACCTAACCCTATTGCCCCCCACACAAATGCTCACTAAATATTGTTAAGCAAATGAATGAATAAATGACCTCAGGGTTCATTCAAATCATTTTCATTGTGAAAGTACAGAGATTCTTGTGCTAAGACTTGGACTCCCATTTGTGCCCACTCTGTCATCCCTGCCTCCTTATCACATGCTCTTTAATCTCATACTTCTTATCACAAGGTACCTGCTCAATCCTCTGATCCTGTGTTTCTGCCAGGGAAACCTGCCCAGAGATTCTACCCACCTCTTGGATTTGGCCCGTCCTTGAACCTCAGGCAAATGATTGACATATTTCTACTCCTTGACTTCTGACCATATTGGTAACTATTTACTATCCTTGGTTATTGAGCATTACCTGATTGATGTTCCCCACTATGGTAATCATTCTGTTAGTATTCATTTATTCATCAAATATAGTGTACATTAATGAATTGCTAGACACTGCACTAAGAGCCAAGGGAGTAAGAATGAATAATTCAAACATAGCCCTGCTCTCAAAAAGTAGGCATTTCTATGGAAGGCAGATAAAAACAAACAAGAAATTAATAAACAAGCAAGTTTCTGATCTAGATGAAAAATACCTTCAAAGTAAAACCAGCTCAGATTAGCATCTGAATTCTTGTTCACAACACTGGAAATAGAAGATGAAGGGACAACATCAACAAAGCACTGAGAATAAAAGGACCACATATACACTAAAAAAATCCTGTTCTCTATTAATAAAAGAAAAATTCTTATGGATTTGCAAAAAAAATCAGAAAATGTGTCAACACTGTATCTCAATGAAAGTTATAAAATAAGGCAGGAAAGATAGACTCTCTGAGAATGTGTAACATAAGTGCTATAAAAGAGTTCTTGAGGCTGGGCATGGTGGCTTATGCCTGTAATCCCAGCACTTTGGGAGGCCGAGGCAGGTGGATCACCTGAGGTCAGGAGTTTGAGATCAGCCTGGCCAATATGGCGAAACCCCATCTCTACTAAATACACAAAAATTAACTGGGCATGGTGGCAGGCACCTGCAATCCCAGCTACTAGGGAGGCTGAGGCAGGGAGAATTGCTTGAACCCAGGAGGCAGAGGTTGCAGTGAGCTGAGAGCACGACAGTGCACTCCAGCCTGGGTGACAGAGCGAGACTTTGTCTCAAAAAAAATAAAAATAAAAATAAAAAAATAAAAAATAAAAAAAAGAGTTCTCGAAATTCCTTATGTAGGCTTTTTTTTTAAAATTGTGCACTAATGATCATAGCAAAATCTGATTATTGGCAATAGAAAAGAGATAAAGGCATTCAAGAGTGGGGAAGGTAGGAGATGGGAGGACATTTCTTATCTAAAGATTTTATTCTATTGAGATGAGGGAAAGCAGTAGGCAAATACAGTAAAAACACAGAGAAAAAAGCCATATAACTTGGTTGTTACTGTACAGATGTTGGCTCCATACTACTTAGATGTGTGATCTTAGGTAAGTAACTAAACTTTCTGTTGCTCAGCCATCTCATCTGTAAAATGGAGATATTAGTGTGCATCCCTTGAGTTGTTTCAAGAATTAAAATATACTTGTGTTAGCTATTATTTATTTTTGTCTAAAAAAGATAAATAGGGTTTTAATTTTCAGTGCTTTTTAAAAAATAGGCTAAAGAATTGCTAATAGTAATAGAAAACAAAGTTAACATGAATTTTGTTAAGGACAATCTAAGCAATAAAACCAGCAATGTTAGAGAAAAGAAAAACAATTAATGTAAATATACAGCATGATGAAAGAAGTGAAATAACATTAAAATAAATTTGACAAGACAAAAAATTTTATTGTATAGACAGGAATATCATATTGGGTTAGTGCAAAGCATACTATATGCTATTTTAAATAAACACTTAAAATAAAGTGATAAATATTGAAAGTAATGTGAGGGATAAAAGATACCAAACTAATCAAACAAAATGAGAAAAATGGTGTCAATATTAATCAAAGACAAAGTAGAATTTATGATTAAAAGCATAAAACAAGACAGAATAGGACATTATTTAATGATAAATATCCAATGCATATGTAACATGATGAATCTATATGCACCAAACAACAGAACACTAAATTTATTCAAAACAAAAATTATTTGAAATTCAAAGTATACTTGAAAATAATACAAGTATAGTGTTAGATTCCAAATATATCTCAACTACTTGGAAATATAAAAAGCACATTCCTTCATAACTAATTGATCAAAATGTCTATCACAACTGAAATAATTAAACTACTAGAAAACAATGAGAGAAAAATGCTTCCAGTTTAAAAACAAGGGGAAAGAACAAAAGCTGTGCACAAAGAAATGGCTAAGGCTTTCAGTGACTTCATTATAATATAATATATTATATATAATATAATATATAAATGCTACTAATAATGCAGCTGGGATTTATATTTTTAAATTAGACTTTTTTTAAAGTTCCAAAATTTTCTATTTTTCTCTTTATTTCTTATATGAGAAGTAATTTTCATTACTAAAATCTAAATCTATCTTCAGCTTTATTTAACTGATAATTTTTCTTTTGTCATAAGTTGACTTTACTGAGCTATACTGTATATATAATAAGATACCCTATTTATGTCTATTTATCAGCATAAATTTGTTCATAGTACTACTTTATCCTTTTCGGTATCTGCAGTGGTATCTCTTCTTTCAGTCCTAATACTGGTGATTTGTGTGTTTTTATTCTTTGATTATTCAAGCTGGAAATTTATCAATTTTATCGATCTTTTCAAAGGATAACTTTCTTTTTTGAAGGAAATTGTTGACTTTCTCCCTGATTTTTTATATTCTATTTTATTGATATTTTTCTATGATCTTTATTTTTTTCTTCCTTTTATTTATTTTGTGTTTAATTTGCTCACCTTTCTTCTACCCTCTTTAGATAGAAGCTTCAATTATTGCTTTAGATCTTTCATTATTTCTGATGTGTTTTTCAATATAAATTTTTCCTCATACAATATAAATGCACACCAGAAATTTGGTATATTATGTGTTCATCATCATTCAATTAAAATATTTCCTAATTTTTCTTGATCCAAAAAATGTTTAGAACCTGTTATTATTAAGTAATTTAATTACTTTTTGATAAAAATGTGCTCTTTGGCATACCAATCATTTAAAATCTATGGAAATATTTTATGGCTGAACATACAGACTATTTTCGTGAACATTCCATGTGTACTTAAATACAGTTTTGGGGACAGTCTTTCATAAATTTCAGTTAAGGCTGCCAATAGCATTGTTCACATCTTCTTTATATTTAAATTTATCTTTCTCCTATTTGATCTGTCAGTTTTTGCTTTATGTATTTTGAAGCTTTATCATTAGGTGTATACACCTTTATAATTGTTATATCTTCCTAATGTAATGATTCTCTTTAACATTATGAATTGGCTGTTTTTATTATTAACTAACAAGTCTGCCTTGATGGTTATGTAATTTGATGTCAGCATAGCCTTTCCAGCTCTCTGATATATATATATATATATATATATATATATTTTGTGTTGCACATCTTTTATCATTCTTCTATCTTCAAAGTATTTGTATGTTTCTATTTAAAGTAAGTCTTCTTTAGGGTGTTGTTATGGACTGAAAGTTTGTGTCTCCCCCACAATTCATATGTTGAAATACTAATTCCCAATATGACAGTATTAAAAGATGGGGCCTTTGGAAAGTAGTTATGAATGATAGTGGTACCGTAATAAGAAGAGACAAGAGCTTGTTTGCTCTCTCTTCTCTCTGCCATTTGAATATACAATGAGAAGAGAGCCATCTGTGAACCAGGAAGCAGACCCTCACCAGACACTGAATCTGCTCACACCTTGATCTTGGACTCCCCAGCTTCCAGAACTGTGAGAATAAGTGTTTGTTATTTAAGCCACCCAGTCATTGGTAATTTGTTATTGTAGCCCAAACTGATGAGACAGATGTATATAGTTTTGCCATCCTTTTCCTTCAAATGTATTCTGGCAGTCTCTGCTTTCTGATTCAAATGCTTGCTCTATTTACATTTAAAGTGATGAGTAAAATTGGTAGATATAGGCCTGCTATTGGCTATATCTTTCTTATTTGTCTCATAAGTTTATTTCTTTTGTTCTCCCTTTATTCCCTGTTCTATGTTGAACAAATATTTTTGTAATCTGTTACACATCTTCTATTGCTGTTATAGCTGTGTTTCTTTGAATTCTTTTTAGAGGTTGCGCTAGGAATTATCATTTTTAAATCTTCAAAATCTACTTAAATTCAATATTGAATCACAAGTATTAATATAGGAATCTTGAAAAATATAGTTCTATTTACCCCACTATCCTTGCTATATTATATTCATATATGTTACATTACCTATAAAATAAAACAATATAGTGTTATAAATTGTACTTTATGCAATTAAAAATTAAGAGAAAAACTATTCATGAATATGGATATAAATATATAGGTAGATAGATAAACCATTATACTGGATATAGAATTCTACATTGATGTCCAGGTGCAGTGGCTCACACCTGTAATCTCAGCACTTTGGGAGGCCGAGACACGCAGATCACTTGAGGTCAGGAGTTCGAGACCAGCCTGGCCAACATGGTGAAACCCAATCTCTACTAAAAATACAAAAATTAGCCTGGCATGGTGGTGGGCGCTTGTAATCCCAGCTATTTGGGAGACTAAGGCAGGAGAATCACTTGAACCTCGGAGGCAGAGGTTGCAGTGAGCTGAGATTGCACCATTGCACTTCAGGCTAGGCAACAAGACTCTGTCTAAAAAAAAAAAGAATTCTACATTGATGGTATTTTTCAGCACTAAATTTTCATTAAAATTTTTTTTGCCATTTTTTTCTAATTTATATATATTATGTCCCTTTTATTTTGCTTTTTAAGGACTGTCTAATTATATTTGGCTTTCAGCAGTTTGACAATGATGTCATAAATGATATATATGTATGTATATATATACTATTTTCACAAGATAAATTGTGAACAAAATTCTTCAGCATTAAATATTTTCTTTGTTTCCCAAAGAAGTTTCACAGGCTGGAGATCCTTTTCTTTATTAAAAGCCAAGACTTTTCTTTTTCTTTATGAGCCATTCAAACATATTTTTATTTTTATTTTTTATTTTTTTTTGAGACAGAGTCTTGCTCTGTCACCTAGGCTGGAGTACAGTGGTGTAATCTCAGCTCACTGCAACCTCCTCCTCCCAGGTTGAAGCAAATCTCTGCCTCAGCCTCCAGAGTAGCTGGGATTACAGGCACCCACCACTGCACCTGGCTGATTTTTGTATTTTTAGTAGAGACAGGGTTTCACCGTATTGGCCAGGCTGGTCTTGAACTTCTGACCTCAAATGATCCACCTGCCTTGGCCTCCCAAATATCTGGGATTACAGGCGTGTAGCTGCCGTGTCTGGCCTCAAACATATTTTTAAAATAGCACAATATTGCTCATTCATAAGCATTTTCTCACAATTGTATATGTATACGCAACTGTATCCTTGAATATTTACTACTTCTTAGAGGGAATTTTGAGGATAATATATACGGAACGGAGTAAGGATTTTTTTTCAATGAGTGGGCAATTATTAAAACAATATAGAGTTATTGAATAACTTTTTTTTTTTTGAGACGGAGTCTCGCTCTGTCGCCCAGGCTGCAGTGCAGTGGCGCCATCTCAGCTCACTGCAAGCTCCGCCTCCCGGGTTCACGCCATTCTCCTGCCTCAGCCTCCCGAGTAGCTGGGACTACAGGTGCACGCCACCACGCCCGGCTAATTTTTTGTATTTTTAGTAGAGACGGGGTTTCACTGTGTTAGCCAGGATGGTCTCGATCTCTTGACTTCGTAGTATGCCTGCCTTGGCCTCCCAGAGTGCTGGGATTACAGGCGTCAGCCACCGCACCCGGCGCTAGAACTCTTAAAGAATAGTTTACCAGGGATTACCAGTGGTGTGCTGGTAAAGATTTGAAGTTACCAGCTCTACAGGGAAATGAAAACAAAAACAACAATGACAACAACAACAACAACAAAAGGACCTTAATTTGTAGCATTTGCTTATTTCTGTGATGTAAATAGTCTCACTATGGCCGATATCAAGCTATCAACAGGTCATCATTGAACATGCAATTGGAAAGAGATGCATAGTGGTAGCACAATGTTACAAAGTATTTCTACCATACATAATAGCCATAAATAAACTTAAGAGCATAAATGCAGTAAAATAATTAAATGCAATAAAATCATTAAAAAGTGGTAAGTTTTGAGTATTTACTACCATTATTTGTAATATAATTTATTTGATTGTAAGCTTATACCTAATGTAATTTAAATTACAGTAATGCCAGAGTTTACCAACTGGATCACAAAACTTCTGAAATTTTAGCAATTGGCTCTTGCAAGCCGGTACAAACCATCTCCAGTTAACCATTAAAAATGTGGATGTCATTGCACATGTGCCTACTCATGTCATAGTACAGAGAGGTTTTTTTGTGCCCAAATTGTTGACAGTAAATGTGAATTCATTGGGAACAATCATGAAGGTAGTGGGCAAATTATCTGGAATATATTTGTAAACAGTCTACTGATATTACAAGTCTTGGTGAGGTTCAATCAGCTATAGTCTTATTTTCCTTTTTTTTTTTTTTTCTTTAGACAGGGTCTCCCTTGATTGTCCAGGCTGGAGTCCAGTGGCACAGTCACAGCTTACTGCAGCCTCAATCTCTGGGACCCAAGCAATCCTCCCACCTCAGCCTCCTGAGTAGCTGGGACCACAGGCATGTACTACCACATCTGGTTAATGTTTGTTTGTTTTGTAGAGAGAGGGTCTTGCTATGTTGCCCAGGCTGGTTTTAAACTCCTACCCTTAAGCAATCCTCCCTTCTTAGCTCCCAAAGTACGGGGATTATAGATGTGAGCCCCAAGCCCAGCCAATAGTCTTATTTTTCTTCAAACCTTCTTCCTGCCCTTTGTCAGGATATCAAGAAAACTCAAGATCTTGGGTTACTTTCTTTTATTAGAATAGCCCCATTTTATGTATTAAAATAAAAATATATTATCACTAGGCTGTGCTCTAATTGTTATGCTTCTCAGGAGGCTGAGGCAGGAGAATCACTTGAACCTGGGAGGCGAAGGTTGCAGTGAGCTGAGATTGCACCACAGCTCTCCAGCCTGGGTGACAGACTGAGTCTTGGAGTCAAAAAAAAAGAAAAAAAAATTCCATTTAGTTTATTTATCTTCATTTCTTCATTTTTTCCCTCCGTTTCCTCCCAGTATGTGTCCAACCCAAGCACTAACTTGCTGTGGGGAAGGAGGATGTGATGGTGTCTTCTCTGACCTTTCACAATCCTTTCTCATTTTCTTGCTGTTTTCTGGTCTTTCAAGTATGAAGCAGGAAAAAGGAAAGAGCAGTAAAATGGCAAAATGAATTTTTACTTGTATGATGTTATTTACATTTCTCTCCCAGCAGGTGAATGACTTCTGTCCAGCAGATATCCAAATGCTCGATAACATGATCTCTCTCTTATAAGGGACTTCCATTGTACTGTGAATCCCTTCTGCCTACTGCCACCATCATAGCTGATAACTTGTACCATTCCCTGAAAGGGATAATGCTAGGTCTGGCTGATGTTTTTTTCCAATTTGTCCTCAATTTCCACTCCAATGACACAGGTTGTAGGTTGTATAAACTCTTACTTCAAAGGTTATTTAGACACAGAGGCATCTCTTTTGGTCAAATTCCTTTCAAGATGGCTCAAACCCAATCACTGTACTTTCTATGATTATTATTCTGACACAAAAAAGTACTACGCCTGTATCAAACCCTGAATGAATAGACTTCTCCTAAAAATGTATTTCTATTACTCTCTGATGGTGACCTGGGATGGAACTACAAATTCTTTCCTATCAAATATCTAGACCAAGGGTAACAGATGCAATTTTTCCCTCTTCCTAAGTTACCCCTGTCTACAAGTGGGCCCCTTCAACTTCCCCTTACTTTTTTTGATGGTAGGATCATGCCTGTCTATTCTTCCTCCCAAAAGAAGGTGAGAATCAATGCATAGCATTTACTGCCAGGCTGAAAAATCTTCCCTGGAAATACTTACTTACAAATTTCCATAATGAAATGGCCAGCTTGTCTTTTATGTAGGATAGAGGTGGATGATAAGCAATTCTTTTTTTGTTTGTTTGTTTTGAGATAGAGTCTCGCTGTGTGGCCCAGGATGGAGTGCAGTGGCGCAGTCTAGGCTCACTGCAAGCTCCACCTCCCGGGTTCACACCATTCTCCTGCCTCAGCCTCCCGAGTAGCTGGGACTACAGGCGCCTGCCACCAAGCCCAGCTAATTTTTTTGTATTTTTAATAGAGACAGGGTTTCACCATGTTAGCCAGGACGGTCTTGATCTCTTGACCTTGTGATCCGCCCGCCTTGGCCTCCCAGAGTTCTGGGATTACAGGTGTGAGCCACCGCGCCCAGCTGCAATTCTTTAAATAACTTGTTTGGGATATTTCTTTGTAATTCCTTCATGTATGATTAAGAGCTTCTCTTCAGAATGTAAGGGACTTTAATGCTAATTGTTTTTACCTTTGAGACCTCAATCAAAATTTCCAGACAACAAAAAAATGTTTATTTAACTTATCTGCTCTTGCTTTTATAGGCATTTTAGGATATGGAGAGTGGATGGGTATGACTGCATAGAATAGTCATGGAAGAACTTATAATGCTTAACAGGTATTAGAGTTATTTGGGGTGTTGGCAGAATTATTTATTTTTGTAATTAATTGCATGGTTAATAATATGGATTTCATAACACTAATGGTTAACATTTACTGAGTATTTACTCTATGCCAGGCATTTTTCTAAACCATTTACATGAATAAACTTGTTTAATTGAGAGCAAATATTATTGAGCCAGAGTTTGAGGTTGAATGAGGCACTTGTGATTATTTCTATGTCGATCTGAGGAGGAATAGGTTTCTCTTTATGTTATCAGAAGGACCTCTTGGAAACTGGTAAGAAGTAAGTGAGATGAAGAGCTCTTGATCACCATCCCTTCCTAAGTCAGATCAGCTTTGGACTTCTGTATCTTTTACATGATATGATAAGTTTCCCTCCAAGATTTTTGTCTGCATAAAAGATCTTTGGTGGACAAACATTCTCCCTTTTTTCAATAACAACAGTTATTTTTCCTTTGGCGAATCTTTGCCCTGACTCATAGTCCATTTTGTTTAAGTGGACATAATATTTCTCCCATTCATGACTTATTACCACCCAATATTAGAATAGATCATTTAGAGAGCTCCACCTCCTAGAGTAACAGGCATATGATTGAAGCCCGGAAAACTGGGCCAAATGCAGGACTTCTATTGAAACAACTGGGAATTGGCATCCCTCTCATTTCTGTTGATGTAATAGAGCTGCTGAAAGTTGAACTCAGAATAGCTTCTGGTAGCTATATCATCAAAACAAAAGGAGAGAATTTGCCTAAAAATAAAGTTCAAAATGAGAAAAAAAAAAAAAAAAAGCTGAGAGATAGAAAGAGATCAAGTCCTAGTGATAGTGGTAGAGTCTTTGGTCCTAGCCAAGCCTGACCATAGATCTGCCACTGGATTTTTTAAAGTTTTGGGTTATGTGAACAATTCCTTTCTGGCTGAAGCCAGTTTAAAGCAAGGTTGTATCCCTTATTTTAAAAGCTGGTAAGTTTCTGCTAATATTTCATTTTCTTTCAAATCACTAGTCTAGAGTGCACAACTAGTACTGGTTAGTTCCACCCTGTCTTCCTTCAGGTCATCCACCCTCCCTTTTTGATCGTATGTATCAGGCTGAATGTTACACAATTTTTTAAGGCAATCTCAGTGCTGTTTATCTCCTCCATAAATCAAGTTTCCTGGAACACTTAATAAAATATATGAGGAAAGAGAGTCGGAACTTCTCAAATGTTTTAGGCCCGATTTGTTATTTTTGTCTTTGCATGCATATTTATTTGGATAGTACATCATTGGCTGTCCTTTCAGAGTTAAAAGTGTAATCCTGGTGTGTCTGCACAACATTAAATATTTGGATGGATACAAAAAGATTCTACATCTGGTTGGAAAGTAAGAGTCAATCCAACATGTCTGGATAACACCAAACAACCAGATGTTTGACCAATTAAAAAAAAAGTATTCCTGATTTGAATGGTCTTGACTGAAATAAATTGAACCAATTGAGTTACTAAAACGTGCCATGTACTGCATGAGGGATTCTCATATGTGAATTATCTATATAACTGTTATAATAATCTTGCCCAATTGACAATTACATTACCAGTTTTTACTACAGAAGAAATGGAAGCTGACTATGCCAAGAATGCACAACTAATAAATGGCAGAGTTGGGATTCAAACTCATGCCACATTCTGGCATGTTGTTATTTTCAACACAGCCTCCACTTGTACACATTCAAAGTGCACCATGTCACCTTTAGACTTGTTTGTCATTCTAGCTGGTCAAGCCTTTCTAATGAAACATGACCTCATGTTGCTGGTGGTGTCAATTTTTTTCACATGTGACCGTTTAATTTTTGAGTTGCTCATCTGTACAGGGGTCTTTCACATCCTCTAGGGCTTCATTCTAATTCAGCATAACCCTAGACCCGACATGGTTCCAATTTATTCAATTATGTTTTTGGTGTTTGTGGAAAGAACATTTGATGTTATTAGTTTCGTTTCCACTCATCTACCCCATCACTGCAATACAGAACAGATACATGAAGCAAAGCAGGCCATGCTCTATCACGTGACATGGGCATGGTCCTGAAAGAGTCTTTTCCTAAAGTCCTTAGATAGTTAAATATAATGGACACCATTATCCCCCATGATGCTCATATATTTTTTAATTACATTATTTTGCTTTATCAAAATAAATCTCTCTCAAAGTTGGCAGGAAATTGTTTCATCCATGACCTGGAGACCAAGAGTCTCTCTGTGATTCACAGGAGAATACATTAATGCTTATGCAATGCAGAACATTTGGGAGGAAAGGGCCTTTGGATAGCTATCCATTCTGGTGACCTAGAAAAATGCTGGTATTGAAGTTTGTGTGATCTGCGTGAGGACTGATGTTCCACTTCTATGCTGTCCATAGAAACCACTTTCTCCATGCCACTTAGCCTCTTCCTTAAAACTCCCAAGGCATAAAATTTTTAACTCTTCAGTTTCCAGGAATCATTGTATCACTTGATCCAAGTTAATGTCTCCTGTGTAGTCACACGTCTTTGGGGATGTGCTGCTCCTACCGCCTCAGAGTTAAGTGAACCAATGCATATCTATGGTCTAGACTTTCTCCTCTCAGATATTCTGGTTCACAAGCTCTAAAAGCCTCAGCTTTCATATACCATGCAAAGTTCTGTAACTGCTCTGGGCAAAAGGATCCCACACTCCAGAACAGAAGCATTTTCTAAGGAAAATGGGGTGAGCTATTAAATCTCTGACAGTGATGAGAACACGGTGGAAATGGATCTCTTTATAAATTACATTTCTGTATTTTTAAACTTTTAATATTAAAAAAGTAACATTTAAAAAAATAAAAATAAGAATGAAATAAAAAACTAACATTTGAAAAAAAATTACAAATTAGAAGTGTGAAACATTTTATATTTAGAATAGATTAATGACAATAGCCAACACTTATTAAACACTTATTGCCAAGTATCATTCTAAAATCTAAAAATCAAAATTCAAAACATATATAGTAGCTGGTTGTACAGCTACAGTATATGAGAAAATAACGTTCTGTACTACTTCACTCTTACAGATGTGGAAAGCAAGGCTGACACAGGTTGATAGTTAGCTTGGTTTTAGAAGATCACATAAAATGCATACGTTAAAGCCAGGTTTTAGACCCAAGTTTGATGGATTTTAAAGCCTGTGTTCTGAACCACTACAGTGGTCTCTGATTCATAGCATTGATACTAAATGTCCTACAGACAACACAGGTTCAGGGTTTCTTAAAAGTGGTTCATGGCCAGGCGCGGTGGCTTACACCTGTAATCCCAGCACTTTGGGAGGCCAAGGCGGGCAGATCACGAGGTCAGGAAATCGAGACCATCCTGGCTAACACAGTGAAACCCTGTCTCTACTAAAAATACAAAAAATTGGCAGGGTGTGGTGGCGGGCGCCTGTAGTCCCAGCTACTCAGGAGGCTGAGGCAGGAGAATGGCCTGAACCTGGGAAGCGGAGCTTGCGGTGAGCTGAGATCGCTCCACTGCACTCCAGCCTGGGCGACAGAGCGAAACTCCGTCTCAAACAAAAACAAAAACAAAAACAAAAACAAAAGTGTTTCATGAACTATGAACTATCAGCACTAGTAAATTTATTTGAGCTACTCCAGAACTTCTGAATCAGAATATTTGGGTATGAGACCCAGGATGTGTATGTGACCAAGTTCCTTGAGTGATTCTTAGACACAGTAACTTTAAGAATAGATTATCATATATCCACTGTATCTAAAGGGTTTTTGCTTGTTTTGGGCTGCAACATAAATGATACTAACATGTACAACAAACTTTGATGTATACCCAATGTCATGTGCACATTTCAGGACATTCACTTCAACACAGCTCATTTCTCTCAAAAAAATGTGTTAAAATAATGGTGAAAGGAGTTAATAGAGATACAACTTTGAACTTTCATTAAAAATTTTTCAGGGCCAGGCACGGTGGCTCACACCCGTAATCTCAGCACTTTTTGAGGCTGAGGTGGGTGGATCACGAGGTCAGGAGTTCAAGACCAGCCTCGCCAATATGATGAAACCCCGTCTCTACTAAAAATACAAAAAAGTTAGCTGGATGTGGTGGCGCATGCCTGTAGTCCTAGCTGCTTGGGAGGCTGAGGTTGGAGAATCACTTGAACTCGGGAGGCGGAGGTTGCAGTGAGCCTAGATCGTGCCATTGCACTCCAGCCTGGGCAACAAGAGCAAGACTCCATCTCAAAAAAAAAAAAAAAAAAATCAGATATTACAGTGTTTTAAAGGTTATCAATAATAAATAACTTGTAGTTCCCACAACTGTGTTGATACATTGAGAGTGAGGAACTCTGGTCTAGTCCAACACAATTTGTTTTTTTTTTTGAGGCATGGTCTTGCCGTCACCCAGGCTGCAACACAGTGGCGTGATCTCAGCTCACTGCAACCTCCGCCTCCCAGGTTCTAGCTATTCTCCTGCCTCAGGCTCCCGAGTAGCTGGAATTACAGGCATGCAACACCACGCCTGGCTAATTTTTGTATTTTTAGTAGAGACAGGGTTTCACCATGTTGGCCAGGCTGGTCTTGAACTCCTGGCCTCAAGTGATCCACCCACCTTGGCCTCCCAAAGTGCTAGGATTACAGATATGAGCCACCACACCCAGCCCCAACATTAATTTTTTTCAAGATGAGGAAATGAAACAGAAAATTTTAGTGATTTACACAAATGCTAAAAGCTAATGAGAGACAAAACTAGAATTTAAATCCACAGATGCCTAAACCTTCAGGATATTCTGGTACCTTCTAGTACACGGCATATGGTAGGTGTCTAAATACATATTGAGATAGGAGTCTTCTATGTTGCCTAGGCTTATCTTGAACTCCTGCCCCCAAGCAACCCTCCCACCTCAGTTTCCTGAGTAGCTAGAACTATAAGGCTTGTGCCACCCTGCCCGGTCCTTATTTATTGGTATTGAATTTATATAACTGTCTTTTAACTCTGGCAGTTCATTTAATATTTGAGTGAAAGAAATTGGAATCAATCTGTGGATACTCTTGGGCCCATATGTGTGAGCTGTGAGATATAATTGTTTAGGCAATAAAAATGCTATGGCCTCAGATGAGTTTTAAAACTGGATTCAATGAATGTAATTTGCCCTTGGGGTTGGAGTTGCTGTAATTTACCTCATTTCATGTAGATTATGACTGAAGAAAGATGAGTCCAGATCATTTATGACTGAAAAAGACCATAGAACATATTGGGAAAAACTCAGCATGGAACCAAAACCAAATTACTAGTGTAGAAATCATGAAGCAGGGTGTATTAGTCAGTTCTGGTTGCCATAACAAAATACCATACACTGAGTGGCTTGAACAAGAATTTGTTTGTCATGGTTATGAAGGCTGGAAAGTCCATGATCAAGATGCCAGCAGATGCAGGACCTGCTTGGGGTTCACTTCCTGGCATCAGACTGCTGCCTTCTTGCTGTGTCCTAATATGGAAGAGAAAGATAAAGGAAGCTCTCTTTTCTTTTAAGGGCACTAATTCCATCATGGGGGCCCCTACCCTCATGATCTCATCTAAACCTAATCACTTCCGGAAGGTCTCATCTCCAAATACCATCACCTGCAAGATTAGGGGCTTAACATACGAATTTTGGGGAATACAATCCAGTCCATAGCATATGGGATGGTTCCGGAATATCTATAGAGCATCCCAGAAAACTAGAAGTGACAGACTACAAGTAAGAAGAGTGTGAGGTCCTAGTTTTCTACTGAAGGAAGATGTACTAGAAGATATGAAAAAATGAAAAAAAATGACACATCAAAATTTAAATAAGTATCATTAAAATAGTGATATTTAACAATAATTGTCATCTAATAATTACCATCTGTCAATCCTTCACATGAATTATTTTAATAAAACCATAATAGACCTATTAAGTAGATACTAATATTATTGTCACTTTACAAATGAATTAGCCCTAAATAATGCAACTACTGTGCGCCAGACTGAGTCTAAAACCTATGCTATTGCAAATTTCTATAACATAAACTTCTAGTACTTTAAATTTCAATATACCAGCTGTAGAGACACTCACTCTTGCTTGACCATGTCTAGTAATATGGAGGCAATTCTCTTTTGAGGTTGCCTATTCTCCTTTAAAATATTAATGCTATGGTTCCTGATACACACAAGAAGAATTAAGCTGATTTCTTTTTTATATAGCAAAGCTCTAGATATCTGAATGTAGCCATAATTATCCCACCCTATTCAGTTTATCCAACTAATGGGTTCTCGTCTTCAAGCTTCATTTATCCTACATCTGCCAACATAACTCATAGAATATTATTAATTAGCCAGTCAATCCCCCTGAATAATCTTTTATTTATTTATTTATTTATTTATTTATTTATTTATTTATTTGAGATGGAGTCTCATTCTGTTGCCCAGGCTGGAGTGCAGTGGGACGATTTTGGCTCACTGAAACCTCTGCCTTCCGGGTTCAAGCTATTCTCCTGCCTCAGCCTCCTGAGTAGCTGAGACTAAGGGCATGCACCACCATGCCCAGGTAAATTTTTGTATTTTTAGTAGAGACAGGGTTTCACCATGTTGATCAGGCTGGTCTCAAACTCCTGACCTCAAATGACCCTCCTGCCTCAGTCTCCCAAAGTGTTGACATTACTGGCGTGAGCCACTGTGCCGGGCCTGGATAATCTTCTTTGAAACACCTTCATCTTGATTTTAGTCTCCAGAAATGAAAATGCTCTGGACATACCAATACTTTAGAAACAAACAGAGCAGAATGGAGGGGATAGATGGTCACATCTTTCCTGAGTGTGGTGAGCATACTCTACATCACAGTTGGGCTTTGACAATTCTATTTTCATCTTCCCTGATCATAACTCTATAGTGTCAGCTCTCCTTGCTTTATGACCAAACCACAGCAGATTAGGCTGGAGATGGACACAATCCACAGGAAACGAACCCAATGGCTGGCTAATGAACATATAATTATTTTATCCTCAAGGTTATGAACTAAGGTACAAATAATAGAAATTACTAAAATGGTATCAGAACTCAGAGATTTATAACTAAAGATTATCATGAAGAATCTGGGCCTGACTCAGAAAAAAAAGATAAAATATTGATAAATAGAATCTACGGATACAAATGAAGGTAACTTTATTTGTTTATCTTTACGTTTCCAGTGTCTTTCATTTTACCTGACAGATACCAGAAACTCAACAAATTGTTGTTAAAAGAACTATATTTAAAATCATGAAGAGGTTTTTATGTAATGAAATATAGACTACGGTGAATATGGAAGATATATTCTAGCCCTAGTCTATATAACAAGTACTCAAGAGATGCTCAAATGATTAAATAATTTATATTATCTGTCATAAATGAAGATAGAGATGAACTGAGCAGAAATAAATGTATTTGCTTTGGACCATGATGAACCATGAGATAAAGTACAAGAACTCTATATGAAGTCTTCTAAAAAATAGGACAGGTTACAGTCTCTTTTGCTTACATGCTTGTTTTCTCCAGCCAAGCTAGATTACTTTTACTTCCTCACCTGTGTCATATGGTCTCAGGTCTTAAACTATCTCACAGATCTCAGGATCTGTCCAGCCCTCTACCTTCACGCAGCTAATGCCAATATTTTCCCCAATGTTTTGTCAATAGGCCCCAATATAATTTGGAATGCCTTCTACTGTGTTCATTTAGCATATTGTGAGAATCCTTACCATAAGTTTATTATGCCATACTTTTTGTGAGTGTAAAATGTATATTAAGAACTTTTCTATGTTCTGGCTAGGAAAGTGAACTCTGTAATCAGGAAGTCAAAGGTTGCCATCCTGGCTTTGGTTTTAAATTGTATTCCCCAGAAATCCAGCTACGGGGCAACATGAAATGACTTAATCTTATTCTTAGCCTCTGATATTTTCTGAATATCCAATGACATGGGCATTACAACAAGTCAGGGCTCCCCCACATCAGATAGACTTGAGAATAAATTGAAGTATGTGACTTAGAATCTGTGTAAATCATCTCTGAAATAGTTATTAAAATATCAATATTACATGTCAAATGCACTCAATGTCAAGATTTTTAGATTTAAAGGGTTATTTTCACATCAAGAGTATTTTGCAACTGTAAAGCGCTTTTTTACTTGCAAAGCTTTTCCACATATGTTCCTATTAAGTCATCACACCCATCTTATTGGATAGACAAGACGTGCATTCTACTCCCTTTTACAGATAAGAATATTGAAGCTGAGGCTCAGAGAGGTAGTAACTCTTCAATGCTGTCCAGCTCATAAAAGGCAGAGCTGTTACTCCACCTATGGTTTTCTGGCTCCCAGTCCCATGTTCTTTTCCATTACACCACATATGTCACTGATTGCTCCTATCGGTCAAGTTTGGGGAGGTAGTAACTCAAGAAGCCAATTAAAGAATAATCTGGTGTGTCATAAGGCAGGAGGAGGAAAGGTGGCAGGCTGTGTGGTGAAGCTCAACTGGACGGCCTGAACGTTTTACTCTTAAGTTACTAAATACACAGCTATTGTTTATGTGAGCAACAGGAAAGGCTGTGTTCTAAGGTAACTTGTTTAGCATGATTTGCTGAATGTAGGGATTCACTAAAAAGCATCTGCCAAAGTCAATCAAACATATATATGAAAATGTGTTAAAAATCTAACTTCAAATCAAACCTTGCAGACAAGCTTTGACAAAAGTCAGTGCAATGGGGTTTTGGAGGTGAGAGGAATGTGCATTTCATCACTTACGCAGTAGGTCCTTATAGCCTTTTGGAACAAAGCTTTGTGAATCACATATAAATACAGTTTGTCTTGGTAGACTCTGGAATTAGCTCACACATTAAAACTTTCTTTAGAATGCTGAATGCAGTTCTAAAAGGTTCTTGGCTTTCGGGTGTCTGCCCTCACAAGATAGCACTTAAAAGTTTTCCCCCTTTAGTGCTATCCTTCTTATTTCTCTTACATATCATTATTTCATCAAATGTAGGTACTCAATATGATTCCAATTTTATTTCGTTTGTTGGGCCATGAACCTGGATAACCCAAGGCACATGGCCAAGTATCTGGTAACAATAAAATCAACATTACAATAAAAGAACATCAAGAATCCTGCAACCATAAGGTAATGTAGAGTCCATCTGGGTAGCTATGAAAAACACATAATAGTGTGTTTTCTTCTATGATAGTTGTGTTCTCTGAGTTGACAGAACTAGGTCAAAGATCTTGACAGCATATTTTCAATACATTTAGCCAAGAGAAAATAGCACTTGTCCTATGCATCTGGTTCAGATTTTTGTTTTGATTTATCATTTCTTCTGAGATTCTTAGAATCACAGAACCCTAAAAACTACAGATACAATATATTTATCAGGTCACCAGTTTAAAAGAGAAGGGCAGCCTGCCTATATATAAACACATCTTATGTTTGACAGGTTTTGTTTTCACATTTGAAGTCCTGGGTAGAATGGAGAAGAGTCTATGAAAGTGTATTTTTCTTGAGATATTCATGCTATATGTTCCTTTCCTTCATTTTGGCACATTATTTTATCACTAGCACCGAGCCCCATTTTAGGTACCTACTAGGTGCCAAAATATATTTGGTGAATCCTGAGGTCAGGAGTTCAAAACCAGCCTGGCCAATATGGTGAAACCCTGTCTCTACTAAAAATACAAAAATTAGCTGGGTGTGTTGGCGGACGCCTGTAATCCCAGCTACTAGGGAGGCTGAGGCAGGAGAATCACTTGAACCCGGGAGGTGGAGGTTGCAGTGAGTCGATATCAGACCGCTGCATTCCAGCCTGGGTGACAGAAAAAGACTCTGACTCAAAAACAAAAAAAATAACATATATATATATTTGGTGATTAAAGGAATGAGTAAACTACCCTGTTTTCATTCTTCACTCCATTGTAAACCATGCCTCTTTCTTTGATGTTTGCACTGACATCTTATTTATAAATTGTGTACTCTTCATATACCAACTACTTAGATAAACTCTTCCTGTATCAGTCCTTAGTTATTAAATCAGAAGAATAAGTTAATCATTTTTCCCTAGATTGTTTAAATGAATTTCTAATTTGATTAACTTTGAAAGTTTTTCCATAGCTTAATTGCTTCAGAATTGGAGGTTTATTCTTAGGCTTACTTTTTCCATTTCAAGTTCCACACAAGTTATTTTCTTTAGTTTTCAGCAAGTATTTATGATGAGCACCTGTTAGTTAACATGAAGTAATACATTTTCCATTTGGAAACATGTAAACTAAGGCTTACAGTTTTGGGAGCTGCTGTTCTTAAATGTTTCTTAAGAAAGTCAATTCATGTTTCCCTTTAATACTAGGGTGATAAGCAACAAGACTTTAGAGAAACCACTTGTCTTTACATCTTCTTCAAAAATATTATTAACCTTTGTATCTCTAGAGTCCGTTTCTGTCTTTCCGTTAACAAGTCTATGATCCAAAAGAAAAATATAAAATACTTCTTTTCAAAGAATGCTGGCCCAACATATAAGAAAAAACAGAATATTAATATCCTCTCTGTATAATGAAAAATTGTTTTGGCTTGAATTTTTTGGCCAAAATATTGTCTCTGTTGCCACCGACATTTCACATGAACACACATTTGGCCTCTCTGGATATTTCTGCTTCAGACAAACAGCAATACAGAGGGCTACTCAAGAGGAAATTGTTAGCTCATTTCCGAATTAGATTACCCTGAGCATTGAGGAACCACACTTGTTCTGAAGACTTGAGGAAGAAATTGGAAATTTATGGCTCCTTTAAAGATGCCTCCTTTTCTATAAATTTTCACTGTCAGAACTCCTTTACAACAATAGCAGCATCTTCACACATTACTTGTGTCTCCGTTAAAAAAACAAGTAAAATGACATTTGTTTTCTTTGGCAAAAAGTTAAGACCTGAAAACCATGTCCTACACTTCCCACTCTTTCTTTAAGTCTCCACTCAATTCTTAGGTTATGAGGGCACTGCTGGGAGACATCTTTTAATCTCTGTCTTATTCTCAACCAGAGGCAAGATGACTTCTGTCTGGGAGTCTATGACCCCTCCTTTCCAGAATTAGGCATGACTCAGGCCACTGAGTCAAGCAAGATAAGATTCCCCAGCATTTACACCAAGTAATAAATGAACTTATGTTTCATCATATATTTTCTTTGTCGATTATATATTTCCTAAACATATGCCTTATCTGAAGAACTGAATTTACATTTCTTACTGCAGGTGTTGCCAAATTTTGATGTCATCTATCACATTTTCACAGTCTCAGGCATTTAACAAGTGCTTGTACATGTACAGTGTGATTGGACACAGTGTCAATCACAGCAGTAATTGCAAAAAAAGACAATAGTAGTAACAATAACCACCTTAGGATGATCCCATACATGCCGGATGCTGATTTTTTTAGGATGTCATATGGATGTATCCACACACCTCAATGTGGTGACATTCCCTTTCATGCCTAAATTTCAATAGATCCAAACTCTTGTCTTTCCTAGTTCTACCAGATTCCTCTCCCAGAGCAATATCTGATATTTCCCCTCCAAAACATGTACGTGCTTCACAGCTTTACCGTGTCTTTCCTTTCTCTCTCTAATTGATCACCCTACTTTGACCTGATTCTCTTCAAAGCACCTAAAAATGTGCCTTCAGATTAATCACTGCTAATTCCAGGCTACAGTATTTAATAAATTTTAGGAAAATAGTTTTGGGATATTTAATAATTTTAGGATAATTTAAATAGATGTGTAGCTAAGCATATATATAATAAATATATAACATACATATATAAAACAAACGAATACACTAATTAATTAAATACTTTGACTGCTACTAGAAATAAATATGCCTAAAAACAAAGACCAAGTTCATCCACATATCCTCTTCCAAATCCCGCTGCTTCTGTGAACTGAAGGCAAGCTAATTCCCAGTAGGAATCATTTTCTATTTCTATCCCATGGAGTCTAGCTCCAAATTCCTCATAGCTACAGAGATAGAAGAACTTTCTTCCACAGGCTCAAAAGAACTAAATTCTGCCCCGTGGTATGCATAATGGCAACATCTATATACTCTGGTGGATACTCACTCATTTAACAATTATCTCATCTATATATTCAACAGCTATAATAATTTCCGGTACCAGGCATTGTGCTAAGCTACTGGATGCTCAGTGATTACAAACAACAGCAAAATGAAACAATAACACACATATTACTTGTTCTTATGGATCTTACCATCTATTGGGGAGACATCATTGCTTATCTCCACATCTGGGAAATTTTATCTTAAATATATGTGGGGCATAGAGTCTTGTTCATGTAGCACTCTAAGGTTCTTTTTTATATATTTTTCTCTACTGTGAAGGAAAGTTCAGTCCTGAGTTAGTAGCTTACACACACACACACACGCACACACATTCTTCCCAAAAGCAAATGAACATAGCATTTGGTAATAAAGAAAATTAAGTTTTAGGAAAAAACACAAAACAAAACTATAACCCTGTCTGCTTCTGCTTACATTAATAAGCCAGGCTATATAACTGATGAGAATATGTAGCATTTAACTTTGAAGCACTTGCATTTAAATTACTTTGCTGGTTTAGGGCTTTCTCAAGAATAAAGAATACATATTTGTTTTATGTTTTCATAATGAATTGGCTAATGCTTGTGATCCTTCCATACCAAAAAGTCATTGTTAAGGTGACTCCAACTATGTAAAAAATAATTATTATACTATTTCTATTATTATTATATTCTATTACTGTAATAGCATGATCATTCTTATTATTACTCACATTACAAACATGCTTTCATTAGGCTTCAAAGAAAATTTGCCTTTCACATACCTCTTTTCAAATAGTTTTCTCATGATCCTCAAAAATTAACTTCGGTTTAGTTATGCAGCTTTTTAAATATGAAATTACATATTTATAGACAGTGACTTATCCAAGGCAACACAATTAAATTGTCAATGTAGATTTGTGTTATTGATCCAGGTCTTTCTGATTCCAAAGTTTTGCTTTATTCCACATATGCTTTTGGATAGGTATGGGCTTATTTCCTTTAGGAGATTGATGACTTCTTTTGTTTTATACAACTTTTTGTCCAGTACGACTTGCTAATATATAATGTATACATGAACAACAGACAGAGAAAGAAGAAATAAATCATCCATGCCATGCCAGTGACAAAGAAACATCTTTACAGTGACATGGAGACGAAGCCACTAGATATGGGTATATATTTGACTTTTTAGTCTGTTAAAATAAAATGGTCTTAACAGACCACTCAGTGATTTTCAAACATCTATGAAACCTTTTAGTTTTCATTATGAATATAATACCTTTTACTCATTTACCAAATATAAAATTGGTAAATTTTATATTAGTATACATTTAAGTATAGTATACATTACTATTTAATGTAATTTTTCAAGTAAGAGATAATTTCCCTCCCAAAGTGTCAGCTATATTTCTGCATTAGGCCAAGCTCTATACCCCAGCCTCCTGACTCAGGGCACCATTGAGGTTCACATACCTGGGCTGAACCATCTACTCTCCACAGCAACCCACCTCACCTCCAACACAAATACACATGCACACACATACACACAATCCCAAGCTATTCTAAGTAAAGTACCTCATTGACTTCTACCACATTGGAAGGAAAACTGTCATTCTGGTATTTTTCAGTGTTAAAAACAGCTATAGCCAGTAAAGAAACCTAAAATGGGCTAATTGATGAGCACTCAACCAACAAGACATTTAAATTAAAAGGCAAAAAATAAAGATCTAAATCAAAACTTTCAAGTAAACTGCAGACTAACAACAAAAGTTCAGCAAAATGCATTGCTTCTCTCTCTATGTATTATTTGAAAAAGGCTCTATTAACAACAACAAACAGCTAACAAAATTTTGGGGAAAAATTTGTGATTCAAAACATCTAGTTTATAGACAAATTGCAAAAAATTTAGTGGTTGACTGAATTTAATAACTTTTTAAATGACTGTATATAAAGCCCCTGTGAAAATTCCCAACAATATAACTATCTTTTTCTACTATATTCCTACAATAAGCAAAAATTATTATCAATAATTTGAGGCATATGCAAACCCACAGCAAATATTTTTATCTGATGTCTAAAAATTATACAGATGATTCAATAATCAATAATTTTTATCTCACATGGGGTGTGGCAGGCCTATTATAAACCAACAAAAATGAGTTTCCATTCTGAATTCAGTAGAAGATTCCTTGGCATACCTGTTGAAAGATGTGCTATTGAAAACTAAATATGATTCAAAATATTAAAGTGTTCCAATAAGACATCTACTTCACTAATTCCTCCTTTTTTTTTTTTTTTTTTTTTTGAGACAGAGTCTCGCTCCGTCGCCCAGGCTGGAGTGCAGTGATGCCAGGTCAGCTCACTGCAAGCTCCGCCTCCCGGGTTCATGACATTCTGCTGCCTCAGCCTCCTGAGTAGCTGGGACTACAGGCGTCCGCCACTACACCCAGCTAATTTTTGTATTTTTAGTAGAAACGGGGTTTCACCGTGTTAGCCAGGATGGTCTCGATCTCCTGACCTCGTGATCCACCCGCCTCGGCCTCCCAAAGTGCTGGGATTACAGGCGTGAGCCACCACGCCCGGCCAATTCCTCCGTTTTTTATCATTTACAAAAATGACCCTATGTCCCAGGTTGATAATTGGATTTGAAATTGTGGCTCAAAATGTCACTGAACATAAAAAAGTTTGTCCACTGGTGACAGGATCTGCTCACCTGCGAGCGGCTTCCTGGATCTCTCATTTGTATGCTTCCAGTTTAATTTCCGCCATCTCTGCAGCTTGTAATGCCTTTTTAAAGCCCTTGTTACTTTGACAACATGTTTTAACATCCCTCTCCATTTTGGTTCTTGGCTGGCTGTCCCATATGGATCCAATTTTGCTCTCTTATCTTTTTAGTTTCAAGCACAGAAGCCTTCTGGGAGAGCTTTCCTAAAAGCAGCTCTGCGCCTGGGTGATATCTACTGGCAGGGCCTACCTGAAGGGGCCTTCACACACAAGAGGAGAAAAGGAATTATAAATATGGAATTTAAAATATTGTCTGTCTGTCAATCTTCTTTTATTTCCTCATTCCCTTCCTGTCAGCCACATTCTCCAGTTCCATAAAGTCAACATATATCTCTAGTTTGGGACACTAAGGGACTTTATAATGCAGTTTCTTACTTCCTATTTTAATATGGTTAAAGAGAAACCCAGGTAAGTTATGTGACTTGTGCAAAACTACACAAACTGCTAGAGCTAAAACTAAGACTTTGCCAAAAAAATTTCCTGGTTCCCCCTTCCTCTTTTAAACCACTTCATTATTCTCTTTGGGTCCATTGTTCAAGTTGTTTAGTTGGGAAAAATTTTAAATCCTCCATTAAAGGACAGAAATTGTTATTGGAAAATTAAACTAAGTTTAAACATTTTTAATTGTATGTAAAATACATGCTTCAAATCTCAGAATTGTCTGTTGGACAATAAAGGGTATGTCCTATATTGTACATTTGGATGACCAGAAACAGATGCCATTACTGTACATACTTGGCTTTTTGAGCTAAGGAAATCCCCATGAAATCTTTGCAGACTCAGGCCCCTTCTCTATAGACACAACTCTCTGGATGATATTAAATGAATAGGGATAGTGTTTCAAAGCCTCTCAACTAGAAGATCTGACAGATTGAGGTAAAGAAGTCTGTTCTCTGCTCCATAGTTGGGTTCCTCTATGAAAACCGTGAAAGAAAGAGCCTCAGTCTCCTCATCTATAAAATGGGGATAGCCACATTTGCTTCAAAGCATTTTCGAAGCGCCCTATAGCGTACATACATACACACATACACACAAACACATACACATATAATGTATATATAAGTAATTTTTTCAGTTGAACACTGTTGTGTAAACATTTACAAGCTAACGCTTGTACCCTTAGAATCCACTCTACTTGTCGCCTTTGTGAAATCAGCTTGTGAAAAGCTTAAACAGCCTAGTTCAATTGGTGAAGTTGTACCCCTACTTCCCTCAAGTATTGATTCAGGGATGTACCCATATATAGGCCTATGAAAATGAGGACAGAAAGTTTCCCTGGATACAATGAGGATGTAAGTATGAGATGATAGAAGCTCTCTCTTCTCCAAGATGAGGCATGATATAGATATTAGACCTGAAGCGTCTTTAATTTTAACAGGAAGAAAATAAGCCTGGAATTGAACCTACACAAAAGCAAGATGGTAGAGCCAAAAGAATCGCTGAGAACAGGAGCTGACACTGATAAACCGTGCTATATCCTGCCCTACCTCTACCTCTGGCCTTTCAGATACATGTTTTGATATGATTGGTAATTTTAAACCAATTGATTTGGAATTTCTGTTTCTTGAAATCCAAAACATCCTAACTTATAGAAAGTGGAAGGTAATTTGTTTTATAAATGTTGATTTGTTTTCATTCAAATACCAGGGCAAGGGAATCTGAACAGAATGCCTGCTTTTAGCCTCACCTTTTTACCAGGAGCCTACTTGGAAGGCCAGTAAGTCGGGTATGCACTAACCGGGGCCATTACAGATTCTAAACTGCATATTTTAAATTTCTCCAAGAACTCTCTATCTGAAGAGATGGGAATACAATCTGCTATCTGAAAAAAAGCACAGAAGGAAGTTTCTGTCCAGGAAAGAATCATAACATCAGTGGATAGGTTTTGCTTTTCCCCTCTGCCACAATTCTCCTTATATTAAGGGGGAATTGGAATGGAGGTCAGCATCTGTGGAATCTGATTAATGGGAAATTGGGATGTGGAGACATTTACTTTGGGTTTAGTGAAACAGAATTATGTGAGTTTTGAAATATTACTTATAGGCATAGTTCTTGCTAGCTGTCTTGTATGGGTTTGACTCAGTATGACGCACATGTGCAGGGCCAGAAGTTGTACTACAATGTTAATATGTCCAATGACACCAGACACCAGAAGCGGGTGGGTAATGGAAGGAGAAACCAGTTTTAATATGTCCTCATCTAGAAGCTACCAGTGCAAAAACTTTCAAGTCACCAGATGTATAATTTTTTTTTTTTTAACTTAAAGTTCCGGGATACATGTGCAGAACGTGCAGGTTTGTTACATAGGTATACATGTGCCATGGTGGTTTGCTGCACCCATAAACCCATCATCTAGGTTTTAAGTCCCACATGCATTAGTTATTTGTCCTAATGCTCTCCCTCCACTTGCCTCCCAGCCCCTGACAGGCCCCTGTGTGTGATGTTCCCCTCCCTGTGTCCATGTTTTGTAACTGTTCAACTCCCACTTATGAGTGAGAGCATACAGTGCTTGGTTTTTTGTTCCTGTGTTAGTTTGCTGAGAATAATGGCTTCCAGCTTCATCCATGTTGCTGCAAAGGACGTGAACTCATTCTTTTTTATGGCTGCATAGTATTCCATGGTGTATATGTGCCACATTTTCTTTATCCAGTCTATCATTGATGGGCATTTGGGTTGGTACCAAGTCTTTGCAATTGTAAATAGTGCTGAAATAAACATACATGTGCATGTCTTTATATTAGAATGATTTATAATCCTTTGGGTGTATACCCAGTAATGGGATTGCTGGGTCTATGGTATTTCTAGTTCTACATCCTTGAGGAATCACCGCACTGTCTTCCACAATGGTTGAACTAATTTACACTCCCACCAACCGTGTAAAAGCGTTCCTATTTCTCCACAGCCTCGCCAGCATCTGTTGTTTCCTGATTTCTTAATAATCATCATTCTGTCATGAGATGATATCTCACTGTGGTTTTGATTTGCGTTTCTCTAATGACCAGTGATGATGAGCTTTTTTTCATATGTTTCTTGGCCGCATAAATGTCTTCTTTTGAGAAGTATCTGTTCATATGCTTCGCCCACTTTTTGATGGGGTTGTTTGCTTTTTTTCTTGTAAATTTGTTTAAGTTCCTTGTAGATTCTGAATATTAAACCTTTGTCAGATGGGTAGATTGCAAAAATTTTCTCCCATTCTGTAAGTTGCCTATTCACCCTGATGATAGTTTATTTTGCTGTGCAGAAGCTCTTTAGTTTAATTAGATCCCATTTGTCAATTATGGCTTTTGTTGCCATTGCTTTTGGTGTTTTAGTAAATGAAGTCTTTGCCCACGCCTATGTCCTGAATGGTATTGCCTAGGTTTTCTTCTAGGGTTTTTACAGTTTTAGGTTTTAGGTTTTACTTTTTAAGTCTTTAATCCATCTCGAGTTAATTTTTGTATAAGGTATAAGGAAGGGGTCCAGTTTCAGTTTTCTGCATATGGCTAGCCAGTTTTCCCAGCACCTTTTTTTAAATAGCGAATCCTTTTCCCATCGCTTGTTTTTGCCAGGTTTATCGAAGATCAGATGGTTGTAGATGTGTGCTGCTATTTCTGAGGTCTCTGTTCTGTTCCATTGGTCTATATATATATATTTTGGTACAAGTACCATGCTGTTTTGGTTACTGTGCCTTGTAGTATAGTTTGAAGTCAGGTAGCATGATGCCTCCAGCTTTGTTCTTTTTGCTTAGGATTGTCTTGGCTATATGGGCTCTTTGTCCTCTTTGTACCTCTGGAAGAATTTGGCTGTTAACCCGTCTGGTCCTGGGCTTTTTTTTTTTTTTTTTTTGGTTGGTAGGCTATTAATTACTGCCTCAATTTCAGACCTTGTTATTGGTCTATTTAGGGATTCAACTTCTTCCTGGTTTAGTCTTGGGAGGGTGTATGTGCCCAGGAATTTATCCATTTCTTCTAGATTTTCTAGTTTATTTGCATAGAGGTGTTTATAGAATTCTCTGATGGTAGTTTGTATTTCTGTGGGATCAGTGGTGATCTCCCCTTTATCATTTTTTATTGTGTCCATTTGATTCTTCTCTGTTTTCTTCTTTATTATTCTGGCTAGCGGTCTATCTACTTTGTTAATCTTTCAAAAAACCAGCTCCTGGATTCATTGATTTTTTGAAGGGTTTTTCATGTCTCTATCTCATTCAGTTCTGCTCTGATCATAGTTATTTTTTGTCTTCTGCTGACTTTTGAATTTATTTGCTCTTGCTTCTCTAGTTCTTTTAATTGTGTGATGTTAGGGTGTCAATATTAGATCATTCCAGCTTTCTGATGTGGGCATTTAGTGCTACAAATTTCCCTCTTAAAACTGCTTTAGCTGTGTCCCAGAGAATCTGGTATGTTGTCTCTTTGTTCTCATTGGTTTCAAAGAACTTATTTATTTCTGCCTTGATTTCATTATTTACCCAGTAGTCATTCAGGAGCAAGTTGTTCAATTTCCATGTAGTTGTGTGGTTTTGAGTGAGTTTTTTTTGGTTTGTTTTTGTTTTTGTTTGAGATGGAGTCTTGCTCTGTTGCCCAAGCTGGAGTGCAGTGGCGTGATCTCAGCTCACTGCAACCTCTGCTGCCTGGGTTCAAGCGATTCTCCTGCCTCAGCTCCTGAGTAGCTGGAATTACAGGCATGTGCCACCACACCCAGCTAATTTTTGTATTGTTAGTAGAGACGGGGTTTCAACATCTTGGCCAGGCTGGTCTTGAACCCCTGACCTTGTGATCCACCCGTCTCGGCCTCCCAAAGTGCTGGGATTACAGGCATGAGCCACCACGCCTGGCCCTTGAGTAAGTTTCTTAATCCTGAGTTCTAATTTGATTTCACTGTGGTCTGAAAGACTGTTATGATTTCATTCTTTTCTATTTGCTGAGGAGTGTTTTACTTCCAATAATGTGGTCGATTTTAGAATAAGTGCTATGTGGTGCTGGGAAGAATGTACATTCTGTCGATTTGGGGTGGAGAGTTCTGTAGAGGTCTATTAGGTCTGCTTGGTCCAGAGCTGAGTTCAAATCCTGATCATATTGTTAATATTCTGTCTCATTGAGCTGTCTAATATTGACAGTGGGGTGTAAAAGCCTCCCACTATTATTGTGTGGGAGTCTAAGTCTCTTTGTAGGTCTCTAAGAACTTCTTTTATGAATCTGGGTTTTCCGTATTGGGTGCATATATATTTAGGATAGTTAGTGCTTCTTGTTGCATTGATCCCCTTACTGATATGTAATGCCCTTCTTTCTCTTTTTTGATCTTTGTTGGTTTACAGTCTGTTTACAGAGGATTGCAACCTCTGCTTTTTTTTTTTTTTTTTTTTTTTTTGCTTTCCATTTGCTTGGTAAATATTCCTCCATCCCTTTGAGTCTATGTGAGATGAGTCTCCTGAATATAGCTCATGGATGGGTCTTGACTCTATCCAATTTGCCAGTCTGTGTCTTTTAATTGGGGCATTTAGCCCATTTACATTTAAGGTTAATATTGTTATGTGTGAATCTGATACTGTCATCATGATGCTGGCTGGTTATTTTGCACATTAGTTGCAGTTTCTTCATAGTGTCATTGTTATTTATACTTTGGTGTTTTTGCAGTGGCTGGTACCAGTTTTTTCTTTCCATATTTAGTGCTTCCTTCAGGAGCTCTTTTAATGCAGGCCTGGTAGTGCCAAAATCCCTCAGCATTTGCTTGTCTGTAAAGGATTTTATTTCTCCTTCACTTACAAAGCTTAGTTTGGCTGGATATGAAATTCTGGGTTGAAAATTCTTTTCTATAAGAATGTTGAATATTGGCCCCTCACTCTCTTCTGGCTTGTAGAGTTTCTGCAGAGAGATCCACTGTTAGTCTGATGGGCTTCCCTTTGTAGGTAACCTGACCTTTCTCTCTGGCCGCACTTAATATTTTTTCCTTCTTTTCAACCTCGGAGAATCTGACGATTATGTGTCTTGGGGTTGCTCTTCTCAAGGAGTATTGTAGTGGTGTTCTCTGTATTTCTTGAATTTGAATGTTGGTCTGTCTTGCTAGGTTGGGAAAGTTCTCCTGGATAATATCCTGAAGTGTGTTTTCCAACTTGGTTCCATTCTCCCTGTCACTTTCAGATACACCAATCAATCATAGGTTTGGTTTTCAGGTACACCAATCAATCATAGGTTTGGTCTTTTCACATAGTCCTCTATTTCTTAAAGGCTTCGTTCATTTCTTTTCATTCTTTTTTCTCTAATCTTGTCCTCATGCCTTATTTCAGTAAGTTGATCTACAATCTCTGATATCCTTTCTTCTGCTTGATTGATTCGGCTACTGATACTTCTGTATGCTTCACGAAGTTCTCGTGCTGTTTTTCATCTCCAACAGGTCATTTATGTTCCTCTCTAAACTGGTTATTCTAATTAGCAGTTCCTGTAACCTTTTATCAAGGTTTTTAGCTTCCTTGCATTTGGGTTAGAATATGCTCTTTTAGCTCAGAGGAGTTTATTATTACCCACCTTCTGAAGCCTACTTCTGTCAATTCATCAATCTCATTCTCCGTCCAGTTTTGTGCCCTTGCTGGAGAGGAGTTGTGGTCATTTGGAGGAGAAGAGGCATTCTGGTTTTGGGAATTTTCAGCGTTTTTGTGCTGGTTTTTCCTCATCTTTGTGGATTTATCTACCTTTGATCTTTGAGGCTGATGACCTTTGGTTGGAAATTTTTTATGGGGGTCCTTTATGTTGATGTTGATTTGTTGCTTTCTGTTTGTTAGTTTTTCTTTTAACAGTCAGGCCCCTTTGCTGCTGGTCTACTGCAGTTTGCTGGAGGCCCATTCCAGACCCTGTTCACCTGGGTATCACTAGTGGAGGCTGCAGAACAGCAAAGATTGCTGCCTGCTCCTTCCTCTGAAAGCTTCGTCCCAGAGGGGCACCAGCCTGATGCCAGCCAGAGCTCTCCTGTATGAGGTGTCTGTTGATCCCTGTTGTGAGGTCTCTTCCAGTCAGGAGGCACGGGGGTCAGGGACCCACTTGAGGAGGCAGTCTGTCCCTTAGCAGAGCTGGTGCGCTATGCTGGGAGAATCCCTCTGTCAGGATCAGCTGCTCTCTTCAGAGCAGGCAGAAATGATTGAATCTGTTGAAGGTGCACCCACAGCCGCCCCTTCCCCCAGGTGCTCTGTTCCAGGGAGATTGTAGTTTTATCTGTAAGCCCCTGACTGGGGCTGTTACCTTTCCTTCAGAGATGCCCTGCCCAGTGAGGAGGAATCTAGAGAAGCAGTCTTGCCATAGCCACTTTGCCGCACTATGGTGAATTTTGCCCAGTCCAGACCTCCCAGCCTCCTTGGCACTGTCAGGGGAAAACCGCCTACTAAAGCCTCAGTAATGGCGGACACCCCTCATCCTACCAAGCTCGATCATCCCAGGGCCACTTCAGACTGCTGTGCTAGCAGCGAGAATTTCAAACCAGTGTTTCTTGGCTTGCTGGGCTGCATGGGAGTGGGACCCGCTGAGCGAGGCCACTTGGCTCCCTGGCTTCAGTCCCCTTTCCAGGGGAGTGAACAGTTCTGTCTCGCTGGGGTTCCAGGTGCCACTGGGGTATGAAGAAAAAACTCCTGCAGCTAGCTTGGTGTCTGCCCAAACAGCTGCCCAGTTTTGTGCTTGAAACCCAGGGCTTTGGTGGTGTAGGCACACTAGGGGATCTCCTGATCTGCAGATTGCAAAAATCCTGGGAAAAGCATAGTAACCCAGCTGGGTAGCACGGCTTCCCGTGGCTGGGGAGGGAGGTCCCCCGGCTCCTTGTACTTCCCGGGTGAAGCAATGCCACACCCTAATTCTTCTCACCCTCCGTGGGTTGGGCCCACTGCCTAACCAGTCTTAATGAAATGAACAGGGTACCTCAGTTGGAAATGCAGAAGTCACCCACCTTCTGCATTCCTCTTGCTTGGAGCTGCAGATTGGAGCTGTTCCTATTCAGCCATCTTGGCCCCTCCCTTGAAGATGTGTAAAATTTTAAAGAGATAATTTTGTTAATTGATAACTAATAAAAATCAAATTGCTCTGTTTTCTCTTTTTAATTCATCACTAGAAGATTTTGTGTGTGTGTGTGTGTGTGTGTTTGTGAACACAATCTATAGTGTAAAGTGAGAGTACATTTTGTGGGAACATGCATATTCTATGCATTCTAAATATACATTAAAATTTTGATTTCTCATGCCAGAGGCAAAGCTGAATCATCTTTCTTAATTTTTTATAGAAAATGTTAACAAGTTATTGAGTTATGACAATTTTAACAAAAACTGCAGTCAAAATATATGTGGGAAATGGGTATAGAGGTGTGCTAACCAATTAGTTAATAAAAATATTGTTACTTTTTTGAATTTTGTGATGTTCTTTGTATTTCTCAGGTTTTAAAAATCCGACTTTGTTGTACTTTTTCTTAGTATAAACACATATTTGCATTTAAATTTAGCTGTTAATTGCAATTACAGTATTTTTTTCTAAAGACGGTTCCCCTAAAGTAAATGTGTATCAACTTCCAAAAACTTTGGATTCTTCCTAAGGTGTGTACTAGGAATTAGGTAGAAAAAATGATTAATAATTCAATTATCTGTGTGAGGATAAAAACTTTTATAAAGAGTTATATTTAAGAATGATCCTGCAAAGTAAGTAGAGAAAACTGGGGTAAATAGAGGAAAGAAACATTAGTCTTTAGTTCAAAAGTCACTGAAATACCTCTACTGAACACTCTATCTCAAATTGCACCCCACACTCACCTTGCCTAGTGATATGGTTCGTCTGTGTCCCCGCCCAAATCTCACCTTGAATTGTAATAATCCCCACATGTCAAGGGCAGGGCCAGGTGGAGATAATTGAATCATGGGGGTGGTTTCCCCCATACTGTTCTTGTGACAGTGAATAAGTCTCACGAGATCTGATAGTTTTATAAATGGGAGTTCCCCTGCAAAAACCCTCTTGGCTGCCACCATATAAGACGTGATTTTCTTCTCCTTTGCCTTCCACCGTGATTGTGAGGCCTTCCCAGCCATGTGAAACTGTGAGTTCATAAACCTCTTTCCTTTATAAATTATCCAGTCTCAGGTATGCCTTTCTTAGCAGCACGAGAACAGACTCATACACCTAGTCACTCTGTATTCTATTGCTCTGAATGTTCATTACTTTTTACCTCTATATATTCACTAAAATATAAGCTTCATAAAAGCAACAATTTGTTCCACCTTGTTTATCACTATAATCCTACAGCCTAAAACAGTACCTGCCATATAGCACATAATAAACATAGGTGCTTTATAAATATTTGTTTAGTGAATGGTTGAATACCCTAAAGTTTCCTATATTCATGCACACTTCTTTGATTTTAATTATTTGGCAAAAGAGAATAGCCAATAAGATACCGGAACACTTCCAAATCTAGCTAAGTTTTGTTTCTGTATGTTGAGCTTTCAAAACCCTATGGTAGTTTTATTTACAGTTATTAAACACACACACACACACACACACACACACACACACACACACACACACGGAAAATTGGAGCAATCTAGAAAGTCAAACCTGGAATTTAAAAAAAATTACTCTATAACCATTTTCAGAAAAGCAGAAAAATAAATGATCAGAATAAAAAGATACATCTGGCCACCATATTAAAAACGCAACATCTTGACAACAGCTAATTTAATTGGAAATTGTGCAGAAATTTTCTCACAGAGCTCACAAATCTTAGCAGTCATGCTGATAATCTTTCCAGGAACTTAGAAGCAATCCTGATACTTTTGGTGTAAGTTACTTCTTTTAATCATGTAAATTTTTTTAGGTGAAAGTTATATTTTGTAATCATGAATAAGAGGGCCCAAAGGGATCTTCTCAGTTCCAGGCAACTCTCCAGTCACAAGAATGGGACAAAGATTTCCCAACACTAGCTTGCCTATGGCGTTAAACTTTATCTGGCATAATTTTCTCCATCACAATTTTGAAGCTGGAAGGGACCTTGGTAGTCTCTGTGGCAGAAATGGATGCATACCAAATAGTCACTTTCCACATTCTCCTTGCAAACAGAACCTCTTTTTGTTTTGGGGCAAAAATGTGCCCAGGTCTCTATTTGTTTTAGCATTTCCTTTTTCAGCTAGATGTTGCCATATGACATATTTCTGGTGGCGATATGTAAGACAAAATCTAATTTTTTAAAAAAAATTCCTGATATAAGAAACTAGCATAGCAGGGAGCTGAACTGAATGTAGGTGCAAAGTGTGGAGCCATAGCTGCCACTTTATGACCATGAGGTGACAAGCAAACAGCTAGGAATAGTGAGTATCATCGAGCCACCAGCCATGTGTTAGATTACTCATCTCCAAACCACTTATGTGAGAAACATAAGCCTATATTTAAGTCATTATTAGCTAGGTTTCTGCCACTTACAACAAAAAGTATTGGTGTTATAGTTATTACTTCTAATGTCTTTATTTATTTAGGAGAAAAAAACAACTGAGGCTCAATAAGAACAAAAAATTTGGCTGGAGTCATTGATATTTTTGGTAAGAAACACATTACAAGAGACCGTTCCTCTTCCCGATACTCACAAGCACAACCTATGGACATTGAGTAAGATTAGGGGTCTGCTTCATCTGCCTCTTCAAGACAAGGAAACATTGAACATGGCAAAATGCTTACAGTAGAAAATGTCAGAATTGTTGATGATTACAAAGATGAGTGCTAGATATTAATACACTGAAATATTTGTATATAATATTCATCTTTTAAAAATATTTTATGTAACATATTGAAGCCAAATTACTATCATCCACAATAAAATATGTGTACATTATTGGATCAAAACATCTGGATGACAAGTCAAAGATTCTGTTATTCATTAAGCTGTTCTTTATTCTCATTTCTAATTATCCAACTATCTACATGCTTTGACATCATGAAAATTCAATCGAGTTAAGTGTCGAGTTAAGGAGGAATTTGTGATTTGAGTAATACAATTACTGTGATTTGAGACCTCCAATCTTTACTTTTCTCTCATGGGTTTTTCTTTTAACAAAGGATTCTAGAAGACTCCAGATTGACTCTATGCCATCTGTGTTTTGTTTCAGTCTTCAGTTATTAATTTATGCTAAATTAAAGTTGACAACTTCGTATATAACTTCTTACAAAGAAGGTTTTTCTCTGACTTACTAATGCTAACACCCAGTCCCAGGCATTGCTCTCTCTTTACCACATTTCCATGCAAATAACTGACAAACAAATAAATACTCTTAGTAAGGCATTTGGTATCTTCATCTTCTTTCATGAAAATGCAATTCTGAGATTTCCAATTATACATTTGCACCATATGTGAACCATGACTTCAATGAACAGGAACTTTAATATGGTTTTGCAGTCATGGACCATGTATTGTATCCCTTTTATGATAGTATTTTCTTTATCATTCACTGTTGCAAGGCAGCTGATGCAAGTGCCTGAGTGCCCCCACTTCTTGGCATGTTCTTTCTCTTTCTGTGCCATTTTCACATTCCCAATCCAATGGAAGATCTAAAAATGGCTGCAGAGGAAAAATAAGACTTTCTGTTTCACCTCCAAAATGTGAATGCAAATACATGGCACATGTGTCACCATGGGGGACAGTAAGGGTCAGTTATGGCACTCTTTCTGACTTAAATTTGGCCTTGAATTCTTCTCAACACATTGCAATTCAGTCCATTCAAATTGGCACTCAGGACAATCTACCTGCTGTCAATATAACCTTCTTAATCTCAATTTAATTTACACTTTCCACAGTTCTGTCCCCCCTACCAGTTTCTCCTTTGGAAGAAAAATATTGAGCAATTTTTTATCAATGATTATAATGAAAAGAAAGAGAACTCTTTGGCACATATGTGGTGTGTGTGTGTGTGTGTCTATGTGATTTCAAACTGAAAGGCATAAGTGACTCCAGTGGAAGAAAGACCCAAATTCCAAAATATACATCAAATGTATCCACTCCTTTTCATCTTAATTTCTTTCAGCCAAGGTATAACTACCACTTCCCCCATGAAACTACTGTGACAATTACACATCCGTGTTCTTATAGCCACTTGTACCTCTGTCTAGCCATCATTTTATGCAGCAGCTAGAGGAGCTTTCGCTAATGAAAATCTGTTGCTCATTCCACTCTTAGAATTCTTCAATGAATCTCATTACACCTAAAACAAATATCAGAATCATTAGCATCATCTATAAAATCTATAAAATCTGGCAAGCCCCTGCCTTTATTTTATCCTCCTTATCAAATATTCATTATTTTGTTCATTTCATTCCATCCTCAATGATCTGCTTCTTAAACTGCCACGCCCATTTCTGTCCAAGGCCTTTCCTTTCACTCACTTATTCATTTAATTTATATTTATTAAGTGTTTCATTTATTTCAAGCAGTTCACTGTCTCTTCACTTGGTTAGTTCCTACAGTATCAACTGCAGGATGAAAACCCTTCTACAAGAAGGCCTCATCTGGCCATGACAGAAACTTCTATGTGTTCAACAAAGCCTTTTACTGTTCTTCTTTCTACACTTCTGTCATTCTCAGTTTGTTCCTGCATCTCTAAGTAGCATGCAACTAGTATTTACCTACTGGATGTAAGCAGAATTGTGACATGCCACTTCTAAGCTGAAGTGTTTAAAAATAGGAGTGGTAGAAGCAAAGGATAATGCCCTGAATCGTTGGGAGGAAGACCCCAGGTTTTCTAGCTTCTAGAGGTCACCTGCCTTCCTTGGCTCCATATCACACTGCCTTCTACTTCAATGACACATTTCTTCTCTGACTCTGGTGTCCCTGACTCCCTCTTATAAGGGACCTTGTGATTACATTGGGCCCACCTGAATAATCCAGGACACTGTCTCCATCTCCAATGCTTAGTTTAATCACATCTGTAAAGTCCCTTTTGCTATGTCAGGTAACATTTTTGCAGGTCTGGGACATGGATATCTTGGGAATGGCAATGGGGAGCAAGCATTCTCCCTATCACACCAAATGACAAGATATAGGCCTATTGAAGGTTACAACCGAAAAGGGTCATTAATATTCAAACCTAGGGCAAACATAAATCCAAAGGTGAGGCTTTTCTACTATAGCATATTATCTGCAGGAATTTCAGAGTAGCCATAATTAAATTTGAAAGAGAGAGTCATATAAAGAAAGAAGAAAAGAGTAGATTTGAGAACCACATATAAAAATGAACATTCATGTGAATACTAGTATATGAATTTGGAAACAAACAGAACAGAGGCTACTAAACTTCCATGGAAATTGTATTACCACTCAAAAAGGAGCTTAGAGTAAAAAAAAAAAAAAAAAAAAAAAAAAAATCCCTTGTCTGTTCAAGCCTTTAAACAACTTTCCAGCTCCACACTTGCACCAACTGGAAATAGGTTTTGGAAATGGCATTGCCCTCGACTAGGGCATGACCTCAACACATCCCATTGGACACAGTTCTCTGGTGAGTTATCTGGCCTTACATAGAATATCCACCCAAGTATGCCCACATATTTGAGACTTTTAATATCTTATTTATCATCTGCCATAGCAATTCCTGTCATAGTTTTTGCTGTTCTTCCAAGAGTCATTTTAAGAGCATGTTTGCATTATAACCTGGTGTTTTCCCAAGGCTATTAAATTCTGTGTATCACAAGAATTCTCCCAAATTGATAAACTCTCCCTTATTAAACATTATGTTCCAGCTTCCTTGATCGAAGGCCTTCAGAATCTACTTCCACGAATCCTCTCCCAGCTTCTGCCAGTGCATGCTGGCTGAGTCCTGAAGCTCTTTTGGAGTATCGTCCCTTGTCTCCCTTATCAGGGCCAACATTCCTCCTGCTGCCTTAGAATTCACTGAACCCTATTACAGGCCTGGTGTTGAGAATGTATAGCTGTTTTCAAATATATGGTTTTATATGTTTTATAAGATTGGTATACTGCAGAAGATAGCCCATACCTAGCATATATAGAGAAGCATATATAGAGAAGTAGACAATGGAATGTGAATGTGTGTGTGTGTGTGTGTGTGTGTATGTATGTGTCTAGTAGACCACAGAATAAGCCACAAAAAATTTAAGCAATTAACATGCGGATGCTGTCAGAGATGTTAGCTAAACTTCAAAAGGATGGCATATAAGGAAACTCCTTTTGGAAATAAAAATTCCCATAGGTTTGCAAAACGTAACTATATTTCTTGTTAAATGAAAGCATATATTCATTATCTTTCTTTATATTCCTTTCTTATCCTTCAACACATACTCCCTGTTGTGAGTTTGCCTATTATTTCTTGACATCAAACCTCTGAATAGAGTCTGAGTAATTACAGAATCCTCCATCAAATCTTCATATGTTGTGAATGAAAATTTCAATGAATGTGTGCTTGGGAAATGAAAGGCAGATGGTCTTCCAGTCTGTATCTCCTTTATCTCCTTTGTCAACACAGAATCGACTTCACATGTCTTCTCCATTTTATTCATATCAATAAGCTTGCATTTGTTTCATAAATCATTTTTTCTTTCGCTTTTACCAGTTCTAATTCTTTGAATGTCTTATCCATTGAAATCTTCTTGATTGCTTTTCCCCTCTTACTACTCTAATTTATTTCTCAGTTGTGTCCTCACAGTTTTTTCCTCCAGACTTTTCTAAATAAAAAGCCATATTAACCAAGTCTTTCTTTGGCATAAAACAATTTAATAAACTTGCATATTCACGTTTTCATTTGACACCTAAGTTTTGAGCATCTGCCACACAGAAGGCACTGAATAGTCAAGAGAGAACAAAACTAATTTATTCCTCTCCTCCTTCTTCACTTTCTTAAACCTGGAGAATGAAGAAGCATCACTGGGATTGAAGGAGGAAAGGAAATGGAAGGAGGTAGGGAGGGATGAAGAACAGACCATTCTCCCTTCTCCCATTGCTCTATCATGGAAACCAAGGGATCATTCTGCTCTGAAACAAGGAGAAGTTTTGAATTGGAAACTTTTATCTGAACCTGAAAATGAGACTGTCCATCTGTGGCTGGAACAGTTAGGACTTCATGAGATCCAGTCAGAGACTGAGAAGGGGAATTTGATACAGCAGGTTTGACAGCAGTGCTTGAAAAAAAATCCAATTTCATGTCTGTACTTGACTGAGTCCAGCACTTTTTGATACCTGGATTTTACATAAATAAGTTTTTTAAGTATGAAATAAAAATGAGCTGTACAAGATGTAGAAATCTAAGATGCATTACTTACTAGTGGTGTGATATTGGACAAATAAAATAAGAATAGTAGTTTCTCACTGCATTGTCATGAGGTGTGTGTGTATGTATATATATATATAATTTTTTTTTTTTTTTGAGACGGAGTCTCTCTCTGTCGCCCAGGCTGGAGTGCAGTGGCGTGATCTCGGCTCACTGCAACCTCTGCCTCCCAGGTTCAAGCGATTCTCCTGCCTCAGCCTCTGGACTAGCTAGGACTACAGGCGCGTGCCACCACGCCTGGCTAGTTTTTTGTGTTTTTAGTAGAGACAGGGTTTCATTGTATTAGTCAGGATGGTATCAATCTCCTGACCTCATGATCCGCCTGCCTCAACCTCCCGAAGTGCTGGGATTACAGGCGTGAGCCACCGCGCCTGGCCATGAGGTGTAAATTTTAAAAAATGTCAAAACATCCAGCACAATAACTGACATATAGAAAGCCCTCAACTCAACCTTGTTCACTTTCCTCAGGATTTTTTATCATTGTGTATTTTTTGAGGAGCTACTATATAAATAGGAACTATACTAGAAAAGTGCAAGATAAATTTCTTTCTCTGTATTTTATAAGTCATTAAGGAACACAAGGATGATACAAATAAAATAAACAAGTGCAAAGTTATTGCTAGGCTAAAATGTGTGGCTTAAACTATCGTATAGTTGTTTGGGAAATTCAGAGAAAATGAAGCAAAATGTGAACTAACAAAGCACACTTCCTAGAAAACAACCTAAAGTTCAAGTCAACAAGGGTTGTTTTTCTTCCTTCTGGCTTTTTCCAATTTGAAAAACATCCATGGCCTTCTCTGAAAACCAAGAAGCTTAAAGACTGGAGGAGCCAACAGTAGATGTCATTGTATTAGTTTGTTATCCAAGACACAGATTTGTATTGTCCAGATTCTTACAGAACACTCCTCACTGGTACCCTGTTTCAGCATTTGCAACAGATTATTTGGAAAATGTTGTTGGGGGCAAAGCCACATCTAACAACTCCCATTCCTAGAACATCAGATTTTGATTTTAATGAAAACGTGATCCAAAGCTTTTGGACATCAATTTATGGCAATGGGAGCTGTAAATAAAGTATAATCCCTAGTAACACTGAGTTTATTAATGCAAAACCAAAATTAAATAAATGGTTTGCTTAAAGAATCTAGGTTTAGTTTACCTTGGATTAAGAAAGCATTTCATTCCACTGTATATGAGAGCTATAAATATGAATATATAAAGAAAAAAATATAAAATGGGAGAGTTTGCAATTTTTTTTTACTCCTCCAGCCCTTCAAAGAGAGTCCTACTTATTGACAGCCCCCAACCCCCTCTTTTCAACCTAGAAGATTTAATCTTGGTTAGACTAGTTCTTAATCTTATATGATGCAGAGTCAGAACAAAAGCAGAGAAAGCTCGGCAAAGAGGGTAAAGTGGCAAACAAAAGGTTAAGTCAATCTATATAATATGTAAGAGAGAAGGTGGGGGAGAGGGAGAGACGGAGACAGAGAGATGAAAAGAAACAGTAGGAGGTAGAATAAAAGCTGCTTTGACTGGAAATAGAAATATTGTGTAGATGTTACAAGGAGGATCATACATGAGAGAATCTCTTGAGTACTGTGTATTAAACATGAAGAGAAAATGAGATATGAAAGTGTTGCTAAGGTTACAAATTGCATATATTTAATTTTAGTTTTTATTTTTTTGAGACTCTGTTGCCTAGACTGGAGTACAGTGGCATGACCTTAGTTTACTGCAGCCTTGACCTCTCTGGCTCAAGCGATCCTCCTTCCTCAGCCTCCTGAGTAGCTGTGACTACAGGTGCACACTACCACGTTCAGCTAATTTCATATTTTTAGTAGAGAGGGGGTTTTGCCACATTGCCCAGGCTGGTCTGAAACTCCTAGGCTCAAGGGATCCACCTACCTCGCCTTCCCAAAGTGCTGAGATTAAAGAGCAACCAGCCACATGTGTTTTAATATCTTACAAGGAACACAAGTAATGCTTGGAATTTCTTTGGGCCATTTTTGGTTTTGGCTTGTAAATTTTTGCGTATGTTGAAAGCAAAACTATTTATAGACTAAACAATTTGTATCTCTGAATTATAAGGGATATACTCATACTCCAATAACCAGAAAAAATATTTTAATATTTAATATTTTGAAATATTTAAAAATCTATCCATAGAATGTCATTTGTGTATTACAAACGTAATCTACAATGGTTAAGTCATTGGGCAAGAGACTTACTTGTAAGAAGCTTCATGCACTAGATCAACATAAGATCTGGGAATGTAAATGAGGAAAACAGAACCACAGATATTCAGAAAAGGAGGGGAATAAAAGAAGAGAGAAAGAGATTCGAATTCAGTGAATGAAAACGTAATTATATGGCAATTTGGAAGTTTCAGAAGATTTTAGAACCAGAAGAAACAAGTTTCAAAGAGATACAAAACTCTTCCTAAAATGCAGAGCAATCTGAACTGAGAGAAGTCTCTGGAGAAACAAACGAGTTCTTTTCTTCTTGGTGACTAAGATCTGTTATATGTTCCACCTAGGAGCTAAACTCCATCCAGATACCTTATATCATTAGTACTTGCCCCAGAGTGCATATATAGTAAGTATTTGGTGAACAAATGATCTTGCCTCCACATAAGCTACTGCATCCCTCTACTATAGTACTGACTCTAAGAAATTAAAACTGTTTAAGCATCAGGTTCTCTAACCAACTTTAAGTTCTCTCTGATAAAGGACAGTATTGTCTTCATGTCTGGGGCCCCAGCTGGCAGAGTGAGTGCTCAATCAACAGATGTTGAACTGAACTGAAAAAGAAATATACAGAAAATAAGCTCTAGCTTAGGCAGAAAGTAGAGTGGGTAAAGTTAGGTATAGACCAACTTCACAGTTAGGCAGAAAAATATTTGCAAACAAATTGAGGTGAATTCAGGCTTGCCATGTAAAACCTTGTAAACTAGATACAGGATGTCTAATTGTCCGCTAACAATATATGTAAAATTATGTCCTGTCTCATACTCTGTGCCGTAATTTTATAGGCCTTGTCAGAAGATGGTATCAAATGCAAATAATAAGAGTATCTCCATATTCTCTTAACTTGAAGTCAGTTAGAAATGAGTCTAACTTGTATTGGGACACCCGAACTCTTCACTTACGCAAGAAATACTATTAGAGAATAGTTCCCTTGAGACACTGTTATCCTCACTCTAATAATACTATTAATTGCTCAACATCTTTTGGGAACTGCCTTCAAACCTTTCACAAATCATTTTCTTTTTAAGTGAATATTATTTTGCAAACAGGCGAAAGTTAATCCACACCTTGTGAATAAATGTGGGTTATTGAACTAAGTAATGTAGTATTTCGGAAAGAAAATAAAGTGTGCTAACAAAATGAGTCATATTTGCGGATGTTTATAATATGACCCTGAAATCAATGTTATTAGAAGCCACAAGAATATTCTTATCAGGGCAATATTGTGAGGATAAGTACAATGTTTTCTGAGAAGATTACAATGGAAACCAATAATCTTGTGAACACATAAATTCTGGCAAGCTTGTTCAGGAAGTCTCAGAACTTTAAGAGAATTCCTTCCAACTCTTAATTATGTCTGAATCACATGAATTTTTCTCTGAGTACTTTTATGAGGAATGCCAAAGAACAATGAAAGAGACAGGGAGTAGGGGGAAAAGATAGAAACTGAGCAACCCTTTGTTAACAGAGAGACACTGACTCAAAGGCTTAGGTCAAAGAGTATATGAAATTTAGTCAATAAAACGACAAATAAAATGATATTTAGTTGATGAGAAGAAAATGATAGCAGACCTATCAACTTCCTGTGGCAAATTGCTATCCTGATGGGGTTTGTGAACCCTACTAGACTTGTCCATCTTTTAAATAATGTGATATTTATCAAGACAGCCTAGATGTGAGAGGGTAGAAAATATAGCCCCAACCCTATTCCACCCCTATGCATTCACTGGCTATGTTGTTTGGACTATCAGTGCAATAAAATCCTATGCTTACGAGAAACCTTATTGGTCCTCCACTTCTAAAGTGTTGGTATGAATAGTTTCCACGAACTGAATAATCTCTCTTGTGCCATTAAGTTCCCACTAAGTTAAATCTCTACTCTCTACTGGAAAATACGATATCTGTGCCAGAACATTCTCCTTATTTCCAAGCTTATGGAAATCATAAACCAATACATCAATCACAAAACAGTATAATTTCCTTAAATATACTGATATCCTTAAAATTTATGATTGTTCTATATTTGAATTGTGTTTTTGTTTATTCAACCCACTATAAAAGCTATATATTTAAGGATGCCATACACCACAGGGCCTGTTTCTTTGCACTGGCAAAGAAATGGAGAGGAATAGTCCCTGTCTTCTAGATCAGTGTGTGCAATAGAGTAGCCGTTAAGCACATGTGCCAACAACACAACTGAAATGTGGATAGTCCAAATAAAAATGTGCCGAAAGTATAATATACACACCAGGCTTCTAAAACTTAGTACCAAAAAGGAACTTAAAATGTAATTATTGTTTACATTGATTCTATTTTGAAATAATATTTTGAATATATTATGTAAAAGATATTACTTAATGTACCCATTTCATTTTGGTTTTTAATATGACTACTAAAAAATTTAAAATTTCATATGACCTAAATTTGTGGTTCACTTTATATTTCAGTTGGACAGCAGTGCTCTAGAAACTCTGAGAGAGACAGATACATATCTCACCAATTATGTATATAATACATATATATATTTAGATCTAGCTGATTTATAATAAGCAATACATATATTTAGTACCATATTATTTATCATTATATGTGCTATTGTTATTTTATTTGCCAGATATATATATATTAAATATATATTATTAAATAAATATATAAATATATATATTTAGATCTACCTGGTATATTATATATATATATGTTCTTGCATAACTGATACCTGAGTTAAGTTTTTAATGATAAATAGAAGTTAGATAAATTTTTTTCCTGTGAAATAAATCTATAGAAATGGGAATTGCATTTGAGTACATGTGTATTAAAGCTGTTCTGAGGGAAAATAAGTAGTATGATTCTTTTTGTTTTTTTTCTTGAGATGGAGTCTCGCTCTGTCACCAGACTGTAGTGCAATGGCATGATCTCAGCTCACTACAACCTCTGACTTCCTGGTTCAAGTGATTCTCCTGCCTCAGCTTCCCTCGTAGCTGGGACTACAGCCGCGTGCCACCACACCCAGCTAATTTTTGTATTTTTAGTAGAGACAGAATTTCACCATGTTGGCCAGGATGGTCTTGATCTCCTGACCTGGTGATCCGCCCACCTTGGCCTCCCAAAGTCCTGGGATTACAGGCGTGACCCACTGCGCCGGGTCAGTAGTACAATTCTTTATTGTCAAAATTGTCAAAACATCTGAGTGCCATTTAGGCAATATGTGGCATGAAGAGAAGGAGGATGAAGAAGAGGAGGAGGGAGAGGAGAAGAAGCAAAATGAGTAGGAGGAAGAGGAGTAGGAAGAAGGAGAAGAAAGAGAACACAAACAGATAAGAAACAAGCGGAAAAAATCATTCTCGCTCACAGAAGATTTCTATTTGGCTTAAAGGAGTAAAATTCTAAGCTTTTGTAAATCTACCCCTTTAGAAATTTAAGACTCAATGAATCTATGATGTTTGTAAGTCTCAAAATTGACCTTTATTCCATGTATAAAGAGATTAACTGGCAGTCAGTGTGCTTCTAATACAAGAGGATTGTCTGAACAATAAACTTAATGGTGAGTCCCTAGAAGATTTATATGTTGACAAACAGCTAAAATCAGGTCATAGGATATTTGCATACTATAGTATATGATACCCTTATGCTTCAGGGATTTTGAAAATTTCCTGCTAGAGAAACACTTGCTAGTCATAAAAAAGAGAAAACATAATTTTCAATAATTAAAAAGGGCATATTCTACCTTTTGATAAATCTCATCATCCAAGGTAAATGTTTCTCTTTGGGTAAGGGATGGGGGCAGATGAGGAGAGGCAGAACTGTTACTTTTAGGCTCCACATGTGTGAGGGTTTGTGGGGGATCTCTGCCTGCTGCCCTGCTGTGATCTGATGTATTACTAGAGAGATGTGGCCCCTGATCATCAGCAGGAAAAAAAAAAAAAAGACAAGTTCCCGTGAAAGATTAAGAAATGCAGATGAGGAAGTGGAGGGGAAAAACACATAGAGAATGTTAGGATCATGAAATAAGAGTGATAATAAAGATGCTATGTGGGTGAGAATGGGCTTTTAACTCCATCAGCAAAGGCTTCCTGGAAGGTAGGAGTCTGAGTTGAGACTTAATTAATGAGTAGATTTCAGTTTTGCAAATAATTGATGTCAAAAGCATTCCAGGCAGTAGGACAAATGGGAAAGATGAGTCATGTGCAGAATCATCTAGTGTGAGGCTGAGCAGTCCAGTGTTTCTCAAGCATAGAGTGAAAGGAGTGGGAGACAGACGGGAGATGAGGTGAGGAAGCTCAGTTCTTGGAAAGCCTTTCGGTCTCTTTTAAGCATCTTAGATTATAAGCTTTGGGCAATGGGGATCATTGAAGAGTGTTGGAGAGAGAGTGAAGTAGATTCATATGAAGGGAAAATGCTTATGTGTACCTTCTTTATACCATGCTCTTAGACCTATTCCTCCCCTCCATACTAGCCTTTCTGTTTGTTGTGTATCTTCCTTTGGTCCAGTCAAGAGGTCTTCAGTTTGCAAAAAATAATGAGAATACTCTGATGTTTGCTAGTCCCCCAAATTAAAGCTTTCGTCAACTAAAGCCATTTTATTCATCATTCAATTTAATCTTTTTGAAATTTTGGAAAATATTTAAGTATCTTTGAAGATATTCAGTGAAAACTTTCCAATCTTCTTGAATAAAATCTAATAAGTGTTAAGTAAGATATAAACCAATACCCTTTCTCCATAGCCTGTTATGACAAAAAAGAAGATACTAGTAAAGTGTCTTCAGAGCAGGAGATATGTCTGTATTTCTCTCCTCGGTGTTAATCACAAGGCATTAAATGCAAAGTGTATTCAAAAATTAACAGTATGAATCAGAGTCAGGAAAACAAAGCTTAAGGTCAAACATTGCCAATTGTTATCTGTATGTTCTTGGGCAAGACAATTTTCTAAAGACTCTTTCCGTAGACATAATATTAGAATAATAAAATGAGCTAGCATTTATTGCATACTTGTGTGCCAACAACTATCCTAATTACACTGCTTTACTTTTATTAAACTACTTAATCCTCATAGGTAGTCAATATTATCTTTATTCCTATTTTATAAATAAGAATGATATGGCATAGGGTGAAACAAATTCATCCAAAGTCACATATCAAGAAAGTAGTAAAGTTAGGATTTGAATTCATGAATTCTAATCCAGAGCCCATATGTTTCATCACTCTGTACCTATAAAACAGATTTGTTAGGATTACACTGATGAACAAGTATGAATTATATTTGTACACTGAAGACTGTTGTCCAAATTTAGATAGCATAGGCAGTTGTATTTGAAATAATGCATGTTAAAGTAATATTTGGCGTACAGATGTTCTCAGAAAAAAATGAATTCTCATTTATTCTTCCACAAAAGTAGCTGCTCTTCCTATCTCTATATTCCCAGTACAGGAAGGACTTCAAAATGTGTTCCTCTTCCTGTAAATCCCAGTATTAAAGAATTGAAAGGAAATGCAAACTGGTACCAGATGTTCTGTAGCTGTTCTAGTTTGAATGCACCTTGATTTCCTGAGCATCACTTATACTTTGACAGTTTTGTCTTCACTATCTTCACATGCATTCCACCTGAAATTGCTTGAGGAGCAAAATGGGATAGTCACAGCCTCAAAGCTAATATGCTCATTTTCCAACTGTTTAATTTCCCCTCCCAAGATTCAGAGGACTTTCTTGTGTTCAAGTTCATGTGATCAAAGAAAGACAGATTGAAGGGAAGATGGATGCATTACAACCACACCCACCCAAAACCCTGAACTAAACAGCCCACGTGAAACTTCTTTCCCAAAAAGCATTCCAGGTGTCTATGGCTCTGGCTATATAACCCTAACATAAAAATTGTCAAATGCCTTCCTTTTGTGACTCAGTGTAGATAACAACCCTATGTAGGTTCACTACATTTTGAATATTTCACCTATCACAAAATCTGGACAAAAAAAGAGACTATTTGTCAGGATAGGAGACCATACACATTATGGTTCATGCCAGAGAAAGTGGTTATAAAACAATATAAATCAAAGGAAACATATTTATTTAACTTTGTACGAATATACTAAGAACAATCCTCCTTCAATAAATACTCGTAAGAATCTTCAGAGTCTATAAATCTCATCTTTAATAGTTTTCTAAATCTCATTCTGTCCCTCTCCCATCAGTTTTTATTCCCTGGCATTGCTTCATTTAAGTTATAGAAATGTTTACTATCAAAACAGTCTTTATTTGTTTATTTTTATATTGGCTGGGGCTTCTTCCAAAATATATGATAAATAAAGAATGGGTACTTACCATTATTCACCTCTTTCCTTGAGCAGTGTCTGTCACACAGTTTGCATTCAAAAAATAATGGGTTAAATATTTAGAGAGAATAAAATAATGAATTTTCATAATCCTTTACAATTCAGCTCCAGTCACCTCTGTGAAGCCTTCACCAGTTACCTCGATCTCTAAAAACAACAGTGACATATGAAATACCCAGGTATGGCCTAACAAGTACTTGGCACTCAGTAAGTGGATGCAGAGATTGAGTCCCTATATATTCTTCCCCCAAACCCTACAAAAATGATGAATTGACAATGTATGAATTATTATTCTAACTTTAAATATGAGAAAATCATGAAGCCTAGTGATGTTAATAAAATAAGAGCTAGCATTATAGGCAGGTGTGTGTGTGTGTGTGTGTGTCTGTGTAAGGCAGACATATTATTCTGCTTTCCAAATGCTCACTTGTTTAGTGTAAACTACACACCATGTGTTTTAAGTGCCCTTTTAAACTTGGAGAAAATGAATTGTCCAAGTTCACAGCATAATTCAATGACAAAACTAGGATATGAATTCAGCCTCAGCCCAGGGTTCTTACTTGCTATACCATACGGCCTATCTAAAGTTGAGCAACTGGCCCCAAGTCACACAGCTGGCAGAAGAGCAGGAATATGAACCACACCTGCCTAGTTTGTTCTTCAACACCATACTGCCTTTTCCAATAGTCCTGGTCTTTTAACTTCAATGCCACTTAAAATTTTAGACCTGGAAGAAACTTTAGAGTTGATCTAACTTCATTCCCTTATTCTCCGATCATAGATCTGATGCTCACAGGAGAGAAGAGAGTTTGCAAAAGTAACATAGCAATTTAATGTAGGAATTAAGTCCCAAACCTAAGTCTTCTCTTCATATTCACCATGTACCATCCACACTGGGACTCTTTCATAACTTGTTTTGTAAATGCTTTCTGTTTCTAAGATTTGTATCCATCATAAAATAGCAGATGAAAAGACAGATCTAAGAAAAAGATTATAATAACCTCGTGAATTAAAAGGAGGTAAACACAAATTTCAGACACACATCTTTGGAATAGACCATTCTGAATATCCATGTAAATTTCCAGCATAATTATTCACACAAAATTATGAGATAGCTCCCATTTATTTACTTGTTTACCCCAGCAGACATTTGCTCTTACAAAAATCATCCATTCAACAGTTATGTAAGTGAAAGAGAAATAAAATCCTTCTCAGGCAAGCAAATGCTAAGGAAATTTGTTACAACTGGACTAGCTTTACAAAAGTTCCTTAAGGGAGTGCTAAACATGAAAGTGAAAGAACAACACCTGCTACTACAAAAACACACTTAAGCACATAACCCACAAACACTGTAAAGCAGTTACACAAGTCTAAAAAAAACCAGCTAACAACACGATGACAGCATCAAAATCACACATGTCAATATTAACCCTTAATTTAAACAGTCTAAATGCACATTTAAAAAACAAAGAGTGGCAAGCTGGATAAAAGACAAGACAAAACTATCTGCTCTCTTTGAGAGACCCGCTTCATATGTAACAACATCCACAGTCTCCAAGTAAGGGGATGAAGAAAAATCTACCATGCAAACAGAAAACAAAAAATAATAGGGGTCATAATTTTTATATCAGATAAGATAGATGTTAAACTAACAATTAAGAAGAATAAAGAAGGGATTACATAATAATGAAGGGTTCAATTCAACAAGAAGACTTAACTATTATAACTGTATATACCCTCAACATTGGAGCACCCAGATTCATAAAAAAAAAAAAGTACTTCTTGGCCTATGGAGAGACCTAGACAGCCAAATAATAATAGTGGCACACTTTAACGCCCCACTGACAGTGTTATTATCGAGGCAGAAACTAAGAAAGAAATTCTGGTCTTAAAACTTGACACTTGACCAATTGGAACTAATAGACATCTACAGAATAGTCCACCCAACAACCACAGAGTATACATTCTTCTCATCTGCACATGGAACATATACTAAGATTGACCACATGATCAGTCATAAAGTAAGTCTAAATAAATTTTTTTAAAAATCAAAATCATGCCAAGCACACTCTTGGACCACACAGTGCAATAAAAACACAAACCAATAACAACAAGATCTCTCAAAACAACTCAAATGCATGGAAATTAAACAACTTATTCCTGAACAACTCTTGGGTGAAAAATGAAATTAAGCCATAAATAAAAAATTCATTGAAATTAATGAAAATAGAGATACAACTCACCAAAATTCTTGGGATGTAGATAGAGCAGTGTTAAGAGGAAAGTTTATAGCACTAAACACTTTCACCAAGAAGTTAGAAAGATCTCAAATTAACAATCTAACATTGCACCTCGATAAACTAGAAAAGAACAAACCAACTCCAAAGCTAACAGAAGAAAATAAATAACTAAAATTAGAGATGAGCAAAATAAAATTGATATGCAAAAGTCCCTATAAAAGATCAATGAAAACAGGAATCAGTTATTCAAAATAATAAATGAGATTAATTAACCAATTAACAAAAAAATCCAAATTAGGTACAATCAGAAATGACAAAGATGACATTAAAACTGCTTACACAGAAATAGAAAAGATCTGCAGAAAGTATTATGGAAATTCTATGCACACAAATTAGAAAATATAGACGAAATGGATAAATTCCTGGAACATACAATCTCTAAGACTAAACCAGGAAGAAAGTGAAAACCTAAGCAGAACAATAAGAAGTTCTGAAACTGAGTCAGTAATTAAAAACTTACCAACAAAAAAGTCCTGGACCAGATGGATTCCTAGTCAAATTCTGCCAGACATGCAATGATACCAATCCTGCTGAATATATTCCAAACAGTTGACGTGGAGGGACTCTTTCCTAACTCATTCCACGAAGACAGCATCAGTCAGATATCAAAATCTGGCAAAGACACAATGAAAAAAAAAAACTGTCAGGCTAATATTCTTGATGAACTTAGATGCAAAAATTCTTGACAAAGTACTATCAAACCAAATCCAGCAGCACATCCAAAAGTTAATATACCATAATCAATTAGGCTTTATTCCTGGGATGCAAGGTTGGTTCAACATATGCAAATCAATAAATGTGATTCACCAGATAAACAGAAATAAAAACAAAAAAAAAATGATCATCTCGATAGAGGCAGAAAATGCTTTTGATAAAATCTAACATCCCTTCATGATGAAAACCCTCAGCAGACTAGGCAGTGGAATTTACCTAAAAATATTAAGAGCCATCTTTGACAAACCCACAGACATCTTATTAAATGGGCAAAAGCTGGAAGCATTCACCTTAAGAACCAGAAAACGACAAGATGCCCACTCTCACCACTCCAATTCAAATCAGTAGTGGAAGTCCTAGCCAGAGCAACCAGGCATCAGAAAAAATAAAAGGCATCCAAATAGGAAAATAAGGAGTCATTTCCTATTTCTCTTCATGGACAATATGATTCTATACTGAGAAAACCCTAAGACTCCACCAAAAGGCTCCTAGAGCTGATAAATAACTTCAGTAAAGTTTCAGGATACAAAATCAATGCACAAAATTATTAGCATTTCTATACACTAATAATGTTCAAGCTGAGCTTCAAATCAAGAACAAATCCCATTTTCAACAGCCACACACACAAAAAGGAAATACCTCAGAATACATCTAATCAAGGAAGTGAAAGATCTTTACAAGGAGAACTACAAAACACTGCTGAAAGCAATCATAGATAACACAAAGAAATGGAAAAACATTCCATGCTCATGGATTAGATGGATCCATATCATTAAAATGGCCATACTGCCCAAAGCAATCCACAGATTCAATGCTATCCCTATCAAACTATCAGTATCATTTTTCTCAGAAATAGAAAAAACTATCCTAAAATTCAGACAGAATCAAAGAGCCCAAATAGCCAAAGCAATCCTAAGCAAAACGAACAAAGCTGAAGGCATGACACTACCTGACTTCAAACTATACTATAAGGCTATAGTAACCAAAACAACATGGTACTAGTACAGAAACAGACCCATAGATCAATGGGACAGAATAGAGAAAACAGAAATAAAGCTACACACGTACAACCAACTTATCTTTGAAAAAGTCTACAAAAATAAGCAATGGGAAAAGAGCTTCCTATTCAATAAATGGTGCTGAGATAGTAGGCTAGCCATTTGCAGAAGAATAAAACTGGATCCCTACCCATCACCATAAACAAAAACTAATTAAAAATGGATTAGAGTTTTAAGTGTAAGACCTCAAATCATAAAAACCCTAGAAGAAAACCTAGGAAATACTGTTCTGGACATCAGCCTTGAGGATTTATGACTAAGTCTTCAAAAGCAATTGCAACAAAAACAAAAATTGACAAGTGGAAACAAATTAAACTAAAGAGCTTCTGTACACCAAAAGAAGCTATCAACAAAGTAAACACACAACCTACGGAATGAGAGAAAATATTTGCAAACTATGCATCCAACAAAGGTATAATATTAGAATCTATGAGGAACTTAAAAAAAAATTAAAAAGCGGACAAAAGACATGAACAGATACTTCTCAAAAGAAGATATACAAATGGTCAACAAACATATGAAAAAAATGCTTATTATCACTAATCATCAGAGAAATGCAAATCAAAACCACAGTGAGATACCGCACCAGTTGGTATGTTGAGATGTCACACCAATCAGAATGGCTACTATTAAAAAGTCAAAAGAGAATAGATACTGGTGAGGGAATGCTTACGCACTATTGGAAGAATGTAAATTAGTTCAGCCACTATAGAAAGTGGTTTGGATATTGCTCAAAAAACTTAACACAGAGCTACCATTCAACCCAGTAATCCCACTATTGGATATAAACCCAAAGGAAATTAAATCATTCCACCAAAAAGACCCATGCACTTCCATGTTCATCACAGCCAGCGCTAATCACAATAGCAAAGGCAAGCAATCACCCTAAATGCCCATCAACAGTGAACTAGATAAAGAAGATGTGGGGGGGAGGAGCCAAGATGGCCGAATAGGAACAGCTCCGGTCTACAGCTCCCAGCGTGAGCGACGCAGAAGACGGTGATTTCTGCATTTCCATCTGAGGTACCGGGTTCATCTCACTAGGGAGTGCCAGACAGTGGGCGCAGGCCAGTGGGTGCGTGCACCCTGCACGAGCCGAAGCAGGGCGAGGCATTGCCTCACCTGGGAAGCGCAAGGGGTCAGGCAGTTCCCTTTCCGAGTCAAAGAAAGGGGTGACGGACGCACCTGGAAAACTCGGGTCACTCCCACCCGAATATTGCGCGTTTCAGACCGGCTTAAAAAACGGCGCACCACGAGACTATATCCCACACCTGGCTCGGAGGGTCCTACGCCCTCGGAATCTCGCTGATTGCTAGCACAGCAGTCTGAGATCAAACTGCAAGGCGGCAGCGAGGCTGGGGGAGGGGCGCCCGCCATTGCCCAGGCTTGCTTAGGTAAACAAAGCAGCCGGGAAGCTCGAACTGGGTGGAGCCCACCACAGCTCAAGGAGGCCTGCCTGCCTCTGTAGGCTCCACCTCTGGGGGCAGGGCACAGACAAACAAAAAGACAGCAGTAACCTCTGCAGACTTAAATGTCCCTGTCTGACAGCTTTGAAGACAGCAGTGGTTCTCCCAGCACGCAGCTGGAGATCTGAGAACGGGCAGACTGCCTCCTCAAGTGGGTCCCTGACCCCTGACCCCCGAGCAGCCTAACTGGGAGGCACCCCCCAGCAGGGGCACACTGACACCGCACACGGCAGGGTATTCCAACAGACCTGCAGCTGAGGGTCCTGTCTGTTAGAAGGAAAACTAACAAACAGAAAGGACATCCACACCGAAAACCCATCTGTACATCACCATCATCAAAGACCAAAAGTAGATAAAACCACAAAGATGGGGAAAAAACAGAACAGAAAAACAGGAAACTCTAAAATGCAGAGCGCCTCTCCTCCTCCAAAGGAACGCAGTTCCTCACCAGCAACGGAACAAAGCTGGATGGAGAATGATTTTGACGAGCTGAGAGAAGAAGGCTTCAGACGATCAAATTACTCTGAGCTACGGGAGGACATTCAAACTAAAGGCAAAGAAGTTGAAAACTTTGAAAAAAATTTAGAAGAATGTATAACTAGAATAACCAATACAGAGAAGTGCTTAAAGGAGCTGATGGAGCTGAAAACCAAGGCTTGAGAACTACGTGAAGAATGCAGAAGCCTCAGGAGCCGATGCGATCAACTGGAAGAAAGGGTATCAGCAATGGAAGATGAAATGAATGAAACGAAGCGAGAAGGGAAGTCTAGAGAAAAAAGAATAAAAAGAAATGAGCAAAGCCTCCAAGAAATATGGGACTATGTGAAAAGACCAAATCTACGTCTGATTGGTGTACCTGAAAGTGATGCGGAGAAAGAAACCAAGTTGGAAAACACCCTGCAGGATATTATCCAGGAGAACTTCCCCAATCTAGCAAGGCAGGCCAACGTTCAGATTCAGGAAATACAGAGAACGCCAGAAAGATACTCCTCGAGAAGAGCAACTCCAAGACACATAATTGTCAGATTCACCAAAGTTGAAATGAAGGAAAAAATGTTAAGGGCAGCCAGACAGAAAGGTCGGGTTACCCTCAAAGGGAAGCCCATCAGATTAACAGCGGATCTCTCGGCAGAAACCCTACAAGCCAGAAGAGAGTGGGGGCCAATATTCAACATTCTTAAAGAAAAGAATTTTCAACCCAGAATTTCATATCCAGCCAAACTAAGCTTCATAAGTGAAGGAGAAATAAAATACTTTACAGACAAGCAAATGCTGACCGATTTTGTCACCACCAGGCCTGCCCTAAAAGAGCTCCTGAAGGAAGCGCTAAACATGGAAAGGAACAACCGGTACCAGCCGCTGCAAAATCATGCCAAAATGTAAAGACCATCAAGACTAGGAAGAAACTGCATCAACTAACGAGCAAAATCACCAGCTAACATCATAATGACAGGATCAAATTCACACATAACAATATTAACTTTAAATGTAAATGGACTAAATTCTCCAATTAAAAGACACAGACTGGCAAGTTGGATAAAGAGTCAAGACCCATCAGTGTGCTGTATTCAGGAAACCCATCTCACGTGCAGAGACACATATAGGCTCAAAATAAAAGGATGGAGGAAGATCTACCAAGCAAATGGAAAACAAAAAAAGGCAGGGGTTGCAATCCTAGTCTCTGATAAAACAGACTTTAAACCAACAAAGATCAAAAGAGACAAAGAAGGCCATTACATAATGGTAAAGGGATCAATTCAACAAGAGGAGCTAACTATCCTAAATATTTATGCACCCAATACAGGAGCACCCAGATTCATAAAGCAAGTCCTGAGTGACCTACAAAGAGACTTAGACTCCCACACATTAATAATGGGAGACTTTAACACCCCACTGTCAACATTAGACAGATCAACGAGACAGAAAGTCAACAAGGATACCCAGGAATTGAACTCAGCTCTGCACCAAGCGGACCTAATAGACATCTACAGAACTCTCCACCCCAAATCAACAGAATATACATTTTTTTCAGCACCACACCACACCTATTCCAAAATTGACCACATAGTTGGAAGTAAAGCTCTCCTCAGCAAATGTAAAAGAACAGAAATTATAACAAACTATCTCTCAGACCACAGTGCAATCAAACTAGAACTCAGGATTAAGAATCTCACTCAAAGCCGCTCAACTACATGGAAACTGAACAACCTGCTCCTGAATGACTGCTGGGTACATAACGAAATGAAGGCAGAAATAAAGCTGTTCTTTGAAACCAACGAGAACAAAGACACAACATACCAGAATCTCTGGGACGCATTCAAAGCAGTGTGCAGAGGGAAATTTATAGCACTAAATGCCCACAAGAGAAAGCAGGAAAGATCCAAAATTGACACCCTAACATCACAATTAAAAGAACTAGAAAAGCAAGAGCAAACACATTCAAAAGCTAGCAGAAGGCAAGAAATAACTAAAATCAGAGCAGAACTGAAGGAAATAGAGACACAAAAAACCCTTCAAAAAATTAATGAATCCAGGAGCTGGTTTTTTGAAAGGATCAACAAAATTGATAGACCGCTAGCAAGACTAATAAAGAAAAAAAGAGAGAAGAATCAAATAGACGCAATAAAAAATGATAAAGGGGATATCACCACCGATCCCACAGAAATACAAACTACCATCAGAGAATACTACAAACACCTCTACGCAAATAAACTAGAAAATCTAGAAGAAATGGATACATTCCTCGACACATACACTCTCCCAAGACTAAACCAGGAAGAAGTTGAATCTCTGAATAGACCAATAACAGGAGCTGAAATTGTGGCAATAATCAATAGTTTACCAACCAAAAAGAGTCCAGGACCAGATGGATTCACAGCCGAATTCTACCAGAGGTACAAGGAGGAACTGGTACCATTCCTTCTGAAACTATTCCAATCAATAGAAAAAGAGGGAATCCTCCCTAACTCATTTTATGAGGCCAGCATCATTCTGATACCAAAGCCTGGCAGAGACACAACCAAAAAAGAGAATTTTAGACCAATATCCTTGATGAACATTGATGCAAAAATCCTCAATAAAATACTTGCAAACCGAATCCAGCAGCACATCAAAAAGCTTATCCACCATGATCAAGTGGGCTTCATCCCTGGGATGCAAGGCTGGTTCAACATACGCAAATCAATAAATGTAATCCAGCATATAAACAGAGCCAAAGACAAAAACCACATGATTATCTCAATAGATGCAGAAAAAGCCTTTGACAAAATTCAACAACCCTTCATGCTAAAAACTCTCAATAAATTAGGTATTGATGGGACATATTTCAAAATAATAAGAGCTATCTATGACAAACCCACAGCCAATATCATACTGAATGGGCAAAAACTGGAAGCATTCCCTTTGAAAACTGGCACAAGACAGGGATGCCCTCTCTCACCGCTCCTATTCAACATAGTGTTGGAAGTTCTGGCCAGGGCAATCAGGCAGGAGAAGGAAATAAAGGGTATTCAATTAGGAAAAGAGGAAGTCAAATTGTCCCTATTTGCAGACGACATGATTGTTTATCTAGAAAACCCCATCGTCTCAGCCCAAAATCTCCTTAAGCTGATAAGCAACTTCAGCAAAGTCTCAGGATACAAAATCAATGTACAAAAATCACAAGCATTCTTATACACCAACAACAGACAAACAGAGAGCCAAATCATGAGTGAACTCCCATTCACAATTGCTTCAAAGAGAATAAAATACCTAGGAATCCAACTTACAAGGGATGTGAAGCACCTCTTCAAGGAGAACTACAAACCACTACTCAAGGAAATAAAAGAGGATACAAACAAATGGAAGAACATTCCTTGCTCATGGGTAGGAAGAATCAATATCGTGAAAATGGCCATACTGCCCAAGGTAATTTACAGATTCAATGCCATCCCCATCAAGCTACCAATGACTTTCTTCACAGAATTGGACAAAACTACTTTAAAGTTCATATGGAACCAAAAGAGAGCCCGCATCGCCAAGTCAATCCTAAGCCAAAAGAACAAAGCTGGAGGCATCACACTACCTGACTTCAAACTATACTACAAGGCTACAGTAACCAAAACAGCATGGTACTGGTACCAAAACAGAAATATAGATCAATGGAACAGAACAGAGCCCTCAGAAATAACGCCACTTACCTACAACTATCTGATCTTTGACAAACCTGAGAAAAACAAGCAATGGGGAAAGGATTCCCTATTTAATAAATGGTGCTGGGAAAACTGGCTAGCCATATGTAGAAAGCTGAAACTGGATCCCTTCCTTACACCTTATACAAAAATCAATTCAAGATGGATTAAAGATTTAAACGTTAGACCTAAAACCATAAAAACCCTAGAAGAAAACCTAGGCATTACCATTCAGGACATAGGCGTGGGCAAGGACTTCATGTCCAAAACACCAAAAGCAATGGCAACAAAAGCCAAAATTGACAAATGGGATCTAATTAAACTAAAGAGCTTCTGCACAGCAAAAGAAACTACCATCAGAGTGAATAGGCAACCTACAACATGGGAGAAAATTTTCACAACCTACTCATCTGACAAAGGGCTAATATCCAGAATCTACAGTGAACTCAAACAAATTTACAAGAAAAAAACAAACAACCCCATCAAAAAGTGGGCGAAGGACATGAACAGGCACTTCTCAAAAGAAGACATTTATGCAGCCAAAAAACACATGAAAAAATGCTCATCATCACTGGCCATCAGAGAAATGCAAATCAAAACCACAATGAGATATCATCTCACACCAGTTAGAATGGCAATCATTAAAAAGTCAGGAAACAACAGGTGCTGGAGAGGATGTGGAGAAATAGGAACACTTTTACACTGTTGGTGGGACTGTAAACTAGTTCAACCATTGTGGAAGTCAGTGTGGCGATTCCTCAGGGATCTAGAACTAGAAATACCATTTGACCCAGCCATCCCATTACTGGGTACATACCCAAAGGACTATAAATCATGCTGCTATAAAGACACATGCACACGTATGTTTATTGCGGCATTGTTCACAATAGCAAAGACTTGGAACCAACCCAAATGTCCAACAATGATAGACTGGATTAAGAAAATGTGGCACATATACACCATGGAATACTATGCAGCCATAAAAAATGATGAGTTCATATCCTTTGTAGGGACATGGATGAAATTGGAAACCATCATTCTCAGTAAACTATCACAAGAACAAAAAACCAAACACCGCATATTCTCACTCATAGGCGGGAATTGAACAATGAGATCACATGGACACAGGAAGGGGAATATCATACTCTGGGGACTGTGGTGGGGAGGGGGGAGGGGGGAGGGATAGCATTGGGAGATATACCTAATGCTAGATGACGAGTTAGTGGGTGCAGTGCACCAGCATGGCACATGTATACATATGTAACTAACCTGCACAATGTGCACATGTACCCTAAAACTTAAAGTATAATAAAAAAAAAATTTTTAAAAATAAAAAATAAAAAAAAAAGAAGATGTGGTACATATACACCATGGAATACTACACAGGCATAAAAAGGAATGATTTTTTTGCAGCAACATGGATGCAGTTGGAGGCCATTATCCAAGCGAATTACACCATAACACAAAACCAAATACTGCATCTTCTCTCTGATAAGTGGGAGCTAGACACTGAGTACTCATGGACATAAAGATGAGAACAATAGACACTAAGGACAATCAGAGTAGGGAGAGAGGGAGGAGGACGAGTTGAAAAACTACCTGTTAGGTACTATGCTCACTACCTGGGTAAATGGATCATCCATACCCCAAACCCCAACATCACACAATATGCCCATGTAAGAAACCTGCCCATGTACCCCCTGTATCTAAAATAAAAGTTAAAATTATAAATAATAATATTCCTAAGGGTGAATCATTTTATACCTATTTTCCAGGCAAGAAAACTCATGTTCAAACTGTCTCCAGGTCACAAAAAGTTAAGTAAATAATACAACCAGAATTTAAATTCACATATGGCTTATTCCAACTTTTATATTATGGTATCTCTTATTGTGTAATGTGGCTCTATATCTTCCAGAATCAGAATTTCTTTTTTTTTCTTTCTTTCTTTCTTTTTCTTTCTTTTTTTTTTTGAGACAGAGTCTCACTCTGTCACCCAAGCTGGAGTGCAGTGGTGCAATCCAATCCCATCTCACTGCAACCCCCATCTCCTGGGTTCAGTCGATTCTCCTGCCTCAGCCTCTGAGTAGCTGGGACTACCGGTGTGCTCCACCACACACAACTAATTTTTGTATTTTTAGTAGAGAAGGGGTTTCACCACGTTAGCCAGGCTGGTCTATAACTCCTGACCTCAAGTGATCCATCCGCCTCGGCCTCCCAAGTTGCTGGGATTACAGGCATAAGCCACCATGCCTGGCCTATATCTTCCAGAATTTCTGCACAAACATTGCATGCACACACACACACACACACACACACACACACACACGGACACCATAACAACTACAAGCAGAAGAAATTACTGGTAAGCTGAGCTGTTTCGCATTCAAATATATTTGATAAGTTTTGTCACCGTCAGTTCCTGTGCTGAGAGTTGTGTGAGGTTTTTGGTTATCTCACTGCTCTGTGGCTTAGTGTTTCTTCTGCCCTGCACCAGAAGTTTAACTATCTCCATATGTTCAGGAGCTCACAGAAAGAGAATTAAGAACAGCTTCATTTAGTATAGGCTGGGTGTTGGGTAACTCCCCTCTTAGAGTAAGACATTTCTCTTCTTATTACACAGCATGAAGTCTCTCCACAGTTCATCAGTTAACACCGTGGCTCCTTAATGACCAACTACTAAATCTTGGGTTTCAACCTCTTTGAGAATGTTTCATTTACTGATAGATAATCAAGACGCATTTATCGAACACCTGCTATGAGAAAGCCCCAACAGGGGGTTACAAAGAATTATGAAACTGTGCTACTTTTCCTCAAGGAATGCAGTTCCTAAGTAAGAAAAAATTAAGAGAATTCTTCAACACATTCTGTAGTTGTTTTCACTTATTTGAAAGTTGTAAAGAGAACATAGTAAAATCTTAACATTTAGTAAGTGAAGGGAATTAGATTGGAAAAGTGTGTATACATAACTTCAGTTGCATCTACAATTAATTATTTTTATTATTTCTTTGAAAGTTCTAAAGCAAACAGGGCAAGGTGTTAAGTTTGTTGATTAAGTCTGGGCTATACTTCCATGAGTATTAGTAAAACTTTTCTCTCAGTGTTTGATATATGTTATAATAAGTAAAAATAAACTTTTAAAATAGAGGATTTATTTGTTCATGCAATTACAATATCCAATATAGAGTACACCTAAGGTGTGTGTGTAATTTATTACCGTGAATCAGATCCATTCACGTGTCATCAGGGTCCTGGATCAGTTTTGCTAAGTTTCACTTTGTTTCTCCCTAATCCATGCATTAACTTCATTCTTGGTCTAGCTTCCTGCAGAACAGCAAAAAAGGCTTGTAGGCAGTTTTAGTTTCCTCATACACTTACAACACCAGCCAGTCAACAAGTGCCCTTTGTTTCAACATTCTAAGAGATGTTCAGAGATTCATTCTCATTAGAATGTCTTGCCCTCCTCCCCAATCCAAAGTAATCACTGTGGTCAAATAAAAGGATTTCCTCAGCTTGAGTTATATACCTCACCCCTGGACCCAGGAGTGGAGTCAACCTGTTTAGAACCTCATGGATACTCTTACAGAAAATAAAAGCTATTGAGAAGAGAAAAGGAGGCAAAGGATGTCGGAGGTCAATCAACTAATATCTACTCCATCATCTAGCCCTTGATTACTCAATTAGTCAACTGTCAGGAAAAATATCAGCAATGCCCTTTTTATTTAATACCATGCATTTCTTTTATGGTCAACACTATTTTAAGTATGCAAATAAAGTATGCAAATATGTGTGTGTGTGTGTGTGTGTGTGTGTGTGTGCATTATGAAACTCAACTGTCATTTACAAATTTACTGATTAATTTACTCAATAAATATATATATATTTTTTAATTTTTTGAGATGGAGTCTCACTCTGTCACCCAGGCTGGAGTGCAATGGCGTGATCTCGGCCCACAGCAACCTCCATCTCCAGGGTTCAAGTGATTTTCCTGCCTCAGCCTCCCCAGTAGCTGGGATTACAGGCATGTGCCACATGCCCAGCTAATTTTTGTATTTTTAGTAGAGACGGGATTTCACCGTGTCGGCCAGGCTGGTCTCCAACTCCTGCCTCAGGTGATCCACCCACCTAGGCCTCCCAAAGTGCTGGGCTTACAGGTGTGAGTCACTGCACCTGGCCAATATTTCCTGAACACCTGTTTTGGGTTAGCCACTGAGATTCTATTTATTTATTTATATTTTGTTTTCAATCTGTTTATCTTTTAATGTTATTACAGTGTCTCCAAGCTACAGTGATAGAACTAATTTTTTTTTCTAATTTTTTTTGTTTTATCCAAATTCACTTAAAATATTAGGACAAGGGAAACAAATTAATATACTTCAATGTTATTTTCTTCTCTCCAAAATCCAAATTATTGTTAGGCTTTCTTTGAAGTCATCTTCAGAGACTAGACTTTGTAGGCACTGTAGAATTATGGTTCAGGGGACAGACTAGAGCAGGACTTGTCGAGTTCAAATTTTAGCTCACACCATTTACCGCCTTTCTGACCTCGGACAAGTTACCTAACTTCTCTGTGCCTCAGTTTCAATAGATGATAAATAAGATTAAAGACATTATCTTCATCATACAGACTTTGCGAGAATGAAATGGTCCCACCCTGGTATAGCACTTAGAAGAGCACCTGGCATATTGCAAACACTTAATATTACACTCTAACAAAAAAGTGTAATGTTTACACCAAAATATTGTTTAGAATAAAGATAAAAATTTGCACAAAAGATTAAATGGTGCAATAGTGTAAAAAAGGGAAAAAAAGGCAACTGGCATCACCAAATATCTAAAGCTTTTAAATCATATCCGAGCACAAACACACATTTAGAAATTCTATTAAAATAAAGAATGTGAAGACAAGCAGAGGAAACATTTTTACATTCTTGTTTTCAACTATTAAAAGATATGTATATATGTGAGTTTTCTAATCGGGAGCCTACAAATCCAACAGGCTTCAAAAAGTAGGCCGAAAAAAAAAAAAAATCCCACAATGTGTCTTTGATGGTTCTGGTCTCAAATTATATTGACTGCTTGACAGACAAAGCAAGGACCTATCTATCCTAATGGCCCAGATGAAGATTTAGACAATCTTATCTTCAGAAAGACTTTAAAGATAAAGAAACTTCCCCACCAGAATAGGGATCCCACTTCAGTATCCTAAACAGGCTATCATCAAGCTTCTGTAAATAAAGCTGGAGAGCTCAGTACTTGACAAGGCAAGTCCTCTGTCCTTTCTGAGCCTCTCTAATCATTTAAAAGTTTTCCTTGTAAATTCTTTACACGGAAACTCTTCAGTGCCTTTAGGTTTTCCAGACATTAACTACTTTCTAGAGCCTTCATCATGAGCACCTTCTGTTTTGATCAGTGATCACACTAAGGTGGCCCACGGCATGAGTATTAAGCCCCTACATTGATTTTAAAGAATGCAAATTGTTTGCCAACATTTAAACTCCAGCAGAGTTTAGAAGTCTCTTACAGGATGAGACAGTTTGCAGACCTGCCTACATAGCTACAAAATGCTGTGTCAGACTCTGCCCTCCTCAAATTTTAACATGCCTTTTCCAGAACCTCTGATAGATAACCATATAAACAACCTATAGACAACCACTGATATAAACTTTCTGATGTTCACCTCACACCTCACAATATAGCAACCAGGATTAAATAATAATAAAACACTCAAGGTAAGCTCAGACCAGCTTAGGGGAAAATTTTCTCTTTTTCTATGCATGATATTCAGCTGAATAATATCAGTTAGCTTTTATGTGTGACATTTGAAAGTCAAAATTAACCTAAATTCATACCCTTGTTAGTTTTCAAAAATAAAACATTTTTTAAATTATAAAAAATGTACATTCTTATTGCAACAATTTTAAACAATACTAAAAAGTAGGTAAAGCATAAAACAAAAGCCAACCCATCTAAGCCTTCCATTACCATACAAAGCAATTATTTTCAAAGGCCTGTTAGAATCTCCTTCATCAGCCACTAATATACCTATAAAGACATGAACCCAAATCTAATAAATAACTGTACCCTTCCCTTAAGGGTTACTATGTTCTGTTAATACAGAGATTCTAAGCTGTACCAAGCTCTGAGATGTTGAAGAGCAAATTATTTAAAATCACAGAAGTATGACTTTCCCATGATTCAACAAAAAAGGATCGAGAAAGAAGTTAAAATATTTCAGATGGGTGGTCACATAGGCGTGTCAGTTCCTAATCTGTGCAGCTGCTCTTTGTCTGATACTCACTGTGGGCTTTCCACCCATCTCTGGGGAAAAACTCATGTCTATATGAACTGGCTGTTTTTAGCCCAGGCACTATCCTGCAGCCTTTAGCAAAGCTAAAGGCTTACTTTTACCAAGGCTTGGTTTATCTTTACCAACGCTTGGTTGATTTTTTTCTAGAATAATGCCACAACAGCTCCAATAGGGGATTGGCAGAGATCTTTGGCACTCTGAAGTTTAGGGTGGATATGGTTAACTTAATCTCAATCTATCATTAAGATCACACCAACAAGTAAATTTCTGTATTATTCCATATGATCAGGGAATCATTTAAACACACACACATACATACCTCCAAAATACAGATGTTCATTTTAAAAGGCAAGACAGCTTAATAAGGCAAAGGAAGCTATATTTTTAACTGTCCCATAATTTTATAAGGATGTCTTCCTAATAATGGAACTAGTTCTTCACATTAATAGGAATAAATGGAGTCGTATTAGAGTCACTGCCATCCTCTCACATTTGCCACCCTCCCCAACCCCTACCCCTGGACCTACAAGGTATAAAACATGAGCCAATTTCTGGGCCTTACAGTTTTGATGAAATTCTTACCTAGCAATTTTGTCATCTATATGTATTTGTATTCTTTTGAAAGTTGTCCACAGAGACATAATAGGTACACAGACATGTATATCATATTTACATGCTTTCAGTATATTATCTTAGCCATCTTGTTCTTCAGAAGATATGTTTTCCTACTAAGTCTGAGTTCTTAAAATCATTACAGTTAGAAAATGTTCTCTTGTTATAAAAAGATAATCACTGAAGCCAATTGAGTCTTTTTAGAATTAGAACCCTTTCATTTTTAAGTTACTAGCCTTTTTGCGGGGGGGAGGCGGGGACAGAGTCTTGCTCTGTCACCCAGGCTGGAGTGCAGTGGCGCAATCTCAGCTCGGCTCACTGCAACCTCTTCCTTTCGTGTTCAAGTGATTCTCCTGCCTCAGCCTCCAGAGTAGCTGGGATCACAGGCGCATGCCACCACACCTGTCTAATTTTTTTTTTTTTTTTTTTTTTGTATTTTTAGTAGAGACAGGATTTCACCACATTGGCCAGGCTGGTCTTGAACTCCTGACCTCAGGCAATCTGCCCACCTCGGCCTCCCAAAGTGCTGGGATTACAGGCGTGAGCCACTGTGCCCAGCCAGCTATCTCTTTTAACCAACTTGGAAAGCACTCCGAATCTTGAGAAGGATGACTTCAATATCTTCATCTTCATTATTGATAAAAATATCACATGAGATGAGTCACTTAAGAGAAGCCTGTGATATCTCCCTCCATGGTGGCATTTATCCATTAATAAAAGCTCATTGATTACAAGTTTTAAACCAGCTCTGATTTTCACTGTATGATCTATCGCATATTTCTCAGCCTTGTCTGCCAAAAAAATTATGCAAGTCTTTGCCAAATTCCTTGGTGAAATCCAGATATATTGCTTATGAGATTTACCAAACCTGCGACTACTCCCAGGAGTTACTGGTTATATTCTCAATGGGCCTCAGTGGAAGAGGTCCTGTCCTTCTTGTCCTCTCTACACTAAGTTTCTTTTTTTGTGAAAAATTCTACTCTTTCAATAACTTCTCTTTTTCAATATAGAGTGGTGTTCAGGAGTTGCTCATAATCATGCATTACACTTATGATTCCCCAATAGCAAAATTTAGCCTCCAAATTCTATGATGTTGTAGAAATACAAAAAGCTTTGATTCTCTTGAATTTCATTTTTATCACTCATTTTAGCAAGGTACTTAACCTCAGAGAAATTCCATTTTCTCATTTGAAAAAAAAAATAGTCATCTAAAATGGTGTTATAATAAGGGTTAAATGTAATTAAAATATATGAATGATTTGTACATAAAATAAAGTCAGTAAATGATAGTATTTAAGTGGTAGTTTCTATTTTTGCTGCTATTATCATCTACAAATTATAGTGGAAGGTTTTTTTTTTTATTATACTTTAAGTTTTAGGGTACATGTGCACATTGTGCAGGTTAGTTACATATGTATACATGTGCCATGCTGGTGCGCTGCACCCACTAACTCGTCATCTAGCATTAGGTATATCTCCCAATGCTATCCCTCCCCCCTCCCCCCTCCCCACCACAGTCCCCAGAGTGTGATATTCCCCTTCCTGTGTCCATGTGATCTTAACCAGTATCCCTGAAGTCATTGAATGACTTCTGTAACTTTCCTACCTATGTTGATAGTTTCCTGTGCCTAGGCTGTTCTTTCCTATTACCTGTGCTACTAAAACCTACTTCATCCTTTAACAAAGCCTTTCTCTACCTTTTTGTTTCCTTCAAACTAATTTAATGAAGTGAAGGTATTAGAACTAGCATCTTTTCTTCTTTCCATGTTTAATTGAATCATGCAATTCTTTATGAGAAATCTTACTAAGGAGGCATAAGTATGCCATTAATGTGAAGCCAGGAGAAGCAAGTAGATTCATTTGGTTTGAACATAATAGGAAACAATGGGAGAAATGGGAAGGAATACTATCTTGAAAACACTGTAGAGATATCACAGCTCACTTAAAAAATATCTGTATTAAAAGGTTTCACCAAAAGTGTATGGAAAAACTGGCCAGGCATGGTGGCTCACGCCTGTAATCCCAGCACTTTAGGAGGCAGAGGCGGGCAGTTCACCTGAGGTCAGGAGTTCAAGACCAGCCCGGCCAACATGGCAAAACTCTGTCTCCTTTAAAAATACAAAAATTACCCAGGCATGGTGGTGGGCACCTGTAATCCCAGCTACTCAGGAGGCTGAGGCAGGAGAATCACTTGAACCTGGAAGGAGGAGGTTGCAGTGAGCCGAGATCACGCCACTGCACTGCAGCCTGGGTGACACAGCGAGACTCTGTCTCAAAAACAAACAAACAAAAAAGATGTATGGAAAAACATTTTAGAGGAAGCCTTATGTTAAACATACGTCTGCATAAATTAAGGAATCCTTCCATTTTCCATTCCTGTGAAAAGTATTTATTATAATCAAACTAAAATTTTCAGTCATATAAACATGCGGATTGAGATCAAGGTTTAGATACAAATGAAGAACATTTCTGAGCAGTGCAGAATAGTCAATAGGATTTGACAGTAGACTCCAGGATGTGAGAGCTATTTAATTCATAATGTAAAGAAAGTCTTTTTTGGCAGAAGACACAGCAAAGATGACACATTGGGGGTCCTTCAAGAAGCTCAGCCACGTCTGTGAGTAAATCTCACCTAAACTTTGCCATCACCACAGGGAACACAGGTTTGGAAATAAAGGTTTATTAAAGTATTTTCTTTTCACTACAAAGATGTTGAAAAATGCATTCAACAAAGTGACATAGGAAAGTTGGCTCAAGAGAAAAACCCCAGGTACTAGTGAAGTGTTCATTACAGAGTTGATATTTTTCCACCTGACCCATATGATACCAAAGTGGAGTAGGTTATAATAAAACGAACTTGGCTAATACAGTTTAAACTAAGCTGGTATTCAAGGATGGCCAAAGCCAAATTCTGATATATACTACTACCCCAACACACACACACACACACACACACACACACACACACACACACACACTGTTAGAATTCCTCCCCTTTTCTAGAAGTGTCCTTATCTTGTCCAAAGAGCTCACCTAGGCATGTCTACCTCATGTTTCATGTTCATTTTCCTCTAGGAAAATGAGATTTTTTTCTGCATCTTTTTCCTTCATGGCACTTAGAGGTAACTTGTTGGATAATCATCCAGAACAATAGCTTAGGGAATATGTAATTTCTCACAATGATTTATTGAATATATTATGTTGGTGCAAAAGTAATTCCTGTTTTTGCCATTAAAAGTAATGATGTTTTTGCCATTACTTTTAATGCAAAAACAAGAATTACTTTTTCACCAACCTAATATTAACAACACAATAGGTTATACATTGTATCCGATATATTAATATCTTCAAGCCCCATGTCTATACTTTTGTTCAAGTTATTGATATCTCAGCCTCTTCTAAAGAGTATCTGAGGATGTTTTCTACAGTATACATAGGCTTACTATATAGATCATTATAATATAATTATTTGTCAATTGTGGAGAGTTATGATGAATTATGGTTCCTATGTATTTCTACCACATATGGAAGCCCTCAGAAGGAATATTTAGGTCCAAAGACCTCTTGGACCTCCTTTATTCCTTATATAAATACCCCCACAAAAGTTCTCTGCCACAGTTGCAAGTAATAGTAGCATGTATTACAATTTTCTGAGCACTTGCTAAGCACTGGATGCATGCATCATCTTATTAGAAAAATCCCTAGATCTTGATAGTTGGAGAAATAATGTCAGAGAGGTTATTTTTTTTCTCAAGATCACTTAACTAAATGTGATATAGCCTGAATTGATATTAGGTTCTATCTAAATCACAAATTCATGTTCTTTCTAGCATAGCCCATCTAGAAGATTTTTGTTTTGGTTATACCCTCATAGTTGCACAACGTTATCAATAAGGCATCAGTAGCACAAGAAAGGCCTTCAACTGACCATCGAACAGTTCCAGTATCCTGGGCTTAGTCATTAAAGTGCCAATTGCGGATGCCTTTGTCAGTCACCTGGGAGTGATAGCTGTGCGTGGTAGGGACAGAAGGTCAGGCCAGGAATAAATAACCTCAAGCAGATAAGGTTACAGAAGTGGCCTCCTAACACTCAAGGATTACCTCCAGATGTATAGGGAATTCATTATGAGTAAAAACGCGTTATTTAGAAGACAGATATGAACAACTCAGAGTAGTAATATAAAGTTAAACAGGGGTGAGGTTGAAAGTGTGGAGGAATATCTCATTTATTCAGCCTTGGTTCACTGAAATTCTCCTAATAACAATCAGAATATGAAACCCGCTGAATCATTGATATACAGAAGCACCAAATAAAATACATGTGGAAATTAATCTGTGTCTACTGTGGAATATATATTATGAAAATATTATCGTCTGTAGGTGTGTTGAGGGAGGGGTGGTTATTTTTAGCTTTTTTTTAAGTTTATGCCTATTATTTTTAGTGTTATGATTGTGAGTTTTTTATATTTTATAAAATATTCTATACCATTAAATTATTTACAATATTATTGTGGTATAAATATTAAAAATCCTATCATCAGAGAAAGTCTTAGCAAATTTAAGTGTTGCAAACTATGAAAAAGCTTTAGTTATTATTTCTTGTTTTTTTAATTGCTTGATTATAACATATCATTTATAAACTTTGTACTATTCATTAATTTTATTTTCCACCAAAGGAGATGTGAGAGAAAAGTAATAAGGAACTTAAATAATGAAATGAATTACAATATTAGTTGTGAAATTAAGTAATTAGAGCGATCAAAGCCTAACTGATAGGCCTTTCTTGCCTTATAGTAAGATGAACAGGGATAAAAACTGTCATATATTCTAAGACAGAATTTTAAGAAATTCTGTATGATGATAGGAGAAGATATATCTCAAGTCAATGGCAAATCCAGAAGTCATCAAAATTAGTCAAAGTCACCAATATGACTCTGCCCTTTTCTCTTTCGTGACTACAACAGGAACAGAAGGATATCTTTAGTCTTCAATAAAACTATTACAGTGTTTTCAACTTGATCCCAATATACGATTCAGCAGAATTTGAAAGGGTGAATGGGAAATAACTTAGAGCAGAGAAAGTAGGAACAGAGTAGGACACCAAATGAGAAACAAGCTGATTGGCCCACAGAAACCACTCAACCTCAGAAAAGAGAGGCTCTAGGCATGAAGAAGGTGGAGGCAAAGAGACTGGGCTAAAACCAGGTGGATTACTTGAATGTCTAGGAAAGTGGTCATTTTCATTCCTATCCTATGCAACGACTGCTCCTGCTCTCTCTCCATAGGAAAATGGAGATGTATATTCTGAAGAAATTGAACTACGGCCACTCTTGATTCAAGAAAATAAAGCTCAGAAAAGGGTAAGAGGTGAAGTTCTGAAGGTAAAGACAAAGGAGGTGAAGTCACAGGTGAAAGGAAAGACCTCAGCTCCCCTCATTTTACCTTACTCACAGGAGACTGGTATCCTTCTTTCAAGATCCTAAACTGCCCCAGAGAAGAGGACTATTAATAAGGACATTTGGGAAAAGTCATTTTTAAATGCCAGCTGTCCACGTGATTGCCTACTACTTGCTAAATTCTGCTTACTGGTAGAATTTCTATTTTTAAAAGGCTCCAAAATGCATTTCTGTTTTTAACGGCTCAAAGATCACAAAATTTTGGAGGAAAGTTTCCAGCATGAAGTATAAAGAGGAACAATAAAGACAATTAGAACTGGGAACTATTTAAAAATGATAGTCCACATTTCATCCACATGAAAGAAAACATTGCATCAATAAAACAAGAACAAGGTGTTATGGGTAAACAGAGACTCTAATAAAAATTAATCCCTGAAGAAAAAAAAGGGACAGAATTTTTTTTTCAAATCAGTAAAAAGATTGAAAGAAATAACTCACAAAATGCTCCAGAAAATAGAACAAAAAAGTGGAGCTAGATAGAAGAGAAAAGATCAATTCAGAAAGTATCCAAGTGCAAAAAATAAGCACTAAAGGAATAAAATGCCTAGAATACAATGTAGATAAATTAACAAATAAATAACAAAATACAGTATTTTATAACTGAGGCCATAAGTCTCCAAACTGAATGAGCCCACTAAATTGAAAACAAGATGAAATTTGTAAAGGCACAGACCAGAGCAACTAAGTGGGAAATTTCAATAATTATGGTTTTAAAAAAAGATTCTGAAAGCAATACAAAGGTCTAAAATTCACATACAAAAAAAATTGTATAAGAACAGCATCATATGAATGATGATGAAAGCTGGAAAGTTATGCTTTCAAATGTCTGAGTGAAATTAAATGTCCACCTAGAATTCCATATCCATTCAAACTACCAACTGAGAATAAAGATAGACTAAAAATATTTTCAGAAAAGTGGAATGTCAAAAATATTACCTCCTTGAACAGTTTCTCAAGAATCTACTCAAAAAAAAAAAAAGTCTCATCATAATAAGTAAGTAAATCAAGAAAAAAGACATGAGATCCTACTAACAGTCAATCCAAAACAAAATAAAAGTAAAAGCAATTCTTGGGATACTGAGAAGGAAAGATCCCAAACAACAGCAGTGTGGCAGGCACAGACAAACCCAGATTCAGAAAGGAACAGAAAAAAGGAGGTCACCAGGACCCACCTCTAGGTAAAAGTGGAACTGGTACATTATGTATTAGGTTGGTGCAAAAGTAATTGCGGTTTTTGCCATTAAAAGTAATTACTTTTGGCCGGGTGCAGTGGCTCATGCCTGTAATCTCAGCACTTTGGGAGGCCAAGGCGAGTGGATCACAAGGTCAGGAGTTTGAGACCAGCCTGGCCAATGTGGTGAAACCCTGTCTCTACTAAAAATAGAAAAATGAGCTGGGCGTGGTGGCAGGCACCTGTAGTCCCAGCTACTCGGGAGGCTGAGACAGGAGAATCACTTGAACCTAGGAGGCGGAGGTTACAGTGAGCCGAGATTGAACCACTACACTGCAGCCTGGGTGACAGAGTGAGGCTCTGTCTCAAAAAAAAAAAAAAAAAAAAAAGAAAAGAAAAGTAATTACTTTTATGTTACTAAACTGCTTACTTTATAAAAAAGTAATTACTTTTTTATATTACTAAAAGTAATTACTTTTTTATATTACTAAAAGTAATTACTTCTAATGCCAAAAACCTCAATTACTTTTGCACCAAACCAGTTTAAAGTTTGTAAAATCTTTTACTAAGAGGCATTTTGCAGAGCTTATTTAAGATGTTGGAAGATTTAGCTCAATGATCACGCATTAAGCAAATTACATAGTAATTAAATGGGAGAGAGGGAGGTGTGGAAGCTGTTTTTAAAAAAGTTATCCTGGTACTCGGTACTAAGTAGCTCAGCAGTGAAAAACAAACATTTACATTGCCATAGTAACAATAATATGGACTACGAATTTAACAAGCATTTCAAAACCTATATATTGATGAAGCAGCAAGAAAGGAGAGGATATAAATAGTTAATATCTGAACTTGTGAGTCAAGAAATAGCAATATAGAGATATTGATTTGATATATATGTGGAGCTAAGAAGAAACTGGCCTAAAAAAAAAAAGCTACCTTTGATGAATAGTTGGAAGCTTAGGGGTCATGATGGTGGTCAGCATATGAAGTAGAAGTGGGTGCAGGGTACCATTCTTAGAAATGCATTTGAATGTTTAAACTCTGTGTATATGTTACATTGATGGATAATAAAATGACTAATTTTAAAAAATTATTTGGTAAATCCCCAGATGTAGATGATTGTCTTTACACTGTGTATAGTTATGACATTATTTATCAATATTAATGAAATAAAACAGGAATATTTATAGTATGATACCATTTTTAAAACAAAACAAAAAACTCAATATATGGTACATATGTAATAGTATATGCTTCTGCATACAGAGAAAAATCTAAAAAGGTACATACCAGATTATCAAAAGTGTTTACCTCTAGAAGGAAAAAAAGGGGCAACTTTTAACTTTGTATTTTGCATCTAAATTGGAACTTTAGAGTGACTGTGTATAAATTTTGTGTTTAAAATTTTTATTGGATTTTATAGAAACAAAGGGGGGATCAAAGTAACAGGGTAGAACTCTCCAAATAATGGAAAGGGAAAATCAGTCCCCTGGCATAGAGCAAGTAAGTTACATTTGATCCATTTGACTTGCAACTCCCTTTGAAATTGTTTGACTTGAAATTGTTCAGCAGTTGTGCTGGAAGAGGCTCAGATGCAAAGACACTGATATTGTCTCCTACCTCCATTTCAAGTCAAGACTTCTTTTTCAAGTTTCTGTATCTCAGACCCCCCATATTTGGTGCTAAGGAGAGAAAGTTAAGATGTGATCCCTGTTCTAAGTAGTCTAAAGTCTGATTGGGAGAAGTGGATATGTAAACAAATATAATCCTATGTAATTATATTATCTTAAACTGCTCTAGAAGTTATAGAGATGTAAGATATTGTTAGTAGCAATATTAATAACATCCAGTGTTTATTAAGTATATACCATGAAATAGTCTTTTAAGGACTTTAGTATCATTACTGTATTTAGCCCTCCTAATGGTCCTGTAAGGTGAAAAATTTTGTTATTTGATTTTCTAGATAAAGAAACTGAGGGTTATAGGTGTTGAATAACTCATTCAAGATTGTACTCTGATAAATGCTGTAATGAAAACCTAAACTTTATCAGGCAAGTTTGACTCAAAATCTCATGCTCATACCACTACACTCTACTGTTTCCCAAATGTTTTTAGGTACACAGGAGTTATTTGATTAAGTCTGGTAAACTGAAAAATATTAGTAGATCCATTTTGTAAATAAACATTTGCTATAGGTTGAACCTTTTAGTTTCCCACAAAATGTATATGTTGAAACCCCAAGCCTCAAGGTAGTGGTATAAGGAGGTAGGGTTTTTAGGGAATGATTAGGTCATGAGGGTAGAGTTCTCATAAATCGGATTAGTGCCTTTATAAAAGAGACCCCAGAGATATCTCTGATGCAGTTTTTTACCATGTAAGGACACAGCAAGAGGCAGCTATGAAGCAGAAAGTGGGCCCTCTCCCGATGCTGAATCTGTTGCATCTTGATCTTGGATTTCCCACCCTCCAGAACTATGAGAAATAAATATTTATTTATTGTATTTTTGTTATAGCAGCCCAAATAGACTAAGACAAAAGCAAGACGAAACATGAGCTTCAGGACTGAAGAAGTCACTCAAGCAATGACCCAGGGTGAGACTAGGAAACCAGATCTTTTGCTCCAAGTCTCCTTTTCTCCCTTTTGCTCTAAAGTGGCCTTGAAGTTTGGGCATCATAAGCAAAAGTCACAGCTCCTCCCTCCCCCATTTACTGAAGAGAAGACTGAACAGTTTCTTTTTCTTTCTAACCTAACAATAGATTTTATTCCAAATCCAGAGTTATCTAACCTGGCTGATTTCCTTGGCAAAATTGTATTTGTGACTCCAACGAATGTGGATTTGAGGGATGTTGCAGAACCATGGAAGGGGTCACTTAGAAAGAAAGAATTAACTTACAACCTGTGTAAGCCTGTGCTTTCTGATCCAGCACATCGAAAAAGGGAAAGCCTGAAGCATGTCACAGGAGCAAGAAGGAAAACATAAATAATGTCACCCATAACGTAATATGGTTCAGAGGAAGAAATGGGGTCAGGCCACTAAAGAGTCGAAGATGAGATCATTATGCTTTAACAAGGCAAACTGTGACTAGAGGAAGACAGCAATGAAAAGTGGGCTGGGATACTGAAAGCCAGTATGTGAACACCAGGGGTAAAACAGAGCTTCCTAATCAAAACCATATTCCCAAGCTCTCAAGCAGTAATGCAAGAAGGATAAATGAGATAACAGAGATGAAGGAAGCCGACTGAGGGAGTTGTAAATACAGCGAGGGATGGAGATGGCGCATGGCCTGAAGGAGTACTCTATAGTTGGGGAAACCAAGACAGCTTTGAAACAAAGCTGAAAGAAGACAAAATTGCATCTGGATAGACCATGCTAGAAATTCAAGATCCAAATTCTAATCTAACAGGAGAAAACCATCCTAGGAAGGAGATGTCAAATCACAACAGGAGAGGAAGAAGAAGTTAATGGAAAACAATATTTCAAGTCGGCTTTGCCTCTGAGGGTGTTGAACTGAAATCTGTGGAAATCAAGGTGTGCTGGAGGTAATAATCTTCACGTGTTCGTGTGAAACTCAAAACCCTCTTGATGTTCTGCCTGGCAAATTCTGTATTTCCCTGTTTTGACCTACAGCAGGAGATATTGTCCAAGGACTTGGGCTGGGGGCCTGAGAGGACTCAAGTTGCACCAGACGTCTTTAAAACTCTCAAAGTCCTCACTGTGCTTCAAATACACCCCCCTCTCCAAACACACACCCCCTCCAACACCAGCCCTGTAGTGATAGGCACCTCCTCTTTGATATGCAGAAGTAAGAGGAGGTTTGGTAAAAAGTTTTCACACATTTGAGACCTCTTTCTTAGTGGTTGATTTGATGAAACAGCATAGGCAGAATCTATAAAGAAAGATGATATCTGCTGGGCGCAGTGGCTCACACCTGTAATCCCAGCACTTTGGGAGGCCGAGGTGGGCGGATCACCTGGGGTCAGGAGCTCAAGACCAGCCTGGCCAACATGGTGAAACCCTGTCTCTACTAAAAACACAAAAATTAGCCATGCATGGTGGTGCATGCCTGTAATCCCAGCTACTCAGGAGGCTGAGGCAGGAGAATCACTTGAATCTGGGAGGCAGAGGTTGCAGTGAGCCAAGATCGTGCCACTGCACTCCAGCCTAGGCAACAGAGTAAGACTCCATCTCAAAAAAAAAAAAAAAGAAAAAAAAAGAAAGATTATATCATTGATTTAAACCACTACAGAAGCAGAAGATACGAGGCTCTTAAGATGTTTTAAACAATAGTTGTTTAAAACATAATAGCACAGCTATGCTTCCAACACAAGTTTAGTTATTTATTTTACTTGCTTTCTCTACTAGCTTAACGAAGAGCCAAAATGACGACAGTCATGTGTCACTTATCAATGAAGTTTCATTCTGAGAAATGTGTTGTTAGGCAATTTGTCATTGTGGGAACAAGGTAGAGTATACTTACACAAATCTAGATGGTATAGCCTGCTACACACCTAGGTTGTATAGTATAGCCTATTGCTACTAAGCTACAAACATGTACAACATGTTCCTGTACTGACTACTATAGGCAATTATAATATAATGGTAAGTATTTGTATATCTAAATATATCTAAACAAACACAGTAAAGGTAGAGTAAAAATATTATAATCTTATGGGACCACCATCATATATGTGTCCATCATTGACCAAAACATTGTTATGAGGTGCATGAGTATTTTAGTTTTGGAGGCTTATTTTCCCCCTGATCACTCTATGTCAGAATAACTATGCAAATAAAATTCTTTTTAAGAGAAAGGTGAGATGGAAGGAAATTATTAGAATTGTTTGAAACTCTCTACTGGTCAATTTGAGAATTTAATAAATTCCTGCTTTTTCGCTCATTCCTTCATTCAGTTAGTATTAATATAATTCCTAACGTACACTAGGCATTGTGGTGAGCCCTGGAGATCTGATAGTAAATAAGACAAGTAGAGTGCCTATCAACTTACATTTTAGCAGGGGACAGACTCACAGATTATTTAGAGTTGTTATCAGTGCTACTAGGAAAACTTCAAACATTCTATGGTATTTATAGGTTTATTATATATTATATAACATAAGAGGAGACATGACCTAGTGGATGAGGAGAGGCTAAGAAATCTTCTCTAAGGAAGAGACATTTTATTTGAGACCACCAAACTAATACAAATTATAGGATCTACCTGGGGCAGGGAGGAGAACAAGGGAGCATTCAGACAGAAAGAAAAGCTAGTACAAAGGCTTATAGCAGAAAAGAGCAGACATAACATTTACAAAATGCAAGAAGCTAAAGGACTACAGGAGGTAAGAGGGGTGAATACCAGGTTATGTAGGAACTATGGGCCTTGGTTAAGATCTTGGGCCTTTGCCTAAGATCAATGGTAAGAAATGACATTTCTAGCAGGAAAGTCAAAAAAATCTATGTACTTTTAAAAATGTATGATCATATGTCTCTAGTATTTGTATTCGTAATTTTGACTACAATTTATTTCCCATGTGTGGCATGATTTTTAAAGGTGGCTTCCTCATTATTTCTCCCTTGGATACATGTCTCAGTCTGAACCAGATCCATCTCGTAGAATGCAGTGCTGAAGTTAGTTTGTACCATCTAGCAAGAGCTGACTGTGCATATCTTGTCATAACTCTATGTTCAGTGGCATCAAGATGAAGCTAGAAATCAGTGATGGTGAAAATATTTACTCCATGGGAGTTGACAAACACCACAGAAAAGGGCTTTTTAAATTAGAGACCCAATGGACCAGCACCTAACAAGAGCTGTCTCTGGGGTCCAGTGATTGGAGAAATTGCCTAATCACAACTTAGAGGAACAATGACCAGGATAAATTAAATTAAAGTATGCTGGTTCACGCCTGTAATCCTAGCACTTTGGGAGGAGGATCACTTGAGATCAGAAGTTCAAAACCAGCCTGGCCAACATGGTGAAACCCCATCTCTACTAAAAATACAAAAAAAAATAAAATTAGCCTGGTGTGGTGGCGGGCACCTGTAATCCCAGCTACTTGGGAGGCTGAGGCAGGAGAATTGCTTGAACCTGAGAGGTGGAGGTTGCAGTGAGCCGAGATTGCACCACGGCACTCCAGCCTGAACGACAGAGCAAAACTCTGCATCAAAAAAAAAATAGAATATGCATACATAATCCTATATACATATGAAAAGCAAATGTATACAAAAATAATATATATACGCATAATATATGGATATATATAATCACATACATACATCATACATAGAGAGAGAGAGAGAGTTTAAAAAGAACTGCTTGCTCCTAGAGATGAAGGATTCTTTTATTCTTCATCTTACTTTCAAGTGTCTTGCAAGGTACTTGGCACATAGTAAATATTCAATAAGTATATATTTAATGAATGGGACAAAAGCTCTGCTATTTTGTATGTATACTCGTAGATCCTAACCACCACTACTCTTTCCAAAATATACACACAGCCAAAAAGTTAATCCCAGTGCATTCAGGAAGAGCTCAAAAACACTGTGTATGGGAAAAGCAATAAAGGTGTCTGGCAGCAGTCTTTAATATATCTATATGATTCATGTAAATATGTGTGATTTGCAATGCCATTTTCAAGTGCACTACTGATGTCTGGATCTATGAACTAAGAGAGCTGATGTAAATTGAGAGCCATTACTAACTCAACTACTGAAAGATATCAAATATCATCTGCACTAAGCAGGCAACTTATCAGAAATTCCTACTGTTTGGGTCATTCCTAAATGATGCAGCAAAATATAGTTTCTCCTTCTTCATTAATTGGCAATGCTGCTTCTGCTGAGAATTTTCCACAGACCCTCTAGGAGGAAAAAGAAAAAAAAAAGTCTCTCCTTTCTCCTCTCAGAGCATGATGCTTATAGTACTATATAGTATGTTTTATTACAGTGTACTTTTTAAAATATTAAATACATTTGCTAGTACAGATACATATATTTGTATATACTTAAAATTTCTTGATTATAGAAATTGTCTTTTTCACCTCATGATCTCTTTACAAAAAAAAAAGTTGAATAGATAAAACATCTGTCTTTATGTTTAGCGTCTCTCCTTCAATAGATGAAAATTTACTAGGAACGAAAGGCCATCTTATCCATGTTTGTACCCCAGTCTCTAGCAGAGAGTCTAGCAAGAGAAGACTTTGAAAAATTAATTGAATCAATGGATGGAATTGAACCAGATCTCCTTTTTCTGCTATACCTGAGAATATGGAATTTCAGCACTCCCAGATCTGCCTGCCTAGCTGAATTATCTCTTTTCATCCTTTCTCTTCCTTCCCTAACTCTAAAGTCCAATATTTTAAAAAACCATAAAAGTGGCTGGGTGTGGTGGCTCCCATCTGTAATCCCAGCACTTTGAGAAGCTGAGGCGAGTGGAGTTCAAGACCAGCCTAGCCAACATGGTAAAATCCTGACTCTACTAAAAATACAAAAATTAGGTGGGTGTGGTGGTGGGTGCCTGTAATCCCAGCTACTTGGGAGGTTGAGGCAGGAGAATTGCAGTGAGCCGAGATCACGCTATTGCACTCCAGCCTGGGCAACAAGAGCGAAACTCCATTTCAAATAATAATAATAATAATAAATAGAAAACCATAAAAGCAGTGAATAAACTAAACCATAGATTTAACTACCTGTGAAATTTCAGTCAAGTCAATTAATTCAGTTTCTTCATCAGCAAAACGCATAACCAAGGCTCTAATTAAAAAATAGCTTAAATTTGATGATTTGATTGGGCTGTTCCCATTAGAATGTGAAGCCACAATATGTGAAATGAACACTGAACCCCAGGGATTAATGGAGCATCCTTTGACTAGCTTCATGAGAACATCAGAAGCCTCTAGTAGGTTAATTTATTAGTTTTTATTAATATTATAAATGTATTAATGGAGCATCCTTTGACTAGCTTCATGAGAACATCAGAAGCCTCTAGTAGGTTAATTTATTGATCCCCCAAATTAGCCAGACTCTAAAATTTCTGTTAGTACTTTTCAATTCCCCCAAGAAGCTCATAAAATCATAGAACTCTATCATTAAAATGAACATTAAAGATATTTCTTGATCTCTTTTTATATATAAAGATAATACCAGCATTTAAAGGCTATCTCATCTTATCTACTACCTAGGAGCACCTACCACAGTTATTACAGTGGATTTGTTACCTTTTGTTGACAATCCCACTCAAAACTATATATGGAATTCCAGCATGTAAAATAGATCAATAGAAATACTCCTGTTGAATCACAGTAGGGGACAAGTTCTCCCTTTCTGCCATCTTGTACAAATCCTGATGGCCTTCTCCATATCTCAGGAGGCTTAATTACACATGATTTTAAAATGCTGTTCTTCAAACATTGCTGTGAACTTATCTTCTAGCCTTTGTTTGAACACCTTTAGAGATGGGCAACTAACTTAACAAAGTTACTCAATTCAACATCTTTACCCAGTTTTGACTATTGCAAAAAAGATATTAAATACAGTATTGTGCTGAAATTTCATTCCTTGTAGTTTCTGACCTATTTTTATAATTATACTCTTGGGGTCATGTAGAATACAGTAGTCTGTGGTAGCTGACAATTTCTTTTTAAAATCTGCTCTGCCAACTCTATATCTACTTTCTTCCATATGTTCATGGAGCAGGCTTGTTCCAATTATAGCACTGGATATATCTTGCAATAATGATTGCTTCGAAGCAGGGAAAGGAGAAATGGCCTATTCTAGGCTGATAACACACCTTCCCTGAGACTGATATAGATTCTGGTGAAATTATGTTCTTACTTTCCTCTAGGTCTGCTAAAACGAGAATGTCAGTAGTCAGATATCCTGCCACATGGAGAAAATCTGTCTGCATAGGAAAGAATGAGGTCAGCAAGCAAAAAAAGCAAAGATTAGAGAGAAAACGAAAGAATATTACCTGATGTTTTGAGTGCTAGGTTCCAGTTCTTCTATTTTGATTTGTATAATTCCTACTCCAATTTTTGTGACCTCACCTTGATATTCTTCTCATATATGTAAACACCAACAAAATTATTTTTACTATAGAAAATTTGAAATGTGTACTTATCGTTTGATGTCAAAGCATCCTGACTAATAATGAAAACAGTTCTAATATTTTCTGCTCCTTAAATCCATTAAAGTAACTGAACTGCAGATTATGTTTAAAAATACAGATGAACATAAGAAAATAAAATTTTGTTGTTTGCAACATGAATAAACCTGGAGGACATTATGTTTAGTGAAATAAGCCAGACACAGACAGACAAATATTTTACTCTCTACTTCACTAAAATCAACCCTTTTAGATTCTACATATGACCTCACTCATATGATCTCACTCATATGTGGAATCTACAAGGGTTGATTTCAGTGAAGTAGAGAGTAAAATAGTGGTTACCAGAGGCTGGATAAGGGAAAGGAAAGGGAGAGAGGAGGAAAGACTGGTCAACTGGTACAAACTTACAGTTAGATAGAAGGAATGAGTTCTGGTGTTCTTTTGTACAGCACGGTGATTATAGTTAGCAATAATATATATATTGTGTATTCAAAATAGCTAGAAAAGAGGATTCTGAATGTTCTCACCACAAAGAAATGATAAATGTTTGAGGTGATGGGTTTGCTAGTTACCCTGATTTGATCATTACACAATATATGCAAGTAACGAAACATCACATCATATCCCATAAATATGTACAATTATTTTGTGTGGATTAAAAATAAAACAAAATTTAATAAATAAAATTAAATTTAAAAATGTAGATAGAGACACTATTATCACTTAGACTTCCTTTGATTCTGAGGGGTCTCATTTCCCCTCTTTTATGTAGTCTAAACCACACCTCCTCAGCTCTCATGTATTTGAGATGTCCTTGGCACAAAGGGCCTGTTTTCTTTTACCTTTTCTTTACTTTATTAGGAAGACATGGCTCATTTGACTTGGCTACAGCACAGAAACCTGGGAAAGTCTCTCCACTTGAATTCCTGTTGATTGCAAAGTATCAGAAGGAAAATTCATTAAAAGGAAAGTATACATGTATTGTTTATTATTTAGTCTGCAACAGGCAAACTGCAGCCACGGCAGAACCCTACAATTCCCTACATCCTATACAGGAAGGACAATGCTTCAATGTCACTTGACCCCATGTGAAAAAACTGTTTCTATTAGGAAGTCCTGTATTGGTTTTCCTCATATGACTCTTCTAAGTGGCTCTAGAATCTCTTACATTCTTTAATTTCTCCAGCTATGTAGATAATCCTCTTCCCTTCTGGAGAGCTTGGGATTTTATGAGAAAAAATCTAAGCCTTCCTGCTGTAATCTGGATAGATATTACATCCTTTCCAGTTAAAATACGTTAATGGGTCTTTAGGATAACCCAGTGTTTATTTCTGAATTCTCAAATTCTCTCTCAGGAAACTTCACATTCCCCATCTCTTTTCTTATCGTAAGACTCTGAGAGAGATAGCAGTCTTGTTACAGAGTCAACTAAGTGTTCCTACTTTCGACTGAAGGCTGAAGTCCTTCAGTTTCCAACGGAAACCTTTTTACTTTCCCAGGACCTGTTAAGACTGGCAAATATTCCCAGCTTATTCTCATGAGAAAATGAGAGAGATGAATGAAGACACTCAGAAAAGCCACTGTTGGGAAGTATTCCCAACCCATGCAACCATGTGGCTCTTTCCTTGAGTTTGCTTGAAGCACCTTAGTTCTTGTGTAAGCCAAATTTCTGTGGCTTATGTCGGTCAGGCTACATATACATCAAGAAGAGTGGGAAAGAACTAAGATTAAGTGTGGACCAAACTCCTTTTACGAATTATGGTGAGTGGTTTGTATGAGTTATCTGTCATATAACTAAATGAGGATAGCTAAATATAAATGAAAACAGAATGCCTAATACCAGCTCTGAAAAGTTCCATCATTTGGAGTCTGAGCAAAGAAACAACCAGGAAAAGAGACTGAGATGGATTGTTCAGTGAGGTAGGAGCAAAACCAAAATATGATGACTGAAAACCAAGAGAAGAAAATGCTTTTAAAAAGAGGGAGTGCTTGTCAGGGTGGGGCGCTGTGGCTCACGCCTGTAATCCCAGCATTTTGGGAGGCCGAGGCGGGTGGATCACCTGAGGTCAGCAGTTCAAGACCAGCCTGGCCAACCTGGCGAAACCCTATCTCTACTAAAAATACAAAAATTAGCTGGGCGTGGTGGCAGGCACCTATAATCCCAGCTACTCAGGAGGCTTAGGCAGGAGAATCACTTGAACCCAGGAGGCCGAGGTTGCAGTGAGCTGAGATTGCACTGTGGCACTCCAGCCTAGGCGACAGAGTGAGACTCTGTCTTAAAAAAAAAAAAAAAGAGGGAGTGCTGCCAAGAAGGATGAAAACAGATATGAAAAAGACTGGGAAAGACACTAAGTAATGTAATCAGATCATCTTCTGTTGAGTGTGAGGGCGTGAAGCCTGTTAGCCTGTTTGTAAACAACTAAAAAGGAGCAGACCAGGAAGTTCAGTCAGTAATATAAACAACTTTTCTAGAAAAAAGGGATACAGAGAATTAGGGTGGTAGCTGAAGGGACTGTGAAGTTAGGAAATACTTTAAATAGTTTATGTTTTCAGATACGAAACTGTAGAGCTTGCGTGTGTGCTGTAGAGAGTAACCCAGCTAAAGGGAGAAATTGATGAAGCTGAATAAAAGGGAATATTGTAGAAAGTTTCCTAAGAAAGTTGAAGGACCAAAGTACTGGTGAAGTTGTTCTAAAACACATTGTAACAGGAAGAAAATCAAAGAATTCAGACACAAAAGTGGGGAAGTTGGCATCTTTGGTTACAAGAAAAGAGAGGGATTTCCCATCTGTTTGCTTTTATTTTCTCGGTGAAGTATAAGGAAGAGTATCTGCTGAGAGTTTAGGTAGGCAGAATAGAAAATAAGGAATTAATGGGGGTGATATGAGGAGAGGAGGGAGAGGAAGAATGTTCTAAGTAGCCTACAATAGGAGGTTACAGATCAGGCTCGAGGAACTAACAAACCGCCAATGCAAACAGAGCACAATTAACTAAGGAACGATCAATTTACTATAGTATTAATGGAACCAAAAATGGTAAGAGGGAACTAACTAGGCCTTGCAGGTCACTGATCAGGATTTCGATCATTCATTAAAGCAGTATGCAGATACCCAAAAGTTTTCAGCACAGAGGTAATACGATCATGTATGCATTTTTAAATTATCACTCTTCCTGCAAGAAAGAAATACTTTCAAAGAAGGCACAAGGAATTTAAAGGGACCAGTAGGAAATCTCTTGTCCATGTGAGAAACAGTGTTAGAATAATCTAGAAGGATGATGATAAAGTGGAGTGAGGTGGGTAGACTTGAGGGATATTTCAATGGTAACTTTGGCTTTAAAATCCATTTCATTTCACTTGGTAAGACTTGTTTTTTTAAAAAAAGAATTGATATAAGTAGGATAGAAGAAAGAGAGTCTTTCTTAAAAAAAAAATTGATGTAAGTAGGATAGAAAAGAGATGTCTTCTAAGGTTCTGGCCAGCACATCTGGATGGATGCTATTACCATTCACAGACATGGGAACCTCCTGAGGCTTAGTTTTGAGGATAGAAACTTGTAAGTTTAATATCAGAATGTTCTATTTTTAGAATAATTAGTATATTGAAGGGTAGGATGTTGAATAGTTGTTGAGATATATGGGTGAAGAGAAAAGATGGGAAGTCCAATCTGAATACATGAAATGGAAGTTCTTGCAGGAAAAAGTAACAGTTCTGAAGAGAATTATGGCGATTTTGACAATCATAATATTAGCTAACACATATTGGGTGATTACAGTTTGTCAGGCACTGTGTCAAGGATATTAACGTAGACTATCCCATTTAATATTCACCAAGCTCAAGAAAGTAAGGTACTGTTATTAGCTCCATTTGCAGAAATGCAAGTGAGAAGAATAGTAAACTAAGACACATAGATGGTAAATTTGCAGCTAGAATTTGACTGTAAACTATTAGTAGAAGTGGGGGTCTATATCACTGAAAGAGATACTAAGATAGCTGATAAAATAGCCTTTCTTTAAGGTAGAAATATCTCTTTAGCCACAGCTCTGCATAACTGCAATTGATGAAATTTCTAAACACTGTGCATGAGTTTACTTTGAATTTCTATATGAGTGTGTGTTTACCATAAATCACTGGTATTTTTAAGTTTTTAATAATGTATTTGTTTTTATTACAGAAGCAATAAATGACCATGTAGACAAAATATCAAATTTAGATAAGCATGGAAAAAATTAAATAATGCAGATATTTCCACCGCCAAAAATGTAAAAAAGAATTGGTTATATTTTAATGCATTCTAGCCTGCATATGTCTGTACACATATATATCCATATTTGTGACAAAGTGGAATAAAACACATATATTTATTATAACCTGCTGTTTTGGTAATACATAGCAAGTATCTTTTAGTTATTTACACATGTTGTATTACTTAATAAACAAGTCAACTATCTGTTCCTGCGACCATAGCAGACAGTTGGCAGTTCATTTCCTCTTCTTTATTTTCATGTAACTAGTTTATAACTCAGAGGTATTTTCTTGTGGTTGGTGATGGGAGTGTGTGTGATTGTATGTGTCTGGGGATGGGGGCTGGCATTTTATGTCAAACTCATGTTCCACATACATCTAGAAGCAATTCCTAAAGAGGCCATGCATATTTATTTTCTAATTTCCTCTCTTGTTTAATCCTTTCTCCTTCTCATAACCTCTGATTTCTTTGTTCCCAGTGTCACTGCTGATGATTTGTAATGTTGGTGGCAAAGGAAGCAAAGCGTTTATTATTATTTTCCCTTGGGCTTTGCTTTGTTAAGGCCAGGGGATGTGTTGTTTTGTTTTCAGAATTGGGCTTTATGTATATTTTGCTAAATTCCCCGAAGTCCTCTAGACACCAAGGGCTGGAAAATGAAAAATGACTATTTTTGTTACCCTGCTTTGCCCAGGCCTGGAACCACCACATGTTTCTGACTTCCCAGTCTCTAAACTCCTCCTTTGCTGGCCATGAGCTGAGGGTCAGGCAGAGCTGTTGACTCTTTCTACAATAATCCCAGAGGCATACATGGTCCTGAATAAATAGAAATTTGTAAAAGTTACTTTAATTCACACATGGGCTCTTCAGTTTTTGCATAATTTGAGCCATAAGTAACAACAAAAAAGGGTGAGGGAAATTCTGTCAATTCAGCCAAAATGATTAGTTTCCTCCACACCAAATATTGACATTTTGGAAGAGTCCAGGCAGTTGAGATAATTTGTTTATTTTTCATACAGATGTTTGTCATGCAGATCCAGACTATAATGATTCTTATTTTATTTTCTTTAAAATATAAAATCAATCCACACAGGGTTATTAAGTATTTCTTGTACAAAAGACACTGTGCTAAACACTATGGAAGTATGTATAAGGCAACTTGGTGTGGTGAGAAAAGCAATCAAACAAAAGAAAACAAAACCTAAAATCAGAAAGTCAAAGACCTGCTTTTGCCCCTTAAAAAGTGAAGAGAGCACACAAGTCAATTACCTCTGTAATCTCTACTTCCTTCCCTGCCTTCTCACAAAACTGTTATGAAAAATGAATGTGACAATGTGTATTCAAGAATTTTATACACTGTGATGTTCACACAAATGATAGTGCTTGCCAATTATTTGTAAAATATTCTCCCTTAACCAGAAGAAACCTATAGCCTAGTGAAGGGAATCAGAGATACCAAATTCAAGAATTTAGTAACAATAAAGAGCTAAATAGTACCAGACAGAGACTCGAGAGATGTTGCAAGACAACACAGGATTAACTGTCAAAGAATAAAGGCTTGAGCAGAGAGAAACAGGGAGTAGTGTGAGCTAGAATCATCAAGGGACAAATGAAAGAGTTGCCAAAACACCATGCAGGCTCAACTAAGCTTTCAGACCAGGAATCTGCAGAAGGTCAAGTTAGCACAAAAATGAAGGAGTATCAAGCTTTAATTATGAACATCTAACATTTTGATAAACAACTTGCATAAGTAAAAAAATCTTCACAATTTCAGACCTTTAAATATAAGTGTTGGAAAGGGAGATAAACCTGCAGAGATATCCCCTGAATCTAAAATAAATGTTGAAAATAAATAAAACAATTTATTGGCTTTGAAACTATTTATTCATATCAGATCTTTAATATTCAGTGTGGCTTACAATGTTATGACAGTGTTATCCAGTTATAAAAGAGAGAGTGACCAAGGAATCAGAGAAAACTGAGTTTGAATTCTGACTGCCCCTTCCCTATTGCATTCATGACCTTAAAACCCAGAAAGACATATCTAGGAACAAGCCCAGAAAGTCATACTTACCTCATGGGCTATTAGGAGTTAGCAGAATTAACTAGGCAAAGGATGAGCTTTGTGTGGGGGTGGGTGGGAATGTGCCAAAAAAAGAGGAACAGCATGCCCCAAGTCCAGAAAGAGAGAAATGGTTTTGAGCATCAGCTGAAAAAAGACAAGGACAAGTTATCTGCATTTAGTGGGTGGGTTGCTATATCTGGAGGGACAGGAAAGAGCCAGGGTAGGCAGAGACATTGTAGGTCACACTGAATATTATAGACTTGATGTGAATAAATAGTCTCAAAGCCAATGGATTGTTTTACTCATTTATTTATTTTCAACTTTTATTTTAGATTCCTGGGGGACATGTGCAGGTTTGTTACAAGTGTATACTGTGTGATGCTGAGGTTTGGGGTATAATTGAACCCGTCACCCAGGTAGGGAGCATAGTACCTAATAGGTAGTTTTTCAACTCTTTCCCTGCCCTCTCCCCACCTTTATAGTCCTCAATGTCTGTTGTTCCTATCTTTATATCATCTGTGTATAACCACTGTTTAGCTTCCACTTATAAGTGAGAACATGCAGTATTTGGTATTCCATTTCTGCATTAATTTGCTTATAATAATAGCCTCTGGCTGCATCCATGTTGCTGCAAAGGACATGATTTCATTCTTTTTTATGTCTGCATGGTATTCCATAGTGTATATGTACCACATTTTTTTTATCCTGTCCACCACTGATGAGAACCTAGGTTGATTGTCTTTTGCTACCGTCAATAGTGCTGTTGATGTCTTTGCTATTGTGAATAGCATTACAATGAACATATGAGTACATGTGTCTTTTTGGTAGAATGATATATTTTCCTTTGGGTATATACCCAGTAATGAGATTGCTGGGTTGGATGGTACTTCTATTTTTAGTTCTTTGAGAATCACCAAACTGCTTTCCACAGTGGCTGAACTAATTTACATTTCCGCTAACAGTGTATAAGCATTCCCTTTTCTCTGTAGCCTTGCCAGAAACTGTTATTTTTTTACTTTTTCATAATAGCCATTCTGACTGGTATGAGATGATATCTCACTATGATTTTGATTTGCATTTCTCTGTTGATTAGTGATGTTAACCATGTTTTCATATGTTTCTTGGCTGCTTGTATGTATTCTATTGAGAAGTGTCTGTTCATGTCTTTTGCTCATTTTTAAGGGGATTATTATTATTATTATTGCTTGTTGATTTAAGTTCTTAATAGATTCTGAACATCAGACCTTTATCGGATGCAAAGTTTGTGGATATTTTCTCCTATTCTGTAGATTGTCTGTTTTCTCTGTTTATAGTTTATTCTGCTGTGCATTCTTTTTAATTTAATTAGATCTCACTTGTCAATTTTTGGTTTTGTTGCAATGGCTTTTGAGGACCTAGTCATAAATTCTTTGCCAAGGCCAATGTTCAGAAGGGTATTTTCTAGGTTTTCTTCCAGAATTTTAGTAGTTTCGGTCTTACATTTATGTCTTGAAGCCACCTTCAGTTAATTTTGTATGTGGTAATGGGTAAAGGTCCAGTCTCAGACTTTTGCATATGGCTAGCCAGCTATCCCAGCATCATTTATTAAATAGGGAGCCCTTTTCCCATTGCTTATTTTTATAGACTTTGTCAAAGATCAGTTGATTGCAGGTGTGTAGCTTCATTTCTTGGTTCTCTATTCTGTTCCACTAGTCTATGGGTCTGCTTTTGTATTAATATCATGCTGTTTTGGTTACTGTAGCCTTGTAGTATAGCTTGAAGTCAGGTAGTGTGATGCCTTTGGCTTTGTTCTTTTTGCTTAGGATTGCTTTAGGCTACTTGGGCTCTTCTTTGATTCTATATGAATTTTAGAATAGTTTTGTTCTATTTCTGAGAAAAATGATGCTGGTAGTTTAATACGAATAGTGTTGAGTGTGTGGATTGTTTTGGGTAATATGTCCATTTTAATGATATTGATTCATCCAGTCCATGAGTATGGAATGCTTTTCCATTTGTTTGTGTCATGTATTATTTCTTTCACCCATGTTTTGTAGTTCTTCTTGTAGAAATCTTTCCTTTCCTTAATTAGCTGTATTCACAGGAATTGTGTGTGTGTGTGTGTGGCTACTATAAATGAAATTGTGTTCTTAAAGTAACTCTCAGCTTGAACATTATTGGGGTATAGAAATGCTACTGATTTTTGTATAGTGATTTTATATCCTAAAACTTTACCGAAGTCATTTATCACGTCTAGGAGCCTCTTGGCAGAGTCTTGAGGGTTTCCTGGGTATAGAATCGTATCATTAGGTAGGCGAGATACTTTGAATTTTATTTCCTATTCAGATGCCTTTTGTTTCTTTCTCTTGCCTGATTGCTCTGGATAGGACTTCCAGTACTATGTTGAATAGGAGTGGGGAGAGTTGCCCTCCTTGTCTTGTTCCAGTTCTTACGGGGAATGCTTTCAGCTTTTACCCATTCAGTATGATGTTGGCTGTGAGTTTTTCATATATGGCTCTTATTATTATTTTGATATATGTTCCTCTGATGCTTAGTTTGTTGAGGGTTTTTATCCTGAAGGGATAGGGATATATCAGATTATATTGAAAGTTTTTTCTGCATCTATTGAGATGCAGTTTTTGTTTTTAATTCTGTTTATGTGGTGAATCAAATTTATTAATTGTGTATGTTGAACCAATCTTGCTTCCTAGGCATAAAGCCTACTTGATCATGGTTAATTAACGATTTGATGTGCGATGGATTTGGCTTGCTAGTATTTTGTTGAGACTTTTTGTGTCTATGTTCATCAGGGATATTTGCCTGTAGTTTTCTTTTTTCCTTGTGTCTTTGCCAGATTTTGGTATCAAGATGATGCTGGTTTATGCAGTTAAGAATGAGTTAAGAAATAGTACCTCTTCCTCAGTTTTTTGGAATAGTTTCAGTGGGACTGGTATCAGCTCTTCTTTTTCTCTCTGGTAAAATTTGATTATGAATCCATCTGGCCCAGGGATGTTTTTGATTGGTAGGTACTTTATTAATGATTCAATTTCTGAACTTGTTTTGGTCTATTCAGGGTTTCAATTTCTTCAATCTTGGGAGGTTGTATTTTCCAGGCATTTATCTATTTCCTCTAGATTTTCTAGTTTGTGTTCATAATAGTTTGTAAGAATCTTTTGTATTTCTGTGGGATTAGTTGTAATGTCATCTTTGTTGTTTTTGATCATGCTTATTTGGATCTTCTCTCTTTTTTCTTTGTTAATCTAGATAGCAGTCTATCAATCTTGTTATTTTTTCAAAAAACTAACTTTTCATTTTGTTGACCCTTTGTATGGATTTCCTAGTCTCAATTTTTTCAATTCTGCTCTGATTTTAGCTATTTCTTTTCTTCTGCTAGCTTTGGGGTTAATTTGTTCTTGGTTTTCTATTTCCTCTAGGTACAATGTTGGATTAGTAATTTGAGATCCTTCTGTCTTCTTGATGGAGGCATTTAGTGTTATAGATTTTCCTCTTAACATTGCTTTTGGTCTATCCCATAGATTTTGGAATATTGTGCCTCTGTTTTCATTTATTTCAAAGAATTTTTTTTATTTCTGCCTGAATATCATTGTTTACCCAAAAGTCATTCAGGATAAAGTTGTTTAGTTTCTGTGTAATTGTGTGGTTTTGAGAGATTCTGTTGGTATTCATTTCTATTTTTATTTCATTATGGTCTGGCAATACACTTGGCATGACCTGAATTTTTTTAGAACCTATTGAGATAGCCATAAAGGCTAAGCATGTGGTCAGTGCTAGTATATGCTCTGTGTGCAGATGAGAAAAATGTCTATTCTGTGAGTGCTGGATGTTGTATTCTGGAGCTGTCTATTAAGTCCAACTGGTCAGATGACAAATTTCAGTCCAGAATATCTTTGTTAGTTTTCTGCCTCAATAATCTGTCCAACTCTGTCAGTGGGGTGTTTAAATCCCCCACTATTACTGTGTGGCTGCCTGAGTTTTTTCATAAGTCTTGAAGTACTTGTTTTATGAGTCTAGTGTTCCAATGTTGAGTGTGTATATATTTAAAAATAGTTAAGTCTTCCTGTTGAATTGAATCCTTTATCATTATGTAATGCCTTTCTTTGTCCATTTTTTACTGTTGTGGGTTTCAAGCATGTTTTAGGACGGCGCACTGGCTCACACCTGTAATCCCAGCACTTTGGGAGGTTGAGGAGGGTGGATCACAAGGTCAGGAGTTTGAAACCAGCTTGGCCAACATGGTGGAACCCCGTCTCTACTAAAAGTACAAAAATTAGCTGGGCGTGGTGGTGTGCACTGGTAATCCCAGCTACTCAGGAGGCTGAGGTAGGAGAATTGCTTGAACCCGGGAGACAGAGGTTGCAGTGAGCCAAGACTGCGCCACTGCACTCCAGCCTGGGCGACAGAACAAGACTCCATCTTGGATGGATGGATAAATAAATAAATAAATAAAGTCTGTTTTATCTGATACAAGAATAGTGACTCCTGTTCTTTTTTGTTTCCTGTTTGCCTGGTAGGGCTTTCTCCATTTCTTTACTTCAATTCTCTGAATATCATTACATGTGAGATGGGTCCCTTGAAGACAGCAGAAGGTTGGGCTTTGTTTTTTGTTAATCCAACTTGCCACTCTGTTTTAACTGGGGGCATTTAGACTCTTTACATTCAAGGTTAATATTGATATGTCACATTTTGATCATGTTATAGTGTTGTTAGCTGGTTCGAAGCCAATGGATTGTTTTACTGCCATGGGAGGGCTGGTGGCAGTAGAGAAGGACTGATGTTTGCAGGTATGGGAGATTGCTTATCTTGAGGGAATATGTGCTGTGTACTTTTTTATCTTGGCATATTAAAGCTGAAAAATTAGGTCCACTTAATGTGTTAGGCTAAGTTTAGGATTAAAAATAATGCTAATTCAGTATTTATTCCCACTAATCTTTCAACTTGCTTTGGTTATTTCCCATTCTCTGCAGTGACGGTTTGAGCTTTCATCTTTTCTCTTCAACCTTGTTGGAATACAGAGTAACCTGGATTTACAGACTTGAACTACTAAGACATGCATTCAGAGATCATTATAAAGGATGAACTTCCATTATTTCAAGAATCATAAGCCCAAATCAAGGAACTTTTTGATTTATTGGGGTTAAGGATTAAGGAATTAGATAGAGAAAGAGAGAGATCTATATAGCTATACGTTTATATATAGATCTACACATCTGTAAAGCTATAGCTAAAGATATATACACCTCTCTCTCTATATATATATACATATATATATCTGCCTATCTATCTATCTATATCTATCATCTATCACCTGCTCTCCAAGCATCAATTTCTGAACTCCCATTTTTTGTTGCCTTCACTATATAGAATGAAAAATCCAGCAACAACTGGGATAACTAAACAAACAAACAAACTTTGAGGCAGGGCCCAGAGGCCCTCAAACCAAGGCAAGCTGGGCCTCATCTCTGATTTATGCAGTTTTTTCACTAGTTAGTTTTCCTTATAGTTAAAAATTACATTTCATCTTGTGTGTGTTTTAACAACTCCCTTAGGGGATAATGAGCAAGAAAAATTTTATATGCTAAAATATGAACATAATCCCTTAGCAGATAAGCGAGATGAAGAAATATGGATTCAGGAAAGGTGATGTTAAGTCTGTGAACAGATGCCAGCTTCCTCATAATCAAAAATGCCTGAATCAGGAAGCAAGTTAAGGTTTGTGCTGTTTATTGCAGAATTTCCATTTCTAAGAGAGTGATTAACATACTGCCAAAAAATATTTAGCACATTGTTTTAAAAAAAAGTAGGGTGAGATTATGCCCCTAACACCTGCACATTTTCTGATCTAAGCTGGAGTTGGTATAAAAATCCATGAGATGAATTAGAATTTTTAAACCAAGCAGTAAATTATTATCCAAGTCATATGCCTCTTTTCTTTACTTTCCATTCTCTTCTGGTTTCTTGGTGCAAAATCAGCTATATTAGAATAAACTGAAAGCAAAAATGGAATAACATATGAGAAACAGATCACATCCAAGATACATGCTTGTCATATTCTGTCAAAGATGTAATATTAGCTAGCAGTGCATAAGCTAAATCAAGAAGAAAATTCAAATTGCTCGCATTAGGGACTGGGATGCTAAATGGAAAATATGCAAGAAATCTCCATGCATATTAAGCATGCCATCATTGTCTATCTCCCCTCTTTTTGTGTCAGGGTCACAAATGAGAAATTATTCCAGACTGCCAAAGCCTCCCAAACAATGTTAATACCTTAATGCTCAGGAAACTGGAGTGGAAGTTTCCATTTCTCATCATTGTTTTCAGCCTTTTTTCTTTTCATCCATAAAAACTTGTCTTAAGGGTTTTAATTTCTTCTCCAAATATGTCAGCCAAATGGACCTATCACCTAACATGCAGTATGCAAGATGGTTAGGAACCTTGAATGTGGCACTAATGTACCTATATCTGAATTTCCCTCTGCAATTGACTATATAATTGCTCAACTCTTCTGTGCCTCAGTTCCTTTTCTGTAAGAAACAATGATATGAGAATAATATGTAGGGCTAGTGTGAGGATTACGTCAGCCATTAGGCACAAACGAATTAGAATAGTGCTGGTCATATACTAAGCATTGTTAGTATTATTACTATTACTCCAGTTCTTGAATGTGAAGTAATTAGGACAACCAAATATGTTTGCAAATAACCACATTTTCTAATTGATGAAACCAAAGTCCAGGGTGATGAAGACATCTCTGCCAAGTTCATTGCATAAGTAATGTAAACCCAGGACTCCTGGATCCCAGACTGTTTCTCCTCTTCTTTACCAGTTTGTCAAATTGGAAAACTTTGTAATGAGATTCCATTGGTGAGATTTAGAGATAGCTATTCTTGAATTTAAAAAGAGTGGCAAAACTTTGATATAGATGATTATAATTTTTTGCCCACTTTTTACGTATGGGGTGCTTTAAGTGAGTTATCTATAATCTTACAAGGTAAAAATTGGTTCATATGATACAAATGAGTAAAGTGAGACATCAGGTCAAGGAACACATAGGCAGCTGTGATCCATATCTTTTCCAATATACCTTCAACACAGATAGGAGCAAGGAAAAGAGAACTAGTATATTCCTTGAACCTTCTGATTTGTTTCCTGTTATCTTTATCCCATTGTAAAAGACTTTATAGATATCTGCCTTTAGTTTTAAAGCATTATTAAGAGGAATAACCTAACAGTCTTAGGATTAGTCAACACCCAAGAAAGTAAACACTGGGAGGAGAGCCAGGTATTCTGTGATCTGAACTTTGCATTACCATGGCAGGTCATCAACCTGAATGTTTTCTTACAGGCTTTTATGCACTATTCACGCTGGGCTCTGGCTTGCTTGTTCACCTTTCCTTTGAGAATTTAAGACTCGCTCTTGCTACATACATACTTGTCTATAAGCCATATTTTTTCTCATTCAGGTTAGAAGACATTATTGACAGGATATGTATCAACTTAATATTTAAGTCAGCCTTTTTAAAAAGAAACTTCAACATTTGTTCACTAAATATACTAATCTACTCCTAAAATGTGAAAACTTTTGCTAGAATTATTGATTTTACTTTCTTTATCTTTACTTCTTTTAATTCTAAACTTTTAGCCCCTTTTTTGTTCATTGAGTAGTGGATGCAAACTCAAAACAATGATCAATACAGTAAACAAAAGGTAGATGGATGGAAACAGAGATAGAAAGAGGGAAATAGTCTTCCTAGTCACAACACCAAGTGAGAGGCAATGATTTGAAAACAAGCTATGAGATAAAAGGGGCTTTAATGGTATGCTTTCTTTGGTTGATTTTGTGTTAGCTCTGGAAAGAACTTTGTAACAGGTAATTTGAAATCTCACTGAATTTATAACTAATCATAAACATATTGGCTCAAATAGCTCAGGCATAATAAATCCTCCAAGTAGGATCAATGGTTAGACACTCAAATTGGTAATTTAGTAGATCTGAAGATAAAGTTAAGACCAATATCAAACAGCTGGGCACAGTGGCTCACGCCTGTAATCCCAACACTTTGGGAGGCAAAAGTGGGTGGATCACTTGAGGTCAGGAGTTCGAGACCAGCTTGACCAATATGGTGAAATCTTGTCTCTACTAAAAATACAAAATTAGTTGGGTGTGGTAGCCTACGCCTGTAATCTCAGCTACTTGGGAGGCTGAGGCAGGAGAATCACTTGAACCCAGGAGGCAGAGGTTGCAGTGAGCTGAGATAGCGCCATTGCACTCCAGCCTGGGCACTCCGTCTCAAAAAAAAAAGGAAAGACTAACATCAACTGGATAAGACAGACTACATATGTCTGATTAAATGACCCATGAGTAGTTTGCTCTTCTTAGCTTCTTAATGAAACAAGCAAAACAACCCTGAGCATTTTAAACCCTAGACCCTTCTTTTATCTAGCACAGTACTACTTTTTACATGACAAAATGAATAAGAAACCTACATTAAATAAAATACCCCAGAGGTCAAACGATGTCTCAGTCCATTTCATTAGGATAGTAAAAGATAAAGGATTACAAGACAGATGCTTGATCTAGAAATAAATCCAGACACAAAATGTATGCAGTTGGAATTCTCCCTTTGGCTCCTCTTTGTCTGCCCACAATCTCTATATTGGTGTTTCCTGGGATCTTCTTCTCAGTTTTTCTCTCTTCTGTTTACATGGTTCCCCTGCGGATGAACTCTATGCCTGTGACCCACAAAGCTATGACTCTGTCTTTTGTTCCTGACCTGTTTGAATAACAGGGCATCCCTACCTAGATGCTCTATGTTTATCATCCCCTAAACAATACCCAATTCTTTCTCCCCAGTAGTTTCAGGATCATAAAACTGTAATCGTATCATTCCTATCCTTAAAATAATACCACTATCACTTCACAATGCCTTTAGAATCAACAGCCAAACTCCTTCTCATGGTCTACAAAGGGTCTGTATGATCTGGCCTCTGGCTGCCTCCATTAACTCATCTACTCTTCCTCCAAATAACCTCCCACATGCCATAAAGGCTTTATTTCGTTTGCAAACATGTCAAAGACCATGCCATTTCTAGGCCTTTGAATTACTTTTCTATTTGGCTGGATTTTTGTTTGATTTTGTATCACTTGGGCAATCAGAAAAAAAAATTGATAATAATGTTTAATATTAATGAAAGTGTTTGGGTTGTATAAGGTACCCTGTGATAAACCGTATACATCTCTGCTCTGATGTATAACATCAGGTCATACATATTTTATTTTATTAATATTATCACTGTAAATATGGAAAGATTTCTTGCTTAAAGTCAGGATTTAAAATGAATCATTGTGTAATGTTCCTTTTTGTCCCTAGTGATTGTCTTTGCTCTAAAGTCTGTTTTAGCTAATATTAATATAGCCACTTTAGCTATTTTTAATGTTTACATAATATACTTTTTCTGCCCTTTTAATTCCAATCTACTCATGTTATATTTAAAACGAATTTCTTGTAGACAGAATACAGTTGGGTCATTGTTTGTTTTGTTTTATAAACTCTGCCAAGGTCTGTCTTTGTATTGGTGCATTAATACCCTTTATATTTAAAATGTTTATTGATATATTGGGTTTAAGACTGCCATTTTATATTTTGTTTCCTATTTGCTCCTTTTATTTCTCTTTCTTCTTTCTCTTTACTTTTTGTAGGTCACTCAAACATTATCTAGCATCTCATTTTGATTTATGTAGTGTTTTTGAGTATATTGCTTTGTATAGTGTCCTTAGCCATTGCTCTAGGTATTGCAACATACATACGTGACTCATTGCAGTCTACTAGTATTGACATTTTACTACTTCCAGTGTAGTGAAACCTTACTTCCACTTTGGTTCCTTTCCCTTCTCCAATTTAAAAATATAATGTCTTAACTACTTATTATATAAAATATAATAAATATATAAAATATATTAAGATATTTAATATAAGTATACAAAATGTATTATATAAAATATATTATAAATATTATTATATAAAATATGATGTCTTGACTATTTCCTTTACATTACAACATCCAAAATATGTTGTTATAATTTTTGCTTTAATCATCACATATGATCTAATGAACTCCTGAGGAGTAAAATAGTTTATTATATTTCTCCATATTTTTACCCATTCCTTTGTTCTGTCCTCTCTGAAGCTCCAAGCCTTCTTCAGTTATCATTTTCTTTCTGTTTGAAAAATTTTCTTTAGTCATTTTTTAAGGAAAAGTCAGCTGATAACAACTTATCTTAGTTTTTCATCATCTGGAATTTTTTTCCTTTTATTGTTAATGAAGTAAATTTTTACTGAATGTAGGATTCCTTTTCTTTCAGTACTTGAAAAATGTGCCACTTAATTCCAGCCTCCATGGTCCGAGATGAGAAATCTAATGTCATTCAAATAAGTGGTCCCCTATAGATAGAGTCATTTTTCTCTGGCTACTTTCAAGATCTCTTCGTCTTTATTTTCAGACATTTAGTTACGATAAGTCTTGCTCTGAATTCTTTGGGTTTATTTTACTTGTAGTTCAATCAGCTCTTTGAAATCTGTAGGTCTATGTCATTTGCCAAATGTGGGAAGTTTTTAATTATTACTTCTTCAAATAAATTTGCAGTCCTACATTCTTTGTCTTCTTTTTCTGACACATGGATGGTATAAGTAATAGATATTTTGTTATGGCCCTTGAGGCTCTGTTCATTGTTTTTCTATTTTCTCTGTGTTGTTAAGATTAAATAATTTATATTGTTCTATTTTCAAGTTACTATTTTTTCCTTTATTATATTCACTCCACTATCAAGCCCACTCAGTGAAATTTTAAAATTTATTTATATTGTATTTTTCAGTTCTATAATTTCCGTTTATTTTTTATTTCTCCTATATTTTGAGACAATTTTCTATTTTTTCAAGAGTATTTGAAATTGTCCATTGGAACACTTTTATGATGGCTGTTTTAACATCCTTATTAAACAATTTCAACATATGATTCATTTCAATTAGAATCTCTTCTCTTTTCTCATTTCTTGATAAAAGAATTTATTTCTCATTGTCTCCTGGATATTTGGGTATTATTCTAAGAGACTCTGGACCCTATTTAAACTTTTATTTTAGCAGGGAGACACCCTGTTTAGACTTAGCACACAAGTCCCGACCTGCTTCTGTGAGCTGCGGTTTCAATGACAATTTAGTTTTCAGAGCCCTTGGAATGCTGTTCTGTTATCCTTGGTGACAGTCGGGCTCTGGCTCCATTTTTCTACTGGTTCTGTCACTGGAGAAAGAATGTGTTCCTTGCACCTGGTGCTGCTAGTTTGAGGGTGAGGAGGAAATTGTGGGCCTGTAAGGGTGGAAGACTCTTCTCCAGGTTGCCAGGTGCTCCTGCTTGGTCCCTGTTAGTGAAGGGAGGAAAGGATCTCCTCAGGCTGCATGATGAGGGGCTCAGACGTCATTTCACTTGGCCTGCTCTACAGGCTGGATGATGTCAACTCAGCTCCCACTTGCTCTCTGCTCATGTTACTGTGGAGAACTGAGCCCATTCTCCTCCTAAGGGGAGCACCGGGAAATGACAGGCCTGACATTTTCCACCAATGGGTGCAGAGTCAGAAGACAGAGGATCTTGTGCTTTTACTCAAGTCCTGGACCTGGTTCCTCATCAGTTCACTTTCTTCTGTCCACCTTTCAGAATTCTCTTATTACTGTCCTCTGTATTATTTCCATGTGTTTTTAGTTGTACTTAGCAGGGAGAAGCAGGGGAAATGAGTGTATGCCATTTCATCTCAAACCTGAAGCCTCAAAAAATATTTTAATAATATCACTTGTCATTAGTCGATAAATCTCATTTCATTTCACACTTACAAGCATTTTTTTTTAATTCCTGGTTGAAATTTGTCTTCTCTTGCACCAAACCTGAAATAATGATCAGTCTCTTAGTTTAAAATGGTTAAAAATTCAGAAATGTTAAGTAGTAAGTCCATGTAGCATAGGACATAGATTGTATACTTTGGAGTCAGACAAATCTAGGTCATCAATTCTCACATGCTATAGGTATATTATCTTTCATGAATCACTAGTCTATGTGCTCAATTTCATCAGCTGTAAAAAAGAGAAAATAACTACCATAAAAGATTATTATTATACCTAAACACACCATGTTGTACATAATAAATGTACTTAGCATTATCTGTCAATTAAAAAAAAAAAATTGGCCGGGCGCAGTGGCTCATGCCCGTAATCCCTGCACTTTGGGAGGCCGAGGCGGGTGGATCATGAGGTCAGGAGATCGAGATCATCCTGGCTTACACGGTGAAACCCTGTCTCTACTAAAAATACAAAAAATTAGTCGGGCATGGTGGCGGGCGCCTGTAGTCCCAACTACTCAGGAGGCTGAGGCAGAAGAATGGCGTGAACCCAAGAGGCAGAGCTTGCAGTGAGCCGAGATCGTGGCACTGCACTCCCACCTGGGCGACAGAGCTAGACTCCGTCTCAAAAAAAAAAAAAAATTTATTTTGATTAATTGAAATCATTATACAGAATGCCTCATGCAGGGCTAGCCATATAGCAGTGGAAAATTTAGCTGATTCTTTTGTAGTATTGTATCACCAATATTTTTACCTCTTTTGTTCTTCATTTTTATTACACACATCTCAAGGAGACCGCTTTTTCTTTAATAATTCTCTATTTTACAATATCCAGTATCTTTTATTTTCTACATACTATTAGGTTCGTGCAAAAGTAATTGTGCCAACCTAATAATAATGTCTTAAAGATTTCTTTCCCTGAGTGCTCCTCTTTGTAGCTGCTCTGTGTTTTTAGCCTCATTGCAACGTAAGAAGGAAGCTTTTAGCTGTTGTTATACAATTTCTATGTTGTGCCTAAAGGGAAGAGGACCCCATACTGAGCGGTGTGGGCAACATTACTCAGGCCTCTGAAGCTTGGGATCTTACTTATAAACCATTTTGCATTCATCATTGTTATGTAGGTCAGACACACGTCCCAAATATGACTCAATTCAAGTTTGGATTCTTCAATGAAAAAATATCTGAAAATCTGCGAATACTTCCCAGTGTGCTGAGAGAGCACCTTTATTTGTTATAGTGTACTTTCCCCCAGGGGTCTGTGGTCTGGGAAGGGAAACTAGAATACCCTGGATTATACTTAGCATTTTATAATTACTAACTGAAACCCAATCCAAGGCTTTCCAGGCACTTGCCATCCTTAACACATCTGGCCTCCCTTTTCCCTTTTTCCCTGGTCTGGCCCTACAAGAGGAGCCCTTAGATAAATAAACTGAGACGTGTATGTGGTCACCAAAAGATCTCTGCGGATAGCAGAATCTAACCAAAGCAACCCCGGGGCCTGCTGTGCCTTTGTTCACTGCCTTTGAGGGATGTAAGCAGCCAGGAGGTGTATACTGCAAAATCATTGCTGTTCTAGCTGGGTCCACACTTTCCCTGACAATAACTCATACTTGGGAATGGCCAAACAAGGCATTCTGACCATCTGCATTTCTGCAAAGAGAAAGATGTTATTATTAAATTTCTTGTCTTTTATATATATTTAAGCCAACATTGATTGAATCTCTGCTTAGTACTTGAATTATAGTATTTTAGATTTTACCAAAATGAGCAAAAAATCTGTAAAAGGAACTTATTTGCTGAGACAGTGTTTATGTACATAAAAAATGAAGGGAGAAAGAAAAATGAAATTAAGATATACTGAGCATCTACTCTGTAAAATAGGACAAACCAAATAGAAATAGTGTATTTGTCAAGCTAATTTGCAAAATGAAATCTAGATAGTGGAACTGTGGAGTTGGAATGCTGCTGTTTTAAGGAGGGATTTATTTTTAACTCTATTCTCAGGATGTAGATGATAGAAAATAATCCTATATAGGCCTAGATGTAGAGGAAGAGATGTGTGATGAATTACATGCCTAAAATGCAATAGGGCTATGCTAGCAGGTATCATTCCCATTTCACGGATGAGGAAGTAAATCTTTCAGAATCCCACTATCTTTAATTTATTCATTATCTCCTTCATTCATTCATTAAATATTTACCAAATGCCTATGTATTTGTTCCTTCTCATGCTGCTAATGAAGACATACCTGAGACTTGGTAATTTATAAAGGAAAGAGGTTTAATTGGCTCACACTTCAGCATGTGTAGGGGGGCCTCAGGAAACTTGCAATCATGGTAGAAGGGGAAGTAAACATGTCCTTCACATGATGGCAGAAAGGAGAAGTGCTAAGCAAAAAGGGGAAAAGCCCCTTATAAAACCATCAGATCTCATGAGAACTCACTCACTATCACAAGAACAGCAGCATGGGGGTAACCACCCCCATGATTCAGTTACCTCCTGCTGGGTCCCTCCCATGACATGTGGGGATTATGAGAACTACAATTCAAGATGAGATTTGGGTGGGGACATAGCCAAACCATATCATTCCACCCCTAGCCCCTCCCAAATCTCATGTCCTCACATTTCAAAACACAATTATGCCTTTCCAACAGCCCCCTCCCCCACAAGTCTTAACTAATTCTGGCTTTAACCCAAAAGTCCAAGTCCAAAGTCTCATCTGAGAAAGGCAAATTCCTTCCACCTATGAGCCTGTACAAACAAAAGCAAGTTAGTTATTTCCTAGATACAATGGGGTACAAGCATTGGGTAAACATACCTATTCCAAATGGGAGAAATTTACCAAAACAAAGGGGCTACAGGCCCCATGCAAGTCCAAAATCCAGCAAAGCAGTCAAATCTTAAAGCTCTGAAATTATCTACTTTGACTTCCTGTCTCACATTCAGGTCACACTGATGCAAGAGGTGGGCTCCTATGGCCTTAGGAAGTTCTGCCCCTGTGACTTTGCAGGGTACAGCCCCACTCCAAGCTTCCTTCATAGGATGGCATTGAGTGTCTGTGGCTTTTCCAGGTGCATGGTGCAAGCTGTCAGTGGATCTACCATTCTGGGGTCTGGAGGACAATGGGGCACTCCCAGGCAGACCTGTGTTTGAGGTCTGGAGGACAGGTCTACTAGGGAATGCCCCAGTGGGGACTCTGTGTGGGGTCTCCAAACCCACATTTCCCTTCTGCACTGGCCTAGCCAAGGTTCTCCATGAGGGCCCTGCCCCTGCAGCAAACTTCTGCTTGGACATCCAGGCATTTCCATACATCCTCTGAAATCTAGGTGGAGGTTCCCAAACTTGAATTCTTGACTTCTGTGCACCCACAGGCTCAACACAATGTGCAAGCTGTCAGGGCTTGGGACTTGCACCCTCTGAAGCCATGGCCTGAGCTGTACCTTGGCCTCTTTTAGCCACAGCTAAAAGACACAGGGCACCAAGTCCTGAGACTGCCCAAAGCCACAAGGCCCTGGGCCCCACCCATGAAACCATTTTTTCCTCCTAGGTCTCTGGGCCTGTGATGGGAGAAGCTGCCGTGAAGACCTCTGACATGCCTTGGAAACATTTTCCCCATTGTCTTGGCAATTAACTTTTGGCTCCTTGCTGCTAGTTATGCAAATTTCTGCAGCTGGCTTGAATTTCTACTCAGAAAATGAGTTTTTCTTTTCTATTGCATCATCAAGCTACAAATTTTCTGAAATTTTATGCTCTGCTTCTCTTTTAAACATAAGTTCCAATTCCAAACCATATCTTTGTGAATACATAAAATTGAATGCTTTTAACAGCACCCAAGTCTCATCTTGTACACTTTGCTGCTTAAAAATTTCTTCTGCCAAATACCCTAAATCATCTCTCTTAAGTTCAAAATTTGACAGATCTCTATGGTGGGGCAAAATGTCACCAGTCTCTTTGCTAAACCATAGGAAGTGTCACCTTTATTCCAGTTCTCAACAAGTTCCTCATCTCCATCTGAGACCACCTCAGCCTGGACTTCATTGTCCATATCACTATTAGCATTTTGGTCAAAGATATTCAACTAGTCTCTAGGAAGTTCCAAACTTTCCCCCCTCTTTCTGTCTTCTGAGCCCTCCAAACTATTCCAACCTCTGCCTGTTACCCAGTTCCAGAGTCACTTCCACATTTTTATGTATTTTTATAGCAGCACCCCACTCTCTGCGGTACCAATTTACTGCATTAGTCTGTTCTCATGCTGCTAAGAAAGACATACCTGGGACTGGGTATTTATAAAGGAAAGAGGTTTAATTGACTCACAGTTCAGTGTGGCTGGAGAGGCCTCAGGAAACTTACAATCATGACAGAAGGGGAAGCAAACATGTCCTTCTTCATGTGATGGTAGGAAGGAGAAGTGCTGGGCAAAAGAGGGAAAAGCCCCTTATAAAACCATCAGATCTCATGAGAACTCGCTCACTATCACAAGAACAGCAGCATGAGGGTAACCAGGCCCATGAATCAACTACCTCCCACTGGATTCCTCCCACAACACATGGGGATTATGGGACCTATAATTCAAAATGAGATTTGGGTAGGGACACAGCCAAACCATATCGGCATACCATATGCTAGGCATTAACTCTAGATGCTAAGAATTGATCAATGAGCATAACCAACAAATTATCTGTTCCCATAAAGTTTACATTCCACTGAAAAGAGACAAATAATAAATGACACAAGTAATATATAATATGTTGGATGGTGAGAAGAGATAAAGAAAGGGAAAAAAATGCCAACATGAAATGAGATAGAGCATGTTGTGGGGAAAAGTGATTTTAAATGGACTGGCTAAGAAATGTTCTACTGAGAAGGAAAAGTTTGTAAAAAAAAGACCTGATGGATATGAAGGAGTAAGCCACATAGATGCCTGAAGAAAAGAAGTCAGGGCAGAGTGAAGAAAATGTGTAAAGCTCCAAACTAAGCGAGTTCTTGGTATGTTTGAGGAATACTAAAGAGACTAGAATAGTTGAAGCACAGTGAACATTAAGTACAAAGTAAGATTAGGAAGAAACAATGGGGCATGAGATCATATGGGGCATCACAAGCCACTGTAAGAACTTTGGCTTTTACTCTGAGGAAGATGGGTAGTCATTAGAATGAGGTGAGTAGCACAGTAGAATGACCTGGCTTGCACTCCAACCAGATCTCTTTGGCGCTGAGATAGACTGAAGAACAAGAATAGATTGAATAGACTAGAAGACTATGACTGCCAAGAATAGACTGAAGAACAGTAACAAAAGCAGGGAACTAGTTAGGAAACTTAATACAATAACTCTGGTGGATGGTAATTGTGTCCAAAGTCACACACATAGTAATGACAGACTTAGCATTCAGATCTTGATGTGTCTGACTTTCTACTGTTCAATGTCACCTCCTCAGGCACATGGTCTGAGCAAAAGGTCACTATCAATGCAGGTTGTTCATTTTTTTCCATGTGTGGCCAAGACAGATGGTTACTCCAAGACCTGTGCTATTTTGGTCCTTTCTATTAGCTTATTTTATGAAAAAAATAATCAGAAAAAAATTAGCATATTATTTACAAGAAGAAAAAATACATACATGTTATACTATGATTTCTTTAGCTTATCTTTATTTTTTCAAGCTTTATATGCTATTTTGTACAACCTGGAGAAATCTTGAAACAGAATATTTTTGACATTAGCCAAAACCTCAACTGAAATCCCTTCTGGACTTTGTTAAGTACCTTTTTTAGGTGATTATCAGCTCAGAAACATTGGTCCCTCTTCTCTTCCACTTAGGTTCCACTTAACAGCAGGAGCCATGGGGCTGCCCTTCACTTTATCTCAGTGAGAGAAGTGAGAAGGTAAAGGTCATTGTCTGAAAGTCAATTGTTTGGTAGCAACTAACCATGTTAATTTATTCCTTCTGAAAGATATTTGTGGGGAAGGTGATTTGATTCAGTATGATTTCTTTCTCCAGAGATGGCTCTGGGATCCAGAATAGCATGCTTGTTCACCCTATTTTGTCCATCCCCAAGACCCCGCCTTAAAATGGGAGAAAATTGTGAGTTGGATATCAGATTTCCTAGAAAAAAAAATGGAACTTCAAGAATGCACCTTAATATCCCCAGTAGATCCTTTTAAGGCCATTGACTTGGTCTACATCAGAGTCAAATGACAGCCAGGTTACTGTATTGGCACCACTTCAAGGAAAGGACATGAAACCAATACATTTAGGAGTCTTTTTCATGACCTAAATCAGCAGGTTTCAACATAAGCTTAAAAACCAGACCTACAGAATCAGAATCATTGAGAATGAACTCCAGAGTTTGTATTTTTAACAAAAATAGGTAAATCTGCTGAGCATCCATATCTGGAAACCTCTGGCATAAAGGACATGCCCAGGACTCTGTCTTCATGTTGGCCATTGGCAGCTCTCTAAAAAAATGACTTGAGTAGGGCTCAGAAGACTTAGATTCTACTACTGCCACCATCACATTTTTATCTGAATTGTATTTGGAATAGTTAGGAAATATTGGATGTTATTGTTGGAAACAAACCAAGAAATCCATTTGGCATATAACAGAGGAGTAGATTTAGACCTAAACAGCATGAATACCCATAACAATGAATTCATTTCAAAGGTGAAACTAGGGCCAAGTTTTACTGAGACCACCAAGTTTCTCTCTCTAAAATGGTAACACCTAGATTAACTTCAGTTTCTTTATCTCTAAAATAATGATGTAATACTTTTTCAGCCACCTCCACAGATTGGTTATAAGGACTGTATGAGAGAATCGATATGAAAAGCTATGAAAACTTCAATATGGAAGACAGATATGTATTATCTATATATGATGAGATCATGGGTGGTTGAACTTTGGAACTGTCAGTACAATCATGGGCACCTCATAGCTGGATGGTCAGGAGTTATTGTAAATGGCAAGGAGGGTGGTTCCATCTCTATGTGAGCAGAGGACACTGAATCTGTGATTTGAAATGAGTTAAGTTGATACTTCAGTATCCAACTATGTGGCATTAGAGAATCACTGAAGATAGCAGAAAGTACAGGGAGGAAAGGCTGATGACATCATTTAGAGGTCCAAAAACAAAAATTGTGTGAATCCACTCATAACACTCACATCATCACTCACATTTCCAACTTAATTTAGATAACAGCTCTGGCAATTCCATTTTCATCAAAGTATATGCTGATTTACTTTATTCTCACCACTTCTTATGTCAGTGCTTATTTAAGACTAGAAAATTTCTTTGTAAAAACATTGCTAATAGGAGAAAATGTTGAAAATGTTTCAATTTTTATTTGCACTGGGCCATTGCATGTCCCCAGACTATCATTACACAAAGTCACAGAGGGCTGATATGATTTAAATGTTAAGATTTGAAGACATGGCTGGGAGTTACATGAGGCCTCTATTCATCTTCTGGTTCACCAAACATTTACTAAGCCTAAATTATGTCAACACTGCTCTAGTGTATAGAGCATAAAACTCTCATAAATGGGAGAGCCCAAATCCTGCTCCCATTAATGGCTGGCAGAGGTATAGCTATGAAGACTCTCATAAGTATATGATATTTTTAAAGCAGTTGCTATTTATTGAGAGCCTACTATACGACTGGAACTGTATTAGGAAATATACATATATCCTCAAGGCAATAATATTAAGTCTCTGTTTTTTATTCTAATTTTATGATGAAGAAAATGAGCAATAAGCAGGTTGATTACCTTGCCTAAAGCCAACAACTGGTGAATGGTGAATACTGGATTCAAACCAAAATTGTTTGATTCTGAAGACCACTGGGGCCATAACAAATCTTCTTTTGTTGTTTAACTAAATGTTTAATCAACTACATACAAGAAAATCATCATTTATACTGTTTAGTTTTGTTTGTTTGTTTGTTTGTTTGAGATGGAGTCTCGCACTGTTGCCTGGGCTGGAGTGCAGTGGCGTGATCTCAGCTCACTGCAACCTCCACCTCCCAGGTTCAAGCAATTTTCCTGCCTCAGCCTCCCAAGTAGCTGGGATTACAGGTACCCGCCACCACACCCAGATAATTTTTTGTATTTTTAGTAGAGAGGGGGTTTCGCTATGTTGGCCAGGCTGGTCTTGAATGACTGACCTCATGATCCACCCACCTCGGCCTCCCAAAGTGCTGGGATTACAGGCGTGGGCCACCGCGCCCAGCCAATACTAATTAGTTTTCATAACAACCCTATGAGCATGAAAGGTTGACTTTTTGGGGGTTACAGGATATAACTTCACCTAAATATAAGGCAAGAACATAAAATGAGTTTTCCAAGAAAGCCAGTGCAGATCTATGAGATATAAACATTGTTATTAGAGAGAAAAAAAAAGGCCAAAAAAAAAATCTGATCAAGAGGAAGCTTTCCTCCTTTCCTACAGAAGTTTTACTATATTGACACTTTCACTTTTGAAATGCTTAGTATGAAGAATAATCTAGCAAAATATCCCATTGTATTAGTCTGTTTTCATGTTACTGATAAAGACATACCCAAGACTGGGCAATTTACAAAAGAAAGGTTTAATGGACTTACAGTCCCACATGACTAGGGAGGCCCCACAATCATGGCAGAAGGCAAGGAGGAGCAAGTCACATCTTACGTGGATGGCAGCAGGCAAAGAGAGAACATGTGTGGGGAAACTCCCATTTTTAAAATCATCAGATCTTGTGAGACTCATTCACTACCATGAAAACAGCACAGGAAAGACCCACCCCCATAATTCAAACACCTCCCACTGGGTTCCTCCCAAGACATGTGGGAATTGTGGGAGTTACAATTCAAGATGAGATTTGGGTCAAACCCAAATGGATGATATGGCCAAACCATATCACCCATCTGCAGTGATCAGCATTAAAGCCATATTTTGAAAGAACCACATTTTCTTTAAAATATAACACAAACTAAAAACATATATAGATGATTGTTTACAAACCTCAGGGTCTTTTCCAGAACACCATGTAGTTTTTAAAATACTAGATCACAAAAGAAGAAAGTAGGAAATTAACATGGAACGGAGAGTCATGGAATCTGCATGCTAGTTTTAATCTAAATAATTTCTTCTTCCTAGCCCTCTTGTTTTTATTGAAGAGTCTTTAATTCTGTGAATTCTATGAATTGCAGAATCCTTTGAAAGGGAAAACAAGTAATATTTTATATTCACAATCAATGAGGCATTTTCATTTTATTTTATTTCATTTTCATTTAACTCTTATAACAACCCTGAAATAATTGTTCACAATTTATAGATGAAAAATTAGAGTTTCTCACAAGTTCACATACCTGATAATGGGCAAGACGACACTCAAATAATTCTGGTCTTTTTTCTACTCTACTAGAAATGGGTCTTTTCCATAAGCAGTTATTGATTGACTAATTTGAGCAAGGCGCTGTGTGTTTTCTAGATGACTTCAGAGATGGATTAGACATATCTACTTGCCTGCAGGAATCTGAAGTCCGATATAGGCAAATACTCACATAATTAAATTAGAAGTTAGAATGGTAAGTGTTATAATGAAAGTGGGAGTTTTATATTGGGAGAATCAGAGACGTTTTGTCAAAGGGATGGATATTAGGATGTTTAAGTGAGTAGGAAGAGACATTCAAGATAAAAGTACCAGTGGAGACAAAGTTAAAAAAAAAAATTAAAAGGCATCGGGTTTATATGAGCAGTAGTCTGGCTGGAGCTAGTGGTGCTTGAAGGAGAACAATGACTCACAATTATTTAGTTAAAGAAAGTTGTCTAAAAATTTGAATTTATTCCAAACATCTCTTTGATCATGATGATGATGAGGCCAAAAAGCTAGAAGAAACTTTTTGAGAAGTTCTTAAACAGAATGATTCAAATGCAGTACCATTCTCTGAAATATATTAGTTTCACCCACTGTAATTGTTCTGTGGTTTATAACTTACTCTAGAAAATTACTACAGCCTAACCAGTATATGGTGGGGGAGTGCTTGGAGGATGATGATAATTTTAATCTCTGATCTTCACCCTAGGTTTGAATACTTGGTCTAATTGGAAATGTATGCCCAAGACTTTGGATCATAAATCCTATCTTAGAGGCAGCTACCAGAAATGTATCAGCTCTTTTCATCTCCATTCAAGAACAAAGAGCATATTAGTTTATCTAATGGCTGTTAAAATGGGAGTTTAATTGGTGAAACTACAGCATAACAGATATGAGAAATGGGTATTGGCAAAATTAGTGGGATTCAATATATGCACATTGGCTAGAAATATTGCAAAGACACTGTCTTATTTTGCAGAAGTATAGAGGAATTCATTGAGTCAAGGAAGAGGGAAAAGAGCCATACACTTAATTTCTAAGCAATTCTCTGTCCACCTTCTGATTTGGACAATTCACATGACTCCAACCAGACTCTTCCCCATATCTTAGGGAGAACATGGTCACACTTGCCTCGGGTGACCCTTTTATTTGGGGTTCTACTGGAGCACTTAAAATGACAGAGAACTGGAATAAAATTTGCAACAGTTAGTTTCTGAACCTCCTGGATTAAGCAGAGTCCTTAGATGATGCAAATCCTGGCAGGTAACCTAAGAGATAAAAACGAACCTGCCTTTTCATGCCCTGGTCCCAGAGGCAAATCTATGCAAGTTAATGTTGAGGGAAGGGGTCCAAACTGAGCTGAGGGAAGGGGATAATTTAATAGCAGTATCTAGTACTTAGAAGGTATTCTTGGTGTGCTGTGCATTGCTTATGCTCTTCATATAGATAAGCTCATTTAATCGTTAAAATAACTTTGTGAGTGTATATTTTTACTGCAATTTAATAGAAAAAGAAACTGAGGCATAGAGAAGTAAAAAGTTACCTTAGGTCATTGATCTGGGAATTAGCAGGGCCAGGATTCAAATCCAAGCAGTATGTCCCTAGAGTCCTTAGCATTCACCCTACTCCTTCACATGCAACAGAATATAAAATTCCTGAGAGGTCTCTCTACATCTTTCCCTAACCAGAGAACCCAGAGGTCAGGTGCCTCTTCTGGAAGCCTGAGGTTCAGTAATAATAAGATTCCTTTAATTGTAGACATAATACAGGTTTCCAGTTTCAATGCATTTTATTTCACATGTCTGGGCTCACCTCTTCCTCACAATCACAGTGGGAAAAAGATAGAGAAATAACTGTTGTCCCACTTTTACAGATGAGGAAAATGCAACTTAGGGAATCTAAATACACTGTTCAATGCCACATAACTGGAAAGGGATAGGATAAAGATTATAACAAGTAAGGCCGAACGCCGTGACTCACGCCTGTAATCCCAGCATTTTAGGAGGCCGAGGCGGGCAGATCACCTGAGGTCAGGAGTTTAAGACCAGCCTGGCCAACATGGCAAAACCCTCTCTCTACTAAAAATACAAAAATTAGCCAGGCGTGGTGGTACGCACCTGTAATCCCAGCTACTCGGGAGGCTGAGACAGGAGAATCGCTTGAACCCAGGAGGCAGAGGTTGCAGTGAGCCAAGATCTGACCACTGCACTCCAGCCTGGGTGACAGAGCAAGACTCTGTCTCAAAAAAAAAAAAAAAGATTATAACAAGTAGGCCTAGGTTGAGGAGGTGACAGCCCTCAGAGTCATCATCAGATGACACCTGGTGGCAACCTCAGGTGTCATTATCTCTTTTGCAATTTCTGTTATTTGATAATTTTCAGAAGAACTTTTCCATATGCCATATTATTAATTTCAGACCTCACATGCACCTAGACTGCATGCATGTATGTTGGCGGCAAGGAGTGTTATTTATCTTTTTCTGAGGGTGAGCAAACTTAGCCTCACAAAGGGTAAATGATGTTCTTAAGCCTGTAGAACTAGTTCTTACATTCTACTTAAGCCGGTTGAACTAGAATGTATCAGAGACAGGCAGAACTCAAATATTTCAACTCCAAATCCAGCCATAGGCTTGTAAATTCAGAGCTGTGATGTTACTGACGAAATTTATAGTTAAGTGTCTTCTGCATTTTATCTGTCTTCCTCTCTTTCTTTTCTTGGACTACTCCCATCACTCTTAAAATCCCTTATCCCTTTTGCTTCACTGTGATACTATTACTATTCAGAGCCAGAAGGGAGAAATCATTAAATATCCTTAGAACAGAAAGCATCTTGTCAAAAAACACATGTTGTGACTCTGCACCAAGGCAACACGGAATTGATGACGTGAGTGAAGGAATGCCTATGACTGTTTAGCAACAGCCTTTGATACACAGCTACAGGGTCAGCCATTAGGAGCAATGATGAGTTATCCATTGGCCTGGTGTCAGCATACTTCCCGCCATAATTGGCTTTTGAAACATTAACAGGAATTGAAGTTGCTGACCTAAGCAGATTGGTTGGAGAGGAAATAGAGCACCAGATGGCAAAATTTCTGATCTTCATAAACTCTTAGAACTAAGGAAAGTCTATTACACTTAGAATCTTGGTTTCTTCATCTGGCAAATGGGAGTTAAAGTAACTACCTTAATAAAAGACTGGACCGATCTAGGGCTGGTTTGCCTCATAAATCCTGAGTCTTTGTGACCCAGTGATAATTCTGCACAGCACCTTGGCCTTTGCCTTAGCCTTTTCATTGAGGATGAGGTGATTTATGATAGAATTTGCATAGGCAAACAAATCCCCAGCTGCAAGCTGCCTGCCCTGAAGTTTCATGGTTCACTAAGGATTAAGATTCTTGGAACTCCTTCTGGGTGGCTACAGGCTATGACAGATATACTTTCCCACTTAGTTTCCTGACTGTGGTAGGTATCCCTTCACTTAGTGGCATGATGAAGTTTGACTCTACCCAGGAGGAGTGAATTAAAGATTGTGGGCTGTGAGTGCCATGTTTTGTGTAACTTAATTGCAAGGGGACTTTCTTTGGGGAAAACATTTCTTTTTCTGCAATGTGAAATTGCTAGTACAGGAATTACAAATGACCAAAGACAAGACCATGACCAATCTCTTTGGCTTGTAGAGATTATCCAAGAGTAACGAACTTTCCTGAAAGGATTTGAGTGATTACGGAAGAAACTATTGATGCTACTTCATAAATAAGACAATAGAATAGATTCATAGGGTGACAAAAATCTCAGGATGGCAAAAGAAATAATATTTGAATCCCTGTTTAATATTCTGTCTATCCAGAGCACATCAAATGTATATTGAAACTTGGGGTGATATGGAATACAACAAAAATGAGGTAGATTATTCTTTCCTCAAACAGCTCTGTTTGGTAACAATTTTGTTACATCATTGATGTGGAATTTTTTTCTCTTAACTTTGTATCCATTTGAGTCATGTAAAACAACTCAGATAACATTGACGTGACAGCCCATTTTAGACCTGTATGATTTGAAGATACCGATTATGTAATCCATAAATTTTTTCATTTTATTTAAAAGTTCAGCTGAGTCCACTGCTCTTCATATGACATGAATAAGCCTCTTTTAAAAAAGTCATATATATAATGTTATATACATATAAAACATTCAACCATATAAGTCAGATTTATATGTACATATAACAGAATAAGAAGGAAACCAAACACACAATTTCATAGCTCTTAATCCAGTATCGATTCTATTGTTACCTTTGCTCACTTAGCAACTGAGAATCTTAAAGTTATTTCTAGAATGTTGGAATATTATAATTAAAAGAGATATTAGAAATAATCTGATTTTTTCCATATCTTTTGATCACAAGATAGTGAGCCTCTAATCTCACCTTGAAACTCAGCTGGTGTTCCTGACAACCATGCATCTAAATTCCCTGGAACTAGGATCTCTACTACTATTCTTTAGCTAGCAACAAAACTGTAAGACATCATGCTTTACATAATAAATGGTCGTCTCTGATTGATGTACACCCATCTGATGGCAGAGATTCATTGTTTTTATGATTTTTTAAAAGAATGTGGCTATGTAATTACAGCACATTACTGCTTAATCAAATTAAAAGCAATGGAGAAAAAATTATGATTATGTCAAGGAAACATATCTAGGGTTTGGAAAAGGAATTTGAAAATTATCTAGTCAATCTACTGTTTGAGTGAGCTACACCACATTCTGGCCAAATGCTGAACCAGCCTCTGTTTGAATCTCATGATCAGAGGTGACTGTATTCTGGGCAGTATGCAGCAGATTTATATGCTCTAGTTATTACAAAGTGCTACCCAAGACTGAGTGAAAATTGTCTCCCTGAGATTTTTATTGAGGGAACCTAGTTTTCCTCCTTGTCATTCATAAACTATTCTATTGTCAACAACTTAACTACAAAATCAGAACATCATTCTAGAAAATTGGCCCCACGCTGATGCTGGTCAGCTGGGTAAATTATAGGTTTCTGTATGGTCAGCACGCAGGAGTTATAGTGGCCTGTCACCACCACTAGCAGTGTGATTTCTGCAGGAGCCACCTCATTATATGGGAAAATGCCCTCAAAGGGTAAGTCTGTTTCTTGTCCTGGCAGACCTGTCACATCTGATGTTAGAGGAAACAGCAGCAAAGAATTGTGGCTGAAAGAATTGTAAATTTTGCCTGTGGAGAGTCACTGAGGGCAATTCTCCTGAAAGGGATTATTTGTCAACTGTGGTAAGACTCTTTGTTATTAGAATTTAATTGATATTTGCTACTGGAGACGAAAGCTGAAAACAGGATACAAGGCAAGCAATTAAATCTCTTTTATAAAGTGTAGTTAATGAGTTGTCAAATTTGGTAGAGATTATTCCCTGCCCCCTCTTTTTTTTTTTTTAAATTGTAAAGATATGGAGGGCTCTCTACTATCCTGGGGAAATGTCAAACAATCGCAAGAAAGGAAAATTAAATCCAATAAGGCCAGGCAACTTTTGTGCAATAACAAGAACAAAAAAATGGGAGTCAGGGGACCTAGGAGTCTAGTTCAAATTGTTTAACAGTTAACTGTACAATTCTCCTTTGGGGCTCTTATTCTTTCATCTGTCAAAAGTGGTGTGGACCAGCTTATTTCTAGGACCCTTCTAAGTATAGTATTCTGTTTATATTCTATACAGTTATAGCATACATACAGAATAGCATAGCAGATATAAATCAAACATATCTAAATCACAGAATTCTAGCATCCCCAGTAATTAGCTATGCAGTCTCGGTTGAGTTAATCAACTTCTGTAAGTACTGATGTCCTCCTTTGCAGAAAGGGAGAGCATATGCATATCTCACAGGGTTTCATACTTGAACATTATTTGCTAAAAGCCCTGGAAGATGGAACGTGATCACCAAACGCTGGCTATTTTTATTAATATTCTGTTCCATGATCTAGATTTTTTTTAAACTACAGCCATGTATCCTAACCACCAGAGGGCACTGCTTAGATAAACAGCTAGATTTCTTTCTCTTTTAAGCTAGATACACCTATTTGCCGCTTTAAGTAATGGCTTGCTGCCTAAAAGTTTCCGGTCTCCATTTCCATCTTAGGCCAGTCTCAGTGATTGTAGGTGCTGTGCTATCTTATTCAGTCTGGCTTTTCTACTTCCCACTGCATTTTTAAGGAATCCCAGGGGATAGAGTGTTCATTTAGAAGGAAAAATAATGAGCAAAAATGTATTGAGTATCTACCATGTGTTAGTCATTGTGTTAATCATTGCAAACATAAATATCCATTTTACAGATGGGAAAAATAAAACTCATGCACATTAAGCTCTTTGCCTAAAGTCAGACAATCAGTAAGTGGTGAAAGTATAATTCAAAGCCATGGCTGCTTGACTCCAAAAGCTGTGCCCCCTCAATTTCATCAAAGCTATATTGTGATTAAACAACAGGATATTGATTATGGAACAAGCAGAAATGTCCATTATCTCCTCTACTATTTAATATTGTCAGATAAATTAGCTAAAATGGTAAAGTCCTAAAAAGCAAATAGAGGCAAAAGAAAAGATAAAACAATTTCTATCTACAGATTATAAAATTATAACTCTGGAAAACCTAAATAAATTTTTATTTATTTATTTATTTTTAGATGGAGTCTCGCTGTGTCACCCAGGCTGGAGTGCAGTGGTGTGATCTCTGCTCACTGCAAGCTCCGCCTCCCGGGTTCACGCCATTCTCCCGCCTCAGACTCCCGAGTAGCTGAGACTACAGGCGCCCACCACCATGCCCGGTTAATTTTTTGTATTTTTGGTAGAGATGGGTTTCATCATGCTAGCCAGGATGGTCTCGATCTCCTGACCTCGTGATCCGCCCGCCACGGCCTCCCAAAGTGCTGGTATTACAGGCGTGAGCCACCGCACCCGGCCCACCTAAATAAATTAATATGAAAACTAGTAAAATAAGATAATTTATCAAATAGAGGGTATAGGCTGGGCGCGGTGGCTCATGCCTGTAATCCCAACACTTTGGGAGGGTGAGGCGGGCGGATCACGAGGTCAGGAGATGGAGACCATCCTGGCTAACACGGTGAAACCCCGTCTCTACTAAAAATACAAAAAATTAGCCGGGCGTGGTAGCGGGCGCCTGTAGTCCCAGCTACTCGGGAGGCTGAGGCAGGAGAATGGCGTGAACCCAGGAGGCGGAGCTTGCAGTGAGCCAAGATTGCGCTACTGCACTCCAGCCTGGGCGACAGAGTGAGCCTCCGTCTAAAAGAAAAAAAACAGAGGGTATAAAATTAGCATAGAGAATTGACTTTCAGATATACAAACATAATCTAATGGAAACAATAATGGAAGAGCAAACCTAGTTTATAATCGCAACATAAAATAAAGTATAAAAGCAACATAAAGTAAAATAAAAAACTTGTGCATAAACTTAAAAGAAATATACAAGACCTCTATTAGACACACACATGCTTAAAAGATGAAAAGCACACTATTAAATAAAGAAAAAATATTCTATATTCTTCAGTAGGAGTCAACTTAATAAAGATGTCAATTCTCCCTACGTTAATTGTTCAATGTGATTTGATATTGATGATAATATTCTCCCCTACCTTCCTGGAATAAGAGAACTTGATCATAACATTCATTTGAAAAAATTAAAGAAAAAAGAAGAAAAAGAAAAAGTTGAAAAAGAAAAAGTGAGACTAGCTAGAAAAGCTGTAAAAATGAGAAGTAATGAGGAGTGGCGCTGATTCTTACGGTTCATGAAACATATCATAAAGCCTTTTGACTCAAACAGTGTAATACTGGTGCACAAGTAGACTGACGGAATGGAATGAAAAATCCAGAAAAGAAAAAAAATACATGTGGAAATTTAGTACATGATAAAGAAGGTATCTCAAATCAATGGGGAAAAATAAGGACTTTTAAATGGGCAGACAACTGATTAGCCATGAGTATATATACAAATTTGGATATTTTTTATACCTCATAAAGGGAAAGAATTCCAAATGGTTTGATATTTAAGTGTAAAACTAAGGCCATACAAACACTCGAAGAAAACACGGATGCTTTTCTTCATAATCTGGAAGATAAAACATGATGTTGATGTGACCAAGCTCCAAATGCCTTAGAGAGATGCTTATTCTTTCTTTTTTAAAAAAGTTTTTTTTTCAGCCGGGAGCTGTGGCTCATGCCTGTAATCCCAGCACTTTGGGAGGCCGAGGCGGGTGGATCACCAGAGGTCGGGAGTTCGAGACCAGCCTGACCAACATGGAGAAACCCCGTGTCTACTAAAAATACAAAATTAGCCAGGCGTGGTGGCACGTGCCTGTAATCCCAGCTACTAGGGAGGCTGAGGCAGGAGAATCGCTTGAACGTGGGAGGCGGAGGTTGCGGTGGGCTGAGATCATGCCATTGCACTCCAGCCTGGGCAAGAAGAGTGAAACTCCATCTCAAAAAAAAAAAAAAAAAAATTTCTTTTTCTGTAATTGACACATAGTAATTAGTAATTGTATATATTTCATGAAGTACATAGTGATGTTTCATAGATACAATGTATAGTGATCATATCAGGGTAATTTGCGTCGCCATCCAGGAATTTTTAAAGTATTTGCCATCCACCAAATGTCAAACTGAGAACAAATGTCTGCAATTTATATCATAAACAGATATTTCACTGATATATGAACAGTGTCTAAATATTGAGAAGAAAAACTAACAATCTGATAGAAAGAGTGCAAAAGATATGAATAAGACACGCAAATAATTCACAAAATTATTTTCGCAAATATTTTTAAAAGTCAATTTCATTCATAATAAGAGAAATTCAATTATAACTACACTGAGATACCATTTCTCTCTCATCAGATAAAACATTCAAAAGTTCGCAGATATAATATTTGTCAAGGCAGTAGGGTATGGACACTCTTATACATTGCTGATGGTACTGAAAAATGACATAACTCAATGATGAAAAATTGGCAATATGTGGCAAAATTACATTTTGACACAGAATTTCCACTTCTCAGAACCTATCCCAAAGATGCTTTGGCAAACCTATGAAAGGATGTATGCCCAAGGATTCATGTTGCAGCACTATTTGTAAAAGCAAAAACATGGAAATCACCCAACAGTAAGTACATCAGCAATCAGCATGAGTTGGATTGAATATACTATGATATATCCACACAATGTTATAACATACAGCTACATAAAGGAATGAGGCCTGTATCTTCATTGTTTTTTCACAAGAATATGTCATTAAGAGAAAAAACAAAAGGCATAGAGAAGTGTCTATGTTAATTTTTATTTAAGGGAAACAAATACAAATATGTATTTATATCTACATAAATATATGCATATTTATTTGCAATTTTAAAAATAAATATTGTAAGAATAAACCAAAAGATAATAAAAATGGTTAACTGTAGGAGAAGGCAGAGAAGAGGGGGAAGGAACAGAAAGGGAAGACAGACTTTTTACAGCTTTGACTGTTAAACCATGGGAATATTTTCCTAGTTAAATAAACAGAAGTTATATCAGAAAACAAAATAAAAAACTGAAAGAAAAAATATACTTTGTCAAATTGCTCATATCATCAAATAAAAAATAATCAGTGATTTAAAAAGACAATGTGTTAACTGTACATCTCCACAAAAGTATATCTTAAAGAAAAAAAATACAACAAAGGAGTCATACTTTTCACTCAGCAATCTCATTGTTAGTTACAATATCGGTAATATTATTTTGAAACACACACACCTACAATAAATAAGTTCATGAATCAGCCATCATTAATAATCAAATTTTCAGTGAAAAAAAAGAGATACAAATGTAACACTAGGGCCTTAAAAATCATTTAATCTTGGGAACTGGAAATTGTACGCCTTTATTTCTCCTTTTTCTAAAAAGAAATGCATTGCTTCTGGGTTGTTTCAGTGGACAGAATCAGAAAAATATAGTTTGTTTTTTTTCAGTAAACTAAATTGTTCAGAACCAACGGTAACATTTGGGAGATGCTGAAATATATGGGTTTAAAAACTTGTTGAATTTTATTGAGTGTCAATAGCAATATAAAAGAGGTATGAGATACCTCTTTGAAATGCACTGACACATGAAATAATGCCTCAGGGAGTGGCTAACCAAACAGGAGACCACCTCCAGGCACATCCTTCCAGGGTAGGGTGATGGAGGTCAGCTTGGGCAACTGCTATAAGACCATGTGAATCACTACCTCTGGCATATTTGCCTAATAAGCAGGCTGTCTTTCCTACTGGGCATTGGGAAGAATTTTGGAGCTAAGATATGGTATACCTGGATATTTGCATATTTGAATGAACCATTGTTTAGGTCAATCAAAATATGTCAATTGGTCATCTAATATTTCTCTTTTTTTACTGTAAGTTCTAGGAAGTGCTAAAATGAGGAAGATTGATCTTACTTACACAAAAGGTATACCATATATCTTCAAGATGGCAAGCCATTAGTGTTTCTAACTATGGCCCAGTGGAATGAGTACTCACGCTGCTGAGTGTTAGATGTTGCTTCTGAATTGTGATGTTGTATAATCTTGAACAAATTAATTGAATAAACATTAATTGAGTGCCCACTATATGTGAAGCACTATTCACAGTGATGGAGATTAACTGGAGAACAAGATAAATAAGGTCTCTGCCTTTATGGAGTTTATATTCAAGTACAAGGAGAGAGAAAATAAACATGAAACACATATGATTAACAATATTTTAATAAATTGTATTTACAAAGAGTTGATGGAGAAAATGACTGGAGTTGTGGCGGAGGAATGTTAATTAGATTGGTTGGCCAGGAAAGATCTAATTAGCGAGTAAATGACAAGTAGCCAACCAAGGACGAATCTGGGAGCAGAAATCATTTTAAGAAAGGGAAATAATCTTCCCCAAGTCAAGAATCAGACGTTTTGTATCAAGGAACAAAAAGAATTGTGTGGCTAAAATATGGTAAGCAAGAGTGTGAATATCAGTAGATGAAATCAGGGAGGGAGGTAGGAAACAGACCCTGTAGGGTCCAGGAGTTTGAATTTAAGGAAAAGCTGTTGACAGGTTTTAAACATAAAATTTGCTGGACAATTTTTTTAAAGATTATTCTAAAGCTGCTGGGTGGAGAATGTTTGCAGGAAGACAAGAGTGGCTATTGCAGCAGGTGAATTGAGAGCTAATAATAGTTTGTACTAGAGAAAATGGAGATAAGTGAACAGAGCTTAACAGAATGGGACCAGCATTGGTGTAGGTATCGAAAACAAAGAAGGATTCCACTATGATTCCTAGACTATTGCCTTGAGCAACTGAGTGGATGATAGCAGAAAAGTCCACAGCTCTCTTGTGTACCTTAGTTTTCTTTTTTTGGGAAAAGTTTCGTTACATAACTAAAATGCGTAACTCCAGATCTAGCATTTTGGATGTGTACAAAATGGTACCAACTACAATTTCAAGGGGAAGTGATAGTCAGTGAGAGATAACTATAAAAACTGTATTTAAATTCACAGAAATATATATATATATATTTAAATGTCATAGTATTTTTAGGGCATTTGGATATTTGAAAAACTCTGTATGTTTGGTATTGTGAGGGCCAACTGGTCTTTTGCTGGATGTTTAAAGCCTACTAAAACTTTTCCTGTCTTAGAACTTTGTTCTTTCTGTTTGTTCCCTTGGCTGGACATTACATCTAGTTCTTTGCATGACTGATGACTGTTTGAATGAATGAATAAATAAATAAATGAAAGAAATAAGAATAGAAGGAAAGAAGAAATAAGAATAGAAGAAAAGAAGGAAGAATATAACTTCCTATAGTTTATATAAAGTATGATGATAAGTCAAATAAGGGCATTGATCTGAGAGGTATGAGAGTTTTGGGTTGTTTTTTCCCCCATTTGTCTTCCTTTATGTTATGGTTCTTTTCAGTTTTGAGTGGGGACTCAAATATGTTATGGAACCTTCATTAAAATATAATCATCAATTTGGCCGGGTGCGGTGGCTCACACCTGTAACCCTAGCACTTTGGGAGACTGAGGCAGGTGGATCACCTGAGGTCAGGAGTTCAAGACCAGCCTGGCCAACACAGTGAAACCTTGTCTCTACTAAACTACAAAAATTAGCCGGGCATGATGGTGGGTGCCTGTAATCCCAGCTACTGGGGAGGCTGAGACAGGAGAGTCACTTGAACCCAGGAGATGGTGGTTGCAGTGAGCCAAGATCGCACCACTGCACTCCAGCCTGGGTAGCTGAGCAAGACTCCGTCTCAAAAAAAAAAAAAATATATATATATAGATAGATAGATATATATATATATATATATATATATATATATATATATATATATATATAATCAATTGGAATGAAGGGAATGGTGGGTAAAATGTGCTCCAAAGAGGAAGCAAATGATAGGGAACAGACGTTTCCAAAGCATTCGATACTTGGTGAGGACTAAGCTCTGATTTTTTATATCTTGGCCAAATTCCTATCCAAGGGGTTTGGAGAGTCATGCCCTACAAACCATAAATTCTCATCAGATGGGTTTTATTTAACCCTGTATATTGGGACTTACTTTCCAATCTGACTCTGGCATAACAAGGAAGAAAATCAGAATATTTTACCCCAAAACATTTTTCTCTGCCACATCTTGAAATGGGCCTGCAAAGCCATCCTTTGTGGGGGACAATCTGCATCTGTAAAGAATCTCTATTAACATAGGTACATCTTTTTCTTCCAGGCCCGCCCTATCCTGAAGAGATTAACTAAAAGTCTAGCACCTTTCAAAGATCTGAATAGGAAATATTTGTCATCTATTGTCTCCAAGGGCAGCCACTATAAGACTTCAAAAGAACCTTGGTCTCCACAATCATTTATCTTAACCTGAACATTTCCTTTCTGTCATCCCAGGTCTTTAGACAAACTCAACCAACTGCTAACCAGAAAATGTTTAAATTTACCTATAACCTGGAAGCCCCCGCTCCCCTATTTCTTAAATGTATTTGATTGACGTCTCATGCCTCCCTGAAATATATAAAATCAAGCTGTACCCCGACCACCTTGGCACTCATATCTGGCTCAGAATAAATTTCTAAAAATATGTTACAGATTTGACTCTTTTTGTCAACATTGGTCATAACTTGAGAAGCTTCTCAATGTTTTGTCTGTGAGGAAAAGGAGCTGTCATCAGTCTTAGAAGAAAAAAAGGCTGTCTGCACTCCTTGACAGTCATAACCTCTTGAGGAAATCCCCATCAAATCAAGAATACTATAAAAGACAACTGGAATTTCCCATCTCCTTTGGTATTATTTACATATCTGAGAAATCTTTGGAACTCAGTAGCTGAGGTTTCCTGAGTTTCAAGATATGAACACATTTTGGTTGTTATTTCCTAGAAATTTATATTTCTCTGAGACATAGCGTACTTTCTTCATTTCCGGGTCCTGGGTTGGTGGTTGCCTGGTGATTTTAGGGCATCATTAAAAACACATGAAGTAGCACTGGTGATTTTCTTATCTATGTTGCAAGAACTTCACTTGCTTTTTTAAGGAGGAAGGAGTTCTCTAAGTGAAGGCCTAGATCCAAAAGTGATACCCAAAGTAAAATCTTGGAAATAACCCAAGGTGGATATAAACATCCTTTGCAGATAAAAATGTCTAGTGCAAGTGACAAAACTTTTCTTGGCAGCCCTGTTTCATGTTCATCCCATAGTACAATTGCTTGTAAATTAGTGTGACCCTATTCAATTAATCTTTCTCAGTACAGATGATGAAGCCATGCACCATATTGTAACGATACATAATATATCATAGAGGTCCCTTTTTTTGGATCCAAAACAATAAAGAATTTTAAAAGTCTGTCAATGGCTTTATTTCTCTGGAATATATAGCCATTCTTATTTTTAATTTTTTCCAACAGATCTGAGAGCTTTGACATAAAAGTGAGGTTTCCAAAAACAGAGACTTGTCTTCAAATCATAAAAGATCTATTTCTTACTCTAGGACTAGACATATGGTAGCAGGATTGAAGAGGACTCATGTGCCTGCTTTTATATTTTTCATTTCTTACCTCTTTTCACTATTTCTTTATCTCACCACAGACTATGCCTATAATGCAGATACTGACTTGAGCCCTTTAAGAAAGAAAGATTTTATGCCGAATGTTGTCCAGTTAATGGACAATTACTCATTTTTTTACAGCAACACTGGACTAAAATCAGAACCATACTAAGCATCAGTAGAAAACTCTCCCATTTTTAAATCTATCAATTCTTTTAGTTGCCATGATTTCCTCTCCTTCTAATTCATACTTTCCTTCCTTGTCTGGAAACATACTGTATTAGTTTCCTACTGCTGCTATTTTAAACAATCCACTGATTTGTGCTTAAAACAATACAAATTTATTTCACAGTTCTTTAGATCATAAATCCAGATTTGTTCTATGGTTTCTCTCTTCTAGGTTTCACAAGACTAAAATCAAGGTGTCAGTCTGCCCAACCCCTATTAGTGAGATCCTAATCAATTAATCCTTCTCAGTACAGGGGAGATCTGGGAAGAATCTGCTTCCAAGCTTATTCAGGCAGAATCCAGTTCCTTGCAGTTGTAGGGTTAAACTCATCATTTCCATGTGTGCTGTTAGCTGGAGAGCATCTTATCTCCTAGAGGTTTATCCTCAGTCCTTGTAGGTGGGCATCTCACAGCCAGCAACGGTGCCTCTAATCCTTCTCACACTTAAAATCTCTCCAGCTTCCTCTTCTGTTACATCTCTTTTGCCTTTGTCTTCTGCTGCCTTTCTGACTCAGAGAAATTTCTCTGCTCTTGAAGTTCATATGATTAGATTGGGCCACTTGAATAAGCCAGGATAACCTCCCTCTGTTAAGGTTCATAACCTTAATTACATCTGCAAATTCCCCTTTGCCATGTAATGTAAGATACTGACAGTTTCTAGAGACTGAGGCATAGACATATTTTTGTGTTTGTTTGGTGGATAGACATTATTCTATCTACCATACATATTAAGTTTGGAGTTCTATGCATCTAATTCCTTTTTTAAATCGTGGATTAAGGAGGCAAAATTAAATCTGGATGCTAAGAATCCAGAGAACAGCTAGTATTTAGAGCATGGTTTTCCTCTAAACAAAGAGACAAAGCCAGAAAATGAGTGGAGGAAAATTAGGCAGATACTCGGGGTTATGGTTTAGGCCAATGTGATTCTCAAATTAGGGTGATCCATAGGCTCGTGTTCACTGATGCTTGGAGTTTGCATCTGAATGGCAAAAATAAGGGGTAACAGGAATGCACTTGATTTTGTTTCTAGGGCCCACAACTTCCAATATTGACATTAATGTAGACAATATACTTGTTTTAGTCATAATTGATACCTAAGTTTGAAGATAGCTGAGTTAAAGACGGGTGGTGGACATCTGAGACTCTAACTCTGAGAATATGTGCCCAGCTGAATCACTTAAGGATAGATACATTCCATTTTTCCCATAGTTCTCTTAAATTAATTCTGACGTCATCAACTTGCTGATTATTACTAAACTTGTTTGGACTGGATAGTCTGAAACCTTTTTTTTTTTTTTTTTTTTTTTTTTTTTGAGACATAGTTTCGCTCTTATTGCCCAGGCTGGAGTGCAATGGCACAATCTCAGCTCACTGCAACCTCAGCCTCCCGGGTTCAAGCGATTCTCCTGCCTCAGCCTTCCGAGTACCTGGGATTACAGGTGTGCGCCACCACGCCGAGCTAATTTTATTTGTATTTTTAGTAGAGATGGGGTTTCTCCATGTTGGTCAGGCTGGTCTCAAACTCCCAACCTCAGGTGATCCGCCCGCCTCGGCCTCCTAAAGGGCTGGGATTACAGGCATTAGCCACTGCTCCCGGCCAGTGAAACATATTTTCTTAGCTACTTCCCATTCCTCTGGAGGCATGCTTTTCCCTAGAGTTATTCTCTTCTTCATTTTTCTCTGAAGAATTTAAAATCTAATAATCTGGGATCTACTGTATATCTGACTCTATCCTCGCCTTAATCTTAGGAGCCGTGGACAATCCCTGAAACAGTGGGTACTAGAGAAATAACAAATAACTGGATATGATATCTTTCCCAAAGGGAAATGATCACAATTCTTTGATCACCAGAGACTGATACTTAAACCCAAAGTAGCAGCCTCCTCCTTTCATCAGCCTTCTTGGAGATGTGATTATCAAAAATGTCTTAGATCTTCTCGCGAGTGGAATAAATATCCCAAAACACGTCTCTGTGTCCTCTGTGTGGTGACAACTATTATCACTTTCCTATGCATTGATCATTTCTCTTATTTCCGATAATAGAATCTTGATTTTCCTTGGGAAAAAAATGTAGTCTCTACTCTTAGTCTATAGGATTAGGATAAAGCTGACCGTTTTCTGAACTCAATGTGTGAGCATTTGACTTACATTTGGCTAATTAGAGCCAATAAATTTTAATTCTCTATTCTTAAAAGTATAGAGAATAAAGAAGTTCTCCATCTGCTGGACTTCATTTGAAAGAATATGAGCCGGGATATTAGCAGAGTGGAAAAGGGAGTTTAGGAGCTATTCAATAAGGTAATCATATGCAAACAAAAGTAAAATTCAAAGGCCCCCTCAACCATCTGAATGGACTTTTTCCTAGGCCAGGGCACTTTTAAAATGTAAACTGAGAAACTGGTTCAGGCCAAGTCAGGAAGTGGGGGTTGAATATGCCTCATGATACCTCTTTAGCGTTAACATCAACACAGGCCTTTAAGTCTGATAAGAAGCATTTACAATCTATTCTCTCTGAAGCCTGCTACCTGGAGGCTTCATCTGCATAATTAAACTTTGGCCTCCAGAACCTCTTATCGCAATCCAGACATTTCCTTTCTATGGATCCCAGGCCTTTAGATAAACTCAACCAATTGTCAACCAGAAAATGTTAATTTTAAATCTACCTGTAACCTGAAAGTTACCCCTGCCCTCTTGCTTTGAACTGTCCTGCCTTTCTGAACCAAACCAATGTGTTTCTTAAATGTATTTTATTGAAGCCTCATGTCTCCCTAAAATGCATAAAACCAAGCTGCTGTGCCCCGACCACCTTGGGCACATGTTTGTGGGCCTCCTGAGGGCTGTGTCACAGGCCATGGTCACTCATATTTGGCTCAGAATAAATCTCTTCAGATATTTTACAGTTTGACTCTTTTCACTGACACAGCAGAAGACAGACAGAGTCTTAAGTTCCCACAATGGAATTTGAGCCCCTGCATCTGAGACGGGAGAATTCCCTTGACCCCCTTGCAGGACTTGCAACAGGGGTGGCTCATTTACTCAGCTCAATCCCCTTGGAGGAGGTGGGGGGCACACAGGTGAGTGGGCACAGGCACTGGGGCAAGTGCCTTTGGGAACTAAGTGTCCGCAGGAACTAACCCATACTGCCCCCGGCAGTGTCTAGGTGTTGCCCACGACCTCTGGGGTCCCAGGGATCGTGTGTTACAAACAATGCTCTTTTAGCATTTGCCTTTTGCTGATGGCTAGGTGTTAAAACCAGCTCAGGGGAGGATCCTGGTAGCCTTTTACACCCTGCTCTCTTGGTACCCAGGTTCTTGTCCAGCATCCAGGAAGAATCAGGTCACAAGGACTTAAAGAATGGTGAATGCAGAGATTTTATTGGGCAGTGGAATGGCTCTCAGTGAAATGGGGAGCAGGAAAGGGGATGGAGTGGGAAGATAATCTTCCCCTAGAGTTCGGCTGTCCCTGGCCGAACTCCTTTCCAATCATCCCCGGCCAAACTCCTCCCCGATCCTAGTCTCCAATGTCCAGCGCCTCTTCCCTTCTGGATGTTCAGACGCTTCTCTCCTCTCCTTCCCTGCCACACCGCTCTGCTGCTCTGCTAGTGGAGCTTGGGGTTTCCATGGGCACAGAGTAAGGGGCGTGGTGGGCCAAAAGGCAATATTTGGATGGGAAAACAGGGATTTAAAGTTCTCATTTAGGGCCACGGGCCCAGGCTTGAGGGTGGAAACCTTGTCAGGGACCCCACCCTTCTCTTCTCTTCTGTTCTTGTAAGGAATAATGCTCAAAATCCTAAGGAAACTGAACACTCGAACAAAGGATTCTTAGCAAAGCAATTTTACTTCTGCACAGAGGGGTGCCTCCTTCGCCAGTCGCCATGAGAGCACACCTGAACAAAGGGGCACAAGAGCTTTTATTCCTGATGCAAGTCCTGCCCCTGTACCCTTTCCCCACTGGCCAGGGTCCGGTAGTATAATCTAAACTAATTCCGGTTGGCTAAACATTTGATTTTTTTAGATAAGGTGGGCACATAAAAGAAAGTGGAGAGGAAAGGGGAAAGGGTGTCTGTAATGAGCTAGAAAGTTAGTCCTCTTTCCAAATAAGGAAAGGAATGTGAGCTGGTACTGATAACACCTGGTACTGAGGCATGCCTGGGCATCTAACAAAGGCAAAAAGGAAAAAAAGGAGAAAAAGGGAAAAAAGTGGGGGGTACTATGAATTAAAGAATAAAAGATTGATCGCATTATTTGAAGAGAAACCTTGTCATATCCCACATTCCCTCCCCTCCCTCCCCCTTCTCTTCTCTTCTCAGATGGAGTCTCACTCATGGGCCCAGGTTTGAGGGTGGAACCCTTGCCAAGGACCCCACCCTTCTCTTTTCTTTTCTTTTCTTTTCCCTTTTCCCCGTTCCCTTTTCCCTCTCCTCTCCTCTCCTCTCCTCCTCTCCTCTCCTCTCTTCTTTTTCTTTTCTTTTTGGAGATGGAGTCTCACTCTGTCACCCAGGCTGGAGTGGTATGGCGCGATCTCAGCACACTGCAACCTCTGCCTCCTGGGTTCAAGTGATTCTCCTGCCTCAGCTTCCTGAGTAGCTGGAACTACAGGCATGCGCCACCATGCCCAGCTAATTTTTGTATTTTTAGTAGAGACGGGATTTCACCATGTTGGTCAGGCTGGTCTCGAATTCCTAACCTCAGGTGATCCACCCATCTCGGCCTCCCAAAGTGCTGGGGTTACAGGCATGAGCCACCACCCCTGGCCCCCCACTTTTTTCTACCTAGTATTTCCCTGCCTCCTGTCCATATCAGATCCAACCAACCTACTTTTAAATTTTTCAGCTTTGTGAGCCAAAGAATTTTCTTTCATGCTTAAATCAGTTTGAATTGGGTTTCTGTCACTTCAGCTATAGCATCCTGAGGGGATCTCATTATATCATGTCCTGTCCAAACGGTAGTTAGATTATTATACCTACATCTGAGTGCTCATCCCTGCTGCCTGATTAGAAGCATTTTGGGAGCAGCCGCCAGCTTTGTATAATACACTGCGATTGCCTTAGCTCCTGATCATTGCTGGACACATACACATCCTGTCCCCTGAAAATATACCTATGTATTTCAAAAATAAACGGAGAATGATTGATATTTTTCTTACTCTTTTTCTCTTCACCTGTATTTTTTAATAGTTTTTTGTCTTAATTGTCTGCATGGGTACTTCTTATCACAGAGTGATTAAAATAGAAACACAAAAGTCCCTAGAATCCATGAAGTGACTGTCCAGTTTTTGTTTTTTTCTTTTTTTGAGATGGAGTCTCACTCTGTCACCCAGGCTGGAGTGCAGTGGTGCAATCTCATCTCACTGCAACCTCCACCTCCTGGGTTCAAATGATTCTCCTGACTCAGCCTCCTGAGTAGCTGGGATTACAGGCATGCACCACCACTCCTGGCTAATTTTTCTATTTTTAATAGAGACGGGGTTTCACCATGTTGGCCAGGCTGGTCTTGTACTCCTGACTTCAGCTCATCTGCCTGCGTTGGCCTCTCAAAGTGCTGGGATTACAGGCATGAGCCACCACGCCCAGCCAACAGTGCTTAAAAATCATCTGGTTATCTGCCTGCCACACCATCACCTTCACTAAGACAAGTGTCAGGCCTCTGAGCCCAAGCTAAGCCATCATATCCCCTGTGACCTGCATATATACATCCAGCTGGCCTGAAGCAACTGAAGACCCACAAAGAAGTGAAAATGGCCAGTCCCTGCCTTAACTGAGGACATTCCACCATTGTGATTTCTTTCTGCCCCACTCTAACTGATCAATGTACTTTGTAATCTTCCCCACCCTTAAGAAGTTTCTTTGTAATCTCACCCACCCTTAAGAAGGTTTTTGGTAATTCTCCCCACCCTTGAGAATGTACTTTGTGAGATCCACCCCCTGCCTGCAAAACATTGCTCCTAATTCCACCGCCTATCCCCAAAACCTATAAGATCTAATGATAATCCCACCACCCTTTGCTGACTCCTTTTTCGGACTCAGCCCGCCTGCACCCAGGTGAAATAAACAGCCTTGATGCTCACACAAAGCCTGTTTGGTGGTCCCTTCACACGGACGCACGTGACAACAAGACAACAAAATCAACTCTAAGAAAAAGAAAATAAAACAAAGATTTGTGAAGTTTAATATATCAGCCATAATCTCAGGAAACTGTATTATAACTCCATTCAGCTATTGCATAAAAAATGGAGATTAGAAAATATCTGGGCAATTTAGAAGTCCAATGCGCTATCCATTGCGCGACAGAGCCAATATCTGGGCAATTTAAATCAAAATTTCCTCAGTTCTGAGGGAAGAATTTGCCAGAGAAGTACGGCTTGAGAAATTCATACTTTGGCTCACATACTGAATGCATTGTCTAATAAGGTTCAAATCTCTTTTGTTCTTTGTAGATAACAGATTTGCTAAACAGAACTGAAAAATTTTCTTCAGAAAAGAACTATTAACCTACAATACAATCTCTCTCATGAAAGTGTTGATGAAAGCCTGGGTTTCTGTTATCTTTTTGGACAGTCTACAGATCTCAAGTGTTATTATAACTCAGCCATGAATAACCGTCCCCTACTCACCCAAGAATCTTTGTGGATGAACTTCCAAAACACAACTATTTATTATTGGAATTTTGAATACTGAAGAAAAGGAGCCCTATTCCCATCATTAACTCATTAATTAAGCCCCAAATTTCTAAAGTCAGCATGTTTTTAATCACCTCATTGTATGCCTTTCATCCTGAGGCACAAAACAGTGCCCAGTACTCACATTTTTGCCAGTAGCCTTTTCTTTATTGGTGATTTTAGTTTTGTATGGGAAAAAGATGTGTTTGGGGATACTGACCACAGGGCTTTAAAAAGTACCCTTATGGTGTTTTATCAAATTGACAAATTGTTATTATGATTTATTTTCATAATAGTCCACATATTTTTACTTATCAGACTGAACAAGGAAGGAGCTCACCCTCTGGAAGTATTGTACTACTTAAGACCACCTCAGACCCCCTTCAAAATACATCGATGTCCAGCCAATCAGAGCCCTACAACATCGTTTCCGTGTGAGGAATGGCTAGTTAAAAGCACCCCAGTCTTCTGTCTTACATACAGAGTTCTCTTGTCTGCCAACATGAATGGTTGCTATCATTACATCAGCCTCCAGTGACTTCAATACATGAATGGCTAGCTTACGGTCCAAGAGTGGATGGGCTTTTCTGTCTTTTTTCAGAGGCATCTGCCAACCAACGGGAACAGGCAGACAAAGCTATCTTTAAGTATTCTGCCCCATGCAACGAATAGGCAATGCCTAAAGAGCAGCTCAAGATGAGGCTGTGAGAACATGAAGGATACCCATAGGAATCTGAAAACCTCCTTCCAGCAAGAGAGCTCTTCTCACATATAGGAATGAAAGTAAACTGAACCGAAAGCAGAGCTGTGTCTACTTGACACAGGGAGCCTCCTTGAAAGGGAGGCTTAATAAAATGGCGTGGTGAAAACAATTCAAGAAGCTATAGGGATAGAAGGGTGCCTGTTATTTGTGAATGGCCCTGTTTACTCAAAGTGAGAATTCCCTAATATCCAGGAGGGAATTAACTTGGAAGACATAATATAAGAGCTCTACTTCTGCCTCAAGCACTCTTGTTTCCTTTATTTCATTTTAAACATGATTCCACTATCAAAAATAATATCAGCTTATGGCAAATAACTAGACAAATAAAAGCAATAAGAAACAGAAACCTGTCTATAATCCTAGTGAACACAGGGAATTACTGTTATCATTTTTGGCACATTTCTTTCCAGTTTTGTTCCCATTCTTTTGTGTTTATCCAGATGACATCAGGATAAAAATATGAAAATATCCTTATTTTATACCTATGTTTTTATCCTGATTTGTTGAACTTTATATTATTAACCTCTTGTTCCATGTTATGACAAGCTTTTTATAGGCATCATTTTAATAGTAAAAAGTAATACTCATAATTTATAGAATTGTATAGACCTTCTGTAATTTTAATTGTATCCTCAATAAGGAATATTTTTATCTATAAACATTACAGCCAGGCGCGGTAGCTCACGCCTGTAATCCCAGCACTCTGGGAGGCCGAAGCGGGCGGATCATGAGGTCAGGAGATCGAGACCATCCTGGCCAACATGGTGAAACCCCGTCTTAACTAAAAATACAAAAATTAGCTGGGCGTGGTGGTGGGCGCCTGTAATCCCAGCTACTCAGGAGGCTGAGCCAGGAGAATGGCTTGAACCCAGGAGGCGGAGGTTACAGTGAGCCAAGATCATGCCACTGCACTCCAGCCTGGTGACAGAGGAAGAATCTGCCTCAAAAAAAAAAAAAAATTACAAATCATGTAAAATATGGAAATAAACATTTTTCCCTAACTCCAACATAGACATTTTTGTGTCCCCCCAACATTTTGGTACTCCCTTCTAAGAGGACTGTCTGACTTGCTGTCACCCCCATTTGAGACTCACTGCCATAATCAGCCACAGGCTGAGGGCAGTGGGGAGTACTTAATTACAGTTGACCCTTGAACAACACAGGGGTTAGAGGCATCGACACGTTCACGTATAACTTTTGATTCTCCAAAAACTTAACTAAAACAGTCTGCTTTTGACTAGAAGCCCAATCGATAAGTGAAACAGTCAGTAAACACCTATTTTGCATGTTCTATGCATTATATACTATATTCTTACAATGAAGTAAGCTACAGAAAACAAAATGTTATTTTAAAAAATCATAAGGAAGAGAACATATACTTAGTAATAATTAAATAAAGTAGATTATCATAAAGGTCTTTACCCTAGTCATCTTCACGTTAAGGAGGCGGAGGAAAGGTTTGTCTTGCTGTCTCAGGGGTGGCGGAGGCTGAGAAAAATCTGCATGTAAGTGGATCCGCACAGCTCAAACCAATGTTGTTCAAGGGTCAACTATATATACTTCAGGTGTGTTTCATTAGGAGAAAATATGAAATCAACAGATCTATATAAAAAGAGGAGCATTAACTCTTAAGCAATGGAGACATAGTTAAAATAAGCTTTATAGCCTTTGGGGAAAAAAATGTTCATTGAGATGTATATATTAAAAGCTTTTCAAAATTGAAATCAGATTTTCTTCCTTTGGATTCAAAGACTGAACACATCAAAATACTTCAAAATATTTAAAACATTTCACACTAAACAAAGTAAAGACATCAGTTTATCTACTGCTTCTACTAATTGATGTTACATGTTTTATTTGGAGTTTTTGTTTGTTTGTTTTAGGGTTTTTTTTTTTTTTTTTGAGACAGAGTTTTGCTCTTGTTGCCCAGGCTGGAGTGCAATGGCATGATCTCGTCTCACTGCAACCTCCACCTCCTGACTCAGTCTCCCAAGTAGCTGGGACTATAGGTGCCTGCCACCATGCCCGGCTAATTTTTTGTATTTTTAGTACAGACAGGGTTTCACTATGTTGGTCAGGCTGGTCTCAAACTCCTGAACTCAGGTGATCCACCCACCTCAGTCTCCCAAAGTGTTGGAATTAGAGGCGTGAGCCACGGCGCCTGGCCTTATTCGGGGTTTTTATACGTTATATTTCAGAGGCAATAAAGGTATTTTCAGGTAAAGAAAGAACTAAAGATAATTCTGCCAATTCCCCTTATTCCAGCAAGCGCTCCACTGAATTCAACATCATGGTAATCAGCAAGTGGCCAAATAGTTCTTTACATTTTTTCTGCTTTCCCATTTGGGTAAGAAACGTGCTTTATGAAAAGTACACTTAAATGACGAAGACAGAGAAGCAAAATGCTTGGCTAATCCCAGTGCACATGACCCATTGCCTGAAAATGGGAAAAGTGACCACAGGAATTTAACTTGAAATACTTCCTACCACCACTAAGCCAGAGCAGGGGAAGCCAACAGAATGAGGAAGTTCTGGTCAGACACACATTGACTCATTTGATATATTACTTCCTCATATAATATTCTTGTCCAGTCAGACACTGTATTGGTTCTCCTAGAAAGTACAGAAAAGGAGGAGCCAAAATTCATGACTTCACAAAGTTAATGAATGCTCAAACACGGCCTTAGAATGCCCAAATTGACCAGAGAGAAGAGGAACCCAGGTTTATGGTACTTGTTAGCCACAGAGGAGGTGAAAAAGAAAAGTTGTTTGTGGACATTCTCACTCAAATGACCACATTTTTCTGATTATGAGATTTGACACTTGTTATCTCCGTCAGAGAGTAGGGTAGGTCCCTTGAATTCACACTGAAAATGCGAAAGCAGCCACATCTGGAAGACTTGGGCCCCACCCCAGGCTCATATTTACAATCCTTTGGCAGCCCAGCACTTCTCTGAGCCCACATGGAAGCTGTCAGGGCAAAACCACAGAGGATTGGTGACGATAGATTGGATGCATTCAGGACTCCCCCAGATATGTGCCATTGATCAGTTCAATGCAATTGGATCCCTGATGCCAAGCAATCTGGAAATGAAAATACAAACTGTTTTCAGCCTACAATTTATCAGAAAACGGTTTACCTTCAAAGATGCCCAGTAGTTGGCTTCTGGCTAGAAGAAAGAATACAGATGGAAAAAAAAAAAATGCTGAAGGCTATTTTGTTCTCAAGTCTAGGGAGCTTCCAAACATTTGAACCGTCTGCTTACGAAGAATTGCCTTACATATCACTGAGAACTTGCCAATACTTTATAAGAATTCAATGCATCTAGATCCCAAACTGAACTGAGTATAATGTTCTTCCTCCCCCTCCTCCTCCTCCTTCATCTTCTTCTTCCTCTCCTCCTTTTCGTTTTTTTTTTTTTTTTTTTTTTTAATTTTTTGTATTTTTAGTAGAGATGGGGTTTCACCACGCTGGCCAGGCTGGTCTTGAACTCCTGACCTCAAGTGATCCACCCGCCTCAGCCTCCCAAAGTGCTGGGACTACAGGCATGAGCCACCACGCCCAGCCAAGTCTCTCCTCCTTTTCTTCTAGCAATTTAGAAAATAAACTTCAACACAATGGCTTTTCTAATTGTCTAAAATTATAAGCAAATATCATGAGTTATAGGCAGGCAAAGTATGAAGACTATCATCAAATACCACTGCAAACCAGTGAAAATGGCACTTCTAAATGCATACATACTAGTTATGATGCTGCAGGATAGTGAGAAACCTGGTAAACTATTTGCATAAATTTCTATAATTAATGTAAAGCAAGTGAACCAAAGTTGTTATTTTTATTTCTTTTAATGTGTTACATCTTCAAGATCTATAATAATTGTCTACCTTTTGTACATTATCATTTAGCTTGATAATGACATAAAGTAAAGGATAAAAGACAGAATATAAGCAAGTTATAGGAATTACAGGATAAAATACATAGAATATAAGAAAGTTACAGGAATTGTGATTTTTTAATCACCACTACTTACTGAAATTGAATGCATTCTACATACCAGACATTGTTCTAGAGGCTTTCCAACTTGTAACTGTGTCTGTGTGTGTGTGTGGGTGTGCAAATTCATGTTGAAACCTTGTTTAGTGTCTCTTTAGACACATTATTCACATTATTGGAAATATTTTAGGATATTAGAGAGCATGTGGCCTTGGCTGTCTGCATATTGAACAATGAATATAACAACGATTACTTAGTAACCTAATGATGAAGTAATTAGCGGATGCAAATTTTAATGACATGTCCTGTGAAGCAGCTCTGAGTCAGAAGAAAGGTGGATGTGTAAGCATCAGTCACTTTGCTAGAAAGTCACTTTAACTTAGCCAGAGTCCTTCACTTCTGCCTTTGTCCATTTCCATTTCCAGTGCCACAGAATTTCTGAAGTTAGGAAAATGTAATTTTGTATTTAAAAAAATGACCCTGACAGTTAGGAAGCAAAAAAATCAAACAATTTATATAAACATGAAGAGTAAGTGAAGGTTGGCCGAGCACGGTGGCTCACACCTGTAATCCCAGCACTTTGGGAGGCCGAGGCGCGTGGATCACGAGGTTAGGAGATCAAGACCATCCTGTCCAACATAGTGAAACCCTGTCTCTACTAAAATACAAAAAATGAGCCAGGCATGGTGGTGTGTGCCTACAGTCCCAGCTACTCAGGAGGCTTAGGCAGGAGAATCGCTTGAACCTGGGAGGCAGAGGTTGCAGTGAGCTGAGATTGTGCCACTGCACTCCAGCCTGGGTGATACAGCGAGACTCTGTCTCAAAAAAAAAAAAAAAAAAAAAAAGAGTAAGTGAAGGTATAGCAAGTGAAGTTTCCTAGTAAGATAAATAGAGGCTTTACATAAGTTACAGACAGTGATGTCCAAAGTAGTAATAACGGGGATTACCAAGAAGGGTAAGTCTGTTACCAGGAAGAGGTCTGATCCAGGCCCCAAGAGAAGGTTCTTGGATCTCATGCAAGAAAGAATTCAGGGCAAGTCTATAAAATGAAAGCAAGTTTATTAGGAAAGTAAAGGAATAAAAAATGGCTACTCCAAGGCTGGGCGTGGTGGCTCACTCCTGTAGTCCTAGCACTTTGGGAGGCCGAGGCAGGTGGATCACCTGAGGTCAGGAGTTCAAGACCACCATGGCCAACATGGTGAAACTCTGTCTCTACTAAAAATGTAAAAGCCGGGCGTGGTGGTGTGAGCCTGTAGTCCCAGCTACTTGGGAGGCTGAGGCAGGAGAATTGCTTGAACCTGGAAGACGGAGGTTGCAGTGAGCTGAGATTGAGCCATTGCACTCCAGCCTGGGCAACAGAGCAAGACTGTCTTAAAAAAAAAAAAAAAAGTGGCTACTCCATAGATAGAGCAGCTCCGAGGACTGCTGGTTGTCCATTTTTATGGTTATTTCTTGACGATATGCTAAACAAGGGGTGGATTATTCATGCCTCCCCCTTTTAGACCATATAAGGTAACTTCCTGACATTGCCGTGGCATTTTAAACTGTCACGGCACTGGTGGGAATGTAGGAGTGAGGACGACCAGAGGTCATTCTCGTGGCCATCTTGGTTTTGGTGGGTTTTGGCCAGCTTCTTTACTGCAACCTGTTTTATCAGCAAGGTTTTTATGATCTGTATCTTGTGCCAACCTCCTCTCTCATCCTGTGACTTAGAATGCCTTAACCATCTGGGAAATCAGCCCAGTAGGTCTCAGCCTCATTTTACCCAGCTCCTATTCAAGATGGAGTTGCTCTGGTTCAAATGCCTCTGACAAGTCTACCATACATTCTTTCCAAAAACCAGAAAATTCATTTGTAAAATTGTTTTAGTAAATGATTTGGCCAATGCAAAATTTTCTCACTCAGTGAATAAATGTTAGTGAGAGTTAAAAAGCTAACTAATTTGGTTTACATGGCTATTTTTAATGGAAATGAGACTTAGGAGTAGATTTAACATTTTAAAATAAATGGTTACATATGTAATTATTATGTATAAAACCATATATAATAAGGTAATCACATTTTATATCATATATAGGTATATAATCATAAAGAGTATAAATAGCTCTTATAAATTTCTTGCTAATATTTGTTTCAAGTATTTAGAGATTTTAAAAGTCATGACGTTTCTACCTCATGATTATTACAGCTTTGAACAATGTTGCTACTCTCTAAAATGTTTTCTTATGTAAGGAGAGTATCTACTAGTATGATCAGAACAAATTTAAGTAAATTAATTAAGACTCTTTTATCAGGTCAGGCGCAGTAGCTCATGCCTGTAATCCTAGCACTTTGGGAGGCCGAGGTGGGCGGATCACCTGAGGTCTGAAGTTCGAGATCAGCCTGACCAACATGGAAAAACCCTGTCTCTACTAAAAATACAAAATTAGCTGGGCATGGTGGCACATGCCTATAATCCCAGCCACTCAGGAGGCTGAGGCAGGAGAATTGCTTGAACCCGGGAGGCAGAGATTGCAGTGAGCCGAGATCACACCACTGGAGCAAAACTCCGTCTCAAAAAAAAAAAAAAAGACTCTTTTATCTCCATTTATATGCTTATCCATTCACCAAACATAGAACACTCACCTATGTCAGTTACTGAATTTACATGGTCCTTGTTTGTTTTTTAAAAAATCAGAGTTAACAACAATTCAACTTATTTTGACAAAAATTTGTCTGCCACTCACAATGTACCAAGTACTTTGCTAGGTGCCTAAAATATAGCTATAATTTCTTTTCTGTGTTCCTTTATGGGCAATATTCTTAAAAACCATCCGATTGTAATGGTTGGTGTTGATTCACTAAAGAGAAGACCAGGCCAAAGTATTTCTTTTGTGAATCACTCTTAACCATCTGTGGTGGAGACGCCTTATTCCACTAAACCTCATCTTCATTGGCAAGCACACAAATGGGTATTCTCTCTCACCACTGTGGACAGTGGCAACCAGAAGCAGAGATTTGGAATGTCTAGGAGGGCCATCATCAAACAGCTCATGCATGATGGCTCTGAGGTCATCCAACTGTGCTATGGAGATAAGGCTGTATTTGTACGTTTCTCCTAAAATATATCTTACAGATTTCATTACAAATGATATATTCTTAATTTGAGGAGATGTACTGCTATTTTCTACTTTTTATAACAATACAAGGTAGCAAAAGGGAAACAAAAATTGTGTATTTGCGCCACCCAAGTAAAGAATGCCACATGTAATGGAGTATATCTTTATTCCCCTTGTGTGCTGCCTTCTCCTTAAGAAGATTAAGCATCCCTTTCTCATCCTATGAGACTTGTGTGGCCTCCTTATGAGGGGAGCATAATTCCCAATCTACTGAAGTGGATTTGGCCATGTGACTTTTTTTTCATCATTGAATGAACTGCATGCAGAAGTGGCTTGTGTGCCATGGGAGCAGAAACATTAAGAACTGTAACTTGTTCACTGTAACCCAGAATGAAACTGCTCCTACAGCTTGATCACAAAATGAGTAAGATGGTGCAAAGCCATAGATGGAAGCATAGTGGCAGCTGACTCTGCTGACCTATGCTGACATGGAATGTGAAAGGGATCTAAAACTTAATTGCTGTAATTTACCAAAATTTGGAGATTGTTTGTTCCTGTAGCATTACAAAGTGAAAGCTAAGTAATAAGAAGTTTACATGTCACTAGTAAAACTTAACTTCATTAGTTTGTAGTTATTGTCATTTCTACTTTTTATTTTATTTCACTTTTAGTTAATCTCTTGGTCATCACTCTGCCATTAACCATTAGGGAAGCCTAGTTTCTTCCTTTTGAGGCCTTACTCTCAACCCCATTCTCATTCTTCTAATTACTCAAAAACCCTGGGCAATATAATCTGCTTTGTGCAAGAAAGACCAGTCCTCTAGGCAGAGAGGGAAAACAAACAAACAAACAAAAAAACACTAAAAAAAAACTCCAATAAGTCCATCGGCATCCATGCTTTCTTCATGGCCATATGATGCAGCTATTGAAGATTAGTTCTGCTCAGACTAATAGAAACATGTCCACTGATGTGAAATATAATTTATTACCCTGCATCTCTGGCATGGGCACATCACTTATTTTACATCCACGTGCTCAGGTGTCTTCCCCAAATGCAATCACATGTTGTGCTGGAAGTAACTTTTCTTTTCTAGCCTTTTCCCTCATGCTGAATTTAGGCTACCAGGCCACACACCACTTGCTTCACAGGAAGTTCCCTCTGTGTCATGGTGACCTTTTTAAGCAGGAGACCCCCATCCACCATGGGAAGCTTCTCTAACATTGAATCACAGAGACAGTTTCAGATTAGCCCTATGACCCACGAACAAATGGTCCTTTTACAGACATTCTGAAGCCATTTGTATATACAGTCATTCATTTATAAAACCAAAAACCCCACCCATGAGCCTGTTCATAGGATAACAGTGACACTGTCAAGATGAATGACTGTGTCTCTGCATATATAGTGATGTATATGGAAGATCCCCTCAATTAAAAAAAAAAAAAAAAGTATCTTCTCACATTCATACAGATAATTCCTGGGCTGTCATCACTCCCACATCACTGTTGCAGCTCTAGTGTTCAGCAGAATGTTTAGTACATTTCAGGTGCTCCATAAATACCAGTTGAATAAATGGGAGAAATATTACTTACAATAATTAATAAGATCAAATTACAACAATTAATAAGATAAAAAAGGACTAGAATTTTCCCACTCTACATTTCACACTACATTTCCCAATATTACTATTTTCCCTGGTTTTCCACTTCTTCAACTAACTCTTGAAACCAAATACCTGAGGTCTTTGGGAGGGCATTTCAGAGACAGTGAAACTACATTTGGTTCTTAAAGTATTCATAAGGGCTCTTCCGACAAGCTTTAAAAAATGATGCAAATACAAGATAAAGATAAAAATATACAAATAGTTCTTATCTAGTTGTGTGAGATAATTATGACACTGAGAATGTCGCTTACGTCTTTATCCTATAATTAAATTTTAAAGTTTGATTTATTCCTATACTTGTAGCAGGAAAAGCCACAGACAAAACCACTCAGACACTGAGTTAAAGAAGGAAGCGGTTTATTTGGCTGGGAGCATCGGCAGGACTCCTGTCTCAAGAGCCAAGCTCCTCGAGTGAGCAATTTCTGTCCCTCTTGAGGGCTTACAACTCTAAGGGGGTCCGCGTGAGAGGGTCGTGATCGATTGAGCAAGCAGGGGGTACGTGACTGGGGACTGCATGCATAGGTAATTAGATCGGAACAGAACAGGACAGGGATTTTCACAGCGCTTTTCTATACAATGTCTGTAATCTATAGAAAACATAACCGATTAGGTCAGGGGTCGATCTTTAACTACCAGGCCCAGGGTGTGGCGCCGGGCTGTCTGCCTGTGGATTTCATTTCTGCCTTTTAGTTTTTACTTCTTCTTTCTTTGGAGGCAGAAATTGGGCATAAGACAATATGAGGAGTGGTCTCCTCCCTTATACTAAAATAACGAAAAAAAAATCTTCTGGGTTTTCTTACATGATAGAGCATGCAAGGTGTCTTACCATTTAATAACACTTATTTCTGACAATATCATTAAACTCAGTATATAACAATCAATTTTCTGAGTTTGTCTGCTTTGTAAGCAACCCTGTAAGAAAGGATGTATTTCAGGTAGCGTTTTTGTTTCTTTGCTCTGAATGAAATTCTATATGGTATTGCATACATGATAAAAAAAATTTCTTCAAGTTTAAATCGTTATGATTGCTTTGTTTTATACCCCAAGCATTACATTTATGCTTGCCATTTTGAATGACAAGAATATGTAGCCAAAATTACTGGATGAAATACAAGAAACAAACAATCATGAAGTAAAATGTATATACATTATCACATGTGTAAACTCCCTATTGCGATTCATGCAGAACATCGTAGGTGTTGATAAACTGCTACATTTTTAAAATCAATTTTTTTTCTGAGGGTTTCAGCATCTAGCTAATAATTTGGAAGTGAGAAAATTTAGTACCCAACATCTGCTCTTTTCTAGTTAATTGTGCAAATTTGGCCAAAGACATCAATGCTCCAGGCCTTGATTTTCATATTTGTGAAATAAAGATAATATCTAACTCTGGGGGTTTCTGAGTGAATCAGTGATAATATATGTATATTAAACACAACACTTTAACTACAAGAAACAGAAAGTTTAAGACAAAAAAAAAGAAAGAAAACCTATTTCAAAACCAAAAAACAATTTTAAAAACCCATCAATGATTTTCTATATGTGGACTCAAACCATTATATTATCATTTCATCTTCTATACCTTTCTCTTTTTACATGGAGCCATGTTATCTCAAGATAACCATTCTCATAAAGTTAAAACTAAGATTACAGACAGCTCAGAGCTAATATACTCATAAATTTCATAAATACAGAGGAAAGTTCCCTTCAAATAACTCCAATTGGAAAATTCTCGAGAAGAAACTTAATTGGTCCTGCTGATGCAGAATTTTCTTCTTGGTCACTTTGCAAGCCGGGGGCCTTGGGCCAGTAACACCCCACATGAGCCTCCCTCATCCATGCTACCTGCTGCAGGAAATGGCCCGCCCACTTGGCCCGCCCAGGCTGGGTGGAGTCTGGCTTGCACTCCAGTTCCTAGCAAGAAAGAATTCAGGGCAAGTCCCTAGAGTAAAGTGCAAGCAACTTCCCCAACTTCCATGAGGATCAGCTGCTAACAGCTCACAGATGGCCCCTTTCTCTGGAAAATATGTCCCCCAGCTTCCAGTTACTTTACCTGGAGAGTTATGCGCATGCCCTGGAGGCAGTCCAAAGCCATGACTGATGAATGTGGTATATAAAGGGTTACTCTTTTGCCTTAGGCGGGCCAACACAACTAAGTGATTAGTGATTCAAAGACCTTCCCTTAGGGACTTGGCCAAGGTTGGACTTTATAGGAGACCACTTTCTTGCTCAGCACCTTCGCTTTCTCTGTCCTGCTTCAGTCCCTTACTTATGGGCTTTTCTGTTTATGTATCACTTTCACAGGAATTCGGGTCTCACACTCAGCCTCTAGGGAGCCTAATACCATGTTACAACGACATGTGATCAAAGTAACTTGCCGAATACTTTGAAAATATCAACTTAATCTCTCTGAGAAGCAATAAATCTCAGAAATGCAGACTTTTAAGAAAGAAGATCCACAGAATTGATAATAAGGAAAGCGATAAGGTGATAAGAAGGAAGGTACTACCACAAGCTTTAGGCACAGCCAGCCCTGAAGCATGAGATCAAAGATTAACAATTGCTGTTGGTTGGTATGTTGCTTGGCTGGTTTGATTGATCAGTTGCTTGAGAGGTGCCCATAATTCATCTCTCTTCCATATTTGGGGGCAATAATTCATTGTGTGGGATGAGATTCCCTATCTCAAAATGCCTGTGCAAAAGTGGGCAGTTCTTTCGCTGTCTAATCCAGAGACCAGGGCTAGATAATATAACCAGTCCCTGATCAAGCAGCCCTCTAATTCAGGACTTTGAAGTTAAAGTCAGTTACTAAAAGAGGTCGTCCATGACAGTTACTGCAGAGTTTCTGCAGTGAGAGATAATGATAGTGCCCAGAGATTCCAGTAGTGTCTGGGAGCAATGGTATAGTGTCAATGAGAATCTTTAAAGCATTGCTGCTACTGTCTGAATTGTATGTTCTTCTGGTTTCTGTCTCCTCATTAAGCATACTCCTCCATTTTCGCATCAATTATACGAGCTCCCTATTTTTCACAATTAAGTCCCTTTTCAAAATAGTAGTTGCTCTCTCTTGTCTGAAGTGAAGAAAACTTATTTATACAATACCTATACAGATTTCCACAATGTCAAATTTTTACAAAGTTGACACACTATACATTTACAAATATGAAGCAAAAACAGAATCATATAGATTAAGATATTAATTGATTATCAACAATGGGCTGAATGACTCTGGCAACTTTTATTCTATCTACTTTTTGTTGTCATGGTCGAAGTGCTCACCTGTTTGAGCACCTGTAATATACTACATACAAGGAGAAATGTACAATCAACAAGACCCTATCTTCATGCATCATCGAATTTTATACATTTCAAATAACTTAACAAATAAGTAAATAAGTGTTCACAATTTTTGGTGTTATGAATGCAAATATAGGGCAAATGATGAAGAGTAACATAGAGAACCTTACTCAGCCCAGGGAAGGATATTTCAGGGCAATCTCTCTGAGTTCCATGTCAGCTGTGCTTGATGCATAGGTAAAACTTATCCAAGGAGAGGAAACAAGAGGCTGAAGATTCCAAAGTGGAAAAGAGATGGGTGTTATCCCAGTAAATTAATTGGTGAGAGGCCAATATGGCTTTCCCAGAGCAAGCAGGGGTTCAGTGGTTCACGATGAGCTATGGGGCTAAGCAAGAGTTTTAAAGGGCCTTATCTATTTCCCTTATGTTTGTGAGAGACAATCCTCTATAAAACTCCTTTAAAGAACCACATAAGTAGGCTACTTTGAGTTAGGACTGTGGCCTCTGATAGAATTGAATGTAAATTTGAGTGGACAGGCTGTCTTGACACCCAAATCATTGGGGATGTGGAGACAAAGTAGACTCTGGGCAGGTGTTAGTACTGAATCATCAGGAAAGGGTGGAGAGGCAAGAGAGAGTTTAGTCAGAGGGCAGATTCAAGAAACAGGGGCTCCTCCCTTTTAGACCAGCAGGCGGGAAGGAGGTCATGAGGAGGGGCTTGATTTCACATGGTGCACTGGACAAGGAAATGAGATCTGCTGGCCAAGAGTCAAAAGAGAGAGACAAGGCAAGGCAGGAATTGAGCCAGGGACTTAGGCAATGAAGATGTAAAATCCCAGGAGAGCAATGCCTTGCTGTAGAGAGCTACCTACTCAAGAGGTCTGCTACATGGGTACACTGGACAGCCTCAGCCCACAATGATTCACGTCAGCCTAAAAAGGGTTAATCTTGTCAGTGAGTAAAGTTTCCTGGTGGGTAGCTGAGTTTCTCCAGTCCCTAAATTCATTATTATAGTGTTCTTCCTCCCCTCTTATGTCTTATCTTTGCCTGCCTTCTCTCATCTGGGTATCTGTGCCAGGGTTTTCACAGCAGAAAATTTGACACATACAAACACCACACACGCGTGCACACACACAGAACTGAAAAGCTGAGACACTGAGAATTACCGACATATCTCAGGCTACTAACTGCTCTGCCAGGAACTTACAGAAAATAGAAACAAAATATTGATGAAGCCTGAATTTTAAGGAAAAATTAACATGTCTTGGTTTTCTGCTTAATTGTACTCTACACATCCCTGTTAATGTGCCATGTTGGGAAATTTGAAGCCGTCATTATCTCTGTATCAAAGAGATACAGAGTTGTGCAAAAAATAACAAATGTTAACAAATAAACTGAACATTCTAGAAAAAATTAATAAATGAGCATATTTGGGGAGAAATAAGAAAATAAGCTTATCAGTGATTAAAATTGGAAGACAATAAGAGAAAGTAAACACATAATTTGTGAGAACTGAATTAAGAAAAACAATGATATTAATTGTAAATTGAACGTCAGAGAAAATATGTTGGCAGTGTGAACTAATTAAATTGTAGAATCTAATCTCCCAAGGGAAGGGGTGGACACTTCATCTAGCATATTAGAGGCAAAATTCTCACTGGCAGGAGTTAGGGTAAAAATGACCTAATAGGTCTTTTCCAACTCTGATTTCTATCATTTGGCTAGGGAAACCTAGCCAGGAGTTACACAATTAAGCATCTTTGTGGAAAAAAATAAACACAGAACTATCAGATAATGCAGATGCACCCCCACCCCTGAAAAAACATAAAAGCAACGATCACACCACCAAAAAAGCCACAGGATCCAAACCAGAATGGCCCAGAAGAACAATTCTTGACATGGACCATGGATAAATAGATTCATTCATTCCCCTAATTTTCTTAATCCTCAAATCTGAATGGACTAGGGTGGTGGGCTTTCAGGGGTGCTGGAAGGCAGGGGCTTTGCATAATCTTCCCCTGAAGGTTTGCTCTGTTTGGAAGAGGTTATCCTTTGAAGATGACTGGATAGGTTCCAGCAAGTTTTTTCCGACTTTCACAATCTTTTGCCCACTTTCCTTCACCCGTTCTTCTTGGCTCTACCCATCTCTGGGAAAAATGGGAAAACTATAAAACCTTAGATCTTTTCTTGAAGAATTGTGAGTAGAGCATTATATCCTAATAGGCTGTTGCCAAATCCAAACCCTATTCAAAGAAAATCCACTTTGAAAACGGAGTCTGTGGAGATGTGGACATTCCTGGGAAAATACATTTTCTCTTCTTACTTTTTGTTTTCTCTCTTTATTGGAGGGCTTAAAAGTTTTTTGGTTGCATTATTTGATTTAGGGCTTTCGTTATTCTGGCTTTTAGAAATTACCACCAATGGAGACAGAACAGAGTAGATTATACAAAAATGTCTGTGACTGTTTTGACTGGAAAAAAGACTCTTAACTCAGGCAAACTGGGGAAATTAGAAGAAGAAAAGCTTGGCGGTTTGCAGTTCGAGAACTAGCAACACTGAGTACCAACCCCAGTTCTGAGTCTTTTATTTCTCTCACTCTTGCCTTTATAAATGCCTATTTTGGGATTTTATCTCTGAATCATTGAAGTTAGGCAATCAGAAAAAAAAAAAAAAAAAACTGGCATGGATAGGTTTGACTTTGTATTTTCTCAAGAGAATTTAACAGCTGCAACCTTTTGGATAAATAACGTTCATTTTCTAGCCACAAAAGAACTTTTTTAAAGCCCATGGAGTCCAGGATAATTACATTTTAAAGTCTACCTCTACTTGGCTTGCTTCTGTTAGACTTTCTAGCTCTGCTCAGCTCCTTAGTAGACTTCAAAGAGGAACAAACCTAGATGCAAAACTGCTTAAGGACAGTCACAATCCCAAGGGCACGTTTTGTGCAGGTATTGATAAACGAAGGGAAAGTCCAGCACAATAAAAATCTGGCTTTTCTGGTTCTTTCATATACTTCTTCTGAGGCGGGGCGGGTATTTTTCACATTTTCTACAGTCAGTATTACTTAATTTACTCATTTTCACTCAACAAATATTTTTGAGCAGCTATTAGATACTAGGTGATCTAGACCCTGGAAATATAACATTGAAACAAAACAAAACGACATATTTTTTTAAAAAAGAAATAAAAATAAACGTAACAATGGCATATACAAATACGAAACCAAGTTTATCAAGAAATTAAGAAGACGGGAAGATAGAGATAAAAGAATAGAAAGTTAAGGTGTTGATTTTATTTCCCTTAGAAAACTGAGTAAGTATCTTCCCACTTTAACTACTGGCTAATTTACATAAACCAAACTTTTTTTTTTTTTCTGGAAAAATCTCATGGCAGTGATAACTTTTGTTTTTATAAATGAGCTTCTCCAGTTGTGTCATATATACGTGTCAATGCATATATTTTCTTTTTTAAAAAATATGAATTAAATGAATGAAGAGCAATTCATTTTAAGTGGAGGATTATGGATAATCCTATTTACTTTATGAGTTTTCTACAACCATTATTGCTGATTACATTTGATTTCAGTTCATCTCTACCTAATGATTGCATACACTTTAAGGAAGAAAACCCATTCATGTGAAATAGGCATAGTCCTATTTTTGGAAGTTATATTTTAAGGAAAAAAAAAGCCCAGGTTAATCCTGGGAGACTTATTCAAAAAAACAGTTGTTCAGTACAAGAATTTCTTTTGTATCATTTTAGAGTCTAAAATTGTAAGTCATGTGTATATGGCCTAGCAATTGAGTTTACTATTAATAAACAGGGTCAGGGTATTTGGTTCCAATATTCAATGAAAATTTTAAATAGTGAATAAAATTGATTTCATATTATTGATTTAAGTTTATTTTCACATCAGTCTACAAAAACATGCAAGTGAACAGTAATGAATTTTCAGGTTATTTTAAGAGTCAAATGTGGCTGAAAGACTGAGATGAATTAAGAATTTTGTCCTTAAACTGTTGGCTTCAAATAGGAGACAATTTTAAGAAAATATTTAAAGCTGGCATACTAATGATCAAGAGTTGTAAGTTATATCATTTATTGAACTGTTACATTCAATGTAGATTGATTAAAGAAAGCTCAATTTAATTAAGCTATGCATAAAGGAATCTTCTTTAAATTTTTTTTCTGAAACACTTTTTTCTGAAAGGATAGCTTTGCATAAGCATATTTTGATAGAAGATACTTTGTTGAATTTCGCTTCAGGAAACAAACATAAAATTTTCTAATTATTGTCTTTTTTGTTGTTGGTTTTGCTTTTTTAATTGTAGTCACTAAAATATGATGCCACAAAACAATGTCATTTAATTCCTTACTCTCAAAATAATATATACATCTATTAATATATTTATCATTAAATCATCTTATAACTCTATCCCATGACACTTCTCAAAAAAGTCATGAAAACTGAAAAGTAATACAGACAGAAAGAAGAAACACGTATTTCTCAAAACATATAAAGCTCAAAATCCATTCTGTTCATATTAAATGTGATTTCTCTCAAGCGGGCCAAAACCTGCTATATTTAAGAATAACCACAAATCACGATTCTGATGTTTAATTTGATAGAATGAGAGTATAACTAGTGGTCGACTTATTAAAATTTTAACCACTTATTTCATACTGTTGAGCAAGTTACTCTGCCAATATTAAGCTAAATTTCTCATTTGGTTAAAGTCACTGCTTCCTTTTTGCACAGACAAAATCAATTAAATAAAATGCAAGGAAATAGATTACTTGAGTTGAGTAAAAATGTGAAAAAAGAGACCATATTATCTTTTATCTAACAACCACACAACATAAGAATAAAAATCTAGATTTTGTTCTTTGTTGGACAAGACAGGGTTTAGTGACTCTGCAGAAATCACAGTGCAATTTATGTTTTCATCCCCATCCTACATTTTTAACACACTCCTGGTCACTGAGGCTCTGTTTGTGGCAGTATCTAATCTGAAAGCTATCTCTAAAGCAAAGCCCTTTCAGAAGCATTCTGATTTGCCATCTCTCCGTTGCAGCGAATGCTTCTTTGTCAGTCCTTCAGAGCTTGTAGCTGTCTTGATAGAGGCTGGGTCTCCATTTTCCAAGGGGAGTTTTCAGTGAACTGTAATCTATCTTTCCATTGGCTGAGTCTGTAAACCTTGGTGGGCTGGGTGGGTCCAAAAAAAAAAAAAAAAACAGGATGTTTTCTTTTTCCACTGTTTAAATCTCCTGTGAGTAATTCCCCACAGCTGTACATAAACACCCCCTTTCTGAGTGAGGGGAAAGAGGTCTCAGAACAGAACAGCTCTCTCTGTTTATCAAATTAAAACAAATCATGGCAACAGCTTCTTAACTTTAACCAAAAGGGAGTCTCCTAGTCCTGATGTGTTTGTAGGGGCCTTAATTGTACTCCGGGGTTTCAGGCTAGAATTGAATTATCCAGAGTTCTCCTTTAAAGAGGAAAAAGGATAAGCAGAAGAAACAAGTTTTAAATTGCTGTGTGTAAACAAACTGGGATTCTTTTGCAGCTATTATGAGATTGTCCAACAATTAAATAGTTATAATTATATCCCCAAACAATGTTTGACTGGGCTGGTTGCCTAATCAGTGAAGCCGTATTTGCACGGCAGACTAAGCATATTATTGTTAAAATAAATGTTATTGAAAAAAACAGCGCTAGGGAATACATGTCTGCCTACAGAGAAGTTGTGGTTATTTCCAAAGATGCCAAGAAATTCAGTGCCCACCATGCAGTGGATGTAAAATGACATCTATAGGACCAAATAGAAAACGTTTAGTCTTGTTTGCAAATCACCACTTATTGTTGGCGATTTTAAAACATCACCACACAGAATATTCTAGTTTTTGGACCCATTTCTTCTTCCAACCCCATCTGGCAGAGATGCTGAAACAAAGGTTAAGTGATTTTACAAGGTCATGCGTTAGTCGTATACTGTGAAGTCACAGACTTCTCCGCATAACCCCATCATTGTCCTTGTAATTACAGTAATTGATTTAAATTGTTTGACTTCATGCATAGATTGTGAAATCCTTGAGACTGTTTTATCTCTTAATGTCCACAGCCTAGCACACTGCCTAGTTAGAGAGAGACAGTGTGTGTGTGTGTGTGTGTGTGTGTGTGTGTGTGTGACAGAACACATAGATAGAGGTAAAGGTAAGGATAATACTAAGTAATCATTGGTATCATTTGTAATCATGTTTATGAAGTAGAAATTAATGACTGAGCCAAACACAGCACATAAATGGATGAGTGCTGATACTAACCTTGCATACCTAAACCTATGTAAATTTTGGAAGATTCTACCCCAAATGTTTCTAGTCTCTAGAAGATTACCTTTGCAAATGAGAGGAAGAGAAGAATTTAAATCTTACAATTAGAGAAAGTTTTTCAACAATTTTACCTGACCTGATAAGTTTGAAAATCACCTAAAATAATATTTGCCTAACTAAGGATATCAGGCAGGTCTTTATTATCTAGGGTAAATATAATTTTTTCCATAGAATCAGCAGGAAATCTCTAATCTACAAAATTTTTAACGTGTACCTCTCTTTTAACTTATGACATTTATTTCCCCATTTAACAGCATCATAAGCTTCAAATGGGGAAAAAAAACCCTGAGACTTATACCTTTTCTGCATTTAACCAACATTTACTGGGCACTAGCTAAGATTTGACATCATGATGGAATGGACTAACAGTGAATAAGACATGGTTTCTGTACGATTACAATTTGACAGGTAATATTTATCTACAGTGCTACTACTTTTTTCCTTCTCCTTCTTTTTGAGATGAAGTCTCCCTCTGTCACCCAGGCTGGAGTGCAGTGGCACGATCTCAGCTCACTGCAACCTCTGCCTCCTGGGTTCAAGTGATTCTCCTACCTCAGCCTCCCGAGTAGCTGGGATTACAGGCACCTGCCACCGTGCCCGGCTCATTTTTGTATGTTTAGTAGAGACGGCGTTTTACCATGTTGGCCTCGAGCTCCTGACCTCAAGTGATTTGCCTGTCTCGACGTCCCAAAGTGCTGGGATTACAGGTATGAGCCTCCGCGCCCAGCCATTTTTCTACAGGATCTAGTGTAGTGTGTCTCATAAAATAACTGCTCAAAATCCACTTGTTGAACAAGTGAATGAATGAAAAAATAAATAAATAAATTCAGAATTGAATGTATAATACCCCAACATTAAAACCCAATGAGATTCCCATTCTGGCATTGTTTCCTGGAAGTAAAAATGATTCTAAAAAATAATAAATCATAGTGGCAACTGAAAGTGCCTTCTAGTTTACAGCTGACAAAATGTTTTCACTTGCGTCATCTCATCTTTTCTTCATGTTGACCCATTGAGACAGAAAGTGCAGGTATTATAATAGCTTCATATTATAGATGAGCAAATTATCCCTTAACAAGCTTAATTAAACTAGTTGGAGTCAGCTCTTACAACTGAATTAGAATTCTTGCTGATGCAAGGTTGATGCTGAAATGCAAGATTCAATAGTTATATAGTAAACCCAAGAGCTGGGTTTAGAAGATAAAACTCAGGAGACAGAATTTACCACTTACTAAATAGGTTACCATTTCAAGCCACTTGACCATTTTGACCCCATTTTCTCATTTATAAACGAGGGTTGATGACTTCCACATCATAGAATTGTTGTAAACATTAAAAGAGCTGTTAGAATGCTTTTTTTAGATTCTATAAGAGAATTTTGGTGAAGCTCCAAACCAAGAAGGATGCCTTCACTTTTGAATACATATTTCTGCCTAATGAATTCACTCTCTGTAAATTATGAGGCAAGGCAGGCTGGTGATTTAACCACAAGTGGTGGGGTTGTATTGGCTGTATATCCTCCCACCTCTCCCACTTATCAGCTGTGTGACTTGGTAAGTTGTTCAATCTGCCTGTGTCTCAATGCCCTCATCTATTAAATGGACATTTAAAATACCTTCTGTGGTACAGAATACTTGAAAGGAGTGACTGGTACTTAAATATGTAAAGACAGCATCTGATATATAGTCAGCGTTGAACAGATGGCTGATTTTTGTCAGGTTTATAGATCAGGAGCTGTGAGCTGGAATTTTTCTTAAGGTTTATCTGAAATTACCATTTGATAAAAAATGTCTTGAACACCTATTACATGCCAGTCACTGCTCTAGATATGGGGCAAACATTCTTGCACACAACTATTTATCTTTTTTATTTTCCTACTTTAGAAATAAAGGGAAAGGGAACTTTCTCCTCTCTGGGGCCTCAGAGGGCACAACTTAGTACCTTGAGGTAGGAAAAGAAGGGAAGCCCTTGTCAGCGTGGAGCGCTGTGATTAACCTCTGGAAATGCAGAGATCAGCCAGGCCAGGCCTCAACTGTGACAGTTCACATAGGTTAGAAGTTCACTTTTCCTTAATTGATCCCAGACTCTCATTAAGGACAGTCTTCGTTGGTGGTGGGCTTGCCAGGCAGGCTGCCCTAGGTGTCACATCAGATAACAATGGCTTCATTTTCCCCCTGGGCATGCTCAAGAAAGTGTACTCACTCAAGCTGTTCCTATTCTTCCTGGAGAAGTTTTTCCTCATTCATCAAATGACAAATCTAATACATCCACATTTGCCTAACTTGTTTATCTTGGGATAGGGGAGCCAGTAGTTCTGATTAGTTACTGGCCTTCTAAAGGGCAGAAGAGTCTATCTGGAAATTGGTCAGAGTCCAAAGTGTTATTAAAAATACATGAAATGGCTTAGAAAAATACCTCTATCTCACAAGGTTATACTAGGCATCAAGGTAGATAATGGACATTCAGTAACATGTTTGCTAATTAACCATTTTTTTAGATAATTATAGATTCATATGCAGTTAGAAGAAATAATACAGAAAGATCCTATGTACCCTTTACCTAGTATTCCACAGTGGTAACATCTTGCAAAATGATACCACAATATTACAGTCGGTGAATTGATGTTGATAAAATCCAGCATTTTTATTCAGGTTGTATCAGTTTACCTGTACTCACTTGTCTCTGTGTGTGCATGTATATGTGTGCATGTATATGTGTACATTTAGTTCTATGCAATTTTATCACATGTGTGGGTTCATGTATCTACCATTACAGTCAAGATCCAAAACAATTCCATCATCACCACAGGATACCTCATGTTGACCTTTTGTTTTGTTTTGTTTTTTGTTTTTGAGACGGAGACGGAGTCTTGCACTGTTGCCCCAGCAGCTGGAGTGCAGTGGCACGATCTTGGCTCACTGCAACCTCCGCCTCCCAGGTTCAAGCAATTCTCCTGCCTCAACCTTCCAAGTAGCTGGGATTACAGGATGTTGACCTTCTGATAACCACCCCTACCTACCTTTCCCACTCCCACCTCAACTCCAGCCCTAACCCTGGCAACCCGATCTCTTCTCTATTTCTATAGTTTAGTCATTTAAAGAGTGTTACATAAATGTAATCATACAGTAATTCAAATTACCTGAAAGCGTAAAGTATCAGTAGATATTATTATTTGTTGTAATTTTACTAACAACAATTATATATATTTTTTACAACCACCATATTTTTAGACAATTTAATTTTTTAAGCAGTCGGTTTTCTGGGGTGGGGGTTGGTGGGCCCATTATGCTGATTGCTATCTCGATTTGTCCTACTCCATGCAAGAACCAAGCCTCAACTGTGAAGAATACCTGGGCTATCAAGTCTTCTGACTTTGGCATAGGAGGATTTGGGTCGGAATCCCAGATGCAGTATTCTCTAGATAATGTGATATTAACCTTCATTTTTGAGGTCCAGCATAATCATTTGTAAGGTAGATACCCTCATGGACCTTATAGTGTTTTTATATGAATGACACATAGGAGACAGCAATCAGTATAATGCCTGGCACTCGCAAGCACTCAATAAGTATAAATTATTCAGACTTGGCCGGACGCGGTGGCTCATGCCTGTAATCCCAGCACTTTGGGAGGCTGAGGTGGGCAGATCACGAGGTCAGATCGAGACCATCCTGGCTAACACGGTGAAATCCCTTCTCTCCAAAAAATACAAAAAATTAGCCGGGCGTGGTGTCACGTGCCTATAATCCCAGGTACTCGGGAGGCTGAGACAGGAGAATCGCTTGAACCCGGGAGGCGCAGGTTGCAGTGAGCTGAAATCGCGCCACTGCAATCCAGCCTGGGCGACAGATCGAGACTCCATCTCAAAAAAAAAAAAAAAAAAAAAAAAAATTATCCAGACTTAAGCAAGTCAAAGTGATGGGATTTATCAGAAAACATAATTCACGCCACATTCATGTTTATAGCTTCTTTTTCTCAAAGAGTTCCCTTTAGTTCTCTGAGGAAAATTAAATTTTGATACTCCTCCGTGGTTTCTGTTTTTATCTGTTCCCTTACAGGAATTATTAAATGCAGTCTACTGAGAGATACATCATCAAACACAAGGATTTTTTCCTTCATTTCCATGTTGGATTGCCACTAAAATCATGGCTCATCAGGCATCCCAGTGTGTGGTTAGAAAGTTGTCCTTTGAGTGGGCCACAAGCTGATATTCTCATTTTGTGGTTGTGGTGGTGATTGTGTGCTCTATTCACTTTCGGGAAAAGTGTGTTAATAGTCTGTGTTTTTCTTATTGTGAATTTTTGAAATCACTTCCTCCTTTTCACTCTTAGTAGCTCGCTCTGCCATAATGATCCTCAGCTTCTACAGAAATAATTATTTATGTTCTGCTAATTGAGGAAGCCATTTTTTCTTTGTGTATATTATGGTTTCATTTATTTGAGATTTTTATGAAGCCTCATTTCAATAATTAGGAAATGAACTCCACCTATTATAATGGTTACTTTTATGTGTCAACTTGATTAGGCCACAAGCTGTCCAGATATCTGGTCAAACATTATCCTGAGCGTTTCTGTGAGGCTGTTTTTAATATTTAAATTGGTAGACAGATGTGGGTGGGCCTAATGTGGATGGGCCTCACCCAATCATTTGAAGGTCTGACTAGAACAAAAATGCTGACCCGCCCCCAAGTTAAGAAAGAATTATTCCTGCCTGCCTTCAAATTGGCACATTAGTTTTTTCTGCCTTTCAACTTGAACTGAAACATGGGCTGTTTTTAAAGCTCCAGTCTGCTAGCCTTTGAACTGGAACAACACCATTGGCCTTCATGGTTATCCAGCATGCCAACTCACCCTGAAGATCTTGGGAATTGTCAGCCACCATCATCCCATGGGCTGATTCCTTATAATAAAGCTGTCTCCACTCGTGGTCTGTTTCTCTGAAGAATCCTGGCTCATACAGATCTCTCTCTCTCTCTCTTTTTTGAGAAAGAGTCTCACTCTGTCACCCAGGCTGGAGGGCAGTGGTGCAATCTCAGCTCACTGCAACCTCTGCCTCCCGAGTTCAAGCGATTCTTGTGCCTCAGCCTCCCGAGTAGCTGCACCACCATGCCCAGCTAATTTTTGTATTTTTAGTAGAGACAGGGTTTCACCATGTTGGCCAGGCTGGTCTTGAACTCCTGACCTAAAGTGATCCTCCCTTCCTCGGCCTCCCAAAGTGCTGGTTTTACAGGCATGAGCCACCAGATATTTGATTTCATCTAATTCTCACAATAACTCTCTGAAGTAGTTACTCTTGGATCTCTCTCAACTTTGAGGACCCTGGATCTCAGTGCTTTTGTGGCACTTACCCAAGATTACCCTCATGATAGAAGTCCACTATTTTTGCTTGGAATTGTCTGATTTCAGGGTCCATACTCTTTGCATAAAGGGAGGTAAGTAGGCAGGGGTTATTATAAGCATCTTTAATTCCATAGCACCAAGTCAGGTGATTAGGTGAACTCTGCATTTACACACCATGTCAAGGAAGTGCATACATTTTGAGGATTATCTAAGGTATGAAAAACTTTGCTTCAGGAGCAAAAAGTATAAAATCAACTCTGGGCATTTATTTGCTACCCACTGAATTTCACAACTTTCAACATGCTATTCACTTTAGCAAACTAGCCTTAAATTATCACAACGGTATGATTTTTTTAAATGTTTATGACCTTTTTAAGTTACCAAAACATGTTGTTTACATTTTTTACAGTGTTTAGACTACCGGACTTGTACTTTGTTTACAACTCTATCCTATTTTTATTTGCCTAGAAAACAACCACTTGTCTTTAAAAACATTTACTGCCCAGAGCCGGGTGCGGTGGCTCATGCCTGTAATCCCAGCACTTTGGGAGGCCAAGATGGGCAGATCACCTGAGGTCAGGAGTTCGAGACCAGCCTGACCCACACGGGGAAACCCCATCTCTACTAAAACTACAAAATTAGCTAGGCTTGGTGGTGCATGCCTATAATCCCAGCTACTTGGGAAGGCTGAGGCAGGAGAATGACTTGAACCTGGGAGGTGGAGGTTGCGGTGAGCAGAGATCGCGCCATTGCACTCCAGCCTCGGCAACAAGAGCAAAACTCCATCTCAAAAAAACAAAAACAAAAAAACAAAAAACAACAACAAAAAATTTAATGCCCGGATCTAGATGTGTGCCTAGGCCATCTAAGTCTTGGATCTTCTCACTTTAATACATTTTTTAGGTAACTTCTGACAATGATTGCAATTGTCTCTCTCTCCCCATTTAGACTGCGAACTTCTTGAGAGTGTGAACCCAAAATATATGAGACAGGTCTCAGTCAATTTAGAAAGCTTATTTTGCCAAGGTTAAGGATGCACCTGTGACATAGCCTCATGAGGTCCTGGTGACATGTGCCCAAGGTGGTCATGGTACAGCTGGCTTTTATACATTTTAGGGAGACATGAAACATCAATCAATATGTGTAAGATGTACATAGGTTTGGTCCACTAAGGGGGGACAACTTGAAGTGGGGTTTTCCAGGTCAGAAGTAGGTAAGAGACAAAAGGTTGCATTCTTTTGAATCCTTGATCAGCCTTCCACTGAACACACCATTTAGTCTGGCTCACTAAATCTGCATTTTTACATAAGCAATAGGCAAAGGCAGCAATCAGATATGCATTTGTCTCAGGTAATCCTCAAAGGGATGACTTTGGGTTCTGTCTGTCTTTTGTCCACAAGGAATTTCCTTGTGGGCAAATAGTGAGGGAGGGATGTAACTTCTTACCTTTGTAGTTTAACTTATTTAGGAATAAAATGGGAGGCAGGTTTGCCTGACATAAACCCCACCTTGACTTTTCTCTTGGCTTAGTGATTTGGGGGTCCCAAGATTAATTTTCCTTGCACAAGAGCAAAGGTGGTGGCATTTTATTCAACTTTGTTTACCAGTGCTTGGCATAATGCTGGCACACAGTGGATGCTTAGTTGAGAATGTAAACGAATTTTTTTTTATTCTATTGATAACATATGTTGTACATAGTATTTCTAGGTTTCAGTGACAGAAAAAAAAGGCACTGTAACTCACAATTGAGACACACGTAATGTCTGAATGTAGACAACACATAGCAAAACTGATAGACAATGTACAGACACATAGAACATTTTACTGAACTTTATTGTGTAGCAGTCATTTTTAGAAAGGCTATTTGCTGAAGGGCATATATTTGATTAGAAAATTTAGCTAAGAATAAATGAGTCAAGTTTGTTCTAAGATTGATTTGAGCAGAATGTGTATGTTTTATGTTAAGTAGCATTCATCAAAACCAATAATGTTGCCAGATTTACAAATAGCCAACAGATTTTATGTGTTCAATGTCTCCTTTGAAATTGTTTAAGGCATGTTAAGCACTCTTAGCTACATTTGTTAAATATGCAGGCTATTATAAATAAATCGTAATGCATCAATTTCTATGGATCTAGAATATGTTAATACTACAACAGGATGAGGAACATGTGAGCTTTCTCTGAAATGTATTTGGTTTGAGGTCAAAATGTTTGAAGGAAGAAGACATTGCATTACACTGTAGCTGAGAAGACAAAAGGCAGCAATTTGGGAAAAAGAAACTCAAGCAAGTGGTAACTGGGGTGGCTGGGAGACAGTGAAGAAAAGAGATGTTTCTGAAAAATGAAAAGAAAGGAATATTAAGACAGCTTGCCAGGGAAATAAAATTTTAAAACAGGCTTCTTAAAAAAAAAATCAATATTGAAATTTCAGGGAAAGAGAGAAAAGTGCAATAAATCAGCAAACTAGCTTATTTTGTTGAGAGTGGAGAGAAACTTCTTTTAAGTTTTCATAAACGGTTTCAGGAAGATCAAGCTTTACTTGAATTACAGACCTTTCAAAGATTCAGTGGGGAATAAGGACAAATATGGCAGATATCTAAGAGAAGGAAACGTGTCTTTCATTAAAACCTTTCATATCACAAAGAACTATACATTTTTTGACCTTGAAGTTGTTCAAGGATTACTATTTGCTGTGTAATTTAGTAAATGCTTTTATCCATCTCATAGAATCAAGAATATACCCAATGTGGAAACAAATACATTTGAATATATTTACAGTCCACATTTGCAGGGGTAAAGGGGGATGTCATCTATTCTTCTTTGATCATTCATTGTCATCTAACAATGTCCCCTAACATGTACTCAATAAATAAGTCAAGCACCATTTCAGAAGTTTCTATATGCATCTTTTTAGTTTATTAATTTATTTAGCATTGATTTTCTCCATATGCCAGACCTGCTGCTTGGCCCTGGAGATAATAAGGTATGTAAAACAGTATTCTGACCTAAGTAAAGAAGAGATTCAAGGAGAGAAGATAGACCTCTGGTACAGTTTGGCTGTGTCCCCACCAAAATTTCATCTTGAATTGTAGTTCCCATACCCCAATGTGTCATGAGAGGGACTGGGTTGGGAGGTAACTGAATCACAGGGGTTATTTCCCCCATGTTTCTCATGATAGTAAGTTCTCCTGAGATCTGATGGTTTTATAAGGGGCTTCCTCCTTCACTTGGCTCTTATTTTTCCCTCTTCTGCCACCTTGTGAGGAAGGACATGTTTGCTTCCCCCTCTGCCCTGATTGTAAGTTTCCCGAGGCCTCCCCAGCCCTGCAGAACTGTGAGTCAATTAAACCTCTTTCCTTAATAAATTACCCAGTCTCAGGTATGGCGTTATAGCAGTGTGAGAATGGATTAATAAAGCCTCTAAGTAGATACCTGCACTAAAACATTAATGATTATTAAAAATAGAGGAGAGGGCCAGGTGCATTGGCTCACGCCTGTAATCCCTGCAGTTTGGGAGGCCAAGGCAGGCCATTCACCTGAGGTTAGGAGTTCAAGACCAGCCTAGCCAATCTGGCGAAACCCTGTCTCTACTAAAAATACAAAAATTAGCCAAGTGCAGGGGCATGCGTCTATAAACCCAACTCCTCGGGAGGCTGAGGCAGGAGAATTGCTTGAGCCCAGGAGGCAGAGGCTGCGGTGAGCCGAGATGGCGCCACGGCACTCCAGCCTGGGTGACAGAGCGAGAGTCCATCTCAAAAAAAAAAATAGAGGAGAGAGACATTAGTTATATCTGCAGTAGTAGACGAACATGTACTCCAGGAGATTCTATTCAAACTGTGTCTTAAAGTGTGCATGCAATAGACTTAAATTAGAAAAAATTTGCCAAGCCTGTAACCCTGCTAGTCAACTCATCTAATAATATATAAAAGGAAAACCAAACAAATTATTGGAGGAGCATAATATGCTTAAAGTAACTTAAAATCAGCATTATATTTCCCCAGATATAATTATTATTTATTTCCTCTCAAATTGTCTTGCATAGCTATGGTTTTATTGGACATATTAGACTACCCAACTGGAGACTGCATTTCTTATCCTCCTTTGCAGCTTAATACAGCCTTTAAAATGTAGGTGGATGTATTGTTTGCAACTTTTATGTCACTTGCTTAAAGGATGCTGTTTGCCCTCTACTTGTCCTCTTTTTGGTCTTCCTGTGGGCTGAAACCTAGAGCAGAAAGTGACCCACCTTTGACCTGGGTTCCCTAAATGGCCCCTGGAGCAAAATAATCTGGACCACTGACTTGTACACTATTACATGAGAGAGAAAGAAATACATTGCTATTTTATTTAAGCCACTGTGTTTTGTACCTGTTTGATAGAGCAATATACTCTGTACCCTAATGAACACAGACATCTCTTTTCTCACTTGTCAGAAGTAAAAACTGAGTTTTAAAAGCAAAAACACACACTTTAGTTGCAGAAAGAATTCACACCTAAAACATAGGAGGGTACATTTTGAAGTTTGGAAGTCAGAGCTACATTCAAATGTCAGTTCTCACCATGTGATGATAATAGTATTTATTTCATGCCATTCTTGTGTTGAAAATTGAGTGTGGTACTAGGTATTTGATTCAATTTAATCTTCAGAAAAACCTAATGAACTAGCTACTATCCTCATTTTATAGTCAATGAACTCGAGGCTTAGAGTAGCTATGAGGTCACACCAGGTCATATACTTTGTAGTAGTAGTAGCAGACAGGATTTAATTCTAGATTGTTCTGGCTTATAAAGCTCTACTGTATCTCGCTTCATCCCATACTAGCTGAGGGCAAGGCTCAACCTTCTTATCTATAAACTGTCAATAACATTTACCTATTTATGAGGTTGCTGTGAGCACCAGGTAAGTCTATGTATATGATAGACTTGTAAGAGTCCTTTCAAATCCTAATAAATAGTAGGCACACAATAAACATTGGGTGTTTTTCTTCTCAATAGTCTGAGAGCTCATAGAATGAAGGAGAAATATCCCTTTAATAAACATTAGGATAAATCAGGAGAATGAGGAGAGCAGGTACAGAAACTGGAAGATTTAAAAGAAAAAAGGAAAGGCTGGGTGAGGGGTCTCACACCTGTTATCCCAGTGTTTGGGAGGCTAAGGTGGGCAGAACACTTGAGGCCAGGAGATCAAGACCAGTCTGGGCAACATAGCGAGACCTCATCTCCACAAAAAATAAGATAAAAATTAGCCAGGCATGGTGACAAACACTTGCAGTCCTAGCTATTCAGAGGCTGAGGCGGGAGGATCCCTTGAGCACAGGAATTCGAGGCTACAGTTAGCCATGATCGTGCCACTGTACTCCTGCCTGGGCAACAAAGTGAGATTCTTCCTCCCCCCAAACAGAAAAAAAAATATAATAAAAATATGGATCAATAAGCCCAATAGTATTGAACCTTACAATGTTCTGTGAAATACAGTAATTACTTGATATATATTTTTTTCCTTTAATCCTCCTGATAGCTCTGTGATGTTGGTCTTACTATTTTCCCTATTCTACAGATATGGCCAACGAACCCCAGCTGTTAAGTAACTCACTTAGTCACACAGATATTAAGCTATGCAGTGGCTTCTACTTGAACTGAGCATTATGTTTGTCCAAAGCCAATCCTTTAATCACCTCCCCATGCCAAACAACAGGACTGAAGAAGCTAAACGCTAGTCTTAGCCCATAACACTGTTTAGCTTTGAGCTTCAGAATACCCCCCAAATGCCCTGTCTCGTGCTCTTCAGCATTGAGGGTGATGATTTGCAGACTCCAGACCTTTCCCAGCTTGACCTCTCAGTGTCCTGCAGTAGCCAGGTGGGCTGTAGCTCCGGCTTCTCCCCTCCAGGGAGTGCTCCTGGGTGGCCAAGCAAGGCCTGTGGGCCTGCACAGCTGCCTTGTGTGTCGCCGTCCAAGCAGCTGGGCACGTGAGCTGCTCCAGCAGGCTGGAGTCAGATTGTGTAAACCACTGTATGCTCCTGGCAGCTTTGGGACTGGCTGGGTCCCTTCAGGAAATGAAGGGAGAGCTCCAAGTAAGCTTGACAAGGGCTGCTCTGGGGCAGGAAGCAACAGACACTTGAACTCATTGAATTTCCAACTCCGGTTCCTTTCAAAGGCACATGCTGTGTTGTAATCTTCTACAAATGTACTCTTGTCTTCCATAGTGCTCTGGACACAGTATGTGCTCAGTGAAATTTTGCTGAGTGGATGGATGAGTGAATGAATAATTGAATGAAAGAAATGCAATCATGTTTGCTGTTTGGAGGGCACAATATTTACTTTATTTTTTTAATTTTTTTTTTTTTAAACGGAGTTTTGCTCTTGTTGCCCAGGCTGGAATGCAATGGCGTGATCTCGGCTCACTGCAACCTCTGCCCTCCCTGGTTCAAGCGATTCTCCTGCCTCAGCCTCCCTAGTAGCTGGGATTACAGGCATGTACCACCATGCTCGGCTAATTTTTGTATTTTTAGTAAAGACAGGGTTTCACCATGTTGGTCAGGCTGGTCTCAAACTCCTGACCTCAGGTGATCCACCCACCTCGGCCTTTCAGAGTGCTGGGATTACAGGCATGAGCCACTGCACCTGGCCTATTTGGGGTTTTTCTTAACAAGCTCTTTGCAGCCAGAGACTTTGAGCTACTCTCCTCTTTCACAACAGCATCACTATTCCTCTTTCACAACCCCTCCCACCAGCTTCACTCTATCTGCCGTCTTCCAAATGCCTGACATTTTCTTCCTAAATTTTCTTCTCTTTATCCATAACATTTACCCTTTTTATGAGCTATTGTTTCAAGATAATGCTAGGAAATAGCTAGTTATTTGATCAGAATAAAATGCAATTCTGATATGCTCCAGGATTCACCCTCCAAGAATATACGAATGAATTTTAACAGTAATCTTGCAGACAGTTCTTATCTCTGCTTATTTGGGGTACTATGACAAGCCAATACAAACATATTTTGCCAAAGATAGATTCTTATGACACCTTCAATCCACTACCTATATTTCTCCCTTACATTTAAGTCTCCCACTGTTTTGGAAGAGGAATCATAAATACTATCTACAGTATGATGAACTTTACGAATATAAGTACATACACAATTATCATGCACATATGTCTACACAGATTTCCTGGTCATTGAATTATGCTAAGTTAAAGTATAGTTTCATCAGAAATTGTGGATAAAATGCAGACTCAAAGATGGATGGCTCTGAAAGTTCCATTCCGCATTTTGACTCTTATTCTTAACTCATAGAGAACACAGGCAAAAAATCTTTGCAATGAAAAGAAATTTGCAAGACTATATTGGAATCAAGTTTCCAAAAAATGTAGATGCAAAATTATTTTAATTTGTTTGTTCACAAATTTGTTTTATTGCATAGTGAAAATTAGCACATAATGTGTTAAATAGTAGAATAAAGGATGCCTTTTTTTCTTCTTGTTTCTAGATATGCAGTTATGATAATAGTGATGCTGTTTTAAAAAAATTCTAACATTACCGATATATAGAAAGTACATAGATATAGATATATAGAAATATAGATATATATATATAGAAAGTATATAGATATATAGTAAGTAAAGGGTAAAAACTCTACTCATCCTTCTATATTTTCCAGTCAGTTGATATATGTCCCTTGAGATTAGGTTGTAAGTTATTTTAAAAGAGTAAAGAAAACTTACTCTGTAAATATTTACTAAAGACATTCTATATGTCAGGCATTGATCTAGGAATATAAGAGTAGACAATTGGACAAAGACCCAACATTTTATGAAGCATAGTTACTTTCTTTTTTCTGTTTTTTGTTTTTTATTTTTTATTTTTTTGACCTAGGGTCTTGCTATGTTGTCCAGGCTGGCCTCAAACTCCTGGGCTCAAGCAATCCTCCCACCTCAGCTTCCTCTGTAGCTGAGACTACAGGTACGCACCACCATGCCTGGCTTAGAGCCTACGTTCTTTAGAGAAAAATAGACACTAAGTAATAAATATAATAAAAAGGTAATGTATAATATATTAATAAGGAGTGGCTAAAACTATGGGAAACTAAACAATCAGTATTACAAGTAAGGGGCATGCTAGGTGTCAGGCCTCTGAGCCCAAGCTAAGCTATCATATCCCCTGTGACCTGCACATACATATCCAGATGGCCTGAAGCAACTGAAGATCCACAGAAGAAGTGAAAATAGCCTTAACTGATGACATTCCACCATTGTGATTTGTTTCTGCCTCACCCTAACTGATCAATGTACTTTGTAATCCTCCCACCCTTAAGAAGGTTCTTTGTAATTCTCCCCACCTTTGAGGATGTACTTTGTGAGATCCACCCCCTGCCCGCGAAACATTGCTCTTAACTCCACCGCCTATCCCAAAACCTATAAGAACTAAAGATAATCCCACCACCTTTGCTGATTCTCTTTTTGGACTCAGCCTGCCTGTACCCAGGTGAAAGAAATAGCCTTGTTGCTCACACAAAGCCTATTTGGTGGTCTCTTTACACGGACGTGTGAGACACTAGGGATAAGTCTGGGAACATGGGTTGCAATTTTAAAACAGGGTGATTGAGGTAGGCTTCACTGAAAAGGTGACATATAAAGAAAGACGTAAAGGAAGTGAGCGAGTTAGCCACATGGATGTCTGGTATAAGATCATTCCAGATATATGAAACAGGCCTATGGTGGAATGGCTGGCATATTTTAGGGCCAGAAAAGAAACAGGTGGAGCAAGAGTGAGACTAGAAGAATAGAACAAGAATAGAAGTGCAAGGGGATAATAGGACACTAGATCATGGAAGCAATTGTGCTGCATTGTAGGAGCTTTGGCTTTAGTTTTGCATGAGGTAAGAGCCAGTGGAGGATTTGAGCAAACCAGTAAACATGATAATGACCTTTGTTTTAAGAAATTACTTTAACTGTAAATTGAGAACAGACTAAAGAGAGGCAAAGGAAAGGAGAACTGTTAAGAGCCTATTGCATAGAGGGGTGGTGTCATGGATCAGAGTGGTAGCAATGGAGGTGTGAGACAACAGCAAATTCTGGATATATTTTGAAAGTAGTGGCTGGGAGTGGTGGCTCAAGCCTGTAATCCCAGCATTTTGGGAGGTTGAGGCAGGTGGATCACGAGGTCAGGAGATCGAGACCATCCTGGCTAACACGGTGAAACCCCATCTCTACTAAAAATACAAAAAATTAGCTGGGTGTGGTGGCGGGCGCCTGTAGTCCCAGCTACTTGGGAGGCTGAGGCAGGAGAATGGTGTGAACCCGGGAGGCGGAGCTTGCAGTGAGCTGAGATCGTGCCACTGCACTCCAGCCTGGGCGACAGAGCGAGACTCTGTCTCAAAAAAAAAAGAAAGTAGAACCAAAGAAAAAGATTCCCTCCTGAAATATTGAAAGCAGAACGTGAGAGAAAGAGAAGACTCAGGGACAATCCCAAGGTCTGAGAAAATGAAAGGGTAGCATTTGCACTAAGTATATTTTCCTCAAACTTATCTTGATTCACAATATATAATCAACATTATTCCATGTCCAGTCACATAGAAATACCTCATTTTAAACAGTTTCTTAGTGGTCTATTTTATGGTTATTCTCTAATTTATTTAACCAGTGTATGATTGCTCTCTTATTATTTTTCCTAATTTTCTTCTGTAAGGTTTTAGAATTACTTTTTTAAAAAATTTAATCTTGTTAATTTTTTTGAACAGACCAATGTAGTAGCCTAAATCAGCATTTAAAGAACTACTAGTGAATCTTTCAGAAATCTAGTTCATTAGCAAAATGAAACATTCATATATGTTCATGCTACTTTATAATGCCTTTCAAGTGTTTCATTATTAGATCCATGTGTTCAATAATTTTTTTTTTATTACATTCACTGTGATCAGAACTTTGGAGAGAAATAGACTTCAATTCCATTCCTGGAGAAGTTCTGCACCCAGAAAATGAAACACAGAGAGCTTTGTATAGAAAAGGGCCATGGCATAAGATAAGATACATACGTAAGAAATGTATTCATATATTTATTATTCATATGTTTATCTAATATTTAGAATAGGAGTTCATGGTAATTCTTAAGTTGTCTTACTTATGACATAAATATATAACTACATTCTTAGTCTGGCTAAGAATGGTGAGTTTATGCTATTCATCACTTACTAAAACAATGATTTAATCACTTATAAGTCCTACCATTTATAGAAGTGGTAGGATTAATCATATAATCACATAAATTTATTTTTGGGGTTGTTTAGTTGTTTTGTAATTATTCAAGAGATATATCTATGTCACCCAAAAAAAATCTATTTACCTCGATGATAATTTTTAAATAAACATCAAATTTCTTACTTCTCTAGGTAAGGAAGAATAGACTAGTCTCTTGCTAGAAATCACCACAAAATGGCTTGACTGGTTCTATTAGTAGAAGATGAACAGAAGGACCCTTCTCCAAATATTGAGCAAACCAAAGGCAGAAGACTAGGCCATGGAACGAGTGTTTGTACAAAGCCATAGAGATGTGTATGCATAACAGCCATAGAGATAGCGTACAGTTGATGTGTTTGTACCAGAATTCTTCAGAACTTAAGAGAAGACTTAAAGATGTGTTTGATTTAATCTCCAGTATAGATAAAGGAAAAAATGTAGTAGTAGTTGGCAAAAAGTATGATCAATGCGAAAGGTACCGGACTGAAACTTCAAATTCAATTTTTCAACTTTTACGAGAATGATTGTATATATTACATACTTTCTAGCTTTTACTGATTGTTTTAAATTTTAGAAAAGTAATTGTATATTGTATGTTGTAAATTGTATATTTTGTTATATGCTAAAGAAACATTATCTATCCCTGTCATTTTAGCTTGAATTTTTAAAGATATAGAATTTTGTTTTGTTTTGTTTTTGAGACGGTGTTTTTGCTCTGTTGCCCAGGCTGGAGTGCAGTAGCGCGATCTCCACTCACCGCAACCCCCGCCTCCCGGGCTCAAGCGATTCTCCTGCCTCAGCCTCTTGAGTAGCTGGAATTACAGGCACATGCCACCATGCCTGGCTAATTTTTGTATTTTTAGTAGAATCGGGGTCTCCCCATGTTGGTTAGGCTGATCTCAAACTCCTGACCTCAGGTGATCTGCCCGCCTTGGCATCCCAAGTGCTGGGATTACAGGCGTGAGCCACTGCACTTGGCATATTACAGAATTTTGTATTAAACTCTTTGAAATATAATGAATCAAGTTTAAGGGAGAATTTTCCATTTTGCATTTAGATTTAAAAATGTAGAGGCCAGGCATGGTGTAATCCCAGCACTTTGAGAGGCCGAGGCGGGAGGATCAGGAGGTCAGGAGATCGAGACTATCCTGGCTAACATGGTGAAACCCCATCTCTACTAAAAATACAAAAAATTAGCTGGGCGTGGTGGCGGGCGCCTGTAGTCCCAGCTACTTGGGAGGCTGAGGCAGGAGAATGGTGTGAACCTGGGAGGCGGAGCTTGCAGTGAGCCGAGATCGCGCCACTGCACTCCAGCCTGGACAACAGAGCGAGACTCCGTCTCAAAATAAATAAATAAATAAAATAAAATAAAATAAAAATGTAGAATGTTTGAGGTTATTTTACAATAGATAATATGCTTTAATATTAAAAAATCAAATATATGACAAAGCTCTTGGCTCTATTTTATACTGAACCTTGAAATAGTCCCATGCTACCTGTCTATTCAGTAAAAATAACAGTAGCAGTCATCGGGGGTAAGCATCTTTGTGTCAGTTATGTTTTAAATGCTGCTTTTAAAATTCTGTTGGTCGTATCTATGGACATGCAACAAATAGGTGATGAGTAAAAAAAATTAGGAGAGAAACCCTTAGATGATATAGTTTGGCAAAAAAAAACTTTCATCAGGTGATTATATATTACAAAAATTTTCTTGATTTATGAAATTGTAAAAATTGCAACTGATTGCTTCTTTCCCATATCAAATTTTCTCTCCCAAAATGTGTCATTTGAATCAACCCAATATATCCAAATATAATCTTATAATCCAGTGAAGAATATAGAGGACAATATACAAAATAGATAATTATTAACTATTCATATTATATTACAGTTATGTATGGCATATTGCAAAGAGTATAGACTATGAAGCAAGAGACACCTGGATTCCAATTCCACTTACCAACTTCCTGACTTCAGGTGCGTTTACTTCCTCTCTTGGTACAAAGTTTCCATGGAAAATAAGAGAAACATGTCTATTGTAAGAACAGTGAAGATTCGAGGCTAGCACATAGGACTGTACATAGGTGTTCAATAAATAGTGGCAGTTTGGATTGGTGATTGTGTTGCTGAAAAAGCTAATCATCATCTGAAAATTAAATTTAAGAAATCCATTCTCCCAGCAAATAAAAATAATAAAAGGAAAATTTTGATTGTCCTGGTGGGTACATAAATGTTTTGCTTTATGAAGACAAAAAGCATACTATGAAATAAGTGGAATACATATTTTTCAAAATAAACTAGGCACAAAGTTTATTTAAAAAGAAGTACACAAGAAAACGGAAGAACACAGGAAGTAAAAGAGATAACCACATTTGGCTTTTACCTATGGGAACATTCTATGTGCACAGAAGAAAGCATAAAAATCAGCATTCTAGGAATATGTAACTATGTCTTTGGGAATACACCAAGAAAATGACTAAATTCTTGATGTATGTAATAAGTCTGCACTTAACTATAGCAATGTACCTTTGCTTTACTAGGATTTTTTTTTTTTTTTTGAGATGGAATTTTGCTCTTGGTGCCCAGGCTGGGGTGCAATAGCACCATCTCGGCTCACAGTAACCTCCACCTCCCGGGTTCAAGCCATTATCCTGCCTCAGCCTCCAGAGTAGCTGGGATTACAGGCATGCGCCACCATGCCCGGCTAATTTTGTATTTTTAGTAGAGACGGGGTTTCTCCATGTTGGTCAGGCTGGTCTCGAACTCCGGACCTCAGGTGATCCACCCGCCTCAGCTTCCAAAAGTGCTGAGATTACAGGCATGAGCCACCACTCCTGGCCTACTAGGATTTTAATAAGATTATTCATTAAAGTGATGAAAGGACTACAGTAGTCCCCCTTTATCACTGCAGGATATGTTTCAAGACCCCCAGAAGATACCTGAAACCGCAGATAGTGCCAAACCCTATATATACCATGTTTCTTCCTATGCATACATGCCTATGATAAAGTTTAATTTATAGATTAGGAACAATAAGAGATTAACAATAATAATAATGGTTTAGTTACAACAATATACTAAGTTATGTGTATGTGGTTTATATTTGTTAAAATATGTTATTGCACTATACTCACCCTTCTTCTTGTGATGATGTGAGATGATAAAATACCTAAGTGATGAGATGAAGTGAGGTGAAGGAGGAAGGCATTGTGATGTAGTGTTAGGCTACTGCTGACCCACAGCCTTAGGCTACGATTGACCTTCTGACAGTACTTCACAGGAAGCATCATTTGCTTCAGGTGATCCTGAATCATTGAGCAAACATGATGTTGATGGTTGGATGACAAGTGCAGACAATGTCAGTGACTAATTGGCAGACAGCACATACAATGTAGATTTGCTGGACAAAGGGATGATTCACATTCAGGGTGGGATGGAGCACGACAACGTGAGATTTCATCACGCTACCCAAAATGCCATGCAATTCAAAACTCAGAAATCTAGAATTTTCTATTAAACATTTTCAGATGGTGGTTGACTGTGGGTAACTGAAACCGTAGGAAGTGAAACCGAGGAAAAAAGGAGACTACTGCATCTACCTATATGGAGAGCTGGCCTTTTGGGTCAAGTAGCAAAGATTTGATACGTCACTAATGGTATAATGATAAAGCAAGGAGTCACACCTTTTGTGTGTTTCTGGAATATTTTCAAACACTGGGATTTTGAATAGCATACATAAAAGAATTTACACTTAAAAACAAAGGACCAAAATCTATAAATGTATTCATTTACTTGCTTGTTCGCTGCTCAATATACATCACAATTTGAGCATAAATTTTTGTGGCTTTGGCAAGTAGTACTCTCTTATAGATTCATGAAACAAAATGTTTGCACCTTCTAACACTGACTTTTCCCATTCAGCTCTGTATTCCAGTGAACAAATATTGCCCTAATGGGATATATTTTAATTACAGCAAAAATAAATGCATCAAGTGGTAATAATTTGACAGTATATTTTTGAAGAATTCATGGCCCAATGATTAAGCACCACTATAGTAGAAAGTAAAATGTTTTTGCTTGTTTTTTAATAGATATGTTTTTTTCTATGTCTAGCTACTAGAAAAGTGAAGTTGAGGACTAAAGCAATTTATTTATCACTTAGATCAATCTTTCTGGATACAGGAGATGTGTTTTTTATGTATGTTTCAGTTTGAATGACAAACAATGTAAGAAATGGAAATCAACTATGTTAAAACATAAAAGATATCCATTTTCTACACACCAATAAGAAGAAATTTTTATTCACTTCAACTGTAATAAAGTCTGGTAATATTGTTTTCAGGCTTCTGTTAAGTTATAAGTTATTTATCTTGAAAGTAACTGAAAATTGGGCGTGGTGGCTCATGCCTGTAATCCCAGCACTTTGGAAGATCAAGGCAGGCATATCACTTGAGGTCAGAAGTTTGAGACCAGCCTGGCCAACATAGTGAAATCCCGTTTCTACTGAAAACACAAAAATTAGCTGGGCATGGTGGCACACGCCTGTAATCCCAGCTACTCAGGCGGCTGAGGCAGGAGAATCACTTGAACCCAGGAGGTGGAGGTTGCAGTGAGCCGAGATTGCGCCACTGAACTCCAGCCTGGATGACAGAGTGAGCCTCCATCTCAAAAAAAAAAAAAAAAAAAAAGAAAAAAAAAAAGAAAGTAACTGAGAAAGTGAGAAGTTGTAAATGAATAAATTCAAGTTTATGCCAAGTAAATCAAAGGTAATTAGATTGCTTGGACTGACTTAGTTTAAAAGTAAAAAGAAAGAGCACTTTTCATACACAACATTTTCATAAGTGGATGGTGGGTAGGCTGTGAGCAGGTAGAGTAACCAATTACTGCCAGGATATCACAGTGAGGAGTGGAAGTGCTAAAATTCAAGGTCAAGTCTATCTGCCTACATTACACTCAATGGCTTTCCAAATTAACCAAATGATGTGATTAGCAAGAAAGGAGGGAAGCTAACATTTATTGAGTATCTGTCATTTACCATGTGCTTTCATTAATCAGTTAGTTAATAAAATGAATGATGATGGTGAAAATTTAAGTACAGATCAAAGAATTACTAAATAGGAAACACATCTTTAAAAATCTGAAATCACTTAAGAGAAATCACAAGGGAAATCACTCAATATCTGAGGCTCCTCCAGCTTACTTCACCCTTCATAAATAAGACTATTAACTTAAAATTCCCCGCTTTCTTGGAAACCTAGTGCCTACAATTCCATGAAGGCTAATGGAGTATATATTATAACTTGTTTCACAATAGCTGCTTGCTTGGTGTAATGTTGATAAAACATCTGGACATTGGGCTTAATTTCTTTTTTTCTTTTTCTGTTTTTTTCTTTTGAGACAGAGTCTCGCTCTGTCGCCAAAGCTGGAGTGCAGTGGTGCGATCTTGGCTCACTGCAACATCCGCCTCCCCGTTTCAAGCGATTCCCCGCCTCAGCCTCCCGAGTAGCTGGGATTACAGGTAGGCGCCACTATGCCCAGCTAATTTTTTTTTTGTACTTTAGTAGAGACGGGGTTTCACCATGTTGGCCAGGATAGTCTGGATCTCCTGACCTCGTGATCTGCCGGCCTCAGCCTCCCAAAGTGCTGGGATTACTGGCATGAGCCAGCACGCCCGGCCACCAATTTCTCTTTTTCTATCCATTGTTCTTTTAGGTTTTTACTTCCAATTCTGCTACACGACTGTGGATCCATGAAGAATGAAGAATGATTATTTACATGCTTTATTTCACATACATTGTTTGTTCTAATTCTTTCCTTCTTATCCAACACTTAGGCTCATGTAAAAGCATAAAAATTGACTTTTTCTCCCATTTTTAATATTTTAATTCGAAGGTATTAAACTTACATGCATAATCTCTTTCTTTCTATGTAGATGGAGGATATATTTCAGAATTATGTTTTACAGATAATTCTCCAAGATGTTCAGAACAATGAATCTTTAGTTATAAATTGAAAATGTTTAGTTATAAATTCAATTTAGTTATAAATTGAAATCAAGTGGCTTTTTTTTTTCTTTTTTTGAGATGGAGTCGCTCTGTCTCCCAGGCTGGAGTGCAATGGCGCGATCTCGGCTCACTGCAAGCTCTGCCTCCCGGGTTCACGCCATTCTCCTGCCTCAGCCCCTGAGTAGCTGGGACTACAGGTGCCCGCCACCACGCCCGGCTAATTTTGTTTTTGTATTTTTAGTAGAGATGGGGTTTCACCGTGTTAGTCAGGATGGTCTCGATCTCCTGACCTCGTGATCCACCCGCCTCGGCCTCCCAAAGTGCTGGGATTACAGGCTTGAGCCACCGCGCCCGGCCATAAAACCCTCAAGTGGCTTTTTAATCACAGTTAGCATAAACCCAATCTCCTTATCATTATCCTCCCAAAGGTCCAAATGAGCTGGCACCTGTCTGTCTGACTTCATCTTAGAGCCACTCCCCGTCACGAAATGCTTTCCAAATCAGTGGTCTTTCAGTGTTTTCAACACGTCAAACCCATTCCTGCTTTAAGTCATTGGTTGTAGCTGTGTCCTCTGCCAAGAATGTTCTTCACATGGCTCTAATTCTTGTAATTCAGATCTGAGAGAGGCCTTCCCTAACTACCCAGTGACTACCTACTCATTCTTTCTCATATCCTCCTGTTTCAAGCTTCAGCACAGTGGTTTTTTTCTTTGTTTGCTTTGTTTATTTCTTATGGTCTGCTATGCTATTTCATACTAGAAATTAAGCTTCGCCACCATAGCCCTGGTGTCTAAAACACTCCTGGCACACAGTGGGCAATTGAATTAATGAGAGTTAAAGGGATTAGTACACATACGATGTTCCTTCGGCACAACACTGATTACTTTTTACCTTTCATTATGAAAAACTTCTAAATTTAGGCAAAAGAAGAAAGAATAAGTAATGAATCCCTGGATATCAATAAAACAGTTGCAAAAATTATCAACAGTTGCAGTACTAATATATAATTAGTACTTGAAAGGATGAATTCACCTTATAGTTCTATTCCCCATTGCATTTGTATTCCTGTTATTCATAATAATAGCATGCACTTACTATGAACACTTCTTTAAGGATTATCCATTTAAGACAAAACTTTCGGTTCAGTTACTGTTAAAAATAAATTTGAATAAGATCTCTGTCTTTACATAGATCACAATCTAGTAAGAAGGATTAAGACAGGAACGAAAAGAACAACAATGCTAGGTGGAAGTAGGAAGTGCTCAAAGGGAGGCTAAGAAAAATATAATAGTAGATGAAAGAAGAGGTTTGCTGTTTGTTTTTGTTTTGGTTTGTTTTTCAATTTGGAAGTAGATTGAGGTTTTCTAAGAAGCAGTGGGTTTTTTAGTTAGGTCTTGAAGAGTAGATGTAATGTTAGCCATTGAAGGTATAAAGAATTATACTCTAAGGAGGAAGAGAAAAATCCACAAAAATAATAAAAGCAGGAAAGCAAATATATTTCTTTCTTTTTCCTTTTTCTTTTTCTTTTTTTTTGGGGGGGTGGGGGATGGAATTTTGCTCTTGTCACCCAAGCTGGACTGCAATGCTGCGATCTCGGCTCACTGCAGCCTCTGTCTCCCGGGTTCAAGCGATTGTCATGCCTCAGCCTCCGAGTAGCTGGGATTACAGGGATGTACCACCACGCCCAGCTGATTTTTGTATTTTTAGTAGAGATGGGGTTTCACCATGCTGGCCAGGCTGGTCTCGAACTCCTGACCTCAGGTGATCCACCTGCCTTGGCCTCCCAAAGCGCTGAGATTAGAGATGTGAGCCACTGCACCCAGCCTAAGCAAATATATTTCTAGAAAGCAGCAAGTTGGGGTCTAGCACAGGTTGAATGCTTTAAAAAGTGGAAGAAAATACTGGAAAGCTGAGTTGAAATTAAGAGTTGGTTCTTCATTCAGAAGTAAATGGGGGTGTACTGAAGGCTGTTATGGCGGGAAATAACACTGTTAAAAGTAATTTAAAGGTGAAGGTAATAGTAATAGCAGCATATAGTATAAATAGAAATAGAATAGGCTGCAAAAGAAGTTAGCAGAGAATAATGTCACGACAGACAATGTGGCTGCTCTAAAATATGACTTAAATATTCATAGACATTTCTCTCATCTAGCAGTGAGTCTTTTGTCTTCTTCCTTCTAATCAGGGCAGCTTGTGACCATTTCAGCCATAAGAGTATGGCAGAAGGATCCTGTGAGCGTTCCAAGAAAAGGTCATCAAAGGCCATGCAGCTTCAGCCTTATTCTCTAGGGACACTTGCTCTGCGGAAAGCCAGCAATCCTGTACAAATTCTGGCGAGCCTTGGATCACGCTGGAGAGGTGTTGTGTAGATGATCTAGTTGTCAGCACCAGCTGAGTTTCCTGGGCACAGCTATGTGAGCGCACTGTTTGCAAGGTCCAACCCAGTTGTATCTTTAGATGACTACAGCACCAAATGACAGAGTGACTCCAAGCACAAACTGTTCATCTGAGCCCTTCCTAAATACTTGACCTACAAAATCATGCGTAGAACAAAATGTTTCTTGTTTCATACCACTAAATGTTAAGAAGTCTCTAATAAGTAACAACAGACCAGGAAGTAAAAGTGAGTCTTGAATTGGGAGATTGGGAATTACAATGGTGAGGTGGGGGCAGATGTTGAGAGGCAGCTTGGAATGACAGGATTTAGTGACAGATTCGATGTGGGAAATGCGACAAAGGGAGGAATCAAAGATATTCCCGTTTTCTGTCTAGGTAAATAATGGAATTTTAGCTCTATTAACTGAAATAGTTAATAACTAGAATTTCCCTATTTAATTGTTCACTCATTCAGTCAATCCTTCACTTTACAAATGGTTGAGTATGCAATGTGTGTTAGCATGCTACAAACTAGCAATACAAAGAAAAAAGATGTTGAGTCTTAGCCACAAAGAGCTTTCAGTCTAGAAGGGGAAACATGGACTGTAAGCTGTGGATTATACTCCAGCAAAGGGTCAGCTCAGGTGAAATGAGGACAAAAAGATGAATTTAAAAATGGGAGGTTCAATATCAGTGAAGATTTGTTCATGAAACTTCTGAGATTTTTCTCCTGAGAATCTGACCCATGCTTTTTGCATCTACATTCCTCTAATCTGGGGGCACATAATTCTGGTAAATTAAGTAAATATTCTAGTCTAATTTCTTAGCCCAGTACTGCAGGCTCTCCAAAAGTATCTCTCTAGATGTGGTTCCCATAGTTTCCATTGACCTCTGTCACCAGTAATATTGAGCTGTTTATTGTCTCTCTAATATGCTGTGTTCACTACAGTCTCCAAAGCGTTGCTCCCTGCCTGGTGCATTCTCTCCTCTTCTCTCTTCTCAAAGTCCAAACAGTCAAAGCCCAATTCAAATTATATCTCCTTGCTAAGGTCATCACATTGCAATGTTTCTCCTCTTCCTGAGTTCCCACAGTACTTTGTGACTAGAATATTCATTGAGAACTTTTGCAGTGCTATTCTATCTAGATATAGATATAATATAATAGATAGATATAGGTATACTCTATATCTCTAAGTATGTTTTATCTCCCTAGCCAAATGCTTTTACAAGATAAAGACCAAAACTTGTATTTAAAAATCTATGCCTAGCACTATGAATTATACCTAGGAGCCATCTGACTGGTATTTCAAAGTCCTGATAATACTACTGACATTAATTCTGCTTCCCAGTATTTCAAATACTGCTTGTTGATAGTTGAAGTAAATCCATTGTTTAAAATCTTATACAATCTTATAAAACCCAGTTTAAAATCTGATTTCCTTCATAAGTATTGCATTTTAATGGTTATGATTGGTCATTCGAGAATGGATTCATTTTCCATTCTCTAATTTTTTGCATGTTTTCAGAAATTAAAAAAAATCTTATTGTTACCTGGATTACAAACAACCTGATTCTACAAATCTTGGATGTTAGAAAATAGAGACTCTGATATCTGGACCTAGTTTTCCCAAATCTTAACTCTTTTTATAGAGAACACAGAACTTCAAATAAAATTTTCTAATAAACAAATATTAATTTAGTTATAGTTTTTATTTAAGCCAAACCAAGGAGAGAATATTAATGGGATTAATCTCTTAAATTATTAGGGTTAAAAAATTTAACCATATATATACTACTTAAACATGTTATGATTTTCTAGGTCTAGAGCCAACACAGAAATTACCTAGTTCCATCAATAAGTTAAGGAAAATAAGGTAGATTGTTAGAGAAACATGTTATTTTCCCAAAGGTTGAGGAAACCCTGACAATCTGTACTGAGGGCTAAAGGTCTAGCAGCGGATGTGTTATTGAAGCCTCTCCTGGGAAACAAAACTAATTGACCCCGATAAAGTTCATGTTGACCAAAATGTTGGTTTATTTTGTGTGTGTCATCTTAAAAATAAAAAAAAAGACATGTTGCTTCTCACATTCCTATTATTTATTTGCCACATAGAGACAAAGAGCCACAAAATGACCTAGAGTGTAACTTTATTTGACTTTATTTTTTTAAGTTTTTCACCGTCCCAAGTTGGCTATGAAATTATGGTGAAATAAAATGTCAGGGTGTGGTCCCTTTGCCATTACACATTTTTTCATTACTTTCTACAGGAATAAGCCAGCAGGAGAGATAGGATACCACCCTAGGGTGACAGTAAGGAAGGTAACACACACTTCTCCACTTCACCTATCAATCCCACTGTGGCCAGACAGTGAGTTCCTAAAGGGTGGCTGGAGGCTTAAGGATCTCTGGACTTTTCTCCTGTGCTAAGTGTTTACAATCTGACCATGCTCCTACTTCTGTTTCACACAGGGAGTGAACGTTCTCTTGGAATAGTTAATATAATCCAGAGATCACCATGATGATGTCTCACCCAGAGGAGAGGCAGTCCTCCCATTCATTCTGGCTGGGTGATTTCGCAACTGCAAGCACATGGGGGAGGTGGGTTACAAAGGTCTTCTTTCCGCCAAATATATTTGAATCAATTCCTTTACTATCTGTCTGGTGATTTGACTCTCTTATGAATAAACTAAAGTTCAAAATGTTATCCTTTTCCCTAGAGCAGTAATAAGAAAGTTTCATACCATGTAGAATGAGCAGAGCATAAATAGTATTTTTAAAATAAAAATCCTAAACACATTAATGCATTTTGAAAGTTTCAAAATAGGTTTGAGTCTGCCAAAAGCAAGAAGTTTTATTTTTGTTTGATGCACCTCTTGGATCTGTCCAATGGGATGAAGATGTTCTAACCCAATGTTTGTCAATGATTTTGATAATCACCAACAGAGCAGGAAAGTGAGGGTGTTTAGGGACAATTTGGTTGTTAATAACATTGGGAGCCAGATTGGAATGAATCTTCATCCTTCTCTCAACACATCCAGTAGAAGGAATGTTTTCACTAAACACAGGGCCAAGAAATTGCAGAAATGGAGGAGTGAGGGGACAGAGAAGAAGGAAGCAAGGATGAGATGGAAAGATTGAAGATCTTGTCTTTGGCCAATTTATTATCAGTATGAGTCATTTCACATAATATAGTTTATAGCAAAAATTCCTTCATTGATATGGAAGTAAATGTCTACAATGGTAGATGACAACCCACAGTAATCTGAAATAATGAAGACCTCAGGTCTCTAGGGTAGAACACAGGGGCAGGGCAGGTTTATTGAAAGCAGAATATAACCTGCCAATTCGATTATTGGATGTTAGCAAATATTATCCCACAGATTATAGTCATGACTTATTCTCACTGAAATGCTATTGATATTTGAAAAATGTGATGCCTTAGACTCTTATCTACCATTGACAATTTAACCTCAGCTACACTATTGAATTATTCATATGTAGTACATAGAGAGGGTGGAGTTCAGAACTGGGGACTTAGTGGGTGTTCAGAGTTGGGAGTGAAAAAGTGTAACTGTCCCTTAGAGCTATGGGAGAGATAGATACACATGTACAATGGACCATGGAAGGAGAGAGAAAGAAAAAAAAATTGAGTGGAGGAAAAAGGAAGGAACAGCACCCACTAATTAACACAAGAAATAAGGGCTGGTTCTAGAATGTACATTCGATTGAATAGACACACAAACGTCATCTCTTAATTCATGTACAATTTTCCACCATGCCTAGGCTTCTGGGGCCCAGAATTAAGAACTGAGCCACAAGGAACACTGAGTTCATCAAGAACAAGAGCATTTCTGTTAGAAGATGGGAAATTTCTTTGTCAATTAGACTCATTTGAGCTCCCTTTCTGGATCTTACCTCCACCAGTGGCTTGTACTTGTAGGGATTGCCCAGGGTTTTGGCAACTGCTGTCTACCACTTTTCTGCTTGCAGAAGCACAGTGGGCTTATTTGCTGTGGACCTGTTTTTCTCATAGTCAGAAACAAGGCCTGGGGGATTTCCTTCTGAGGTGTGATTACTATAGATCCCATCCTATAGTTGTTTGATTAAGGGAATGAAATGCATACAAATTGAAAATTCAGATTGTCCTGGATAATGCCTGCCCAGATCTAGGGCCTCATTTATGTTTCATATGGGCTTTTTAAAGCTAGAAACAGTTCTGTTGATTGAAGTGCTGTCCCAAAAATGTGCTATTCCATGGCTCCCCAAGCAGACTGAGTTCCCCTGGGGATGCAGGGTAGAAACAAAGGATTTAACTTGGGAACACACTAGGTAGAAGTAAGTCTTTTTATCAAAGAGCTGACCCAGGTCTGTTTAGCTAGACATTCTGACAAAGAGATGAAAGGCATGTCAGATCTTAGCATAATCAATCCTATTGTACAGAGAATACATTGGCAGTAAAACGACAACATTGTACAATCCATACAGCTGGGAAGTGACAACGCCAGGATAAGAACCAGCTTTTTCACTTCTGGTTCATAATGACACAATGACACATAGCTATGCCTGTGTGTTGTAGGTAATATAACTTGGATATTTGACTTGCTATGTTAGAAGGACAAGTATGTGTTCTCTGGTTTAATGATTTGTTCATGTTACCTAATTTCTGATTCTTGCTGCCTCTTAGATGTCTCTTAACAAAATAATTGAGGCAGTGCCAAGAAGTGGGCTGTACAGAGAAGCTACCTTATACTCACATTTTCCTCAGCACTTACTCACTTTCTTGTGACACAAAGCCAGGCATGTGATGTCACTGAATGCAATAACAGGGAAAAAGATGGAACCAATATAGTGAAGTTGGAAACTAACAGACTACAGGAATTTCTGGACAGATTGTATAATCAGAACATGGTTTATTGTACATCTCCTCCTGGCTGTAGTTTTTTTTTTTTGTCCCCCTTGAATAAGTGTACAAAAGCTAAGACTAAAAAGAGGGAATCTCTCTAAGCTTTTCTTTACAGTTCAAATTTTATCTATTATATTAAATCTTTTTTTTTTTTTTTTTCTTGAGATGGAGTTTTGCTCTGTCGCCCCGGCTGGAGTGCAGTGGTGCAATCTTGGCTCACTGCAACCTCCGCCTCCCAGGTTCAAGCATTCTCCTGCCTCAGGCTCCCAAGTAGCTGGGACTACAGGCATGTGCCACCAAGCCCGGCTAATTTTTTGTGTTTTTAGTAGAGACGGGGTTTCACCGTGTTAGCCTGGATAGTCTCGATCTCCTGACCTCATGATCCACCCGCCTCAGCCTCCCAAAGTGCTCCAATTACGGGAGTGAGCCACTGCGCCTGGCCCTATATTAAACCATTTTTTACAGATCAACTGCAGTAATAGGATTAACTTCTTACTTCTGACTTAATGTTAAGAAGCTAAGGGATTAAAGCTAAAAGAAAAGCAGCCCTTTCCTATGACGAGGTCCTAGGATAGAAACCAAAGGAACTGATACATAGATAATGCAATATGATTAGTGCTCTTGTAGAAGTTACATACAGCATGGAGCACCTAGTTTAGAATGGGGGACAAAAGACAAAGGCTGGGATGTCATTCTTAAAGAGAAGCCATCTAAGCAACTGGAAATTAGATTTTTAGGCAAGCTGAAGAAAGGAAAGTGTGTCTCTAAGCCAATGCAATAATATACAAGTTATATTGCCTTTGCACAGAAATGTGTAGCAAGTGTAGTAAGTAACCTCTATGACCAGAGTATAGGATTTAAGTGGAAAAGCAACAAGAGTTAAGCAGAATCTGGGTTTCATCAAGGGCCAACTATGCATTCTCACCTTCCCAAGAGACTGTACTTAGTGATTGTAATTTAGATAATACTCAAAGATATTGATATTTGGGGCAATAATCATTAAAAGAAGCAAACTATACAAAGAACATTAATCAACTAATTTGTTCTCAGAACAGCCTGTTATTATTGCTGCTTTCTACAGGTGAGGAAACTGAGGCACAACAGGGTAAAGAAAGTCATTCAGAGTAAATGATGAAGTCTTGACTCAAAACAGGTGTTGTAGTGCCAAAGAAGAACACATTATGTAAAAAATCTGCAACCAACTGCTATGAAAAAAAGAAAAGGACCCCACCCATAACATTAACCACTCATGATTCTCAAACCAATAATTTATTTCTGGATTTTTTTACACATTCAAGGGAAAAAGTTTGAGTGTGACTTAGAGTTCTTTGTCCATCCTAATGAAATCACATTATTCTGTCTGAAGTAGGATGAAATGACATTATTGCCTTCTTTCCCCAACCAGCATCTATAAAGTGGCACAGATTTGCACATGGCTTGATTTTCAGGCAGAGATGAAAGAGAAAACATCAGTTATCTCGCATGGAAAAAGCAGTTATCTAAGAAAGGAAAGAATAAAAAAGATTTCCCAAGTCGCCGTTTGATTGGCCAATGTCCAGCTCAGAATGAAGTGCCCATTTTTCTGAAGAACAGGGATGCTCACACCCAATTACTTACACCTTGTAAGTAATCCTTCTTTTTCATAAGACATGAAATCAATCACTGAATGAAATCTTTGTAAGTTAGGGGTATAAACAGTCCAAGCTTGTAGCTGTTTGTGATTATAGCTAGCAAAATGAAAGATTGTTCAGTAGATATTAATAGTTAAAACGACAGAAGTGGGGGGGAAAAGAAGCAAGTTTATCTTGTTTAGGGCTTCCAGAATGAGGAAACCGACTTATGAGGAAGTCCTTGGATCTCAATGGGGATGCCCAGTCCTCTGTTATATTTGACCTTCAAAGCACTACCTTCATCTGGAACAGGTGTTGATGAATGGAGGCGAAAAACCTGACACTGCCTGGTATTTCTCTGCTTGAGAGGAAATGAAATTTCCCTTGATTTAGTTTCCTCTCTGATTCAGTTACCTTTTCCCCACTTACTGGACAGTACTGCTGAAACTATCTGATAGAGAATAAACGGTATCTCCTTTCTAAGAACAAAATCTGCTGAATATTAAAAGAATAACATTTGTGGCAGCCCTCCCAAGTAGAATTTTAAAAGGGTAGGATCCTAGGAAATTTACACTTAAAAGATTCTCTTGGCTCTTCCATGAAGCCTAATGCTTCATGGACCCCAAAGAAGATCACAGGGAGTTTCCTCTACATTTCAATAAGTGTGTTTCTAGAACAGGGATCAGTAAATAACAGCCCTGGGCTACATAAAGCCCTCTCCATGCTTCTGTATATGCGTAATATAACGTCCATTCACTTTAAGAGAAAACATCAGTTATCTCATATGGAAAAAGCAGTTGTTTAAGAAGGAAAAAAATAAAAAAGATTTCCCAAATCACCATTTGGCTGGCCAATATCCAACTCAGAAGGAAGTGCTCATTTTCCTGAACAACAGGGATTGCTCACACCCAATTACTTCCATCTCATAAGTAATCCTTTTTGTTCATAAGACATAAAACCAATCACTGTATATTATATATACATATACATATATGTATATAATCTATTCTTAGAGTTAGATTCTTAGATTTTGCTTAATTTCCCAGAACCTAGTATTGAAAAAGAATTAAAAAAAATTTCAATTCAAATTTCCACATGAATAAATAGTTTTACTGAAATCCTGCCATGCTCACTTGCTTATGTGTTATCTGAGGTTGCTTTTGTGTTACAGTGGCAGAGCTGACCAGTTGCTACATAGACCACATGGCCTGCAACACTCAAATATTTACTATCTTGCCCTTTATTGAAAACGTCTGTCAATCCCTGGTCTACAGCGTTAAGAAACTGAACTCAGTGAATGACCATCTTATTTTTCTAAAACTGCAGCCTATTAAAAGTTGAATATCTCTCAGAGGTATTTGCAAAAAATACAGTTCAGTCTGTATGGACCTTTTGGGAAGTAAAAGAGAACCATTTATTTCTGCTGAGTATGACTGAAACAAAATGAAAAGTCGCCTGAATAAATTCACCAGGTTTGGCACACTGCATTAAGTCAAATTAAATTCACCAGTGAGCTGCCAAATCACCACTAATTATTGTGCTGAACATATGAAATCACAGTTTTTTTAGGTCAAAAATAATTAAGTATTGTCAATTTTATATGGTTCCTGTGATTTCATAAGATGCTCTACAAAGAAAGGAATTTGTTTTAATATGCATTTTCATCAGCCTTCCTCTGTCAGGCATTGCACCTGATTTTCCTTAATTTCCCAGCACCTAGCATAATGAATGTATAGCATATGTTTGCTGACAACCCAGTAATCAAACAATAAGTTAAAGTTCCTTCTAAAAATTCTACATTTGGAATAATGTAGCAAAGAAAGGATACTAGGACTTGAAACTTTTAAGGGAGAAGTTCAGTGCTAAGGTATTCCTTAGAACTTGGTGCCTTGCCCAGGACAGTTCAGAAGGTAAATCTGCCACAATAATTGAAATCCTAGCACTTTGGGAAGCCAAGGCAGGAGGATCACTTGAACTCAAGAGTTCAAGATCAGCCTAGGCAACATAGCAAGACCCCCATCTCTACAAAAAAAATAAAAGAAAAATTTTTAATTGGCTGGGCATTGTGGTATGTGCCTGTAGTTCTGGCTACTTCAGAGGCTGAGGTGGGAGGATGACTTGAGCTTGGGAAGTCAAGGTGCAGTGAGCCATGATGGTGCCACTGCATTCCAGCCTTGGTGACAGAGCAAGACTCCGTCTCAAAAAAATAAAGAAAGAAAGAAAAAGAAAACAGAATTTCAATTCTCACCCCAGCATCTTACAATTTCTAGCACATGCAACTTCTAGCACTAGAACCGCTATGTAATTATTTCTCTTTTCAGTGAAAGAACAAAAAATTATATTAAGAATCCAATATCAAATCAATAACTTCTTGAAGTTAAACTATTTTTAAGAATTCCATAAAATACTTACTATCACAAAACTTGATCAAAATAGCACCATCCTTAGTTACAACGGATAAATATTTTCCCACTGTTTTGCAATTGTTTCTTTATTTTCATGACCCTTCTGTTTGTCTATAAACCTCTTGAAGGCAAAAGATATGCTTAACTTGTTAATCACTAACTTTTCAAGGTTTAATATTGCTTCTTGGGCATAAACATATGTACACTGAATGAAGACAGAGAAAGAATCTCCCATAATTCAGATGACAGAAGGAGCCTTAAATTTTAACCACAGATCCAGATCTTTCCAAGAAAATTAGAATTATTCTTCACGTATGGCCATAAATAGGAGAAATATTTTAACAAAAAATGCAATATGGGATTGGGGAAGAGAGTGGATTCAATGGTATAAAAAGCCTGAAAAATATAAAACAGTCAATATTTCACAGAAATTTAAACTCCTTCCTTTAGGTAATCTCATTTATTATGTTTTATTTCTTAAGGTAACTATATTTGTTTCCTCTGGCTGTTGTACCAAATTACCACCAACTGAATTTCATTCTTTCATAGTTGGGGAGGGCAGAAGCATGAAATCAGCGTTTAGGCAGGGCTGCACTCCTTCCAGAGACTGTAAGGAAGAATCCATTTCTGCCCCTTTCAGCTTCTGGTGACTGTCAGCATTCCTTGGCTTATGGCTGCATCTCTCTCTGCTCCATCTTTACATCATCTACTCCTCTGTATATCTTTGTCTAATCCCCTCTTTCTTATAAAAACATTTATGATCGCATTTAGGATTTACCAAGACAATCCAGGATAAGCCCCTCCTGTCAGGATCTGTAACATCATCATATCTTTTGCTACATAATGTAACATTCACTTGTTTGCTATATAAGTTAATATTCACAGATTCTGCAGATTAGGAAGTGAATATATCTTTGTGGGACCATTTTTTCAACCTACCACAGTAATGATACTAAGCTGAAATATACCTTAAAATTACTTTTAAATTTTCTGGAAAAAAATCAAAGCTAGGGCAAAATACCCTTCACCTTGGTGCTAATTAAGATTATTTTAATATGAGATAAATGATGGTCTTCTCCAAAATAGTTACTTTCTTGAGCTGCTAACTGCATTACAGAAAATAGATATGTAAATCCATGTGAACAAATAACAGCTTCTAAAGAGACACATTACCAAAGCCATATTTCCAAAAATTTAGAAAAATAACTAAATGAATTACTGAAGAAATTTATTAGTATTTTTTCAATGGGTTCATTTCTTTTACCCACAAGAAAAGTCCAATAAAGTCCTTTCATTTGATTAAAAACAGACTCTAATAAAAGTGGGTTAGGATCACAGTGATAACCTATATTCGAGAACATGAACAAAAAGTGCCCTTGAAGGGAAAGGCTCACATGTGTTCACATCTGATACTGGGAAATAACTATATGATGTTGGGGAGTGATTACTACCAGCTGCAAGCAGGCACACCACACAATAATACCTCATCTGTACAACCGCTTGGAAAATTTCTTTCTTGTTCTCTCTCTTTCTCCCAAGGGTTTCATAAAATATGGCCAAATCTTCCTCCTCTTACTGAATATTGACTTTTTAAAATCCAGATATAATAAAAAGAAAGAGATTTTAAATTTTGAATGAACACAAAGAGAAAACACAGTTTACTTTGTCTTCATGAAAATAAGATTGACAAGATCTTCCTATTTCATTTTTCTTTTTTTTTTTTGTTTTAGATGGAGTTTTGCTCTTGTTGCACAGGCTGGAGTCCCATGGTGTAATCTCGGCTCACCACAACCTCTACCTTCTAGGTTCAGGTGATTCTCCTGCCTCAGCCTCCCTATAGCTGGAATTACAGGCATGTGCCACCACACCCAGCTAATTTTGTATTTTTAGTAGAGACGGGGTTTCTCCATGTTGGTTAGGCTGGTCTCAAACTCCCAACCTCAGGTGATCCGCCCGCCTCGGCCTCCCAAAGTGCTGGGATTACAGGCATGAGCCACTGCGCCTGGCCGTAAGATCATGTTTCATTATGAAACATTTTCTATTGCTTTCCAATGGCACTGTTAGGCTTTTAATTTTTATGGCCTGGAAACCACCACTGAAATGTAAGATAAACAGTTAGAGTTAAAGGTGTTGAGTTCTCAATAAAGCATCATTGAATACTAACTATAGTATCTTACCATTGGAAATAATCTGAAACATCAGAGTGACCATCCTCCTGAATTTCAGATATAGCAATGTCTGAATCACTTCTTCATAATAATTTATTTCCAGAATACCTGGTGTCTCCCTAGACCTGTGTTACCTTAGCTAGACTAGGGTTCCACAGAGGAATTTCTGGGTAAGAGGAGTAATATGGAGAGAGTAGAGAAAGTTTGAGAAGCTCTTGGTCAACAGGAACACATCTTTTTATCTTTCAAATTATTAATGTCCCAGTAAGGTTTTTGTTTGAAGAAAATATTACCAGTTGAAACAAGAAAAAGAAAAGAACCAGCTTGGGCAACATGGCAAGACCTCATCCCTACAAAAAATTAAAAAATTAGCCAGGTGTGGTGGCGTGCCTGTGGTCTCCGCTCCTTGGAAAGCTGCGGTGAGAGGATCGCTTGAATTTGGGAGGTCAAAGCTGCAGGGAGCCATGATGGCGTCACTGCACTCCAGCCTGGGTGACAAAGTGAGACCCTGTCTCAAATAAAAAAGAAAGCAGTAAAGAAAGAAGGAGAGAGAGAAAGGAAGGAAGGAAGGAAGGAAGGAGAGAAAGAAAATAGAGAAAAGAAAAGAATATCACTACTCTAATTTTTTTAACAGGCAAGTTAAGAGAAGGAAAGATATGAGACACTATCAGTGTTGATATCAGTATTTTTTTTTTGTTTTTATCTAATGCAACTAAATGAAAATTATTGAAGGAAACAGAATTTTGTCAAAAGCACTTATTATGTTATAAAATGACAACAGCAGAGGGAAGTAACTATGATTTTTTTTTTTTTAACCTCTAGCAAAAAAGCTAAACAATGAATAGTCAATTAGTCAATGAGACAGAAGGTGATCTCTCTGCTTGGACATCACCACTCTCCACCATCACCATGTAGTGGATGTTCTTTCCCCTACACTTCCCTGCCCTGTTCTCCTATTTTCTTAGCAATGAAAAGGTTGATGAAACCTGCTTTATTCTTATTTGACATGGACTTCATGCCACGCCTGAGGTTAATATACTGCAAAGCATTACCAATCAACAGGTTGAAGCACAAACGATTAAAAACAGAAAGATGACCCAACACTGCGAGAGGACAAACATCTGCAGGAACTGTGAACAGCAGTGCTGCAAGCCCCAGTTCTTGCTGAGGCTTAGAGCTTGACTGACATTCTCAGAGAAGAATTTGGTGCCCCCTAGAAACTGGACCTCCAGGCAAAGCCAAGAAGCCAGTTCCCAAAAGTGCAGGGGGAAGTAGGACACTTCTTGACTCCAAGTTACCATGTGGACTAGAATGGAGAGCCCATTAGCAATGCCCAGCATGGACCAGGAATGGAAGGGCCTGTTGGAATATTCTGCTTTGTATCAGATCATATTAGGTTTTGCACAGCGCATAAGAAAGAAATGGCAGTAATCCCAATAGTGACAGAGACTGAACTTCTGCGCAGATCAGCAGAATGAGGGCTCAGAATAAAAAATTTGACAAATCTTTAAACAATATAGTACGTCTTTTCTCACATTCTGAGACTGTTGGGAAAAATTCATACCTAGGTTAAAATGATGAGGTCATTTATCACTTTGATTATGTTGCCCCTTAGCCTTCATTTTCTCATTTTGGGGAGAAAAAAAGGCACCACTTTCTTGGTTTCTTCCTATGGTGGAAAATACACCTCATATTAAATGTTTTCATTTTCCATTGTTAAGATACTGTTTTGTCCAGTGGCTCCCAAATACGACTGACATTCACTATTACCTGGGGCAAAATGTTTAAAGTATATAATGCTGCGTGCCATCCTTAGATATTCTACTTCATTAGCTTTTATTCAAACCCAAAAATTGTGGTAAAGACAAATGTACTGAAATCTTTCATGCAAAATGGCTAAAGACAGGGGTTGTCAAAATTCTGATTCCATTGTTCATTGGTTAACTTGATATGATCTACATGCTTGGAGGCCTTTCAAAAGAAATCAGAAGAGAGGCGATGGACAGATCGATCACTGATTCAGCCTTTAAGTATGGCTAAAATCCTTTTGTTGCTTGTTTGTTTGTTTGTTTGTTTTTGTTTAAAGGAACGGTTCAGGAGCAAGATTATTCCATGAAAGGAGAATTATTTTCATAAAATGGAAATTGGCAATTTACCCATTGAAGTCTGGAAGAAACTCAGATGTCTACATTTCCACTGGGATGAATTCTGACAGCCAAGAGGAGGGAGTGCTGACAGTAAAAAACAACCACCTGTTGCTGAGCAGGCGAGGAAGACGCCAGGTGGGACACAGACCCCCACAAAGGAAGTTTGAGCAGTCTCCCAGCTTCCTTCGGGATAGAGAAAAATAGGAAACCTGGAGATGAGAAGGTAGGAAAAGGGAAATCTGAGCAGGTTTCTTAGCTGTCCTCCTTGTGGGGAAAGCAGGATTGAATTGGACAGACTGTAAAGCAGGAAGATTGACAATAAATGCTTATGTGTTTAAGGCACATTTAAACGATTAGAATGCTACAGAAACGTAATAATTCCTCTGAAATTACAGGTGTGTCTAAATGGAAATGAAACCAGGAGTTACCTCAGTCACCATCATTCTAGAAAATTAAGATATTCAGTAAAATACTATTATGAAGGATAGTATGGCAGAAAAGTAAAGTTTTAAACATTAAGCATAAGAACAAAGGAATATGCTGCCAAAAATGAAAACTCTTAAAGTTTTTTGAAGTGAAAGGCTTTATTGGCCTTCTTGTCATATCTGAGACTGAACTAGGAACAAAGAGTAATATTTACTTACACTGTTTTCTCTACTTTCTGTTTCTCTCTTTTCTGCGGTAAAAGGGGAAAATGAAATATCCTAAATTAAATATTTAGGAAGAGAAAAAAACTTAGAATAACATGGATTATGTTATTAATCCAGACTAACATGGATTAATAATTATAATTTGAACAGTTGAAAGTATCTCATCTTAAAAATTAAAAAGCATGTAGCACATTCAGCAACCAAGCCTTATATGTCCTGCCCTTTTCTAACTGCTTTACATGTACTCTTCATTTCAATCATGTCAGGTATTATTATACTCATTTTGCAAAATAAGAAACTGAAATTGAGCAATATTAAATAACTTTTTCAAATATATAGCTCTAACAAGTGGTAAGTCTAAGACATGACATAAGGCTCTATGGCTCTAGTGGCATTCTTCAGCAATATATTCCTATCAAGCATCATCACCTATCAAAAGCTGATTACATGTCAAAATATAGCGAAGATTCTGAAAAAAGGATTAAAAATGAATGTTTCTAAGATGTTAAATATATATATTACAAAACTCTTTCTAAGCCTCTCAGAGTATATTTATTCCCGTTAGGATGAAACCCTCACAAACTAGGTTATCTCACATCTAAACCCAGAGCAGATTAGTGACAGCAAATTAGCAGGATGTTTGGAGGGTTGTGTGAGAAAAGCAAAGACACTGATCAAATCGGAAAGAGTAACTGGTAGCCTAACCACAGGTAGATTATCACCTCACTTTCTTTTGGTTGCAAGTGTCAGAAGAGCTAATGAAACTCATTTAAACACAGAGAATCTATTGTTTCTTAACCCATATATCTGTGAATCCCAATCATAGGGGGACTCCAGGGGCTCAAGCATGAAACCAGGATTCAATTTCTCTCCATCTTCATTTTCTGCTTCTAGGTGGTAACCTCAAGAATGGCTTGAATTGCATTTTTCAATTTTGATAAAAGCAGCAAGAAAAAGTCTCCCTCCTCACTGCCTTTACCACCCCCTCCCCTAAACCCCACACAAAAAATAAGCCTCAGTGGTTGTTCTTAACTCTAGTTGGCCCTGGGCAGAGATATGAAATAAAGACAATGGCCAAAAGAAAAAAAGGTTTGGGGTCAGGTAGGATGTATACTTAATTGAAATATATAGACTGAGGTTTCAGGATGGTTGGTTCCTTTATTGGGGGTATTGATAAAAGAAAGAAAGAAAGAAAGGAAGGAAGAAAGAAAGAAAGAAAGAAAGAAAGAAAGAAAGAAAGAAAGAATTTCCATAAGAAGAAATGAGAACTACAGATGAACCAAAAAGTTTATTTTTAAAACTACAAACATAAGAACAAAAAAGTTCAGCTAAATTTCTGTTATTAGAGAATGAAGGAGCTTTAAATAACTTCAAGCATGAATAGATAGACCTTAAAAGCATTGTTTACCCCGAGTTTTCAAAAAGTTTAATGCTCTCAAGGTAAACATGGTACTAAGCAGGAAGGTGGAAATAATGTAAAATTTAAATGGTTAGCATCTATATATTGTTGACTATGTACTAGGCATTGGACCCTCACAACAACCCTGTGAAGAAATACTTCGATAATTCCCATTTTACAGTGAAGATAATGTGAGAAACAGAGCCATTTTCCCAATGAGATTGATTAACTTGTATAATTTAACAATAGGAGAGAATGGTGATTCAGACTCACAGGATTAATCCAGAAACTTTCCTTTGAAATACCATAAAACACTACCCTATACTGCATAAAATAGTTTACATATATTGTCACTGAATATTACTTTTGAAAAAAAAGTACTAAAATGGATAAATTGTAGTGTATTAATCCATTCCCACACTACTATAAAGAACTACCTGAGACTGGGTAATTTATGAAGAAAAGAGGTTTAATTGACTCACAGTCCACAGGCTTAACAGGAAGCATGACTGGGAGGCCTCAGGAAACTTACAATTACGGCAGAAAGCAAAGGGGAAGCAAGGCACCCTCTTCACATGCCGGCAGGAGAGAGAGAGAGAGAGTCAACAAGGAAGTGCTACACACTTTTAAACAACCAGATGTCATGAGAACTCATTCACTATCATGAGAATAGCAAGTGGGAAGTTTGCCCCCATGATTCAATGACCTCCTACCAGGCCCCTCCTCCAACACATGGGGATTTCAATTTGACATGAGATTTTGGTGGGGAGACAGAGCCAAACCATATCATGTAGTCATATAAATTCTAAACCAATTTTCGTAAATGATTCCATACTTTGACAGCATATTTAATATAAGAGCTTACCATGAACTCTTTCACATATATTGTATTGTTACTCTTTGCACTCAGTTCCTTTGCCTTTGACATAGTTTTTGAGCATCTACTATGTACCAAGCATTATACTACACACTCAGGATATCAGGCTTGCAATTTGTTCTTACATTCCATTCTTGAATTTGTCTGGCATGAATTCTGTATTTCAAATTTAATATTTATAATAGTTCTATGAACTTATTAAATATCAAATCCTAAATATTAAAATAATAATAATAATATTCTCATGACTGCTGAGTAGGAAAGAAGAGAATTAGTAGCAGTAAAAAAGAATTAATTTTGTGTCAGAAAAAATATTGGATGCCAAAATACGTTAACAATTCAAGTTGTTAAATATCCATCAATCCATCAGTTACCCAATAGAAATTGGCAGGCATTTTTATTAGGCATTACTTAACAATTCTCTGAATTTTTATGTTCATGGTTAAGAATCTACTCATACAATGTGGAAAACAAGGACAGCAGAAATATTTCACAAAGATCTTTTATACAATTGAAGAAAACTTTTTATGCAGCTTAATAACAAATTGTGTTTAATATAGTAATTTATACAGTTTTCTTCCTTTTGCCCTTGTCTGAAATTTTGTGGAGGATTTATGGAAGATGTCTTTACATGTATTTAATTCATTATTTTTTAAATAAGAAATAAGACCAAAGAAACCTACTCACTTGTAAAGACAAAAAACATGGCAAAAATAGCTTTCTGTGACCTGAGTATTTAAGAAATATACTTGTATATGGCAATCGTTTGGGACAAGGAAAGAGGATTCCACTGAAATTTATTTTACTCTAAATTTCCTTTGACTTTCTTCTGTCTCTGAAGCCTAGGTTATTGTCTTTCCAAGGGCGTTTTCTTTTGCAATTAATAACAGCTTCATTATTTTTTCATGTTTCTGTTCTTATGCCAAGAACATCCTAGTTTTGTAATCAAACCTCCCTGAGTCTGGCTCAAGAATTATTTCTTTTGCTTTATGAAAAGATTTCACCTTCAAGGCAGCACCCTCACATTGGGCTTTATAGATATACTAGTCCTAGAAAAAAGATAAATTGCCTCAGGCTTCCTATGAATAAATGCTAGCTATATTGAGAAAATTCCTTCACCAAATGAAATGCAGTGGGTAATAATGTGGACTCCGGAGTCAGAATTTCTGGGTTCAAATTCCACTATATCACTTAACAGTTGTGTGGCTTTAGGATTTTAACATTCCTGATTCTTAATCTTTTCATCCATACAACAACCTCATGGAGGACCCTGTGCACCACATTTTCTATTTAGCACACTGCCTAGTACAGAGGAGATCATTAATTTAAGTATTTTTATGGCTATCCTCAGTATCAATAATTATAAAATAACTGCTTAAACAAAGAGGATTTGGGGAGACTGTGGATCCATTAAAAATGCGTAGGATTTCTACAATGGAAAATGGACTGTTGCAGGGTGGCAAAGAACAAAAGAAACAAGAAATACCAGCCAAGACATGAAGGTCAGAAAGAAATAACTAATCCATTGAGACTGGAACATAAAACTCATATTCTATTAGTGCTGGGAAGAAGATTGGAAACACATTTTTCCCCCAGTCAGGGATAGGTGGCCCTTCTGTGTGCACTTAAGGAAGACTTGATTTCCCTCATCACATTATAGACACATTGCAAAGACCTCACGCTTTAGAGCGAGAATGCCCAGGTTAAAATTCTGGACTGACTTTTGTGCAACCTGGGTGAAAACACACATACACACACAAACACACATATGCACACACACACAACCTCTCCAAGTCTTAGCTTTTAACAGATACAGTGGGGATGATGCCATTTTGCACAGTTATTTTCATGGTTTAAAATAATAACAATATTAATGCAACAACAGCTACTATCTTTGAATAAGTACCAGGAATTGTGCTAAAGTCTTTGCATCCATATTTTATATAACATCCTCAATATCTATAGAGTAATGAATGAAGAGTGATTATGACACCAGAACTACATGTAGATTCAGGGGCCACAAACAGAGATAGCCAAGAAAAGCTATAAATTAAGAAAAACAGGACAGACTGCTTTGAGTTTCCATAGAACATAGAAAGTGAAGCTTAAAGCAAATTTCAACTAGATTTCTGAACAGGGGAATTCCAACTTATATCTAAATTACAATAATTTTTCTGTTACATTCCTCACAGCATTTTTATTAGGCCAAAAAATAATTTACTGAACAGTAGAAGACTCCTCAGCTTCAAACCCATAATTGGTCAATTAATCAAAAAGTCAGTTAAAGAGAAGAACAATACATAAACATTTAATGTAACTTTATGTAACAATACATAAATATTCTTTTTCTTTTTTTTTTTTTTTTTTTTGAGATGGAGTCTCGCTCTGTCACCCAGGCTGGAGTGCAGTGGCGCGATCTTGGCTCACTGCAAGCTCCACCTCCTGGGTTCATGCCATTCTCCTGCCTTAGCCTCCCGAGTACCTGGGACTACAGGCATCCGCCACCATGCCTGGCTAATTTTTTTGTATTTTTTAGTAGAGACAGGGTTTCACCGTGTTAGCCAGGAAGGTCTCGATCTCCTGACTTCAGGTGATCTGCCCGCATTGGCCTCCCAAAGTCCTGTGATTACAGGCATGAGCCACCGTGCCCGGCCAACAATACATAAATGTTCTAACTTAAGACTTGTGAAAGGACATTTATTGATCAAACTTCTGAAGTCAGGCCAAGACATTTCTTAGTATGAGTCCACTGATTATGAATCTGTATCTCAGGTTTCTAAATCTAAATCTCTTTCATGAAAATCATACCCACAATGCATCTGTAATTTCCACATTTGCTTTCTTCAAGTCAGAGCAGAATCTGTGAAGACATCTGAGAAGCAACCTGAGTGCAGAGAGTATATACAGATTGTAACATCTTTTTTTTTTCCACATCTTTCTTGTCCATCCATATTCTATAACAATTTTTATGGTGTAAGCCATTCACGTTTTTGTAAAGCACACTGCTTATTTTTTCTTAGAAATAATTCTTTTGTGCTCATATTTAATAGATTTGATTAATATTTAAGTGAATGACATAACGACTCTAAAATGTAGTGACATAAACTGGTTTAGGTGACTCTTGATATGTATTCAACTCATCCAATGGGAATAGAAGTATGTGGACATACTAGAAAAGAGCCTGCTAATCATGAACTTTCAGGATACTGTGGGCTTCAGCCAGTATGGTCAATAGAGGGAAAGGATAATATCATTTAATCTAGCAACTCTATTAAGAGGAAGTTGATTAGTATGTCGACTCTTTGTTAAAGAGTATTACTAGGGAGGAGCCAAGATGGCCGAATAGGAACAGCTCCGGTCTACAGCTCCCAGCGTGAGCGACGCAGAAGACGGTGATTTCTGCATTTCCATCTGAGGTACCGGGTTCATCTCACTAGGGAGTGCCAGACAGTGGGCGCAGGCCAGTGGGTGCGCGCACCGTGCGCGAGCCAAAGCAGGGCGAGGCATTGCCTCACCTGGGAAGCGCAAGGGGTCAGGGAGTTCCCTTTCCGAGTCAAAGAAAGGGGTGACGGATGCACCTGGAAAACTCGGGTCACTCCCACCTGAATATTGCGCTTTTCAGACCGGCTTAAAAAACGGCGCACCACGAGACTATATCCCACACCTGGCTCGGAGGGTCCTACGCCCTTGGAATCTCGCTGATTGCTAGCACAGCAGTCTTGAGATCAAACTGCAAGGCGGCAGCGAGGCTGGGGGAGGGGCGCCCGCCATTGCCCAGGCTTGCTTAGGTAAACAAAGCAGCCGGGAAGCTCGAACTGGGTGGAGCCCACCACAGCTCAAGGAGGCCTGCCTGCCTCTGTAGGCTCCACCTCTGGGGGCAGGGCACAGACAAACAAAAAGACAGCAGTAACCTCTGCAGACTTAAATGTCCCTGTCTGACAGCTTTGAAGACAGCAGTGGTTCTCCCAGCACGCAGCTGGAGATCTGAGAACAGGCAGACTGCCTCCTCAAGTGGGTCCCTGACCCCTGACCCCCGAGCAGCCTAACTGGGAGGCACCCCCAAGCAGGGGCACACTGACACCTCACACGGCAGGGTATTCCAACAGACCTGCAGCTGAGGGTCCTGTCTGTTAGAAGGAAAACTAACAAACAGAAAGGACATCCACACCAAAAACCCATCTGTACATCACCATCATCAAAGACCAAAAGTAGATAAAACCACAAAGATGGGGAAAAAACAGAACAGAAAAACAGGAAACTCTAAAATGCAGAGCGCCTCTCCTCCTCCAAAGGAACGCAGTTCCTCACCAGCAATGGAACAAAGCTGGATGGAGAATGATTTTGACGAGCTGAGAGAAGAAGGCTTCAGACGATCAAATTACTCTGAGCTACAGGAGGACATTCAAACCAAAGGCAAAGAAGTTGAAAACTTTGAAAAAAATTTAGCAGAATGTATAACTAGAATAACCAACACAGAGAAGTGCTTAAAGGAGCTGATGGAGCTGAAAACCAAGGCTCGAGAACTACGTGAAGAATGCAGAAGCCTCAGGAGCCGATGCGATCAGCTGGAAGAAAGAGTATCAGCAATGGAAGATGAAATGAATGAAACAAAGCGAGAAGGGAAGTCTAGAGAAAAAAGAATAAAAAGAAATGAGCAAAGCCTCCAAGAAATATGGGGCTATGTGAAAAGACCAAATCTACGTCTGATTGGTGTACCTGAAAGTGATGCGGAGAATGGAACCAAGTTGGAAAACACTCTGCAGGATATTATCCAGGAGAACTTCCCCAATCTAGCAAGGCAGGCCAATGTTCAGATTCAGGAAATACAGAGAACGCCACAAAGATACTCCTCGAGAAGAGCAACTCCAAGACACATAATTGTCAGATTCACCAAAGTTGAAATGAAGGAAAAAATGTTAAGGGCAGCCAGACAGAAAGGTCGGGTTACCCTCAAAGGGAAGCCCATCAGACTAACAGCGGATCTCTCAGCAGAAACCCTACAAGCCAGAAGAGAGTGGGGGCCAATATTCAACATTCTTAAAGAAAAGAATTTTCAACCCAGAATTTCATATCCAGCCAAACTAAGCTTCATAAGTGAAGGAGAAATAAAATCCTTTACAGACAAGCAAATGCTGAGAGATTTTGTCACCACCAGGCCTGCCCTAAAAGAGCTCCTGAAGGAAGCGCTAAACATGGAAAGGAACAACCGGTACCAGCCGCTGCAAAATCATGCCAAAATGTAAAGACCATCAAGACTAGGAAGAAACTGCATCAACTAACGAGCAAAATCACCAGCTAACATCATAATGACAGGATCAAATTCACACATAACAATATTAACTTTAAATGTAAATGGACTAAATTCTCCAATTAAAAGACACAGACTGGCAAGTTGGATAAAGAGTCAAGACCCATCAGTGTGCTGTATTCAGGAAACCCATCTCACGTGCAGAGACACACATAGGCTCAAAATAAAAGGATGGAGGAAGATCTACCAAGCAAATGGAAAACAAAAAAAGGCAGGGGTTGCAATCCTAGTCTCTGATAAAACAGACTTTAAACCAACAAAGATCAAAAGAGACAAAGAAGGCCATTACATAATGGTAAAGGGATCAATTCAACAAGAGGAGCTAACTATCCTAAATATTTATGCACCCAATACAGGAGCACCCAGATTCATAAAGCAAGTCCTGAGTGACCTACAAAGAGACTTAGACTCCCACACATTAATAATGGGAAACTTTAACACCCCACTGTCAACATTAGACAGATCAACGAGGCAGAAAGTCAACAAGGATACCCAGGAATTGAACTCAGCTCTGCACCAAGCGGACCTAATAGACATCTACAGAACTCTCCACCCCAAATCAACAGAATATACATTTTTTTCAGCACCACACCACACCTATTCCAAAATTGACCACATAGTTGGAAGTAAAGCTCTCCTCAGCAAATGTAAAAGAACAGAAATTATAACAAACTATCCCTCAGACCACAGTGCAATCAAACTAGAACTCAGGATTCAGAATCTCACTCAAAGCCGCTCAACTACATGGAAACTGAACAACCTGCTCCTGAATGACTACTGGGTACATAACGAAATGAAGGCAGAAATAAAGATGTTCTTTGAAACCAACGAGAACAAAGACACAACATACCAGAATCTCTGGGACGCATTCAAAGCAGTGTGCAGAGGGAAATTTATAGCACTAAATGCCCACAAGAGAAAGCAGGAAAGATCCAAAATTGACACCCTAACATCACAATTAAAAGAACTAGAAAAGCAAGAGCAAACACATTCAAAAGCTAGCAGAAGGTAAGAAATAACTAAAATCAGAGCAGAACTGAAGGAAATAGAGACACAAAAAACCCTTCAAAAAATTAATGAATCCAGGAGCTGGTTTTTTGAAAGGATCAACAAAATTGATAGACCGCTAGCAAGACTAATAAAGAAAAAAAGAGAGAAGAATCAAATAGACGCAATAAAAAATGATAAAGGGGATATCACCACCGATCCCACAGAAATACAAACTACCATCAGAGAATACTACAAACACCTCTACGCAAATAAACTAGAAAATCTAGAAGAAATAGATACATTCCTCGACACATACACTCTCCCAAGACTAAACCAGGAAGAAGTTGAATCTCTGAATACACCAATAACAGGAGCTGAAATTGTGGCAATAATCAATAGTTTACCAACCAAAAAGAGTCCAGGACCAGATGGATTCACAGCCGAATTCTACCAGAGGTACAAGGAGGAACTGGTACCATTCCTTCGGAAACTATTCCAATCAATAGAAAAAGAGGGAATCCTCCCTAACTCATTTTATGAGGCCAGCATCATTCTGATACCAAAGCCTGGCAGAGACACAACCAAAAAAGAGAATTTTAGACCAATATCCTTGATGAACATTGATGCAAAAATCCTCAATAAAATACTGGCAAACTGAATCCAGCAGCACATCAAAAACCTTATCCACCATGATCAAGTGGGCTTCATCCCTGGGATGCAAGGCTGGTTCAACATACGCAAATCAATAAATGTAATCCAGCATATAAACAGAGCCAAAGACAAAAACCACATGATTATCTCAATAGATGCAGAAAAAGCCTTTGACAAAATTCAACAACCCTTCATGCTAAAAACTCTCAATAAATTAGGTATTGATGGGACATATTTCAAAATAATAAGAGCTATCTATGACAAACCCACAGCCAATATCATACTGAATGGGCAAAAACTGGAAGCATTCCCTTTGAAAACTGGCACAAGACAGGGATGCCCTCTCTCACCACTCCTATTCAACATAGTGTTGGAAGTTCTGGCCAGGGCAATCAGGCAGGAGAAGGAAATAAAGGGTATTCAATTAGGAAAAGAGGAAGTCAAATTGTCCCTGTTTGCAGACGACATGATTGTTTATCTAGAAAACCCCATCGTCTCAGCCCAAAATCTCCTTAAGCTGATAAGCAACTTCAGCAAAGTCTCAGGATACAAAATCAATGTACAAAAATCACAAGCATTCTTATACACCAACGACAGACAAACAGAGAGCCAAATCATGAGTGAATTCCCATTCACAATTGCTTCAAAGAGAATAAAATACCTAGGAATCCAACTTACAAGGGATGTGAAGCACCTCTTCAAGGAGAACTACAAACCACTGCTCAAGGAAATAAAAGAGGATACAAACAAATGGAAGAACATTCCTTGCTCATGGGTAGGAAGAATCAATATCGTGAAAATGGCCATACTGCCCAAGGTAATTTACAGATTCAATGCCATCCCCATCAAGCTACCAATGACTTTCTTCACAGAATTGGACAAAACTACTTTAAAGTTCATATGGAACCAAAAGAGAGCCCGCATCGCCAAGTCAATCCTAAGCCAAAAGAACAAAGCTGGAGGCATCACACTACCTGACTTCAAACTATACTACAAGGCTACAGTAACCAAAACAGCATGGTACTGGTACCAAAACAGAAATATAGATCAATGGAACAGAACAGAGCCCTCAGAAATAACGCCGCTTACCTACAACTATCTGATCTTTGACAAACCTGAGAAAAACAAGCAATGGGGAAAGGATTCCCTATTTAATAAATGGTGCTGGGAAAACTGGCTAGCCATATGTAGAAAGCTGAAACTGGATCCCTTCCTTATACCTTATACAAAAATCAATTCAAGATGGATTAAAGATTTAAACGTTAGACCTAAAACCATAAAAACCCTAGAAGAAAACCTAGGCATGACCATTCAGGACATAGGCGTGGGCAAGGACTTCATGTCCAAAACACCAAAAGCAATGGCAACAAAAGCCAAAATTGACAAATGGGATCTAATTAAACTAAAGAGCTTCTGCACAGCAAAAGAAACTACCATCAGAGTGAATAGGCAACCTACAACATGGGAGAAAATTTTCGCAACCTACTCATCTGACAAAGGGCTAATATCCAGAATCTACAGTGAACTCAAACAAATTTACAAGAAAAAAACAAACAACCCCATCAAAAAGTGGGCGAAGGACATGAACAGACACTTCTCAAAAGAAGACATTTATGCAGCCAAAAAACACATGAAAAAATGCTCATCATCACTGGCCATCAGAGAAATGCAAATCAAAACCACTATGAGATATCATCTCACACCAGTTAGAATGGCAATCATTCAAAAGTCAGGAAACAACAGGTGCTGGAGAGGATGTGGAGAAATAGGAACACTTTTACACTGTTGGTGGGACTGTAAACTAGTTCAACCATTGTGGAAGTCAGTGTGGCGATTCCTCAGGGATCTAGAACTAGAAATACCATTTGACCCAGCCATCCCATTACTGGGTACATACCCAAAGGACTATAAATCATGCTGCTATAAAGACACATGCACACGTATGTTTATTGCGGCATTATTCACAATAGCAAAGACTTGGAACCAACCCAAATGTCCAACAATGATAGACTGGATTCAGAAAATGTGGCACATATACACCATGGAATACTATGCAGCCATAAAAAATGATGAGTTCATATCCTTTGTAGGGACATGGATGAAATTGGAAACCATCATTCTCAGTAAACTATCGCAAGAACAAAAAACCAAACACCGCATATTCTCACTCATAGGTGGGAATTGAACAATGAGATCACATGGACACAGAAAGGGGAATATCATACTCTGGGGACTGTGGTGGGGAGGGGGGAGGTGGGAGGGATAGCATTGGGAGATATACCTAATGCTAGATGACGAGTTAGTGGGTGCAGCGCACCAGCATGGCACATGTATACATATGTAACTAACCTGCACAATGTGCACATGTACCCTAAAACTTAAAGTATAATTAAAAAAAAAAAAAAAATCCTAGGTGGGGAAAGCATGTTAAAAAAAAAAAAAAATCCTAGGTGGGGAAAGCATGTTAAAAAAAAAAAACAAAACAAAAAACAAAACAAAACAGAAGATTCCAGTCAACCGGAGTCAGCATAATAAAGTAATCACCTCTGTTTTAACTCTTTAAGGAAAGTAACTTGAAAACAACCAATCTACATTTTGTTCTCTGTTTTTGCTTCCTTTTTTTTGTTTTTTTTTTTTTTTGAGACAGGGTCTCACTCTATTACCCAGCCTGGAGTGCACTGGCACAATCTCAGCTCACTGCAACTTCTGTCTCCCAGGTTCAGGTGATTCTCCTGCCTCAGCCTCCCAAGTAGTTGGGACTACAGGCGTGCACCATCACACCCAGCTAATTTTTGTATTTTTGGTAGAGACGGGGTTTCGCCATGTTGGTCAGGTTGGTCTCGAACTCCTGAACTCAAGTGATCTGTCCGCCCTGGACTCCCAGAGTGCTGGTATTACAGGTGTGAGCCATTGCACCTGGCCCGTTTTTGCTTTCTTCAGCCCTTTTCTACCTATAAAGCCAACCTCTCCTGCTCAGCTCATCAGAACACTCATTACTCATTCTATTTTCTAGAATGAGGTGTTGGCTGATTCTATAATTGCAAATAAAAACCAATAAAGATCTTTAAACTAAAAAAAAAAAAAAAAAAAAGAGTATTACTAGCTCTTACATTAATAATATGAGAGAAGCTACCATATTTCCTTAGATCATTCTTCTATGATACGAATACACTTTAATACATTTGAATTTATACAAAGAAGAAAATGCCTAGTTTGCGGCTGGGTGCAGTGGCTCACGCCTGTAATCTCAGCACTTTTGGAGGCCAAAGCGGGTGGATCACTTGAGGTCTAGAGTTGGAGACCAGCCGGGGCAACGTGGTAAAACCCCATCTCTACTAAAAATACAAAAATTAGCTGGGGGTGGTGGCGGGCACTTGTAATCCCAGCTACTCAGGAGGCTGAGGCAGGAGAATCTCTTGAACCTGGGAGGTGGAGGTTGCAGTGAGCCGAGATCACGCCACTGCACTCCACTGTGGGTGACAGAGCGGGACTTTCTCTCTGAAAAAAAAAACAACAAAGCCTACTGGTATCAAAATAATCATTTAGACTTTAACAGCAAATTTGAAAGAAGCAGCTGTTCAAAGTAAGTGTCCATCCTGAAAACTTACCTGATATGAACCTTACTTTGGGCATTCATTTTATTTGTGTTTCAATAGTGGCACAGCTCAGCCAATCAGAGAGATGGTTTGTTTTTATACCTCCCTTCATTTTTTAATTTCAAATCCTTATTTTTGATCTTGCCCAATGCTATGCAAAGAAACAAGATTTTCTCTATTCAATTCAAAGGCCTGAAAGAGAGAGTCTTCCCAGTTCACCTCTTATCAGATGTGTCTTGAGGACAGCAGGCAAGTCTAACAGGTAAATATTAATACATGGCAGAGTACCATTAGACTCAGACATTTGGGAGAACTAGGAGTCAACAACCAAATCTGTTCTGTATTTATAAACATTTACACTCCACTCCAATAAGTCCTCAAATCTTTTTTGTTTTCAGCAATGGAGTGATAGCCCTCATTCTCTAGATTGAGGAAAGGTCACACAAGAGATAAAACTTTCTGCTCCGGCAATGAAGAATTTGTAGATGTTCAAGGTAGGAAATTTCTCAGTCCTCCAAAAAGTGACAGAGTAAAATAACTCTGAAACTCTGAAATAACTCTGAAATTATTGGTTATTATTCCTCAAGAAATCTTTATAGCCAGGGTATGTTTATTTTCTTGCCTCCCATGGGGAATTATTTCAATAAATTCGCATTCAAATATGCTCCTTAGAATTATAACTCATAGATAAATAAAATGAGTGAGAAGTCAGAACTCCCTAAAATTGCTCGTGGTCCATAGATGGAAGCTTTTTGTTTAGTGTGAGTAAGTTCTATTCATTCAGCTTTTGCAGAATTGGCCAACTTGTTTGTTAATGACTATTGTGTGTAAGAGCTGGCATTATTTCTTCAAACTTCACCCTACTTGAACATAAGTGAGAAGTATCTTTATTCCTGCCATATACGTGTCTTATGAACATGTCCACTGATCCTTAAATATGCCTTTGCATTTACCAGAAGAAAGAAGAAAACGAAGTAATATATATCAAGTACTAACCACGGCACTAGGCACCACATAAGCTCTTTATACATAAAGTATTCTTTCTAGAATAAAGCATTTCTAGTACCTGAACAACATATATTTTATAAAGTAAAATTTTATAGAGTATAAATAAATACTCTCAGTAAAAGAATATAATGTTTATTTAGTTTAGCACTGTAACAAAGCTTTGAATTATAAAGCTCTCCAGAGACAATAACTTTATTATTATTTTTTTTTTTACTGTGAAGGAAAGACTTTAATATACTACTATCAAATTCCTATGTACCCAAACCAGCAATGAAATACCTGGATATATAATATGCTACCTTGGGCAAAATATAAGAAAAAAAATACAATAGCTCTAAATTATTCATAACCTTCAAGGACAGGAAACCAGTATCTCTGAGAAGTGTGTTTATTTTAATACAATTGAATATTTCATCCCTCCTCCTCCCCCACAGTAATCAAAGCGAATATTTTATCATTATTACTTTTGGTATATGAAACTGAATTCCAGGAAGGTAAAAAAGTCTGACCTGGAAATATTACATAGAGAAAGGTTGAATTAACAAACACATTACATTTTTTAGTTTTTCCTCATACGTATACCTTGACATCTACTATCCGATAGCAGCACTGCTGGTTTTGAGTGAGTTTTTTTTGTTTGTTTGTTTTCTTCCAGAGGGAATGCAGTACGGCAGTATGATCTTTGGAACAAATTCAGAAGATAACAACAAATAACAGGAGAAAAACTTCTACACATATATTTTCCAAGGGCAATAAATAGGTAAGTATATAATTATGAAAAAATACACCTCAACCACGCTTTTTAAAATTTCTCAAGGTTTACAGTTTTGTTTTTCTTATTAAAATCTAATGCACTGTCACTGCTATCTGTCCTGGGAATAACAGAGCCAATAGAGAGTTCTGTAGTGTATCTGGTTATTTTACTAATGTACACATATTCTAAGTTATAATCAAGATACTCACTAAATGTTTTCTATTAAAGTTTTATAAGGGAACAATAACTTTTGAATGGCATAGAGGAAAAAAAGAAGGATTATTCAGTAAAATAGAGATTTTTCAGTATGAACAACAGGTGGAGCAACAATACGAGAAAAATCTCAGTGCTCCCCTTCCCCCTCCTGCTTATTTGTCATCTGTGTTATCTTCATACCATTCACATTATGGTGTCACAAGAGAAATCAACAGAAAGTCTGACTAAGAATTGGATAATAAAACCACTAGCCATTTCTGCAATTTATAGTTCTGGTGTAAATGGTAATGTAACTACAAAGAAACCAGTTGCTAGGGAGTTGCTAAAATAAATTAAGAAAGGGGTCCTAATGATTAACTCAAGTATCTACATTCAACCAAGGAGGTGAGAAAACCCTTTGCTTGATGAGGAGCTAGCTGAAATGAGGGACCTGGAGTGAGTGGTTTGAAAAGTAAATAAACAAGTAAAAGGAATATGTCTTCCAAAGCAGATGTAGGACTTGACCCTACAGAGAAATGGGAATGGTAGTTCAACCACATTGTTGCTTTTCCTTTTCTCACTGAGCATTCTTTCTTATGGTGCTGACAAGAAGTTCAATGCAGAACAAGAAAAACAAGCTGATGGAAGGTAAATGTAAATAGGCAGTGAGACAGAACTTCCCAACTCATGGATGAAGCAGGAAGATTTGCTGGCTTAGAGGTTGCTGAAGGTTTTATAACCTGAAGACTAGGAGTTAAAAGATATTCTTAGAGGTTTCCTTTTAATCAAACCAAGTGCAGTGCTATAGGAAAGATACTCCATAAAGCTTAAGTGTTAGTCTTATTACATTTTCCTCCAAATAATTTAACAAACAAACATGTATGAAACTCAGTTTGGTACTGTTCTAGACACATTGGACACAGTAGTGAACAAAACTTCTTTTTTCATGTTTCATCCTGTGAGTGATAGAGAGACAATCTACAAGTAAATATATAATCAAAGGATGGTAGTAAGTGCCAGGAAGTAAAATAAAACATGGGGACTGGATTGAATGTGTAGAGATTAGAGTCAGAAGCTATATAATAGGAGGATTGTTGTCATTTTTGATGTTTGGTGATAGCTTCCAAGCCCCATCAGTTCCCCTTCTTTTTCTGCCTCCCATGTTTGGGTAAACTGATAAGAAAGTTGAGTTCCCCCTCCTTTGGCATGGCCTGCACAGCACTCGGGAGCCCTTGCCCCAGCCTTACCTCGTAATCATGATAAAAGACAAGCCGTTCCCCTTTCTCTGCTCTCTAAAGCCATTTTTGGACCTGCATGAGAGCTTAAATATTTAAAACTGTGCATTAGAAGGATTCGGAGTAAAGAAAAAGAAGACACAAGAAAATAAAACATCAGAAAACTTGAAAATATGTCAACAGAAATTAATCAGAAACAATGGGAAATTTTTTTTTTTTTAGTGAACAGAGCCTAAATGACCCAAGGAATAATATCAAGCCTAACACATGGAATTAGAATCCGAGGAAGTAAGCAGAAACTATTAGGAGACAAAAATAAGTTTGAGGAAATAATGACCATAAATTATGCAAATTTGGTGAAAAATGTAAACCCACATATCCAAGAAGTTCAGTGAATCCAAAGCAGAATATATTAAGAAAAACACAATAAGCCACACATAAACAAAAATGACATTAAATACAGGAAACAATACTAAGGATAATACCTAACATATAAGACACAACACAAACAAGGAAAAAATAAAATAATATCAAAGTGCTGAAAGAAAAATAAGGTAATCTAAAATTCTTTAGTGAAAATATCCTTTTAAAATAAGGTGAAATAAAAATATTTTCAGACAAATGATAGCTGAAAGAATTATCACAAATTGACCCCACTATGATAAATGCTAAAGGATGTTCTTAGCTAAATAAAACTGATAGATAGGCAAAGAAATATCTGATTGACATGAAGGAATTGAGATAAAAGCAACACAAATATTTGGATAAATACAAAAGTATATATATAATATATATTAATTCCTTAATTAAAAAAAGACAATTGACAGTTTAAGTATATGAAAATTAGACCAAAGATTTAAACTGACACTCCATCAAAGGCACACACAAATGGCCAACTGAACATATGAAAAATGTTCATTATCGTTTAGAGAATTGCATATTAAAGCCATAATGCAATATCACAACATAGGCACTAAAGTCGCTCAAATTATAAAGCCTGACAATTTCAAGTGTTGACAGGTTTTTGGGTAACTGGAACATTCACACATTACTAGTGATAATGAAAAATTGTTCAACAAGTTTGATAAAGACTGATGTTTTTTGATAAAGTTAAATACATCTATCATATAACCCAACATTTCTACTCTTAAGTATTTAACTGAAAGAAAAGAAAATACGTGACCACAAGAAGATTTGTACAAAAACCTATGGTGAGACTATATTTACATTTGTCCCAACTAGAAACAACTCAAAAGTTCATCAAAGAGAATGAATATACAAATTGTCATGTAGTTACCACAATGAAGCACTACTCAGCAATGAAAGGAACATACTACTGATATACACAAAAGCAAGGATTTTGAAAACATCATGCTGAGCAAGAGGAGTCAGAAACAAAGCATACTATGTATGAATTTATTTCTATGAAGTTTAAGAGCAGGCAGAAATAAACTATGGTGAAAAAAATCAGAAGAGTGGTGGAGCCTTATGGTAGAGAGAAAACTGACTGGAAATGTGTGTGAGCAAACTTTCTGAGAAAAGAGAAATGTTCTAAATTTTTTACGTTTGTTTTTATTGTGTAACAAACCATTATAAAACCTCATAACTTAAAGCAACGTTCACTTTATTTAACATACGTTTTTGTTGGTAAGCTAGGTAGTTTTTCTCCTCAGGACAATCCCAGTTAACCTTACATATCTCTCATACATCTGTGGTCATTGGGAGGCTGGATGATCTATGATCTAGAATGGCCCTTGTCATATATCTGGCTGTGGGTGGGCTCTGAACTCGGTTACCCTGGTCCTCCTCCATATGGCTTCTCATCCTCCAGCAGTCTAGCTCAGCCTCATTCACTTGTGAGTTTCAGGATTCCACACAGAACACGTTCCAATGCCCACGCGTTTTTCTTTTTCTTTTTCTTTTTTTTGAGATGGAGTTTCACTCTTGTTGCCCAGGCTGGAGTGCAATGGCACGATCTCGGCTCACTGCAACCTCTGCCCCCCAGGTTCAAGCAATTCTGCTGCCTCAGCCTCCCGAGCATCTGGGATTACAGGTGCCCGCCACCACACCTGGCTAAATTTTTTGTATTTTTAGTAGAGATGGTGTTTCACTATGTAGGTCAGGCTGGTCTCGAACACCAGACCTCAGGTGATCCACCTGCCTTGGCCTCCCAAAGTGCTGGGATTACAGGCATGAGCCACTGTGCCCGGCCACCCATGCGTTTTTCAAATATTTACTTGCGTCATGTTTGTAAGTGTCCCATTGCCAAAGCAAAACATATGAACAAGCCTAGGATTCAATAGTGAAAAAATACATTCTGTCTTTTCAATCAATAAGCTGTAATATGTAGGGATGGAAAGAACTTGCAGCCCTTCAAACATTCAATCTATTCCAATCTTAATTAAAATGTTACTTATGTGATAGTATACACATTGCCCAAATGGATATTCAAAATTAGTGCATTTTACTGTATATAAGCTAATGCTAAATATAAAAAAAGAAGTATATATGTGCCTTGAGGTACAAGTACCAATATAGTGTGATTTGATATTTGGCTTGTCATTTTGCATTGTTTTGGAGGAAGAAGTAGATAAATACGACTTAATGGATTTCAATAATAAAGATGATTTATTGGCTTTTAAATGAAAAGACCATTTGTAGTTGCAGGTGTGGTTTGATCAATGCTCTAGCTCTACTGTTCTGCAATTCTCTCTTCTTGGCTTTTCTTCTGATGTCTTAGTAGGTGTTTTTCCCGCATTGGCATTTTTCATAATAGCAAAATGGCTACAATTATCTTAGGTCTTACATCTGCACATCATCCAGAAAAAGATGTAAATTATCCTCCATTGACTAACAAACAAAAGCCAAGAGTTTCACTATGATTGGACCTAACTTAGATCCTAAGCCTAGAGAGTCACTGAAATAGGCATGTGTTACAAGCTCATCTTTGAGCCAACCAGTGTTGCAAGGAGGAGAGGTCATGTCAACCTCCCCTACATTTAGAAGTAGGTTGGTTAACCCTGCCCTAACCTTATGGCAGCTACAGAGTGTATAAAGGGTGTAGTAGATGCTGTAGAGGCAACCAGATTTCACAAAGCAGATGAATTGGAGGAGTATGATAAGTAAGAAAAAATCAAAGTTGAGTAATCAGGAGGAAAAGAAAGAAAAAAAGGATTTTTTGGAGTTGGGTACAGTACTCAGAAAATGCTGATGGATTTACTTTACCATTAGTTTCAATAAAATGATTTAATAGGGAAAATATAAAATATTGGAATGGTATGAGCTGTTATTTTTATGTGTATTTTCTGACACCTACGTAAAAGTCCCTTGTTGAGGCTGTCTTCATCCCATTACACCTGCCCTGCACCTGTTTGTTTCACTGTTACTATAGAGTTGCTCTGAGGAGAGCATCTGGACTTTGGATTATACTCACATTGGGACACTAACCTGGTTTATTCTCAACCTGTAGATTTTACATCTGTACAATATTTTACAAAGACCACTGCTGTGATGGAATGATCCTGAGACCTGGAAAACCAGGATATGATCTTGGAATCTACCTAGGGGAAAGACAATGTCCTCCTCTCAAATAATTATTTTTATCTTGTGACCCTTTGTGAGAGAAAATATGAGTCAGGCAGTGTGTTTGGAGACTCCCACATTCTCTGGTATATGTACGTCTGAACCTTACCCAGTTGGAAATCATCTCTTTGACTTAGCATTTGCCACCTGGGAATTCCAAGTTCCTATGAAAGAAGAAATAATACATGAAGCCTTAGCAGTCATTTCTACTTCAGTGTGAATGAGCTTAAAGGATCCGGATAAGCATGATAGGAGGGGTATGGGAGGAAGCTGAGAGTGTGAGGACAATGAGAAATCCTGAGCACTTTCAGAGAAGGAGGGCCACTAAGGGGGATATCCCTGAGAGTAAAGCTGTAGTAGCGAAGAAAAAAACTTATCTCAGCACTTTTTTTTTTTTTTTTTTTTTTTTTAGATGGAATCTCACTCTATTGTCCAGGCTGGAGTACAGTGGCATGATCTTGGCTCACTTCAATCTCCACCTCCTGGGTTCAAGCGATTCTCCTGCCTCAGCCTTCTGAGTAGCTGGAATTACAGGCATGCCCCACCACACCTGACTAGTTTTTGTATTTTTAGTAGAGATGGGATTTCACCATGTTACCCAGGCCGGTCTCGGACTCCTGACCTCAAGTGATCCACTCTCCTCAGCCTCCTAAAATGCTGGGATTACAGGTGTGAGCCACCGTGCCCAGCCAATCTCAGCATTTTTAATGTGTGGAAGAGTTTGTATAAAGCATCACTGTTACATTGTCTTAGGAAAAGGAGACATCATGGAGGAGGGAAGGTGTTCTCAGTCTACGGCCCTACATCCTGTCTTGAATGTCTACTCTGACACTGTCTATGTGACCCCAACGCAATTTGTTCAATCTCTTTGGGCTTTCATTTTCCCCTTTGAAAATTGGAGATAATAACACCTATCTAACAACGTAATTGTGAGAATTAAAATGCAATGTATATGAATAAGCCTATGTAAAACTAGTCTAATATCAGTCACACCCAAGCAACCATTGTCACAGTGGGTGGGGAGAAAGTGAACAAAATGATAAAAATAAGGAAGAAGTGTTTTCTTGTAACCAAAAATTTATTGAAAGAGAAAAGTTTAAAGAATTTATTAGGCATCTACTTTTATGCCCAACGACACGACATAACCTGGTTATATCATGGTCAGAAGTATAGGGAATCAGACGAAGCTACATAGAGGAAATGGACCCCAGTTGCTGCTGAAAGGATGGTTAGATACAGAGGAATGTAGTGATGTGTCCTTAGCATTGCAGAGATCAGTAGAGCTGGATAGTAGAATGATCTGCTGGCAGAAACAACTAGTCCACTAAGGTCTTCATTTGCTTGCCAGAATAGCACCTGGCATTTTAGAAACACAGCCAGTGTGGCAACTGGGTTGATGTGTACAAAGTGAGCCAGATGTGACTCACTGATTCTATATAAGCCATGGGCTTTGAGGTCATAACTACTGCAGAACAAAGTGTAATCATAGTATCCAAGGGAGAAATACCAGGAGAGTCTAGTCATTTAGAGCTGAAAGACACGGCCATCATTTAAGTTATGATTCTCCTTTTCCGGAGGAAGAGCGCAAGTCCTGAGCGGGCATAGCTGCTCATGACTGTGCAGATTATGTAGCCACAGATCTAGGGGAGCAGCCATTCCCAGGCTAGGTACTGCCCTAATCAGGACTTCCTGTAAAGTTGGAGTTTCAAAGGAAAGTTTCGCCATAAACAAAAGTATTTTTTTTTTCTTCTGGTAATGAAGGACTTGGCATTGTCTGGGTTTTAATTTTCTCCTCAGTAAAATGAAGACGTTGAACTACAATGTCACTATAAACACTCTCCTTCGCTTCCTCATCACATTTTAATTATTTTTCATGTTCTTCTGAGCATTTTCTCCTAAATTGATTGTTGAACATTATTAAGACAGTCCTTGATCAGTGAAAATATGAGAAACAAATAATTAGAAAAATGAGAGAAATAGAAAAAAAATGAGGACATATAATTAGCAGAGCGTACAATCTCATGCATAGTGATTTTGTGGTGACACGGAGAAAACCCTAAAGTCTCTTGTGAAAAAAAATTCCAAGTACATAAAGCTATCTTCCTATAAAGCAAGGGACTGGCTAAAGTGGCATATCACCTTGAAAGTGTTCATAGGAAGAAAATAATATGAAGATAAAATCGATGTTATTAAACTGGTTGGATCACAGGACTCAGATCCTTCAATGTAGTTCTTCACTCGACAATATCTTTGTCTTCTTTCACTGCACAAAATAGTTAATGTCTGTCAGGTGCTTTCAACTCTCCAGAAGAAAAGCACTTAAATAGAAGGTGTCACTTTGAGTTGTGAGCTTTGACCTCCAAATCCAGGGAGGCTGGGTTTGAACTCAGGGAACTGGAAACTTGTTTGTTTTGCTTCACTGTTTCTTTCTAGTCATCTGATTTGCTGCTAATCTTGATAGTTCAGATCTGAAGGCAAATCTTTCTTATTTTTACTCATATCTCAAAAGATAGCTTTTTGTGTTAAATGAAGGTACTTCGATTATCTAAAGATTTTAGAGAAAAAAACAAAGCACAACTCATCATGTGTTCCGTGGATCTCCCTCTCTCTGCTCCCTACTGTTGCTGTGCTGTATTTGAAGCCATTTCCTTTCCCAGCAACTTCACTCTTATCTGAGATCTTGATCTTAACCAAACACCCTTACAAGAAACCAGGCAGCCTGATGTTTGATACCATTAGCCTCCGACCTCTGAAGAACTTCCTCAGAAGAGAGCCAATTATTCAACAACGTTTACAAAATTTGGTCATCTAGAGAGAACACGAAACCAAAAGAATAGGAGTAGGTTTTATGAACTTTGAAAAAGCAAAACATTTCTCTATTCAGTAGGGCTATGAAGAAAAAGGAGAAATGAAATGGAAGAAGCCTTTTGAAAAGTCAGGCTATTGTAAATTAAATATATTCTTACATCCACCCAACTCACCCAGACCCAACATCCCAACGTGTCTTCTTCAAGGTCTTAAAAAGCAGGAGATATAATAATATTTTGAAACAGATAATTTTAAAAAGTGTATACTAATACCTCTTCCTAATATAAAGTTTGCATAACGAGACTAAGCACAAAGAATTATCTGTAACAGTAAACATTCAGTTGATTTCAGATAACGAAAAGACATTAGGAAAAGTCATTGAGATACCAAACAGATGGCAGGACAACCTTGTGGTTAGAAAATTTGTTTAGACAAAATATAATTCCCTTATTGTGCTTTCTGTTCAGAAAGTTTAAAGTTTTTTTTTAAAGTTATAACAATCAAAACTTGATAGATATAAATGCTCAAATTTATAAAGCTAAGTAAGCAAGGTGGATAAAATGAACTCATTGGTCCATTGTCAGGATTTTTTTCGAGGAAGATTTTATAAGCAGATATGAGATGCAGAAAATAGAATTAACTGCAGCTAAAATCCCAGACAGTAAAATATGGAATTAGGTGGTAATTATCACTCTACACAGTAATTATCCCAACTGGAACAAGCTGCAAATTGACTCAACCAATTTTATCTTGTTCGGAGGTTGAGCTCATTAATTTCCTACCATTCTGTTGCCAAATGATAAAGAAAAATCCGAAACTGAACTAAAAGTTTTGAGCAACAGTGATAAAACATTTACTTTTTTTGTAACTCATTTCCTTATTCTAATAAATTCCTTTGAAAAAAACATTTTTTGTTAAAAATCAAAATGTAATAAGTTGCAGATGGTTGATAGAGTACTGTTCTAGCAGCCGCATCTCACACACAAGTGTTGGTATCCTGTGTCATCTAGGTTAGGTCATTTTTCATTAGAAAGATACTCCATAAAGAAAGAGGAAGACAAGAATATTTTAGAAGAATGTATTCATTGCAAGTCTTAAAAAGCAAACTTAGCCATGGACCTGGATAAAAGATTGGCTTCTATAAGGGATAAGAGTGTGTAGCACTAAGCAGATTAATGCACAGCCAATAAGTATTAAGCATCTAATAATACAAAATAATAGAAAGTAATACTAAATAATAAAATACCGGAATATAAAATACAGAATAACATAAAAATTAAAAAGAGATAGTTCCAACTGTCAAGGAATTGATAATCTAGTAGAAACCATACACGTTAATAGTGAGTTAATATAGCATGGTAAGTGCTATGCTACTGACTTGAAGAAAGTACTGTGGGCACAGAAAAAGCAAGTATTTGTTCTAGTTGAGAAATTCCACAAATGCATTTTCCACAGAATAGTGGTCCATTATAGTAACTGTATTTTTTGACTTTAAAAGGCTTTTTTAGAGTTCAGAAATGTAAACTACTATTAATTGAGGGGTCGCTATTTGCAAAAAAGCGCAGCCTGTTCACAGCCTATCTCATAAAATTTACACGATGACTATAAAAGGTAGGCTTTATTTTCCACATTTTAGAGTTCATTTTAAGAAACTCAGAGATAAGACCGAAGTCACAAAGCTACTAAGAAGTAGTATTGGATATGTGATTCCAGATCTACTTGATCTTCGATTCAAATTTTCTGCCTTCTTGACCTAATTTTCTATTTAAACACAAACTCGCTCATAAATAAACTTAAATCACAATGAAATAGAGTAGGATCGGGGTAAGGGATAAAGGAGAAAAGGGGACTTAAAAGAAAATTGTGAAGGCACCTATAATAAAATTTGTAACTTCCTAATTTTTCAGAGTGGCCTCTTCAACAGTTTTTAAGGGCAAATATATCTATATGGTAAGACAAATTCCATGGTCCAGAATACTCAAAATAGTGAACAGAAACCTCTGCTGAGCAAATGATATTTCCTTTTCTCCCAGATAGCTCTCAAGCCAAACACTGGAAAGGGACTGTCTGCTCTCCAAGCCTTTCTTCCATTAACAGAAATGTACTCCAAGAGAAATCTTTCTCTCATGGTTCTCAATTAAGTAAGAGGTGAAATTTGGGGAGCAACTGTCCCTAAGACACAACAAGTCATGCAGAATCAATCAGAGCATTTCCTTGGAGGTAACAGGAATGGCTGCTTTAAGGAAAGCTCAACCAGGGGTCACAGAATGTGCAGTGGAGAGAAATGAAGTGGCTCCAGGGGTGATATGGAAGGGGGGAGACAGACTTCATATGTATACATAATAATTAAACAAATCTCACTAACAATATCTTCATCACTGGCAAAACAATTATAATGGGATGGTTCCCTCCTTCCATCTGCACATGACTTGATATATACTTTTGTGATATCATTTTCCCTTTCAAATACAGTTAACTACATCTCAATCAAACCACTGTTTTAGGGAAGAAAGAATACAGGGAAAGAGGAAACCTATTTTTCCTGTTGATTTTTGTTTTCTCCTGTAAAACAGGGCTATTAATAATCCCATAAATACTTAAATGAGATGATCTACATTAAATGCTAGACACATGGCTGGCATATAAACAGGTCTTCACACATAGAGGTAGCAATTGTTGGAATTGTTCTTTTATTGTAATTGCTATTATTAGCATGATATTTTGAAATAATTACATCATAATTAGCCCCTAGAAATTTAGTTAATCTAATTTCTTCACATGTAGATTACTCTTTCCTTTTGTTCTGGTTCCTACCCCTTTGTTTTGAAAATGTATTTCTGAAAATATTTTTCTGTTGAAAGTTGTTTTTCAAACACATTCTAAATTATCTGTAATATTTGCATCTTTTTCCATCTAGTCCCTTCTCATATTTTACCTTCTAACAAACCCTTCAGCTCCTTCCCCCACGAAACCCTGTTTTTCCCTACTTTCTTCTCCGTTTTCCCACGTTGGTTTCCGCAGTCACATCAGCACCTTTGACCACTGACAGCTAGCTAATCACTGTCCATTTCTCTGCTGATGGCCACCTGGCCTTGGGGGAACATTATGTCACAATGACATTGAGTTCTTTAGATGTTAACAAGTCAATCTGGAAACTCAAATCCTAAATTGAAAACATATTTCAGCAGAAATGAGATGCAGGTTTTCCTGAATATGTAGGGCTTGTTGGAACCATACAAGGTAGTGTCACTGTAGAGAAGAGAAAAAACAGAAAAAAGGAGTCTTGCTCCCCAAAGCTATGCCCAAATTCTTCCTTTCGGAGGCTTTCCCAATTGCTTACTTTTCTCCTTTTTCTTAGTCTAAGCAGTTTTAGCCTAGACTATTTTGGAAGGAAAGAATAATGAGGAAAGCTGGTGGGATAAGAGAAAATGCCTCATTGATATATGGACAGAAGAACCCATATTTACATGGAGCACATAACACTTCTTCCATATCCTGGCCCTAACGCATACACACCACAATCAGAACAGTTCATGACCTTTTCTGGGATGGCCCTCTTAGAAATAGTGTGCTTTCCAAAGAGTCAATCCTTGCCATGAGAACTGAAAAGTGCAAGCTGGTGTTTTTTCTCCCATTCCCTTAGAATTTAGACTTATGGAATCCTTCATCTACAGGGAGAGTTATGTGCTGGACCAGCTTCCCTTCTTGTAGATGTTTTATTCTGAATCCCTCTACTTGTATTGGCATTTGCTATTTTCAGCTTCCCCTTACCATAAATTTTCAGAACAAGAAAAAAATATAATTACCAAAAAGAAGCCAGATTTCAAATTAGTAATCAAAATAACAACTAGGAGAATGTTCATCTCCTCCACTGAGCCTCCTTGTTTCATTCATTAGAAATTAATTTCTGATTTGTTTAGCACATAGTTTTCCTATACTCACTATATCATCTACCATAATTCTCATCAAAAAACAGGCCTGTTGTAAGGATAATGACTTCTAGCAATAAAAATGGTAATAATAGCTAGCTGTTTCTATGTTCGAGGAATTTTTCTTAATGTTTATGTTAGGATAACGTCAGCTGCTGTTAAGAAAGGGTCCCTAAAATTCACTAATTCAAGCAAAATAAGTTATTTCTCACACATGCAACACTCCCCTCCTTGAGGTCATTTAAGGACCAGTGATCACAACTCTGATACCACGGTTAGGACAAAGCCTCTGTGTTTGCTGTCACCAACATCATGTCCTTCATCAGAAAGCAGAGTAAAGTACAAAATCAAAACGTTTTTCTTCAGCAGGAGAGGAAGAACACAGCTACAGTTCTATTACTTAAGTAAAGGAGAGCATGGATTTTAGTAAACAGCTAGTTGTTTACATAACAGCAGTTTACATGGTATTATCTGAGTTAAATCTTCAAGCATAACCTTATGAAGAAGGATTAACAAATATATATACCTGCAAACACATATCATAATGTCTAAAGTAACAATACGGATGTAATACACTGAAACTATTATTTTTAGTTTCTTGTTATTCGAAACATTTGATGGACTGTAAATAGATTGGATTTATATGATATGAGATATTGTGGCTGAGGATGAGATTCCTAGATTTTTGTGGTTATTGTTAATCTTGAAAGTGAAAATACTGTGAATTTACAGTTGCAAATAGTTTTCTGCTTTTCAAGAAGCAGAAGGATGAATTTGGGAGCAGACTATTTCTTGAGTTGGGGGTAGAAATCAAAGCTTGAAAAAGCTTTTTAGTTATGTAACTATTTTTAAAAAGTGTATTTTATTGTGCCTAGCTTTACTGTGCTTCACAGATACTGTGTGTTTTGCAAACTGAAGGTCTGTGATAACCCTGCATCAAGCAAGTCTATGGCCACCATTTTTTTTTTTAACAGTATGTGCTCACTTCGTGTCTTTGTGTCACATTTTGGTAATTCTCACAATATTTCAAACTTTTTCATTATTGTTATATCTGTTATCAAAATCTGTGTTCAATGATCTTTGATTCTACTATTATAATTGTTTTGAGATGCCACAAACTATGCCCATAGAAGATAGTGAGTTTAATCGATAAATGTTGTATGTGTTCTGACTGCTCCACTGACCAGCTGTTTTCCTGTCCCCCTCTCTCCTTGGGTCTCTTTATTCCCTGAGGCACAACAATGTTAAAATTAGCCCAATTAAGAAGACTACAACGACTTCTGTTTTCAAATGAAAGAAAGAATAGCATATCTATCACTTTAAATCAAAAGCTAGAAATAATTAAGCTTAATGAGGAAAGAATGTCAAAAGCCGAGATAGGCCCAAACCTAGGCCTCTTGCACCAAACAGTTAATTAACCAAGTTGTGAATGCAAAGGAAAAGCTCTTGAAGAAAATTAATAATGCCACTCCAGCAAACACATGAATGATAAGAAAGTGAAATAGCCTTATTGATGATATGGGAAAAGGTTGAGTGCTCTGATAGAAGATCAAACCAGCCACAACATTTCCTTAAGCCAAAACATAATCAGGGCAAAGCCCTAGTTCTCTTTAATTCTATGAAGGTGAAGAAGCTGCAGAAGAGAAGTTGGAAGCTAGCAGAAGTTGGTTCATGAGATTTAAGGAGAGAAGCTATCTCCATAATATACAAGTGTAACTTAAGCAACCAGTGCTGATATAGAAGCTTCAGCAAGTCATCCAGAAGATCCAAGATTACTGATGAAAGTGGCTGCACTAAATAACCAATTTTCAATGTAGGTAAAACAAGCTTATATTAGAAAAAGATGCTATCAAGGACTTTCATAGCTAGAGAGAAGTCAGTGCTTGGTTTCAAAGCTTCAAAAGACAACCTGACTTTTGTTAAGAGCTAATGCAGATGGTGACTTTAAGTTGAAGCCAATGCTCATTTACTATTCTGAAAATCCTAGGGCCCTTAAGAATGTTACCAAATCTACTCTGCCTGTGCTCTATAAATGGAACAACAAACCACAGCACATCTGTTTACAGCGTGGTTTATTGAACATTTGGAGCCCACTGTTGAGATCCACTGCTCAGAAAAGAATATTCCTTTCAAAATATTAGTGCTCACTGACGATGTACCTGGTCAACTAAGAATTCAGATGGACATGTACAGGGAGATTAATGTTTTTGTGCATGCTAACACAACATCCATTCTGCAACCCATGAATCAAAGAGTAATTTCAACTTTCAAGTTTTATTATTTAAGAAATACATTTCATAAGGTTATAACTGTCATAGACAGTAATTCCTCTAATGGATCTAGGCCAAGTAAATTGAATACCTTCTGGAAATGATTCACCATTCTAGGTGCCATTAAGAACATTAGTGATTCACGGGAGGAAGTAAAAATATCAACATTAACAGGAGTTTGGAAGAAGTTGATACCAACCCTCATGGACAACTTTGAGGAGTTCAAGATTTCAGTGAAGGAAATAATGACAGATGTGGTTGTAATAGTAAGTAAACTAGAATTAAAAGTGGACCCTGAAGTTGTGACTGAATTGCTGCAATCTCACTATTAAACTTTAACATACGAAAATTGCTTCTTGTTGATAAGTAAAGAAATTGGTTTCTTGAGATGAAATCTACTCCTGGTAAACATGCTGTGAACACTGTTGAAATGACAATGAAAGATTTAAAATATTCCATAAACTTAGTTAATAAAAATGTGGTGGAATTTGAGAGGATTCACTCCAATTTTAAAAGAAGCTCTACTGTGGAAAACGTGCTACCAAACGATATCAAATACTACAGAAAAATCTTTTGTTAAAGGAAGAGCTCATTGATAAGGCAGACTTCATTGTTTCTTATTTGAATAAATTGCCGACCCTCATGACTCGGCAGCCATTAACATCGAGGCAAGACCCTCCACCAACAAAAGGATTACAACTCATCAAAGGCTCAGATGACTGTCAACATTTTTTAGCAAAAAACTATTTTTAAATTAAGGTATAGGCCGGGCGTGGTGGCTCACGCCTGTAATCCCAGCACTTTGGGAGGCCGAGGCGGGCAGATCACGAGGTCAGGAGATTGAGCCTATCCTGGCTAACACGGTGAAACCCCGTCTCTACTAAAAATGCAAAAAAAATTAGCCGGCCGTGGTGGCGGCCGGCACCTGTAGTCTCAGCTACTCGAAGAGGCTGAGGCAGGAGAATGGCGTGAACCCGAGAGGCGGAGCTTGCAGTGAGCGGAGATCACGCCACTGCACTCCAGCCTGGGCAACAGAGCCAGACTCCGTCTCAAAAATAAATAAATAAATAAACTAAGGTATGTACATTTGTTTCTTAGATATAATGCTGTCGAGCACTTAAGAGACTATCGTGTAAACATAACTTTTATATGCACTGGGAAACCAAAAACTTAATGTGATTAGCTTTATTTTGATATCTGCCTTATTGCATTGGCCTGGAACTGAACTTGCAATATCTCTGAGGTATGTCTGTATTTCTCATAGCTTCATATTGAGTAGTGTGACAATGATACACGTTAAGTGATAGCAGACCTATATCTCTGCAGACTGTTTCCCTTAAAATGATAGTTTTTTTTTGTTGTTTTTTTTTTGAGACGGAGTCTCGCTCTGTCACCCAGGCTGGGGTGCAGTGGCGCGATCTCGGCTCACTGCAAGCTCCGCCTCCCAGGTTCACGCCATTCTCCTGCCTCAGCCACTCCGAGTAGCTGGGACTACAGGCGCCGGCCACCACGCCCGGCTAATTTTTTGTATTTTTAGTACAGAAGGGGTTTCACCGTGGTCTCGATCTCCTGACCTTGTGATCCGCCCGCCTTGGCCTCCCAAAGTGCTGGGATTACAAGCGTGAGCCACCGCGCCCGGCCTTGATAGTTTTTTGTAAATGGCATTACATGGCCCAATGGCTACATTTATTGCCCTTCATAAGGAAATGTGTCTGTACATATGTGTCTGCGGGACTCCATTACATCAGATCCCTGCTCCTGGCTTTACTGAATGGCAGTGCTTCTTATTCTAATGAAAACCGTTAATGCCTGGTAGTATAGGAATGAGTTTATACTATTCATATATTATTTACATTTGAAATACAAAACCTTAACAAAATAAGCTAATGTTTCAGAGTAGAATTAGGGCTCTGTGCCTGCCAGCACAGAAAGGGTCCTGAGGGCAGGTGTAAAAATCCCTTAAAGCATACAAAATAGCCTTCTAGTAAAACTGGTCAGAGATTCTCAATCTATGGTGACTGTGACATGAATGATTCAGAGTACTCTTCTCCTGATTTTATCTTTAACCCAAGAGTGAACTAGCAGAAAAAAACAAGAATGAAAACAAATACTCAATGGCAAATAAAAATTTTAATAATGTCTTAAACTTATATAATAATTTATTCTTTTTTTTTTTTTTCAGATGGAGTCTTGCTCTGTTGCCCAGCTTAGAGGAGCAGTGGCGTGATCTCGGCTCACTGCAGACTCCACCTCCCGGGTTCAAGCAATTCTCTTGCCTCAGCCTCCCAAGTAGCTGGGATTACAGGTGCCCACCACCGTGCCCGGCTAATTTTTGTATTTTTCAGTAGAGTCGGGGTTTCACCATCTTGGCCAGGCTGGTCTCCAACTCCTCACCTCATGATCCACCTGCCTTGGCCTCCCAAAGTGCTGGGATTACAGGCATGAGCCACCGTGCCCAGCCGAATAGTTTATTCTTTAAAAAAACTTCCACATACTCAATAAATATAATTTATTCATTTGCTAATCAATTATTATTGCACCTCCTACTTACTAAGGGTCGATTTTGTATGCTAAGGATATATCAGTGTACAAGATAGACATAGTCTTTGCTAGACCAGTAAGGCAGAGTTTTTAATAAATTGGGGAAAGGACACCCTATTTAATAAATGGTGCTGGGAAAACTGGATAGCCACATGTAGAATGAAACTGGATCCCTATCTCTCACCTTATTAAAAAAAAACAACTCAAGATGGATCAAAGACAAATCTAAAGCCTGAATCCATAAAAATTCTAGAAAATAACCTAGGCAAAACTCTTCTGGACATTGGCCTAGGCAAAGGATTCATGACTAAAACCCAAAAGCAAATGCAACAACAACAAAAATAAATGAATGGGGCCTAATTAAACTAAAAAGCTTCTGCAGAGCAAAAGAGATAATCATCAGAGTAAAGAGACAACCCACAGAATGGGAGAAAATATTTGCAAAGCTATGCATCCAACAGAGGACTATTATCCAGTATCTACAAGGAACTCAAACAAACTAGCAATAAAAAAAACAAATAATCCCATAAAAAATGACATAAATATTTATCAAAAGAAGATATACAAATGGTCAACAAACATTTTAAAAAGCTCAGCATCACTAATCATCAGAGAAATGCATATTAAAACCACAGTGAGATACAACCTTACTCCTGCAAGAATGACCATTATTAAAAAGTCAAAAAAACAATAGATGTGTGTGTGGATGTGGTGAAAAGGGAACGCTTACACACTGCTGGTGGGAATGTAAATTAGTATAACCTCTTCGGAAAACAGTATGGAGATTCCTTAAAGAACTAAAGGTAGATCTGCCATTCAATCCAGCAATCCCATTACTAGGTATCTACCCAAAGGAAAAGAAATCATTATATGAAAAAGACACATGCACACCTATGTTTATTGCAGCACAATTCACAATTGCAAAGATATGAAATCAACCTAAGTGCCCACTGACTAATGAATGGATAAAGAAAATGTGGTATATATACACAATGAAATACTACTTAGCCATAAAAAAGAATGTTTTTTGAAGCAACTTGATTGGAGCTGGAGGCCATTATTCTAAGGGAAGTAACTCAGGAATAGAAAACCACATACTGTATGTTCTCACTTGTAGGTTGGAGCTAAGCTATGAGTAGGCAAAGGCATACACAGTGATACAATGGACTTTGGAGACTCAGAAGGAAGAGGGTGGGAAATGGGTGTGGGATAAAAAACTACACATTGGGTAAAATGTACACTACTCAGGTGACAGTTGCACTAAAATCTCAGAATTCACCACTATATATAATAATTCATCCATGTAACCAAAAACCACTTGTACCACAAAATATATTAAAATTAATTTTAAAAGTTATAAATACATAAAGTACTTATAACTTTTGATAAATCTTAGAAAGAAAATTAAAATGGTGGTGTTATAAGAATGACAAAGTGAAAAGATCTACTTTAGAAAGGATGAAAGTTCTATCATTTAAATAATGAAGGAAAATAATTTAGAGGGATGATGTGACTTGCCCATGGTCACATAGGCAGCTACAGGTAGAACAAGACCTAGATTCAAGATCCAGTCCATGAAGCAGAACAACGAAAAAGAGAAATAAGAATTTTCATGTTTGCATTTAATGATTTGAAAAATTGCAAGACTTTTGCTACCTTTAAAACAGATGGAAAAAACAAAAAAACCCCAGCATCCTTTCACTTTCTATCATCTTAGACTAAGTGGGCCTTTGAATATGGGATGGGAACAAGAGGTCCCTCCCTCTCTTCACTGCAGTTAGCAGCAGCCAGTCTTCACAGAATGGGTATGATGGGATATCAGTGGATAATGACAGATCCATTTATTGCTGCCCGTGGCTCTTTTCACTAGCTGAAATGTCATCAGCATAATTGTAGAAGTAATATTCTCTATTCAATGCAGCTAGAAGTCAAACACATTCCTTAAGGAATAGTTACCAAGCCTTTAATAATCCACTGTGGCTAGCTAGATAAGGGCTCCTATGCTAAAGAATGTCCAACCCACTGCCAGTCCAAAAGAAGCTCCCCAATTGTCCAATATTATCCTCTGTCTTCAGGGTTTTTGCTGATATTTAGTTAATGGGTTAAGACACGGTGAAAAAAAGAAAAAATAATAAGTTTCATCTCCTGTTGCCAAGCATCTTTACACAGAATGCTCAACTCAAATTCTACCTCTACTATGAAGTTTCTTGATCCCTGACTTGAAGGATCTACCCCTCCCTTCACCCTCAATCTCACCCATGCTTTCTGCTACTTATCATAACATTATTGAACTCTAGGGGGAAAAAAGAGAACTAAAAAAATCCTGCTAATATTAATTGAGCACAGGCCATTTGTTGCATGATTTTTACAAAACTCATTTAATCACATTATTTTGACTCTTTTTTTTTTTTTTTTTTTTTTTTTTTTGAGATGGAGTCTCGCTGTGTCGCCCAAGCTGGAGTGCAGTGGCATGATCTTGGCTCACTGCAAGCTCCGCCTCCCGGGTTCACGCCATTCTCCTGCCTCAGCCTCCTGAGTAGTTGGGACTACAGAGGCGCCCGCCACCACGCCGGGCTAATTTTTTCATATTTTTAATAGAGACAGCGTTTCACCATGTTAGCCAGGATGGTCTCGATCTCTTGAACTCGTGATCCGCCTGCCTCGGCCTCCCCAAGTGCTGAGATTCCAGGCATGAGCCACTGCGCCCGGCCTATTCTGACTCTTTAATCAGAGTAAATCATTGAGGCTGGTATTACAGGGTTGATAATAAAGGCACTATTTATCAAACTTCCATCATTCAGTTCTAAGCACTTACTAGACTGCTTGTTTATACATATCACTACACAGTTTCATAAAGTGTGTTGTGTTCTCCCTACTTCCCAGATGAGGAGACTGCAGATCATAAAAGATAAGCAAGTGTCTGAGATTACAAGGCGACCACTGACCCATACACTGGCTCACGTGATGCCTTTGTAAAAATTGAAAGCTCTGTGATAATTAATTTTATGTATCAACTTGACTGGGTTAAGAGATGCGCAGGTTGCTGGTAAAACATAATTTCTGGGTGTGTCTGTGATGGTGTTTCCACAAGAGATTAGCATTTGAATCAGCAGACTAAAGAAAGAAGATCTGCTCTCACCAATGTGCATGGGTATTACCCAACCCATTGATGACCAAGATAGAACAAAAAGATGGAGGAAAAGCAAATTATCTCTCTCTCTCTCCTTGAGATAGGACATCCATCTTTTCCTGCCCTTGTACATTGAAGCTTTTGGCTTTTAGACTCTGAGACTTACACTAGCACTCCTCAAATCACACCCCACCTTTAAGGCCTTCATCCTCAATCTGGGAGTTATGCTACCATCAGCTCTCCTAGTCCTTAAGCCTTCAGACTGAGGCTGAATTATACCACTGGCTTCCCTAGGTTTCCAGCTTATAAATGATATATCATGGGGCCTCTTGGCCTTCACAATTACATGAGGTAATTCCCATAATAAATCTCCTCTTATATATACAGATAATCCCCGATTTATAATGGTTCAACTTATGATTTTTTTTGACTTTACGATGGTGCAAACACAATACACATTCAGTAGGAACCATACTTTGAATTTTGAATTTTGATCTTTTCCCAGGCTAGCAATATGTGGGATGATACTCTCTCACAATGCTGGGCAGTGGCCAGGAGCCACAGCTCCTAGTCAGCCATGCTATTATGAGAGTAAACCACCAACACTTTACAGTGTACTGTGTCGCTAGATGATTTTGCTCAAATGTATGCTAATGTAAGTGTCCTAAGCATGTTTAAGGTAGGTTAGGCTAAGCTATGATGCTCTGAATTTCTGACTTACAATGTTTTCAATTTACAGTATGTTTATAAAAATGTAACCCCGGCTGGGTGTGGTGGCTCACGCCTGTAATCCCAGCACTTTGGGAGGCCGAGGAGTCAGGAGTTCGGGACCAGCCTGGCCAATGTGGTGAAACCCCATCTCTACTAAAAATACAAAAATTAGCCAGGCATGGTGGTACATGCCTGTAATCCCAGCTACTCAGGAGGCTGAAGCAGGAGAATCGCTTGAACCCGGAGGTTGCAGCGTGCCAAGATCGCGCCACTGCACTCCAGCCTAAGCGACAGAGCAAGGCTATGTCTCAAAAAAAGAAAAAAATAAACAAAAATTCTCAAAAAAAATAAAAGTAACCTCATTGTAACCCGAGGAGCATCTGAATATATCTATGTGTATCCTGTTGTTTCTCTTCCTCTAGAGAACCCTCATTAACACAGGAATTTGTACTTTAAAGTAGGGGTGCTGCTGTAACAAATACCCAAACTGCAGAAGCAGCTTTAGAACTGATTACAGGTAGATGCTAGAAGGTTTTTTTTTTTCTTTTTGGTTGTTTTTGTTTTTTGTTTGTTTGTTTGTTTTGAGACAGAGTCTGGCTCTGTTGTCTTGGTTGGGGTGCAATGGTGCGATCTCGGCACTCTGCAACCTCTGCCTCCCAGGCTCAAGCGATTCTCCTGCCTCTCTCTGTCCAGAATACCTGGGATTACAGGCATGTGCCACTACTACCCAGCTAATTTTTGTATTTTTAGTGAAGACGGGGGGTTTCACCATGTTGGCCAGGCTGGTCTCGAACTCCTGACCTCAGATGATCCACCTGCCTCGGCCTCCCAAAGTGCTAGGATTACAGGCGTGAGCCACCGCACCCAGCCGCTAGAAGGCCTTTGAGATGTAGGTTAGAAAAAGCTTACAATGCCATGACCAGACTATTAAGGGCAATTTTGGTAAGGGCTAGGGGGAGAGGGAGAGCTGGAGAGAAAGCCTCAATCTTAGAAAATACCTAAGTAGTCATGAACAGAATGCCGGTAGTAATATGGACAATACAGGCCATTCTGATGGGGTCTCAGGGAGAAGAACATGTTACTGAAAACTAGAGGAAAGGTGATCCTTGTTATAAACTGGCAAAAGACTCGGCTGGCCTGTGTCCATGTCCTAGTGTTTTGTGAAAGGTAGAACTTGCACATGAGCTTGTGATGAGATAGAATTGTGATGAGATGAACTTGTGATGAGATAGAATTCTTAGTTAAAGAAATTTCTAAGCAAAGTGTTGAGGGTGGGTGGCTTGTCTTCTTGTGAATGCTTATAGTAAAAGCCAGGAAGAGAGAAACAATGTAAAGATGAACTTTTAATCAAAAGAAAAGCAGAACTTAAAAATGTGGATTATTAGCCCATCCATAATAGAAAAATCAATGACAAAGCCTGTTTAGTGGAGAACAAGCGTGTGGACAAGTGACCTTTTAGTAAGGAGGTGAATTTGGATCTGCCACCTAAACTGAAGCCAGGCTCTATTCTCCAACACAGTGGAAGAAGGAGCCCAAAGGTATTTCAGGGATGATTAAGGCTGCCTTTCCCAACCCAGACTGAGGGTGCAGGGGCCTCAAGGGCAAAACAATTTCTAAGCTCCACTCCCCACATTCCAGAGCAGTGCTCCTTGGCTGCCCCAGGTTCCCCTACGTGTGGTTCCAGCGGGTCCTTGTGTGACACGAGTTGCAGTGACCACAGTAAACCTTGGCAGTGTCTGAATGATGCCATCTCTGCCAGTTCACAGAATGCACAAGCCATGGGGGTATAGCTACCTCTACATAGTTTTCAAAGGATAGAGCCACCATGGCCTTGGGATGTAACCCCAGGCAGAGGGCTTCCTGCCTAGTGGAGTCGTGAGGGTGGAGCTCCCACCACCTCAGACCAGCAAAGCCACCACTGTGCAATTCCAACCTAGGAGAGCCACAGGCACTTGACTCCAATCAGTGAGAGCTACGGTAGGGGCTGAGCCCAGCAAAGCCACAGTGGTGGGGTCACCTGGAGACTTTGGGGCCCAGGTCACAGCCCAGTGTGTCTGAAAGGCAGGACATCAAGTCAAATATTATTCTGAAGGTTTGAGATTTAATATTTTCCCCACTGGGCTTCAAATTTACTTGGGACCTGTCACTCCTTTATTCTTTCCTATTTCTCCCTTTTGGCATAGGAATGTCTATCCTGTGCCTCTCCCATTGTATGTTGGAAGCACACAACTTTGATTTCAGTTTTACAACTGGAGAACAATTGGCCTCAGGATGAGTTGTACTTTGAGTGTTACCCATATCTGATTTAGATAAATTTCAGATAAAATTTGGGACTTCGAATTTAAAGTTGGTGCTAGAATGAGTTAAAACTTTTGAAGCTATTGGGATGGAATTAATGCGTTTTGCACGTAAGAAGGACATGAATTTGGGGGGCCAGGGGAGAAATGCTATGGTCTGAATGTTGTGCCCCCCATCATTTATATGTTGAAACCTAATCATCAATGTAATGATTTTAGGACACAGGGTCTTCGAGAAGTGATTAGATCATGAGGTCAGAGGTCTCATGAATGGGATTAGTGACCTTATAAAAGAGACCCCAGAGAGCTAGCTATTCCCTCCCCCCAGGTGAGGACACAGCAAGAAGGTGCTGTATATGATCCACAAAACTGGCCCTCACCAGTCACTGAACCCACTGGCCCTGGGATCTTGGACTTCCCAGCCTCCAAAATTATGAGAAATAAATTTCTGTTGTTTATAAGCTAACCAGTCTATGGTATTTTTTTTCATCCCCCAAGGCTCCATCATTCGAATTTACAGTATATTGTTATAGCAGCCTGAACAGATTAAGATAAGGTCTCTCCAGGTGGATACAACCCAAAAACATATGGTTTAGGAAGTGATTGATAGTTCTGTGCTAATAAGAAAAATAAATCTATTTTTTCTTCCAAGTAGAAGCAGTTCCTATGCCAGGGTACTAGTTTAAATAGGAGAGAGCTGGATTTTAGAACTCACACACTTTCTGACACCCTTGGGCAGTGAATGTCTAGTACAACCACACCCATCAGCTCTGCAGGCATACAGAAGTAAAATGTACCAGAGCTGAAACTTGAACTCAAGTCTGTTGATTTAGAGCTTATGATCTTAGCTACAAAGCAACCATGCCTTTTGATGTGGTAGATTTCCACGTGCAAAGGACTCATTTCTTGAATGCAATTTAAATTGCCTGGAGGTCAAGAATCATATCCGGTGAGTCTCAGAATCCTAGCATGTAACTTTGTACTACAAAGCAACTCCGGATGCACCTGTGGCTGAATTGTCCGATACTCTGAGACGGTGTTAAGGGTAAGACAGCAAACCCCATTCTATCATCAGTCCCTAAGGGCCAGGGTGTAAGCAGCTAAACAGCCAATTCTCCCCTGCACCTGCTTCAATCTCTTCTCTCTCCCCTCCAAACTGTAACAGAGCCAATGTCTATTTGTCCTTTGGAAGTAGTGTGCCCTGCTAGGAGTAAAATTTGGCACAGGCTGTGGCCTCAGCATAGTCATCTGCAACATGGACATTCAGTGTTAACTGATCCTCTCACAACATCACTAAATCAAATCTAGGGAGGGACAAATCCTCAGAATTAAAGAGACAAACCATGAAACAGATTCCAGATATCTGAGCCTCACTCTTGCTGTTCACTGCCTCTTCCAAGACTTCAGACACCAACTCCCTGAGGCTCTTCTGCCTTTCCAAACTCATTCAGCGCTCCAACTCTTTAACTTAGAGCTTTCCCTTTTGGGATTAGAGTGAAGGCTGGCCAGATTTACTCCACTGACTGCATGCTAAAAAATCTGGGAGAGGCGATTAAAGATACAGCACTGCAAACCCTTTCAGCGATCGTGAGCAGCTTAGACTTGTAGACTGCTAAGTAAGAAACTTAGAGATGTCCTGGTATAGGCTCTCCTATCTCAGACAAGGACACTGTAGGGCACAGGGGGCAGAGAAGTGCTGCTATCTCCCAACACGTACTGCTATGCTCTTTTCACACTTTTTTTCTTCAACTTGAAGTTTAACCCCAGGCAACTTATATTGCTCGATTTATATCCTTTTTACCTGCAGAGAAAACTTTTTAATGAAGCCTTGTTTTATTATTTTAGCCTGAAGCTATCTGCTCTGGTTTTTCTTGTAGCACAATTAAATAACGTATCTTTTTAAAAACAGAATTTAAAAAATTACAGACATATCCTAGGACTGAGATCTAACAGACTTTTGGTGGGAGGTGGGGGGTGAGGGGAAGAGGCAAGTGTAATTCAAAATGGGCAGGAGTGCAGAGAGCTAAGAAATATCTTGGAACAAGACAGCTGGCTTTTTTCCCCCCAGATCTGCTCCAGACCTACTAAATCTGGCTGCCCTCCTGACCTGGATCTCAGGGTGGCATGGGCATTACCTCCAGTTATTCACAGATGAAGCTACATCTGAGTGTGAGGATGAAAACACTTCTGCTCATATGAACAGTCTGTGGTTCGAGGTTTGCAGACAGGAGATTTGTTTGTTTTGCTTCGGGCTTGGGGGTTTTGCACCCTCCCCCTGCCGCCTACTTCAGTCCCAAGTGACTCAGCAGGCTTCCTCAGCCAGGCCCAGCCTAAACACTGCCACTTGGCAGAGAGAGGGGGTGTTCCCCCAATTGCTCAGTGACCTGGCTGAACTGAAAAGAACAACCAGGCCCCCTCCCTTGCCCCCTGGGGAACAATGCAGGGAGCACAGCAGTATGCAGGCGAGTCATCCCTCTGCAAACAGGACTCCCCCACCCGAACCCTTCCCCTTGGCCGCACACTCCGCCCTCCTACAAAACACAACATGAAATGTGAAGAGCAGAGCTGGATGGTTAGTCTACTTTCCCTCGGGGCCCCACTAATCACAAACAAGGCCATGTGCGCATGGTACACGGGGATCCCTACATCTGCCCAGTGACGCAGACACAGCTGAGGTGGGGTGGATGCAGAAGCCACACAACAGCATGCTTGAGGTCTGGGTGGGGTGGCAGGTGGTCCCTAGGTTGGAAAGAGGCCAGGAGTCTCAGGCCATAAACATCCACTCCCAGTAAAGAGTGATTTTGCTGGTTCGTTGATTCAGTCCACAAACATGTGCTGGACACAGGGCTAGGTCCTAGAGAAATCAATGTTATAAAGGGTGGGAGCGGTGGTAAAGGGTGCTGTAAAATGTGTAAGCCATGGTCTCCATCCTCAGGGACCTCACGGTCCAACTGGAAAGACAAAAAAGTCAGAAAAGGATGACAACTGACAACACAAGGTGATGAACCCTTTGAAAAGAGGTATATAAGCCCCTCCATTCCCCTTTGTCTTAAGTTGCTGATTTTAAAAAGCACTTTATTCTTGTCCTTCAGCAACACTGCACACACATGTAGGGGGTTCACTGAAGTCATGCCTTTTACTTGTGATGTGATTCCCCACTCTCACCACCTAAATAATTAGAAATTATTCTTCCCAAATCATCTCAGGCCTGACTTCATCCATGCAGTCTCCCTGACTCCTGTCACCAACCACGAGGATGGGGTAGGTGCCTCTATTTCATATTTCTTGTTCATACCTTTCTCATTGCCTATACATATTGTTTATTAAATGTTTATGAGTCTTTGTCTCCCACTAGACTAAAAGCTGCTTGAGAGCAGATAACTACAGCTTACTTACCTCAGTAGTCCTAGCTCTAGCACAGTATCTGATACATAATGGACAATCTAAATAAATGGCTATCAAATGTATAAGAATGGCAGTGGGAGAGACACCCCAAGGTGAGCCCCAGTGAGTCATATTATCTAATCCCCTCTTCTTGGGTGTATGTGGAACCTGCAACTTGCTTCTGACCAACAGAATATGAAAAAAGTGATGGAAGGTCACCTCTGACATCTGATATCTATATATGCCAATGGCTCATTTATCAATCTTGGCATTCAGATCTTTCAAATCCTTAAGAGTGTCTTTTTCTATGAGTTAATGAAAGACTAAAATTGCCAACCATGATGGTGTATTTGTCTAATTATTTTGTTAGTTAAATCTGTTTTTTCATGTGCTTTAAGGCTATGTCATTAGATGCATAAAAATTTAGGTGCTAAAATTTGGTATTGTTATATTTTCTGATTCAAGTGACCTCTTTATCATTATGAAATATTTCTGTTTTTCTCCAGTAGTAATCTTTGCTTTACAGCCGACTTTGTTGATATTAATATAGCTATGCCAAGTTTATTTTAATTTTTGAACATTATTTTTAAATCCAGTTTTATTAACTTTGATTTATAAAATAGGGTATTTTTATTTAATATAATTAATGACATATTTGCTTTTAAATCAACTCATTCCTGTTGGTTTTATATTTGTCTCATTTGTTCTCCATTTCTATTATTTTCTTTTTCTTGAATTTTTAAAAAAGTACTTGAATTATTAGTCTTTTCTGATTACCCATTTTCCCTGTATTCAATTATTAATCAATTAATTATTATTATTTTGATGTATACTATAGGAAAATTTTTTTTTTTTTTTTTTTTGAGACGAAGTTTTGCTCTTGTTGCCCAGGCTGGAGAGCAATGGTATGATCTTGGCTCACTGCAACCTCCGCCTCCCGGGTTCAAGCGATCTCCTGCCTCAGCCTTCTGAGTAGCTGGGATTGCAGGCATGTGGCACCACACCCAGCTAATTTTGTATTTTTAGTAGAGATGGGGTTTCTCCATGTTGGTCAGGCTGGTCTCGAACTCCCAACCTCAGGTGATCTGCCCACCTTGGCCTCCCAAAGTGTTGGGATAACAGGCAGGAGGCACCGCACCTGGCTGGGAAATGTATTCTTATAACAGTCTACCTCAAATTTGTACTTTTACCAACTCCCAGACAAATGAAGAGTCAGTTGCCTATAAAAAAGAACTAAAAAAAAAAAAAAACCCAACAGTGGGCTAATAACATGTTTATTGTTTCTCTCGCATAAAAGATATCCAGAAGTGTGCATTCTAGAGCTAATATGGGAATTTTATAAAGTCAGGAATTTTAGCATTTGGATATTATCTTAAAGTCACAGTTCCTAGAAAGCTAGCCAATAAATTCTGCTTTTATCTCATTGGCTAAAACTTAGTCACATGGCCACATCTCCCTAGGAGGCTGGGTGGGAATGTTTTTGTTTCTTTGTTTTCTTGTTTTCTTTTGTTTTTATAGCTGGGCACATTCCCCAGGATTCTCATTAGGAAGAAGGAGAGCATCAAAAAAGCAGGAGGCAAGGCAAGGGTTTTATGAGTCTGTGTCACATTATTAATCGAATATTTATGGCAACAAAAGAAATCCCATTCAACTCTGTTTCTAGATCTAACTGGTTTTAGGGCTTTTTTTTTTTTTTTTTTTTTTTTACATTTGATTCTCTGGTAGAAACAAATGTTTCTAATACAAAAACCTCAGGAGTCATCAGTATCTTAGGGCCACTTTGAATCTTAATTTATTAGTTTGGAGACTTCTGAAGTGTAATTCATATGAATTTGATTCCCAGGCTTACATGAGGAATAGGTCTATAGTATAAATTCTCAGTGGATTTTTTTTTTTTCTATACTGTATAGAGCTCAGTGGGAAAGATTTTTTTGTTATCAGCCTATGCTGGTGAGAAGATTTTTCCACTAGTCCAATTTTTACTTTGGATGCAGACCTTGGTGGGTTCAGAATCCAAATAAAGGGTATCAGTCCCAACACCCAGTGAAGCACAGGCTCAAGGTTTCTCTCCCATCACTGGTTGTATATCAAAAACCAGTTACCCCATCCCCAAAACCCCAAAGAAATTGTAGTTGATGTCTGCCCAGCAACCTGGCTTTTTAGTGTTGCTTTGTTTTTAACCCCTGGGGGACATAACTTTACATTATTGTGAGCTTAGTGGTGCATTTGAAAGAAATGTTTGTTATATTTTATCCATTATTTATGGAATTTTTTATTTAAGTGTTTTTGAGTAACCTTGTCTGTCATAATTCTGTAACTGGAAGTCAAGAGTGCTTCTTTTAAAATGATTTATTGTCTATGTGAGCTTTTGAAGTTCATATCATAAACATCCAAATTCTGTAAATGGAATTTTGTGCCCTCATCAAAATGGGACCACCCTGACAGAGCCTTAAGTTCCCATTATGATTGTCAGTCTCCAAAGAACTCCATCCAGTTACGCCAGTCCTCTCCTAGGCTGGAATCCAATTTTGGAGAGTCCTGGGAGCCCATTCCTGCCATGGCCTGTGTTTCTTCTCCACCCTTCTCTACCTATTAGGCCAAAATCTGATTGTAAAGTTGGACTGTGTTTTTATTTTTGCTATATAAAACCTCACACTCTTCTGGAGGAAATGGGATTTAGGTAGATAATAACAGTACATGTCTTTTTTTTTTTTTTTTTTTTTTCCTGTGTATAGTCTTTTTGGTAATGCAAACCTCAACACTAAGTCTAGAGAACCCTGCCCCAGTTTTTTCCTTTGACAATTACATAACTATGAACTGGCAGAACTGGAGTTCAAACCCAGAAGGACATTTTCTCTCCAGAACCAAAATTCGTAATTAACACAAGTTAATATTTTTCTCCTTTGTGTATTTTTTCTAATCATGCACACCCTTGATTCCTTACAGTTGATCCTCAGTTTTCTTCCTTTGGCTTCTAGTATTAACCTTTGACAAGACCAGAAGGAAAAGATTCTCTAAATGACTTCTGAAGATATGTATCTGGTTTTAAAGTCCCTGTTGTTTTTCTACATATTTTTCCCCTGTGGTTTCTCAACTAAAGGTAGTGATGACAGCAGCAGCCCATCTAGAGTGGCCACTGCCAAGATGCCAGCTGCAGTGGGGAGGCGGACCCAGGCCTCCCACTCCATGGAGCAGGCAGGAGCCCTGCCCACCTGGGCCTGAGCCTCCCACTCCATGGAGCAAGTAGGAGCCCTGCTCTCTCCAGGTGCCGCTACAGTCGCCCTCCCAGGTGTAGGGCTTGGGTGTCTCTCCAATTTGCACCCTCGGGGGCCTGGGAAGGGCCCCCACACCTCCCATCCACAGGCTCGGGGGTGTCTGCTCCCACTGCCTGGCCTCTCCCCACTCCCAGCACCCGCTCCAATCTCGGAGTGTGATTGGACTGAGGCTGGAAGCTGTTACAGCCAAGCAGGGTTTGTGCACACTCAGGGCAGCACTGACACGCTGGCTCCTTGCTGCCTCAGCCCCCTCTGGGCTTTTGGTGCTGACAAACGTGGAAGGGAAAGCTGAGTGTGGGCTGAGGGCAGCTCTGTGCTGACCTACTGGTGCCCCTTGGTGCAAGCAGCCTAGGTGCCATGCATGGCTGAGGCAGGCAGTCAGGCTCCTGGGCAGTAAGGCAGCAGGTCCCCAGCGAAGCCCCATCTTCAGGCCAGGGAAGGCCTGAAGCCTGGGAGCCAGGCTGCCAGACCTGTGGAACAAAGGGGGAACTCATGGTGCTTTTTCCAGGGCCTGCCCATGACTGCCCATGGACCAATCAACACAGACTTCCTCCCTCTGAGGCCTGTGGAGAGGAGCAACCCACTCCAGGGCCTCCTCCTCTCTCCTGAGGGCTGAACACTCGGGACACCTTGGCTGCAGAAAGGAGCTACCCACAGTGGGTCTCTGAACTGTTCTACTGCTCTGTAAAGCTCCTCTTTGTTTTGCTTACTCTTCACTTGTCTGCGTGCCTCATTCTTCTTGGTCACAGGACAAGAACTTGGGACCTGCCAAATGGAGAGGCTAAAAGAGCTATAACACAAACAAGGCTGAAACACACCCCTTGCTCACCACGTTGCAGGCAAAGAGTGGGAGAGAAGAGCTGTGGCCCTTTGGGGACCCCAGACCTGGGAGCTCCCTGAGCCACGGCTGTGACCTCCATTTTGAGGCCTGTGGTTCCTGGCATCTCCAAGTTTCCAGGCGCCACTGCATTTCCTGGTGACAGTCGGGGAAGCTGCTGGCAGTATACCTGGTCTAGCTGCAGCATCACAGAGACTTGGTGCCTGGGCTGGCACCTGGAGCCAGCACTGACTGTGCAGTGGGCCAACCCCACACTCAGTCGCTCACATACTTCTCGTTGCTTCACGCCTGGCTCGCCCTTGGCACACATGGGATCCAGGCCAGTAGCGTGAGCCGAGCGCAGCCTGCCAGGCTGAGTGGGTGGAACTAGTTAAGTGGGCCCGGGCAAAAGTCAAGCAAAGGCGCCACTGACCACAATTTCCAGCCAGAACAGTGACATCCCCAAAATCCCCTAACAGTAGATTATCACTTTTTTGGTAAAAGCTGCTGGAAAACATCTTGCTAAGATTCAATTCTAAGCAAAATGTCCGAGTCAACTTAGAAACTCCAAGAAATATTCAATTTACAATGGAAATGCTGAGTTCATCATTAGATTTTGCTCTATGAATAAAGCATCCTGAGCAACAGTATTTTTTAAAGCCCATAAACCACTTTGGTCTTAGTACTGCTAATCCTGTCTTTCAGTTTCTCACTTGCCAGAGCATAGCTTATAAAAAGTTACTCTTAAAGACAAGATGGAAGAAGCTCTTTGACAAAACATCCCATTCAGGGGATAAAAAGATCTTAAACCTTGAAAGGAAAGGATTATTTAGTCTGCCCTCATCAGTTTTCAGAGAAGAGAGGAGAGAATGAATCTGAGAGTGACGTGACTTGCCCAGTATTGCATCATGGCCACATGGCAAAGCTTCCTGCAAGGTCTAGAGGCCAGGTGGCCTGAGCGCAATCCAGTCTTCTTTCCACTTCCCCATGTTTTTAATCTCATTGAATTTGGCAGTTGTTTTAGCCTGTTTTTAAAGGTTCTGTGTAATCTGTGTTACCTTGCTGCTTGAACAAAGGAGCGATTTAAGGTGGTAATATACAGCACTAGAAAAAAAGTGGTATTACCTGTAGGTGGCTTGGGATTTATACCTCATTACCAACTTGGTCTCATTTATTCATTTATTCAATCAGTAAGAACTGCTCCACACACTCAGACCACAAATGCAGTCTCCATTCTTTTCATTGATTATGGAATAACAAAGACACACAGGTATGTCTTCTTGGCAGGAAAGAGTCCAAGATCTTCTTGAGGCTTTACTTGGAATTCCCAAAGACTTCTAAAATTGCATACAGTCTAAAAGATAGGATCAACCAGGTTTCTACAGCCATGCCAAGCTAGAGATAAAGCTTTACCAGACCACAGCTGCTAATGAGTCTCAATATTCTCTGAAGTTGTGACGGAAAAAAATGGTTGGACAGAGTCACACATAAAGAAGGGCACCCACTGATTCAGATTCTAGAACTGAATACTATGGTCTTTAGAGAAGGATCCCACTCTCAATTACAAACCTACCCTCAGGTACTCTGGGAATGTGTTTGCAAGGCTGCAGTTTTTATGTTCAAATGCACAGAACCTCCAAATGAGCCAGCCACACTCCAGGATGCCTGGTCATTTATTTATTCACATAATCCATATTTATCCAGCATATGAGGCAAAATGAAAAAACTCGTATTTTTTTGTATCTTTCTTCATGCCTGGCTTCTGGTTGCTGGGGTCAGAGACAAATATGGAGATGGGTATGAGTTAAATATTTGTAACTGGAATTAAATGATGTAATTAACTATGAATTATATAATTATAAAGTAATAGAATAAAATATCAACTGTCCAGTTCCCAATGACATGAGAGAGTACAGAGCTCTTTCAAAGAAAATATAAACACATTGACATCAAATATTTATAATAAAGCTAATAAGGTTACAACTAATGGTCCTGGTGTCCATGCCAAAAAATATAATTGATTGGAACCCCAAAATTAAAGGATGTGACCCAACCAAACTCACTTATAATTGTAACTGGGAGATAAGCAAAATAAACCATTTATTTAAAGAAAAACTCAACTTTGCCCTCACTGCCCCCTGAAGATTTTAGCATAGTTCTACACTAGGGGAACAAATCCTGATACCACTCTCTTTCACTCACAAAGACAGAAGTGACAGAAGAAAGGAAGAAAAATAGTGTCATCTTCTGGATCCCTTCTTCCTGAAGGCTAACATGTAAGCTCATTGTTTAGCTAAGCACATTATTAAATCTTTGGATATGGAACAATGTGATGGCTAATTTTATACGTCAACATGACTGGACTACATGGGGCCCAAATGTTTGGCTAAACACTATTTTGGGTGTGTCTGTGAGGGTGTTTCTAGATGAGATTAACATTTGAATCTGTTGACTGAGTAAACCAGATTGCCCTCACCAATGTGGGTGGCCCTCATCCAATCCACTGAAGGCCAGAAAAGATAAAAGACCAAGTAGGAAAGAATTCTCTCTCTGTCTATGTTAGAGCTTCCTTCTTTTGAAGGAAGAAGACATAATCAGTCTTCTTCCTTCAGACTGGAACTTACACTATCAACTCTCTCCTGGGTCTCCAGCTTGCCAACTGCAGATCTTGAGACTTCTTAGCCTCCATAATTATATGAGCCTATTCCTTGTTTTATATAATGAACTTAATATAAGATATGTTACATATATCTTATATTGTATATAAGATACATGTATCTTTTTTTTTGAGACAGTCTCGCTCTATCACCCAGGCTGGAGTGTAGTGGTGCAATCTTGGCTCACTGCATCCTCTACCTCCCAGGTTCAAGTCATTCTCATGCCTCAGCCTCCTGAGTAGCTGGGATTATCGGCATGCACCACTGTGCCTGGCTAATTTTTATAATTTTTGGTAGATACAGGATTTCACCATGTTGGCCAGGCTGGTCTCAAGCTCCTGGCCTCAAGAGATCCACCTGCCTTGGATATATGTATCTTCTTGGTTCTTTTTTTCTGGAAAACCCTGACTAATATACACAACCAGACACTTAGGGAAAGCAAAGTTACTCTCCATTTTACAAAAGTGAGAGGAATTAGATTTCCAAGAAGGAGCTCAGGGAACGGGGCTCTGGCTAAGAAGAAAGTGAGGAGTCCTGCATAAAAGGAGCTTACACCAGTAAAGAGGCTATATCTATGGAGAAAGGTGGTGAATAAAAGTATTACATAGGCGAAAGAGCTTAGAGGAGAGAGATATCTTGAGTGAACTGTTTGGTTTCTTGCCAATGGGAGGAGGGACAGCCTGTGATTCAATTCCCTTTGTGACCCTAAACTTTCAGTAACATCTGCTACTCACTCAGGTGTCTTGTGGAAGTGGTCATTGGGAGGAATAATAGAAAACATACTATATTTCAGACCTATGCTGGCATTGCAAGTACCAGGCCCAGCTCTTACAGGCACAAGGGAAAGACAATCTTCCAGATCTGAGCTTCTAAACATTAGCATACTGACATTTTGGACTGCATAGCTTTGTTGTGGGAATCTGTGTGTTGTTGAATATTTAACAGCAGCATATTCGTCCTCAATACATTAGATGACAGTATGACAGTATCACCTCCCCATCTGGCAACAAAAAGTTCTCCAAACATTGCCAAATGTCCCTTGGGTGGAGGAAGAGAGTTCCACCTTCATTTCAGAACCTCTAGTCTAAAGAATATGCAGAAAGAGCTTTACAGAAGGGGAGATCTTACTTTAGGACAAACCTACCAGGGTCCAACCAATGGAAGGAAAGGCTAAAAATGCAAACCGGACCTCACTTTGAAGAGAAATATTTTCTTAGTCCCTCTTATGTGTCAATAGTATACATTTATACTATTTATAATATAAATATACATTTATATTATATTATATATAAGTCCCTCTTATGTATAAATAAAGAATTGTCAAGTTCTTTAAACTTTGCAAAAATTAGTAAAGGTTTCCCCGACAAATTTACAAATCACTACTGCATATAACATACTGGGAGGAGAAATGAACATATTATTTTATTTATTTTATCTGACATCCTAGCATTCTCCATAAGGTCAAACACAATAAAATCACTAATAATAAATAGATAGATGACAGGAAGACAGGTAAATAAAATCCTTGGCTTGATTAATTATAATATTATTACTGGGAGGGGAAAGACTGGAGCAAATTAACCAAGTGGAAGGAGATCAGACTAGGTATTTGTATAGTTCACAGTAACAATAATATTGTTCAAATAATTTTTTTTTCTGTAGCTTTACTTTGTCACCAAAAAGTAAATAATTTGGACTAGGCAAATACCAAAATTTCTTCTGTTTGATAGGGGTCTTTAGTACTACTCAGTCTGGATTGAGGAAAAATAAAACATTTTCCCGAATACAGAAAAAGGACATTCCTGGAGAAAAAATGTGTTTCCAACAGTTCAATCAGCCCTTGAGAAATGAAGGGAATGAGCAAGATAAAAAAGCCCATTTTTGCCTTGAGCTTGATGTTAAGAAACTTCTGCCAGAAATGAAAAGGACAGAACTGCAGAGGGTCAGGACGATAAAGATGTAAGCCATCTAGAAAGTTACCGCATCAACATAGTAATTCCTTTGTGCAGAAAAACCACATGAATTCTGTGATAATCATTAGTGAAAGAAAGAAAAATATGTTGTGTTTCAGAGAAGAGTGAAAGGCTTTCAGCTCAGCATCATAAAAGTCACTATTAGAAAAGGGAAAAATACAAATCCCAAAGCAACTATAAAACAACACCAATAACAAATAATGGTTCCTCCATAAATTTATCTTGATGGTTATACCTTGTGTTCTATCTCACAACAAACTGTCAGCAGCAAGACATGCAGACAGATGTAAGTTTTGAACTGTTTAACTCCACCTAAGAGTGAAATTAGACCACAGTTTCTGTCTTCAATGAAACTTCACTGAAACTGATGCAGATCCCTCCTCTGTGATGTCATGGTTCTCTTCTCATCAGAGAATAATCTCAAATTCCTCTGTAACGCCCCTTGATTCTACAATTTTGGATGGAATTTTACACATAAAAATCACACAAGTGTGTTTACCTTCTCATAAAAAATCATTGTATAATTCACAGGGGCCCTTCCCTGCCCATGAAATAAGATAGCCTCCCTCTTCTCATTTGTATAGGTGCAGGATGGCAGAAGAGGCCCCACACAGTTTACAGAAAGGAAGCCAGTTGATGCCCTGAATGGAAAGTACATCACAATAATAAATCTACAAACAAACCATAAAATTAGAAGATGGTGAATAACTTAGGCAGAAGAGAACTTCCCATTAAAAAAGAGAGAGAGTTTCTCTGGGGTCTCCCATCTCTCTGGGAAGTAGTATGTGGCAGTGTTGTCTTCATTCCACTGACAGCATTGAATGAGAGGTCAAGAGTCAGTGGGTTTGAATCTGAGCTCTCTGGCTTCTAGGTTACTGCCACTCAGCCACGACCTCTGTCCATTTGCCTGTGCAGTTACCTCCCCATTGGCATTGGTCAAAAGAATATTCTGTGCCCCTTTCCAAGAACTGCAGTCAGACACCAGTGGTCTAAGAGATATTCAGAGTTCTGGTCAGGTAAACTAGTTTCTTGTTCCAAGCCAGTGGGCATTCCCATGCTACAATTGCCAAGACTTATAGGAGAGGAGAGAGCGTTGGTCTAACCTATCCTCTTCTGAATGTAGAAGAATGTGTATTCTTTGGTCAGAAAGAGAGGGGGAGGGATCAAGAAAGACACAGTAAGAAAGAGAGGTTCAAAATAATGACAAGCATCTTATGAGATTTACAGTCTACAGCAATCTTTTGTGTGCATATTTTCATTTTCCATGCCAGCACCATTTTTTTAAGATGTACTGTTTTTACACAGGAAAAAAATTAAGACTCAGAGGGGCTAAGAGGTTTATCCAAGTTGAGTGGAAAAACAAACAAAATATAAGAATTCCAAATCCTTGTTTTTTCTTGTTTCCTAGTACACAGGGACTTACAGATTTTGTGTGGAGATTAGTATTTTTGTAGGGTCTTCATTGGTCAGTTTTCTTAGGTGGACAGATAACCATTTTGCTGGATCCTATATCAATTCTGCCCTTTTTCTAACCAATTTCAATTCTTTCATTAGAGAAATGAAACAATTGACTGTCCCTCTTCTCTTCCCTGTCCTTGCTAGTGAGCCCCGACAAAGCAGGGAGGTGTGAAGTATTGATGAAGATGTGGAAGGTGTGTTGGCTCTTGTGCCCTAAGGAAACATGAATAAATGCAAGGATCATTTTCAACTGGTTGGCTTTGATTTGAGATCCCTGTCTCTAGAGTTGGATTTCCCTTACTTATGTATCAATCATGCCCTAAATGGCCTACTTTGTCCCCAAAGTCTCCACTCCCTGAGCTGTCCATCTCATGTCACAATTTCTCTATAATTATGTGATTTCTATATATCTTATCCACTCAACACCTTGGATATAAATCTTTCTATGACTGGGTCTGTGATGTTTACAGTGTGTGCCCTGATAACCACCTGCCTACTTGAACTTCTGCTGATTACCAGTTATCAGCTCATTGGTCAATTATCTTGTCAAATAATAAAAGAAACTGCTACCATTTATTGAGCATATGAGTGCCTTGTACTGTGCTAAGCACTTTACCTGAGTTATCGTATTTGCTTCTTAAAATATCCCTGTAAGGACCATGTATCTGGATCTCCGGATCTTGAATGTCTTTTACCCTTGGATTAGGAATGGGCGAATGAAAGAGTGATTTGTGAAAAAAAAAAAAAAAATCTGTCAGACACAGATACCACTGATTCCACTTAAATACGGGCCAGCAGGATATGTCTTCAAATATGTAAAAGCAAAGAGATATGTGTTCAAAATAACTTGGCAGGAATATTTTATATAATGGAAAATGAAGGTCTATGTGTTTTAAATCCTTATAATGCATGTATCAAAACCATAAATCCTTAAATTGCCAACTAAATAAATGCTTCGTAGTGACTTGCCCCTTAATCATCCAGGAAAATTAGATAAGAACTAAGAAGTTATAAGAGCTCTTCCTTTGGGACATATTGTTTCACTTTGGCAAAGTGATGTGAGGTCGTGGGAGGGAAAACAAAGTGAGTTTTTTCTGCTTAGGCAAACATGAAAGTAAAAACTATCACCAGTGATTTTTGAGGCAATTGAAGCCTCTATTGAAATGCATTGGGAGTTTGTTATGCTATTAGAAAAATACACAGTCCATTTACTATTATTTAACCACATTAATCATTATGATGAAATATGTTGTGAGTTAATTCATGAATTTCATACTTAGACGATTACAGTGCTGCATGGGGTAATGATTTTAAGCAGTGACAGGTAAACTTTTTCCATTTTGGCAAAAATGAATAAGTACAGATTTTCCTCTGCGGGGACCAGAGATTCTTGACACACCCAAACTTCTATAGACATATACCAGTAATGTGAAAATGGAATCCATCCATTATTACTTTAATGTTAACCTTCAGTTAAAAAAAAAAAATCTTCTACAAGGGTTTGACATCATTGCCTTGGCAATTATAAATTAAGCAGGGGCAGAATTCTGCCTATTCTAGGGAATCTAAATTCTCAGAAATTTCACTAACCAAGCTTATGATCTCTCCAAACAATCAAATGTCAGTTTTGAAGGTCATTCCTTTTGCAGATGTCTTCTCACAATAGATGACAATGGGTATGGTGTTAATGGCTCAATGGTTCAACCAGGGTAGTGACTATATATAATTGCACATCACTGCACCCTACTCTGTAACACGGTACCTGGCACGTAATAAAAGTTCCATATGTAATGACTATTCCAGGTCCTAATATCTGACACTAATTGCCTGTGTGATTTTGGGATAGTCATTTAATACATTAAGGGATTTGAACTTAAAGGGCACTAATATCTTTCCAACTCTGATATTTTACTAGTCATTGACTGAAGTCCCTGGGTGTTCACCAGTTCACTATAATGACTACAGAGAAAAACAGTGTTCCTCCCAAAAACACTTAAAATGAAATAATCCCTATCTCCTTCATTCAACCAATTCATGACTGTTCCTCACGCAATCTATCATTTGCCAGAGGAAAAGCCATTGCTCATCTTTTATAAAAAGTGTTCTCAAAATCCAACCCATAATGAACTAACAGTTTCTTGTCCAACATAGGAAACACATTAACCTGATTTGATTCTGTTCCCATTTTGGTTCTCAGAATTTCAATCTCCTTTGGAACCTTTATTATTGCCATTTAATTAAACTAATCCCTCCCATACCTTTTAATTTGTTTAAAGAAACAAACAAAAAACACTCTTTTCTCTACCACTAGGAGGCAGTGTTTCAGTAGGTCTAAGCTAAACAAAGACTGATCAGCCCAGAACACTGAAGTGGAATTTGACTCCTCAAACCTGAAAGTTTCCCTTAGACTTTGGTTCTTCAAGAAATAGAGGAAATAACATCTTTCTCACCAAGAAATAACCAATACATATCTTTTCACCATTAAATCACTAATAGTCCTAAAAGATACATGCAAACTCCTGCTGGAATAATTTTTTTACAAAGTCTCTGCAGTTTATAGTGCTATTATTTGGGGTGTTCTTAATGTTTAATTTACTACTTACCCATTCAAAACAATTCGTCATGCCATTAATAACTTCTCTATTATCATCAAATATTGAATGACACTTCTGTATTTTATAGAATGTAACAAGTAATTAAAGGACAAATTCCTTTAATTCTTTAGAAAGTGCTTTAATTTTTAAGTGGAGGGTAGTAAGTTTTTAAGAAGGTCATAAGAAATGACAATGGGAAAGGAAAGGGCAGAGCATGTTCTTTAGTGCTAGGCCTATTTTATAGATTTATTGAAAACTCAAAGCAACTCCATGAAGTAAATATTATTATTCCTATTTACAAGACAGAAAACTAAAGACAAGCTTTATTTAAGGTCAAATAATTAAGTGTCCAGGATTTCAATTAATGCCTGTGTGATTCACCAATCTACTATACTAAGTTGTCTTGCAAATAAAAACAACAACAGTAACAATAACAATAAGCGAACTGTAAAGCAACCCAAAATTTGATACAACAGTCTCTCAATTCAGTGCTCTAATCTTGATCACAGTCTGGAAATTCATCATTAATGAACACAAAGTCACTACTTGGAAGCAGAGCCAGGCTCTGATTGTACATAGGCACTGGAAGAACAACACGCACTGCATATTCACCAAGAATGTGTTTTTTCTAATTTGCATTGTTTTTATTATTAGGGACTTATTTGATACTAGCCTTCCTAAGCCTCCTTTCCTTGATTCGAAAGGCCATCACCATTGCAGTCCTAAATTATTCTTTCCAAATAGTAAGAAAATCATGAAACCTCTTGTCGTACCTATGCCCAAAGCCTAAGCCCCAGGAAGATAATTTTAAAAGTAATTAGAGTAACAGTTCTCACCACAGGCTTTAGGCATCCTGTCTTAAGCCCCACAGTTAAGAAACTTGAATACATGCAGGCTCGTGAGCTTTATTTTTATCAATTCCATTTTAATATTTTACTGACCATCACCTATGCCTAGGTTTTCATAATAGCAAGTAAAATGGCTGAATCTTTGCACACTCATAGAATTCTTCTTCTCAAACTATAGAAACTACGGTAAGGGATGTCTGCAAAGAGACATGATTAAAACCATCCTTGCCACTGGACTTCTTGCAACAAAGCAAACAAATTTTAAAAGTAATACAATTAACTGCCAAGATATTTCTCAAATATTCAAATGGAGGAGCAGTTTACCTTAACCTCAATTACCTTAATAGAATTAAGGGGTAGAATTCTTAGAAAGTATCTGTTAAGTGCTTAACATGTTCTTGTAGAATAATAATAAAGTTAGCTATTGCTCTAGTTGTCTCCTCACAGTTTTTGTGCACTAAGATGGGTAGAGAAAAATTAACAGTGCTTACTGAAAAATAGGAGCTCTAAAAATTTGGAAAGAGATTGTGAGCCTGCAATTAGATCATCAAGAAAATAACTGAAGTACATCTGGAGTGTTGGTGCATTTCTTCTCAGAGTACTAATAAAGCGTCCAACAGACCTCTTAACAACACAGAACCTCACCATCATCATAGTGTAATCTGAAGGAAGAAAAGGTACATGCAAAGCTCCCAGTCCACGGAGGAAAGGATTGAGGGAAAGAGAAATAAAATAAATGGGGATGGGGTAAACTCAGCCCTGCTGTGAAACCCTTTACCCTCAGTAGGTGAGTGATCATTTGTAATCACATCCTTTTTGATTTGGACAGTTTCCAGTGACAAGTTAAAGAGGAGCACCTAGACCTGAAGGAGAGGAATTGGAGGAAAAAAAACAAAAAAAGGGAAAAACAAATAGCTTTTTGCAGGAAATACAAATACACATACACACACACCCCATTTCATGTAATGGTGATCGTGTTGCACATATTGATTGCAGAAAATGTAAAATGTGGAGCAGTGTCTTAAGGTAAAGGAAATAAAGTTAAAGTACATTGCACACTTCTTTTTCAGGCTCTTCCCATACAGTCTTTTCCCACCTCCCTTGGCTGTTATAAAGAACACCAAAATAAAAAGATTACTGTCGACAGCCAAATCACTGCAGCCCCCAGTTGAGGACAATGAAAACCCTAGACTAATGTCTATGGGGAATCTCTGGAGTCATATCGTAGACTACCAGTTTTCGGGTGCTTAAATAGTCAATAAAAACGCCTATGACTTTTTTTTCTTTCCAGGATAGTTCATTCTCATTATGCAAGATCATCCTAAGCTACTGCCAAATTAAATAGTCACCATAGTGCCTCCAATTTAAAAGCCAGAAAACATTTGCATTCTGATAAAATGACTTCCATGGGATGAAGATCCTTTGACACCCACAATCCTCTAGCACTTTAAAGGCTGTTTGCTGAGAATCTTCTCTGACTCTGGGGCTCCCCTGTTTGCATTCTGTTAACAGTTTAGCAACTGGTCACAGCATAGTTAGCCATTTGTTTCTTCAGCTAAGGGGCCAGTGGTGAATGTGGCTTCTAAGCCAAGAGCATGGCCCCACCCTGAGCAAATCTGGCCTTAAAAACAGGCCTTCAAAAACCTACTTCTCAGTTGCCAAATGCTCTAACAGAAACACTGCCCCTTTTTTGAAAGCAGGATGGATCAGAACTAGATCAGAGTATTATTGCTTTTGCCTTCAGTTCTAATCTTCCAATGAACAATGGGGGGGAAAAAAGGCCCAGACCAGAATGTATTGCCTGACCAGCCTGTCAGAAACTGATGTTATCACAGAGCTGATACAATAAGAGAAGATTAGATTCAAATGTCCTTGGATTTATATTTACTTATGTAGATAAACATTTTTATACTATATACATATTCACTTTCATGTAAATAAACATTTATATGTATGCATGTATCTGAGAGAGACTTTAACGGAAAAATGTGAAAAACTATTTTAAGTGTTCTTTATCTAAAAAAAGACTAAATCATACACTATATTTCATCAAACGAAATTTTTTTACGTGTTGTTTGTAAGCATTTGGAAAGGAAAGAAGCCTTTATTGTGACCAAATTATTTCTTTTTTATCCCCTCCATTTCTAATTTTATTTATTTACTGAACACATATAGCACTAATATGTGCCAGGTACTATTCTAAGCACTCTATAAATAATAACTTGTTTAATCATACAACGACCCTATGAAATATGTACTATTATTATCCTTACCTGACAGATGAGGACACTGAGTAGAGAGAGGTCAAGTAACTTGCCGAGGGTCACACAGCTACCAGCGGTCAAGCTGGAATTTGAGCCAGGCATCCCATCTGTGAAATCTGTGTTCTTCACTTTGCTTCCTCCCTAAGTGAAAATTAATCTCATTTTAAAATCTTCACAGATGAGGAAGTTAAGTTACATGTTTATATAACTAATCTATTTAACTCATGCCAAATCTGAACCAAAATATGGAAATAACTTATGCCAACTAAGGACATTAGCACTAACAAAGATATTTTCATAACACATTTATTTCTTTTAAAATTAACACCATGGCCGGGTGCAGTGGCTCACGCCTGTAATCCCAGCACTTCGGGAGGCTGAGGCGGGCAGATCACGAGGTCAGGAGATCGAGACCATCCTGGCTAACACGGTGAAACCCCGTCTCTACTAAAAATACAAAAAATTAGTCGGGCATGGTGGCGGGCACCTGTAGTCCCAGCTACTCGGGAGGCTGAGGCAGGAGAATGGTATGAACCTGGGAGGTGGAGCTTGCAGTGAGCGGAGATCGCACCACTGAACTCTAGCCTGGGCGACAGAGTAAGACTCCATCTCAAAAAAAAAAAAAAAAAAAAAAAAAAAGTGAGGATAATTAATAATTCCAAAGATCACTATCTTTTAGAATCATTGTGCAAAGACATCCTTAAAAGTTCGTAGCAGTAAATTAAGTAGAGTTAGCATTTTTGAAGATGACTGAGTTAAGCCTGTCCTACTATTTGTAATTAAAATTTCTTTGGGTGTGTGTTTGTTTATTCTCTGTTGTCCACATTAGATTGTAAGCTGCCAAAAAAGTACCTGAATTTCTTACTATAATCAGTCAGCACAAAGCAAATATGAAAGAAGTGTTTTAAAATCTTCCTTTCAGCTTCAACTTCTGAAGGAGATGATTAATTCACGGAAAAACAACATATGCTCATAAAACATCAAAACCAGCTGATAAATTCACATATTTGAAGAATCAGAAATCTGCAGAAGCATCCAAAGAGGAACCATTCAAAAGTGACTTGATGATCTTTAGCTCTCCTTGAAAGCATTTGCTGATCCTAGAACGCACTATAGGTTAGAAATCTGGACTTGTCCCAGGAAGCATCCTACTGGGGGACAAAGAAACAAGGAGACCTTCAGGGAGTTGCATAGAACTAAAGTGCCAAAATTGGAGAATTAAAGGACATTAAGCACAGACTCTGTGTTCCTCTTATGACACTGCCATGTTTGGAGGTTATAGGGTCAGGATACCAGAAAGCTAAGCCAATTGCCTCTCAGAGACAGAGTAGAAATTATTATGACCACTCAGGGCTAAGAAGAAAAACACCTTCTAGGCTCCCAATTAGAAAGCACTGTAAGGCCAGGCTTTAATCAGAATTAGACTGCTTATTACTAAAATTGCAACTAGCCTCTCCCCACCTCAGTTTATAATTGGATCCCATTCCAACTCACATGCATATACACAATTGTCTATTTATCTAGCAGAGGAAAGAGCAAATTTTGTGTGGTGAAAGAAAACAACTAAAAATGCTAAAAATTTTAGTATTCAAACATTTTTAAGAAAATAAACAGGACTATATGATTGACATCCAAACACACACACACATACACACAAGCATATCCACAGATGATCCACACATTAGAATTAGCACAGATTTTGAAAGAACTATCATAAACAAAGTTTAAGACAGTAGATGAATTATCAAACTAATGAAAAGGTAGAAAATTTCAACAAATAGTAGTATATATAATTATAATTTACAAATATCACATGAACATTCTAGAAATTAAGGGCTATGGATAGGTGATAGAGTTTGGATATTTGTTCCCTCCAAATATCATGCTTAAATGTGATCTCCAGTGTAGGAAGTGGGGCCTGGTGGAAGGTGTTTGGGTCATAGAAGTGGATCCCTCCCCTGAATGGCTTGGTGCCCTCCCCATGGTAATGAGTTCACACAAGATCTCATTGATAAAAATTCTGGGACCTCCCTGACCTCACTCCCTCTTTCACCATGCAAGGTGACTTCTCCCCATTCACTTTCTGCCACGAGTAAAAGTTTCCCAAGGCCTTACCAGAAGCCAAGCAGATGCTGATGTCATGCTTGTACAGCCTGCAGAACCGTAAGCCAAATAAATCTCTTTTCTTTATAAATTACCCAGTCTCAGGTATTCCTTTATAGCAATGCAAAATGGATGAATGCAGTAGGCTCATCAGCAAGTAGACATACTTGTAAGACAAATAGCAAGTAGAAGATAAGACTAGTAATTTCAAAGACAGGTGAATAGAAAATACATATACTTAAGTAAAGAAGGAAAGGAAGAAAAGGATGACAGGAAAAGAACAAAGTGTAAAAAATATATCAGACACATTTGAATGGCATAACACATGTGTAATAAGATTACAAGAAAGGAGATAGGAATGAGAGAGAAGCACCATTTGAAGAGCTAATCACTGATAATTTTCCAAAATTGATTAAAAAAAAAAACCCAACTCACCAATTTCAGAAGCCTACTGAAGAGTATATAAAACACTGAAAGAGTACATAAAACACTTGGTCATATTGCAGCCAAACTACTGAAAACCAAGATAAAAATAAAAACGTTAAAAGAGCCAGAGGAAAAAAAGACAGATTTATTTCAAAATATACCCCAAAGCACTGACAGCTGACTTCAAAACAGAAATAACAGAAGCCAACAGACAATTGATTGACATTTTTACAGGGCTAAAAGAAAGTAACCATCAACTTAGAATTGTACACATAGGGGGAAAAAATTTCCAAAATGTGACTAAGATTAAAAACACTTTTGATTAACAAAACATGTCAAGTATTTAATGCCAAAAGATTTTCACGAAATAAATGTAAAAGAGTTTATCAGATGAAAGGAAAATTACACTTCATAGAAACAAAGAAGTTCAGAAAGGAATGAAGAGCAATGGAAAAGGTGAATATGTATGCAAATATAAACAGATATTGACCTTATAAAGTGATATTTTGAATACCTCATTGAATTTAAAATATATGTAAAAATGAAATGCATGATAAAACATTGCAAATGGCAAGAAGGAATTCAGAGTTTAAAAGGTCTAAGATTTTAGCAATATTGAGAAAATAGTAAAACTAACATTTGGTACTAGATTATAGTAAGTTAAGAATTCATGTTATAATCACTAGCTAATCTCTAAAAATAATAAAATTATTTTATGAAAAACAGGTATATATTATAGGTAGAACAATTTGAGCAAAAAAGAAAGGAATTGAGTAATATGGTAATATAACCCCAAATATAAAAATCAATATCCATGAGTCCATACTAATATAAATAAGTGATTGAAAATGAGTAAAAGAGCCAACTATCTCATGAAGAAGAATTCCAAATAATTTATGTAGATACTTCACCCTCAAAAAGGTAGAGTATAACTCCCCATTCCTTAAGTGTGTGCTGCACATAGTGATTTCCTTCCAATAAATACAGTATGAAAATAGGGAAAAACTAACTTTACATTACAGAAAACCAACACTGCTTCAGTCCCATAATGAAAATGAACATCAACAACAATAAGTAATATTGACAGAATATACCTTTTATGTGAAATGAAAATGGTAGTTTACCTCTGTGGTCTTTCTCAAACAGATTAGCTCCAATAAAATCATGAGAAGACCATCAGACAAGTCCCAGGGAGGGGCATTGTATAAGATACTTGACTAGTACTCCTTAAAACTGTCTAAGTCCTTTTTATGCTCATTGAATACAAGTACAGTCTGAGAAACTGTCACAACCAAGAGAATCCTAAGTAGTCACAAATACTAACTGCAATGTGACACGAATGGATCCTGGAACAACAACAACAACAGCAACAACAACAATACATTAGGTGAAAGCAAAACAAAGAAAATCTGAATCTATTTGGAGGTTAGTTAATAATAATCATTAATTGTAGCAAATACACCACACCCATATAAGGTGTTAGTAACATGGGGAAATGGAAGTAGGGGAAGTGAGAATGTTCTATACTGTCTTTGCAATTTTTTTCTGTAAATCTAAGACTGCTAGAAGTAAAAATTTTAGAAAAGGGTGATAGATGACAAAATACAATAATAAAACAATGTTTTATTAATTTAAAAGGAAAAGGAGAAAGCAATGAATAAAGATGATTAAAATAGAAAAAATAGTGAGAAAAATTTAAAAATCCATATTTATTATTTATTATATTAAATATAAATGGACTAAATCTACATTTTAAAAAAGCCCTAAAATTACCAAAATCAATTGTTAAATGCCTACTCTAGGCTTCTTGCAAAAAACAAACTTTAATTTCAAGTATAAAATACAGTTGAAAATAAAAGTATAGACATAAAGATACCATGCAAACACTAACCAAAAGAAAACTGATTTAGCATATTAATATTAAACAAAGTAGACATGAAGCCAAGAAGCATTATTAGATAAATAAATTTAGTAATGATAAAAGGTTTAATCTAATAGATATCAGTGTATATGACAAATAGCAATATCTGAGAATATGAAGACAGAATGGAAAAATAGAGAAAATCTAATCATAGAGACAGACTTTAATACACCACTCTAGGTAGCTGAGATGGCAAGATATATATCTTGTGAAGAACTGTTTTATTCATTTTAGGATGTTTAGTAGCATCCCTGGCTTCTACTCATTAAATGCTGGTAATGCTTCCCATTCCCCAATTATAACAACTAAAACTGTCTCCAGATATTTAAAAATCTCTGCTGATTGAGAACCATTTACTACATATATATTTATACATAGTACACACACACACACACCACATATAAAGTTTATATGTAATATATTACATATAATATTGCATGAAATATGTAATATATATTGCATATAACATACATTATACTTATGTATATATGTATATACAGACATAAACATGTCTACATGTAGTATATATAAAATGTATACAGATCATATGTAATATATGTAATATATAATAATATATGTAATAATATATTACATATAATATATACCCACATATGTATATATGCATGTATATACACAAACATATGTATATATACATAAACATATGTATTTGTCTATATTAACACATATATGTATACACACAAAAATATACTCACACACATATACACACTGAATAATACAATAAACAAACTTTACATAATTTACATATTTACCTGACATTGCTGCCAACAGGACAGAATTCACATAATTTTTGACTCTGCATAGAAGCTTAGACCAAGATACACTATATGTTGGATCATAAAGCCTCAACAAATATCAACAAATGAAAATAATTCAGAGTATATTCTTTGACCATAAAATTAACTTAGAAATAAATTATAAGCCATCAAAATATCTCCAACTACCTGGAAATGATGTACTTCTAAATGATCCATGAGTCAAACAAGAATTAACAATGAAATTTTAAAATATTATAGCTGAATCATAAAGAAGGTATAATATAAAATACACGTGATATGCTTCAAAAGTAATACACAGAGGGTAATATATAATCACAGAATGAAAATATTGTGGAAGAATAAATACTAAAATTAAATGATAAATATGCTTTTATCTCAAAAGGTTGTTAAATCCAATTAAATTTGGCCTAAATCTGCCTCTGTTTGCAGTGAACTGTATCCTAATTTGTAAATAAACTGCAGTCTAACTTGAGAGCATATTCTTCTAACAAGTTACTGACGCTTTGAGAATCACAGTAGGTGAGCTTTCAGCCAATCACAGCTGCAAATTGCTCATACGTGTTCAAATAAGGCAAATGTCAAGCTGTGACCAATTGAGCTATTTCTGTACGTCACTCTCTTTTCCTGCCTATAAATACTGGCTGCCCACATTGCTGGGTGGTGCTCCCTGAGCCTTTATTCGTTCAGGGTGCTGCATAATTCATGAATGTTTCTTTGCTAAAATAAACTCTGCTAAATTCAATTTGTCTAAAGTTTTTCTTATAACAAAGTCATAACAAAATTAAACCAAAATAATTTTTAAATAATAGCAATAAGAATGGGAATCAATGAAATGAAAACAAATGTGTAATAAAAAAAAAACCAGCAAAGCCTTTGACTAAAATGATTAATAAAACATATAAATACTTGGCAAAAATAAATAAGACACAAAGACAACATAAAATACCAACATCAGAAATGAAAAAAGCAACATCATTATTTGTAACAAAGGACTACTATTAACGATTTTAGCCAATGAATTTGATAATTTGGATTAAATTGACAAATCCCTTAAAAAACACAACTTTCTGAAACTGATACTATATATATTTAAATGTAAATTACATTACACATTTATATTGTATATATTGATATACAATTACTAATTGTATTATATATTTATTAATAATAAATACGAGATAATCAATATAATTAATATTACATTTCAATGTATATTAAATTTTTTGATTCTGTCATTGAAAACCTTCCTAAAACAAATGAAGATGAAACTATTTGTACTAGTTAATTCTTCCAAAAAATTAAGAATAATACCAATTTTACACAAAATCTTCCAGAGAAAGAAAACAGAGGAAATACTTTCTAGCAATTTTTATAAACCCAGGATAATCTTTAAAGTACAAGAAACTGAAATTTCAGACTAGTCCCTCTCATTAATATAGTTATAAAAGTCCTAAATCAGACTCAGTGATATGTAAAATATATAATATTTTTATCCAAATACCCTCAATAGTAGAACGAATCAATTGAGGTGTATTCACACATTAAAAATACTCTCTCTGTGTGAGAGTGAATGAACTACAACTACACTCAAGTAACAAATAAAATGCAGAATAAAGAAAATCAATCCCAAAAGAATTTACACGGAATTGTCCATTTATGTAATGTTTACGAGCAAAACTAATCTAAACTAATGATATTAGAGGTCAGGATATGAATTACCCTGAGAGAAGACAGTGACTAAATGGGGGTGTGGGCATGTCTTCTGGGGTATAGGTGATGTTGTTTCTTGAGCTCAGAATTGTTTGCATGAGTATATTCATGCTGTAAACATTTATCATGCTCTAGACTTTTGATGTGTGAATATTTCTGTATATATGTCATACTTCAATAAAAAGTTTGATTTTCTAATTCTTCTTTTTACACAGCTTCTCTATTGCCAGAAAACTCTTAATATAACTGTGAAATACATTTTGATTTCTTTTTAGGTTCATACTTGAAGTTTCTTTGCTCCAATTCAGCATTAAAAATTCTTAGAGATTCTCTGCACCACATTGATGTAGGTATGAGTTTGGCTCTGCGATCGCTATTGAGCCACTTTAAAATTGTTCCCCAAGGTCTCTCTCTTATCTCTTTCCAACTCCCTCAGAAAACCGTTAGTGACGTTGGAATCTAGGCAGTTGCACAACCCTTTTAGTGTCAGTCTTGGAATGAAGACTTTATGCATCACTAGCTGTGTGCATGTATAGTGAGGTAAAATTAATATCCTCTGTGTTGTTTAGTCTATATTTCATTGGCTGGCTGCCTAGAATGACTAAGGAAACTGCCTGTAAAGTTACCCCTTCCCCTCAAAAGAAAAAAGAAAAGGCAAACTCTGGAATTATTTTTACCAAAGGGAAAATTAATAAATGACTTAAAAAAATAAACTAAAAGGAGAAAAGGGAGTCCTCACGCTCGTAGATTCCTTTTTTCTCAAAAGGAAAAGTACTTCATTCAGGCATAGTTGTAGTCAAGCCAAATTGTCACCACGCTCTGGTGATTTACAAATTGAGGGATGATATTCACAGGCAGTGCTCGTCTCACTTCAAATCTTAATGCAAAGTTAATTGTATATCCTGCGTTATGTTCTACAGCATTTCAAGTGATATTGATGACACTAATAATATTATGTAAGGCAATTCTCTGAAAATCCATGAATACACCTTTTAATTAATCTGACCTTTGGAAGGGCTATGGTCCTATTATATACTGTAAAATAGCTCCGTGTAAATTAAGCTGTGCCTGTGTGTGTGTGTGTGTGTGTGTGTGCGCGCGCGCGCGCGCAGCTACTGTATACAATACTCAATTACTAAATGTCAGGGAAAAGATTAAAATGTATTTTCCTCATAAACTGTTTCCAGTCATTGCAGTGCCTGAGGAGAAATGATTCCCTTTTCTGTTGACCTCCCATATAGTTTCCAGAGACCTAAATTTTCTTCTTTTGGGAGGTTACATTTTGTATCTTGTGTACACTACAGCTTTAAAGAGAAAAGAAGCCTCCTTGATGCTTGGAAGAACGCTATACATGTTTTATTGTTTTATATCCTCTGATTATTGGCAGCAGTTTTGTTTGAGGTTTCTACTGTCCTCCTTTATCCATCAGATGCTTAGGGACACCTTTAACTGATGCAGCAAGCTTCAAATCTTAGCATGAGCTGTTTCAAAGAAGGTGCAATTTAGGAAGCATAGAGCTTAAAGAAAGAAGGTACATTACTGGAATTAGAAGTACAACAAGGAAAAATACATGTTTGTTATTTCACGTGGAATGACATTTAGGTCTGCAATCTTCAATGCTGGAATGAGATATTTTGTTCAGACTGAACCTAAACATGTCAGACATTAAATACAATTTCCCTGCTCACTGAGACTAGATATACATGTAGGCTCTAGGAAACCATAACAAGCTGTTGCCTTTCTCTCTTGAGGTAGCCCTCCTGACTTCGCAGGCTGACTTCCCATGCTTATCTGATGGTTTACTCATATGTTCCCAATACTGGAAACACTTTGTTCCCTGCTGGTGTTTCCCCTTCTGGCTCTCCAGATGGTTTTTGATCTTATGTCTTGAAGGATCTCTCTTTTTCTTCTCTCTCCAGTGACCAATCTACAACTCAAGGGCAGATTGTTTTGTCCTTCCCTCCATTTAGAAACTCTTCACCGGCCTGCTGCCTCCTCAGTTTCTTGCAGTCTAGTCCTGCTTTGTGGGCTTTCAAGACTTACTGAGCAGCAATAGTGTAACAATGTGAGTTCTGATGCCAGCTGCCTGCATTCAAATCCTGGTCCTCTGCTTACTAAGACGGCAACTTCAGACAAGTTCCTTAACATCTCTTTGCCTAAATTTGTTCATCTATAAAATGAAGCTAATAATATCATATATCTGGAATTTTTGAATGGACTCAATGAAATAATACATGCAAAAGACTTAGAATGATGTTGTGTATATAGCAAGTAGTCAGTGAATATTGCCCTTTACCATTTGATCACCTTGGTCAATAATCCAAGAGCACCTAAGCTTATAATATTTTGAACTCTGTCAGTATAATCAAATCTAGTATGTAATATAGAGCATATGTTTATCCAAGAACAGTACAAATAACTTCAGGAATATTAAAGACTAACGATATAGAAAGTACATTTGGCAGGAACCATAATGACCAAAGTCTAAGAGTAGGAGGAGAGGGTAGCAAGAGAAATGGTGATCCTGACTGCTTTCTATCCTCTCCAATATCATCGTTCTAGCAGGAGACGGTGGCTCATGCCTGTAATCCCAGCACTTTGGGAGGCCGAGGTGGGAGGATCACTTGAGCTCAGGACTTGGAGACCAGCCTGGGCAACATAGTGAGATTTCATTCCTAGTAAAAATCAAAAAAATTAGCTTGGCATGGTGGCACACACCTGCAGTCCCTAGCTACTCACAGGCTGAGGTGGGAGGACTGCCTGAGCCTTTGAGGTCCAGGCTGCAGTGTACCATGACTGGGTCATTGCACTCCGGCCTGGGCAAAAGAGGAAGACCTGACTACTCTGTGACACAGTTATCTTATATATATGTGAAATAAAAATAATAAAATAATGTTATTATTCTGAGAATGATATCTAATAACTCAAAAGAAATACTCATGGCCTACATACCCTGATTCTTTTCTTAAAATATACTGTAAATATTTATTAAATTTTACTGTGCCATGTCTTGTGTGAGGGACTTAAGGTACTCAAGGGACTCAGAGTCTAGTAGCAGAGACACATGCCCTACTTTCCTACCCAATTTAATTCCAAATATAGTGTGATAGAGACTTATAGAAAAGTATGGAGGCTGGGCGTGGTGGCTCATGCCTGTAATCCCAGCACTTTGGGAGGCTGGGGCAGGCAGATCACTTGAGATCAGGAGTTCAAGACCAACCTGACCAACATGGTGAAACCCCGTTTCTACTAAAAATACAAAAAATTAGCTGGGCATGGTGGTGGGTGCCTGTAGTCCCAGCTATCTGGGAGGCTGAGGCAGGAGAATTGCTTGAACCTGGGAGGTGGAGGTTGTAATGAGTTGAGATTGCACCACTGAACTCCAGCCTGGGCCACAAAGTGAAACTCTATCTCAAAACAAAACAAAAAGGTATAGAGCAATAGAGAGTTAGGGAAGAATTTTTTATTCATACAAATTTATGACGTACATGTGCAATTTTGTTAAATGCGTAGGTTTTTTTCTTCTTTTTTTTTTTTTTTTTTTTTTGAGACGAGTCTTGCTCTGTCACCAGGCTGTAGTGCAGTGGCGCGATCTCGGCTCACTGCAACCTCCGCCTCCCGGTTCAAGCGATTCTCCTGCCTCAGCCTCCCGAGCAGCTGAGATTACAGGCAGGTACTACCACACCCAGCTAATTTTTGTATTTTTAGTAGAGACGGGGTTTCACCGTGTTGGCCAGGATGGTCTCCATCTCTTGACCTTGTGATCACCTGCCTTAGCCTCCCAAAATGCTGGGATTACAGGCGTGAGCCACTGGCGCCTGGCCATGTGTAGATTTTCATGGCGGTCAAGGCTTTTAGGGAATCCATCACCAAGTAATGTACATAGTACTAACTAATTTCTCATCATCCTCCCTCCTTCCGCCCCCTCACCCTTCAAAGTCTCCATTATCTGTCATTCAACTCTCTGCACAAATGTGAACACATTTTATGGCACCCACTTATGGGTGAGAACATGCAATATTTGTCTTTCTGTGTCTGGCTTGTTTCATTTAAGTTAATAACCTCAATTTCCATCCATGTTGTTGAAAAAGACATGATTTTGTTCTTTCTTATGGCCGAATAATATTCCATGGATATATATGCCACATTTTCTATATCCATTCATCTGTTAATGAACATTTAGGTTGATTCCATATCGTTTCTATTGTGAAGAGTGTTGTGATAAACATATGAGTGTAGGTATTATTTCGATGCATTGATTTCTTTTCCTTTGGGTAGATACCCAGTAGTGTGATTACTAGAATGAATGGTACTTCTATTTTTAGTTCTTTGAGAAACCTCTATATGGTTGTTCAGAGGAGCTGTACTAATTTACATGTCCACCAACAGTGTATTAGAGTTTTCTTTTCTCTATATTTTCACCATCATCTGTTATTTTTTGTCCTTTTGATAACAGACATTTTGACTGGGGTAAGATGATATTCCATTGTGGTTTTCACTTACATTTCTCTGATGATTAGGGATGCTGAGCATATTTCATATGCCTGTTGACCATTTGTAGGTCTTCTTTTGGAAAGAGTCTATTCGTGTCCTTTGCCTGATTTTTAATGGGTTTATTATTATGATTTGTTGTTGCTGCTGTTGAATTGTGTAAGTTCTTTTATATTCTGGATATTAGTTCCCTGTTAGACAAATAGTTTGCAAATACTTTCTCCTATTCAGCAAGTTGTCTCCTCACTCTGTTAATTATTTCTTTTGTGGTGCAGCAGCTTTTAGTTTAATGTAGCCCCATTTGACTATTTTTTTTTCTGTTGCCTATGCTTTTGAAGTCTTAGTCATAAATGCTTTGCCTAGCCCATAGTCTACAAGGCTTTTCCCTAGGTTTTATTCTCATACATATAGTTTCAGGTTTTACATTTAAGTCTTTAATTCATCTTGGGTTGATTTTTGCATATGGTGAGAGATAGGGGTCTAGTTTCATTCATCTGCATATAGCTATTCAAATTTCCCAGCATAATTTATTGAAGAAGATTTCCTTTCCCCAGTATATGTTATTATCAGCTTTGTCGAAGATCAGTTGGCTGTAAATATGTGGCTTGATTTCTGAGTTTTCTATTGTGTTCCATTGATCTATATGTCTATGTTTATAACAGTACCATGCTTTTTTGTTACGTTAGCCTTGTAATATAATTTAAAGTCAAGTAATGTGAGGCCTCCAGCTGTGTTCTTTTTGTTCAGGATTGCTTTGGCTGATCAAGCTCTTTTTTGGTTCCATATGAATTTCAGAATTTTTTTCTAATTCTTTGAAAAATGATATTGGTATTTTGATAGGGATTGCATTTAATCTGTAGGGCAGTATGGTTATTTATTTACTTTTGAAGAACGAGTCTCACTCTGTCACCCAGGCTGGAGTGCAGTGATGCGATCTTGGCTCACTGCAACCTCTGCCTCCCGGGTTCAAGCAATTCTACTGCCTCAGCCTCCCGAGTAGCTGGGATTACAGGCACATGCCACCAGGCCCGGCTAATTTTTGTATTTTTAGTAGTGACGCAGTTTCACCATGTTGGCCAGGCTGGTCTTAAACTCCTGACTTCAGGTGATCTGCCTGCCTCAGCCTTCCAAAGTGCTGGGATTATAGGCATGAGCCACCGTGACTGGCCAGTAGGGTCATTTTAACGTTATTTCCAATCCATGAGCAAAGGATGTTTTTCCATTTTTTTGTGTCATATATTATCTCTTTAATCATTTTTATAGGTTTTTTTTGTAGAGATCTTTCATGGTTGTTTACTCCTAGGTATTTTTTGTAGATATTATAAACGTGATTGCCTTCTTGATTTCTTTCTAGCTATGTTGTTACTGGTATATACACACACTACTGATTTTTGTACATTGATTTTGTATTCTGCAACTTTACTGAATTCATTTTGCAAACCAAAAAGTTATTTGGTGAAGACTTTAGGTTTTTCTAGATATAAGATCATATCATCAACAAAGAAGAAGAATTTGACTTCCCCTTTTACAATCTGGATGCCATTTATTTTTCTCTTACGTGATTGCTCTGGCTAGGACTTTTAGCACTATGTTGAATAGGAGTGGTGAAAGCGACCATCTTTGTCTTTTTTCAGTCCATAGAGAAAATGCGTTCAACTTTTCCCCAATCAGTATGATGTTAGTGGTGGGGTTGTTTTACATTACCTGTATTATTTTGAGATATGTTTCTTCTATGCCTAGTTTGCTAAGGGTTTTTATCACGAGGAGGTGTTGAATTTTATCAAATTATTTTTCTGAATCTATTGACATGATCATATGGTTATTGTCCTTGATTCTGTTTATGTGAAGTGTCACATTTATTGACTTATGTGTGTTAAGCCATCCTTGCTTCCCTGGTATAAAACCTCATTGACCATAGTATATATGTTTTTTTTGATGTGCTGTTGACAGGATTGCTATTTTGTTGAGGATTTTTACATCTATGGTCATCAGAGATAAAATAGTTTCTTTTCTTCTTGTGTTCCTGTCTGGTTTAGGTATCAGGGTGATACTGGCATCATAGCACAAGTTAGGAAAAGTTTCCTCCTCCCGGACATTCTGGAAAAGTTTTAGGAGGACTGGTATTACTTCTTCTTTGTACATTTGGTAGAATTTGGCTGTAAATCTATCTGAACCTGAGATTTTCTATGTTGAGAGATTTTTTATTACTGATTAAATCTCTCTGTTCATTATTGATTTGTTCAGGTTTTCTATTTCCTCCTGATTCAATCTTGGGAGGTAGTATGCTTCCAACAGTTTATCCTCTAGGTTTTCTGGTTTGTGAGCATAGAGTTGTTCATAAGATCTTTTGTGTTTCTGTGGTAGGAGTTGTAACATCTCCTTTTTCATTTCTGATTTTGTTTACTTTGATCTGTTCTCTTCTTTAGTTGGTTAGTTTAGCTAGCAGTTTATCTATTTTGTTTATTTTTTGAAGAACCAACTTTTCTTTTTGTTGATCCCTTGTACTGTTTTTGTTGTTGTTGCCTCTATCTAGTTCTGTTCTGATCATTATTTCACTTCTGCTAATTTTGGGTTTGGTTTGTTCCTTGAGGTGCATCATTAGATGGTTAGTTTTTTATTTTTATTTTACTTTAAGTTCTGGGATACATGTGCAAAATGTGCTGGTTTGTTATATAGGTATATAGATGGTTAGTTTTTAATCTTTCTACATTTTTGATGTAGGCATTTAATGTTATAAACTTCTTTCTTAGCACTGTTTTTGCTGTATCCCAGAAGTTTTGTTTGTTGTGTTTCCATTTCTGTTTGTTTCCAATTAAAAAAAAAATTCATCTAAATCTCTTTGTAGGTCCAATAGTCATTCAGGAGCATGTTGTTTACTTTCCAGGTATTTCTATAGTTTCCAATGTTCCTCTGGGTATTCTTAGTGTTTTCATGTTGTGATCAGAGAAGATACTTGATATGGTTTTGGTTTTTTACATTTGTTGAGACTTATTTTGTGGCTTCAGATACGGTCTGTCTTAGAAAATGTTCCATGTGCTGATGAAAATAATGTATATTATGCACTTTTTGGGTAGAATGGTGTATGTTTGTTAGATCCATTTTGTCTAAAGCCCAGTTTAAAACCAATGTTTCTTTGCTAATTTTCTGTCTAGATGAACTGTCTCATGCTGTAAATGGGGTGTTGAAATACTATTTTGTATTGATGTCTCTCTCTCTCTTCAGTTCTAGTAATACTTGTTTTATGAATCTGAGTGCTTCAGTGTTGGATGCATATATATTTAGAATTATTATAGCCTTTAGCTGAATTGATATTTTTATCATTATATAATGACTCTTTTTTTTTTTTTAACTTAAAGTCTGTTTTATCTGATATAAGCTTGTCCTGCTCACTTTTGGTCTCCATTTGCATGAAATATATTTTTCACCCCTTTACTTTCAGTCTAAAAGTGTCCCTATCGGTAAGATGAGTTTTGTAAGCAGCATAGAGTGGAATTATGTTTTTTTTTAATTTTGTTCAGCCAATTTATATATTTTAAGTGGAGCACTTAATCCGTTTATGTGCAAGGCTATTATTACTATGAGAGGTTTTGTTCCTTTCATATTGTTAATCATTTTCTATTTGTCTTATAAATTATTTCTTTTTCTCTTACAGTTTGTAATTGTGGTTTCAAATTCTGTAGTGGTGCCATTTGATGACTTTCTTTTCCTTCTTTGTGTGATTGTTTTACCAGTGAGTTTTATACTTTCATGTGTTTACATGATGATAAATGTCCTTTTGATTCCAAGCTTAGGACTACCTTGAGCATTTCTTTAGAGATGCTCTAGTGGTGACTAATTTCCTCAGCATTTGCTTATTTGGGACTTTATTTCTCCTTCACTTATGAAGGTTAATCTCACTGGATATCATATTCCTTACTGCCAGTATTTTCTTTCAGCATGTTTAATATATCATCCCATTCTCTTCTGGCCTATAGGGTTTCTGCTGAGAATGATGGAGTTTCCTTTGTAGTTACTAGCTGCTTTTCTTTTGCTGTTTTTAGAGTTAACTCTTTCATTTTAACTTTAGACAGTCTAATTTTAAAATGCTGTGGTAAAGTCCTTTTTGCACAGTTCCTGGATATCTAAATCTCTTTCTAGACTTGGTAAGGTTTTATCTATCATTTATTAAATTGCTTTTCTAAATTTTTTATCTTTCTTCAGGTTGGGATAGTGATACTTCATAAATTCAGTCATTCTATGTTGTTTCAGATGCCTCAAAGTCTCTGTTCATTCTTTTTATTCATTTTTCTTTATTTTTGTGTAACTAGGTTATTTCAAAAAACCTGTCTTCAACTTCTAAAATTATTTCTTCCACTTGATCTAGTCTATTGTGGAAGCTTTCTAATGTATTTTGTATTTCCGTCAATGCATTATTTAGTGTCAGCGTTTCTGTTTCAGTTGTGGAATGCTCAGGACCCTGGATTTTGTGCTTTGTCTCCTAGTGGGAGCAAAGCCAGATGGAGCCAGCCTGGGTAGGCTTGTGCTCAGACCTCCCAATGGTGATTGCCTGTACCAGCGATAACAGACAAGGGAAGGACGATCATCAGGTACTTGGCAGAAAGCTCAGGTGAGGGGTGACAGTTGCTACACTGAAGTCCTAGCAAGGGGAAAGTGGGGCCATCCCCAGTGGCCACAGTCTAGAGCAGTATGTGGGATATATGAATCTCTCTCATGTCCTGGTCCTGATGGGGCTTGCTCCTCAGTCCTGGCTGTTGCAACAGACCTGGATTAACCATCAGACCCCACAGTCCATCACTAGATCGCAACTCAGCCCTTGGCCATAGGAGCCCCTGCCCAGCTAGAGATCAAGCTTCCATGGCATCTGGAATCCTGCTGAAGTCTCAGGGGTGGGACCCACTTCCCAGCGTCTGGTGGCTGCTGCCCACACCACAGTTCTGGCTGCAGAAGTTCACTCTGCCCTTGTGCCCAGTTCTATAAGCAGTAGTCCAAGTTTCCCTAATGCCTAGTACCAGTACTGTTAGATCACAGGACAGTGCACAGTCTGTTAAAAATTTACAATAGAAAATGGTGTCTTGCTACAGCTGCTTAGGTTTCATAAAGGGAGTGGGACCTAAGGTATGTTCCCTCCCTAGGGCGGTTCCTTCTCATAGTCTCCCAGCAGCTCCCTTAGTTTTAGGATTTGGGAGGGCCAAGATGCTCTCCCACGGCCTGGACTGCACAATCCTCCAGTGGGAATGTGGACCACTGAAAGACTCTCACTCACCCTCTCCCCAGATTAGAGAGTCACTCCCAACTCCTAGTTGTTTTTGGCCAAGCAGGCTGCCTGTTTTCCTTCTCCTTCCTCATTTTTGGTGTTTCCTGTTGCTTTTCTGTTGCATTTCTTTGTCCCTCTTGGATAATGTATTCAAAGTGTGATTGTCTACACACTATTTTGGTTGTTCTAAGTGGATGAGATGTGCTTGAAATGCCTCTCGTCAGCCATCTTGACCTCTATTCCTGACAACACTCATTCACCATCAGACTATAACTTTTTAATAATCAGTAGGATCTGTCTCTTCCCTTTACTCTTAGTATTACCATCATTATTCCGGTCACAGGGATTGCGTTAGGGATGAGAAAGTTCCAAGCCATGCTAATGAGTTTAAATTCTGAAAATTTCTAAATAATTTTTGGAATAGAGGCAGCCAGTTTTCCATTGTGATAGGGAAATGCCTCTCACCATTTTGTTCCATATCTGAGGACAAGGGAGAGACTGTCTTCAAAAGAAGTCAACTGAGTCAAGTCAAGATAGGAAGGGAGAAACAGAATCCTAATAACATCACTCGAGTCTCTCAATCTAGCCATCATGAAGAAAACCCTAGGTGAAATTTGCCAGTACATAAACAAGAAATTTTTCTTTTCTTAAATAATTTTGAATTGGGTTTTCTGTCTCAAAGAGGGCTGCCTAATACAGAGACCTACTGATAAAAACAAAACAAAACAAAAACCTCTCCTTGCTTGATCTCTAAGCTTAGTTATTCTCTCTCTCTCTCTCTCTCTCTCTTTCCTCTCTCTGTGTCTCTCTCTCTCCCTGAAGTTTGTAGGATTCCTGTAGTAGCAAAACCCCTTTCCTGTTCTGTGACTTTGCTGATTTTTTCTCAGTTACTTTCCATCGCTAATACATAACTATGCCATCTTCTCTTGCCTATCTGCAGGTCTAGGGTATGAAAGCATTGGTGGACGATGCAGGAAGTGAGGATTTGGCAGACAGTCTCTGCTCTAAATCAGATACATACTTCTTATTAGTGCATTAATCACTTTGAGCATCTTACTGCTCACTTATCAATTATAATCACCTAGTTTGTTTCTCTTCTCTATGCTATCACCTGCCTATTCATAGAAGCTTGAGTAGGGTGTGTGAAGTAGTAAGATACAGACAATAAGGATTATAGTGGCCAATACCCTAAGTTGTAATATGTGAATGTTTTATAATGACACCTGGTATACAGATACGTCAAAGTGGCCATAATATGTTCCGAATCCTAAAACAAAGTGAAAACAAAACAAAACAAATAAACAGAAGTAGCAACTCGATCACAAGAATTAGAATTTAATGCTCTGAAGAAATGATACGTTTTGAAAAATGAGTAAGGAAGGGTCTTTCAGAACAAGGATATCCAAATAGATTTTGTTATATTTTTTCTACATCACAGTAGCTGCTTTAATTCTTACTTTAAACTAGGTAATCTAGAACAAGTCTCTGAGCATCAATTCAACATATCTTCTAACATGCTTCTACAGAGTTAGCACACAACATTGCACTTAGAAGGCTATAAATCGATATGTTTAATTAGTATATACTTTCATGAGTGAACATATGAATGGATGCTTATGATGTTTATTGTCTCCTGAAAAGTTATATACTCTCTCTCATTTTGTTTTCAATGATTCACAAGGTCCTTTTTTTTTTTTTTTTTTTTTACCAAGTTTTCCTAATCACAACTATCCAATGTGCCAAGAGAATACCTGACCCACTATTCTGATTTAATTTCTTTTTATGATGCAGATATTTATCCAGAGATTTTCTGGTCAAAAGTCACAACTTTATCATAAAGCTGATATGTGTATATCTGTCCATTCTCTAGCTGTAGTTCATTTTATAAAGATTATGCACACATATAAGTGATAAAACATGGCATATAGTTCTGATTTCATTGTTGCATATCAAGAAGTACATGGCACTCTGGGGCTGGGCGCGGCGGCTCACACCTGTAATCCCAGCACTTTGGGAGGCCGAGGCGGGTGGATCACGAGGTCAGGAGATCGAGACCATCCTGGCTAACATGGTGAAACCCCGTCTTTACTAAAAACACAAAAAATTAGCCGGGCATAGTGGCGGGTGACTTTAGTCCCAGCTACTCGGGAGGCTGAGGCAGGAGAATGGCGTGAACCTGAGAGGCAGAGCTTGCAGTGAGCCGAGATTGCGCCACTGCACTCCAGCCTGGGTGACAGAGCAAGACTCCGTCAAAAAAAAATAAAAAATAAAAAGAAGTACATGACACTCTGACATTACATACAAACAGCAACAACAACAACAACGATTCTTGGCCCCCTCTACCACTAGACATATAAAAGGTATATGAGAAGTGATTTGCTAAATTTTGATCAAAATTAACTTTAACAGAATATGACATAATACCAAATAGGATATCATCTATCATTTTCTACATTACTCAAATATTCTACTTCCTTTTTCACTTAGAAAATTAAAGAAATATAATTTCTGTCTTTTCTTATATTTGTATGCCCTTCTCCTCTGTCGTCCAGCCCTAATTTGCTAAAGTGTACAAAATATAACTTACCTCTTTGTCCAAAATATGCTTACTATAAAAATAACAGCCAAGAGTCAAGATGCTTTTAGTGCCTATTTAATTCAGTGTCTATATTTTAAAGAGATTGGAATGGATTTTTAAAAAACAAAAACAAGTTGTTTAATATGCTCAAATTGGTTTTTGTTCCACTTTATTGTATAATATAATCTCGATCCTAATCTATTGTATCATTAAATGTACAACACTGAGCAAATCAATTTGTTTCTGAGATTCTCAATTCCCCCATCTAATAAATGAAGAATTTCTAAAAATGTCCTACTAGCTATATCTCTCTATGACCCTGAAATTTAGAAAAAAAAAGTACTGTTTTTTTTAAAAATGGTAATTTAACTATATCCTTTGACCCTAGTTAATTCCACTAATTTGAGAAATCAATCTAGCCTGAAGTAATAATCCAAATGAAAGCAAGAACTTGGCTGGGCACGGTGGCTCACGCCTGTAATCCCAGCACTTTGGAAGGCCGAGGCGGGCGGATCACGAGGTCAGGAGATCGAGACCATCCTGGCTAACATGGTGAAATCCCGTCTCTACTAAAAGTACAAAAAATTAGCTGGCGTGGTGGTGGGCACCTGTAGTACCAGCTACTCGGGAGGCTGAGGCAGAATGGCGTGAACCCGGGAGGCAGAGCTTGCAGTGAGCCGAGATCGCGCCACTGCACTCCAGCCTGGGCAACAGAGCAAGACTCCATCTCAAAAAAAAAAAAAAAAGAAAGCAAGCAAGAACTTACATGCACACAGATGTTTACCATATTGTTCTTTATAAAACCCCAAAAGAAGGAGGAAGTAAATATTTGAGGACAGGAGAATGGTTAATTGAATTAGGTGGCATCCTCAACAGAATATTTTACAGCTGTAAATGATATTTAAGAAACAACATACATTTTCTTATATTAATTGAGAAAAGCAGACTTTCATATTGTGTGTATTCTATGGTTTCATTGATGTGAAAATGTATATACATGCGGAAAACGGCTTGAAGGAATGATAGAGTTTATTCTATTTTATTAGAATGATGAGAAATATTTTTTAATAGTCCAGATCTTTTGTGATATTATTTTCATATAAAAAATTAGTTCCCAGTTTTTCTTCAAGGGGGATACTGTTTCCCTTTCTGAGAAGATAATCGATGACCCTCCAAGACTTGAGAGGAGTGACCTGAGTTTAGGAGATAGTAGAACCCACCTAGATCATGGTGAGTACTCTTGAGAAATCTGAATATGCAAATTAACTTGGTAATGGCTTTTGAATCTCTCTAGCTGATATTAGAAATGGAAAGAAGATATAATCCAAGCTCACAAGTTTACAGTTTGGAAGGGGAGACAGTTACACAATTAGCAAATCACACTATGGGCCATAAAATAAGAACTAAATTAGAGATGCATACATCACGCTGTAAGAGCATAGAAATTTAAGAAGTGGTGGGGAGATTCTTTACAGAGAAGGGAGAATATGAAGGAATTATAGATAATACTGAAAAAAATTGGAGTGGAGTATGGGAAGGGCTTTATAGACAGAAGGAGTAGCACAAAGAAAGAAAAGGAGACTGAAACTGTCTTTATAGTATAAAACAATCAATAGTCCTGTGACTGCTCTAAGGAACCAAAAGGGAGAACCTAACTGTTAGCTAGACAAGAGTCTATTTGTGATAAGCCTTGTAATGTCATATTAATTTAAAGTTTAGGCAATGAGTAGCCATAGACATTTTGAAAACCATGGACAGATCCCAGGAATTCAAGGTTGTTTAATATTTGAAAATCAATGCAAAACCTTATTTATACAATACAGAACAAAAACCACGTGATCATGTCAATAGACATAGAAAAGACATTTAACAGAATCTAACATCCTTTTATGATTTTAAAAAACATTCAGAAAACTAGAAATAGAAGAAAAAAATTTTAAATCTCATGAAGGACATGTAGGTTACTATTACACTTAATGAGAAAAGGTTGAAACTCTTCCCCTACAATCAGGAACAAGACATTGAAATCTGCCCTAGCTACTTCTATTCAACATTGTGTGGTGGGTCTAGCTGTAGAAATTAGGTAAGTAAAAGCAATACACAGCATCCCAAATGAAAGAAAGAAAGAAAACTATCTCTATTTGAATATGACTTGATCTTGTATATAGAATATTCTAAAGAATCCACTAAAAAATTACTCAAACTCATGAACTCATAATCAGAAAGGTTGTAGTATATAAAATCAATATACAATAATTACCTGTATTTCTCTGTGCTACCAATGAACAATACAAAATGAAATTAAAGAAAAAATTCTTTCATAATAGCATAAAAAATGATTAGGAAAAGACCTTAACAAAGTAGTGTAAGACTTGTATACTTAAAGCAACAAAACATTGTGTTGCAAGAAACTTTTAAATAAATGGAAAGACATCCTATGTTTATGTATTGTAACATTTAATATTGAAAATATAGAAATACTCAACAAGTTTATTTACAAATTTAACACAATCCCTATCAAAATCCCAGCTGGATTTTTTCAGAAATTGATAAACTGACCCTAAAATGTTTCTGGAAATCCAAAGAACCCAGACTAGCCAAAACCATGCTTACTAAGAAGGTCAAATTGAAGGACTCACACTTCCCAATTTCAAAATTTACTACAAAGCTATACTAATCAAGAATAGTGGTAATGGCACAAGAATAGCTATTTAAATAGAATGAATTAAAAGTCTACAAAAAAAGAAAAACACCACCACCTCACATTTGGTTACATTTTTGTTAGTTGACTTTTAACAATGGGTTATAAGATAATTCAATGGGAAACAAAGTCTTTGCAACAAATGGTGCTGGGACACCTGTATATCCACATGCAAAAGAATGGAGGAGAGCCTCTATGCCACACGTACACAAGAATTAATGTTGATTATGGATTTAATGTAAAAGCCAAAAATTATTAAACTTTAGAAGCCACCTTAGGAGTAAAATCTTTATGACCTTGGGTTTGGCAATATATTTTTGCATGCTACACCAAAAACATTAGCAACAAAAGAAAAATTAGATATATTTGGTTAAAACAAAAATTTTGTGTTGCACACTGAAACATCATGATAGTGAAAAGACAACAAACGAAATGGGAGAAAACACTGGCAAAGCATATATTTGATGAGGAACTTGTATCCAGAATGTATAAATGACTTGTAACCCAGTAATAAAATGACAAGTAGCCCAATTCTTAAAAGTTGGCAAAGGATCTGAATAGACATATCTCTAAAGAAGATATACAAATAAGCAACACATGCATGAAAAAATGCTCAACATCATTAATCTTTACATAATCCAAACCACAATGAGTTGAGTTACTTTTCCACATTCGTTGAGATGCCTCTAATCAAAAAGACAGATTAATATTAGAAAAGATATGAAGAAATTGGCCAGGCGCGGTGGCTCACACCTGTAATCCCAGCACTTTGGGAGGCCAAAGTGGGTGGCTCACGAGATCAGGAGATTGAGACCATCCTGGCTAACATGGTGAAACCCCTTCTCTACTAATGATAGAAAAAAATTAGCCGGGCGTGGTGGCGGGCGCATGTAGTCCCAGCTACTCAGGAGGCTGAGGCAGGAGAATGGCATGAACCTGGGAGGCGGAGCTTGCAGTGAGCCAAGATCGCGGCCACTGCACTCCAGCCTGGGCAATAGAGCGAGACTCCGTCTCAAAAAAAACAAAAAAACAAAAACAAACAAAAAAAAGATATGAAGAAATTAGAACCCTTGTACTTTGCAGATGGAAATATAAAATGGTGCAGCTGCTTTGAAAAACAGCATTATTTTTGGTTTCTCAAAAGATTGAACATAAACTTCCCAGATAGCCCTGCAATTTCATTGCTATGTATTTACCCAAAAGAACAGCTGCTTCCCAAAAAACCTGTACATGAATGTTCATAGTAGTATTATTCAAATAGTCAAAAACTGAAAACAACCCAAATGTTCAACTGATGAATGAATAAATAAAAGGTGGTATATGCAAGGCAGGGGACGGTGGCTCACACCTGTAATCCCAGCACTTTGGGAGGCCAAGGTGGACAGATCACTTGAGCTCGTAAGTTTGAGACCATCCTGGGTTACATGGCGAAACCCTGTCCCTAAAAAAAATACTAAAATTAGCCTGGCATGGTGTTGCACACCTGTAGTCCCAGCTACTTGGGAGGCTGTGGGGATGGCTTGAGTCCAGGAGGCAGAGGTTGCAGTGAGCTGATATCATGCCACTGCACTCCAGCCTGGGCAATAGAGCCAGACCTTGTCTAAAAAAAAAAAAAAAAAAAAAAAGGTGGCAGATACATACAATGAAATATACTTAGCAATAAAAAGTAATAAAGAATTGATACATGTTATAACATAGATGAATTCTGAAAACATGCTAAGTGAAAAATCAGTCACAAATGACTCATAATTGTATAATTCAATTTATATGAAATGTCCAGAATGGGAAAATCTACATAAAGTGAAGCAAATTAGTTTCCTAGGGCTGAAGGGAGGGAAGATTATGAAGGAGGGAGGCAGGGAGGAGGAAACTGCTAATGGGTATACAGCTTTTTTTAGGGGTGACAAAAATATTCGAAATTTAGATTGTGGTAGATGCTGCACCATCCTGTGAATATACTAAAGACTACTGAAAGTGTCCAGGGAATTGGATACTTTAAATGGGTTCTTTACATGGTATGTGAATTATACTTTAAGAAAGGTGTAATTTTTGTAATTTAATATATCAAATCATTCTGGAACTTAAATTCCATAAGGTATTCCTTTTTTTATTTTTATTTTTAGACAGAATCTCACTCTGTCGCCCAGGCTGGAGTGCAGTGGCATGATCTCAGCTCACTGCAACCTCCACTTCCCAGGTACAAACGATTCTCATGCCTCAGCCTCCCAAGTAGCTGGGATTACAGGCACGCACCACTACGCCCGGTTAATTCTTTGTATTTTTAGTAGAGATGGGGTTTTGCCATGTTGTCCAGGCTTGTCTTGAACTCCTGAGGTCAGGCAATCCGCCCACCTCAGCCTCCCAAAGTGCTAGGAATACAGGTGTGAGCAACTGCGCCTGGCCTCCATAAGGTATTCTTTAAAGCAATACAACAATCTTTAATGCCCATTTTATAAGGTGAGATATTACATGTTTTGCAATTATGCAAACTTAAAATGAAAATGTCTAGGTGTCAGTTTAGAAATCTATGAAGGGATAAAAAAGCTTTTCCAAAATTCTTTTGTAGGTCGTGCCAGCAAATCCGTGTGAATGCCACTGGATTAAAAGAAGGAAGTTTAGTTGAATGGTTACTACCCTCATTCACAGGAGCAGTTATCAGCACTTCCATTGAGGCAATGGCAGTGGGAAAAGGAAGGCAAATATTTATTCACCCATCCATAAACTCATAAAAGTAGGTAATCAAGACATGCTTATTAAATAAACCTTGGAAGAAACAATGTCTGAAGCACTCCGCAGTATATGGCTTATTATCCTACACAGAATATTGCCATAGGACAAGTTATTTCATGTTTAGAGCAGAAATGAAATGTGTACATTTTCACAAAATCCTAGATTTTCTTTTTAGTTTTTAACTTTCCCTCCTGCCTTAGCAATATTTCACTTTGTTCCCTAACAAGTTGTAAAGCAGACTGTTTAAAGATGGTTGTTACCTTATAGGTAGGATGTGGATGAGGAAAAAAAAATGGGTCTCAAAGGAAAGGGACTAGATGATGGTTTTACTCAGATTATTTTTAGATTGAATGTGTCAGTTCTCAAATATTGGAGACCCTGTAAGGAGAAAATTTATTTTAGAAGGGAGTGGAAGAGAGCCTTGCTATTATGACCTCTCTTGTTAGTCATGGGTAAACTCAAGGAATTTCTGACTACCCAGGGCCTACCACTCCAATTGTAAGTCAGTGACAAAGCTCTGTTCTTCAAGAAAGCATATCAGGGGGACTTTGTTTAGGAAGTGAATCATCCCAGGGAATAGAGGTGTGGATATTGCTTTCTTAATGTGCAAGTAGGCTTGGCAAATCTGTCACTGAAGCTCTGGTATACTGCATGTCTGCTTATTTATGCTTATGACTAGCAATGCTAAGTTTTATCATTCAATCATTCACAAGGAGAGCTTAGTAGTTATTTGCATTAATGACAGGAAACATGTTATTTTAGTCAGAACGTGTGGTAAAGACTAGGATGAATTCCTGTCCCATTCTCCTAATCCCTTGCTACAGGTTTCTAAAATCCCATCATTAGAGAGCTATCCCTTTGGGCCAGGCTCCGTGGCTCATGCCTGTACTCCAAGCACTTTGAGAGGCTGAGGTGAGTGGAGCATTTGAGGTCAGGAGTTCAAGACCAGCCTGGCCAACATGGTGAAACCCTGTCTCTATTAAAAATACAAAGATTAGCCGGGTGGTAGTGATGCTCACCTGTAGTCCCAGCTATTTGGGAAGCTGAAGCAGGAGAACTGCTTGAGCCTGGGAGGTGGAGGTTGCAGTGAGCTGAGATCATGCCATTGCACTCCAGTCTAGGTGACAGAATGAGACCCTGTCTCGAAAAAAAAAAAAAAAGCGCCATCCATTCATGTTTAAGAATAATTAGCCCCACTCCTAGCTTCAGCTTTACAAAGCCCTTGGGAGCCATTAATTCATTAGGCATCCCATAATCATTAACACTCTATGATACTAATCAATCAATCAACTACAGACTCCTATTACTGACCACCAAGCATAAAGTTTAATCCTCATTCCTGCCTACAAAGAGTTTACAGTGTAACTGCAGAGAATAAATTACATAGAAAGCTATTGCTATAAAAATTCCTTTATGAGAGTAAAATACATAGGGCAAATATTAAAAGCTAGACTACCTAGAGACATGCTTTATCGATTCTTCCCTCTCTCATGAATTATCAGTTATTGTTTCTGTCTAGAAATATTTTTCTCATCTAAACAAATAACAAAAACCACCATCTTCCAGGATACTGCAGTCTCCTGAAGCACCACTTTGTTGTGATTTTATAGTATAAAATTTATAGAAAATGTAGTCTATAATTCCCCTCAATCCACTTTTTCTAAAATTCACTCTAGTCAGATGATACAGCCCCCACCACGTTACCAAAATATCCAATGATCTGCACTGCCTTAAACCTAATCAATGATGATGTATTTAGCCTATTTGATTTATCAGTAGGCTTTGGATTAATGGTCACTCTCCCCTCTTTGAAATATTTTTCTAGCACAGCTTTTTAGGAAACCACACTTTCTTGGTTTTCCTAACTCAGTAACTGTACTTGGTTTTCTTTTTTTAGGTCCTCCTTATCTTGCAGATCTCTAAACACTGAATGCTGAAGGCTTAATCCTATCACTATTTCTGTTCTTTCTGCATCCATTTCTGGAGGATCCCATCCAATTTCATGACTTTCACTGCCATTTTTTGCTAACAACTTCCAAATTTATATGTCCTACTCAGTATGTTCAGAAGCAAACTCTAGGTCTTCTTTCCTAAACCTGTCCTAACCATCCTTTCTCTTGCTCAGGATAAATACCTTAAAGTCCTACTTGACTCATCTTGTCCTCTCGTATCCCACATCTGCTTTTCAATAAATCTGAATTGAACTACAGATTCAGGACAATCTCTTTCAAAATATTTCTAAGGTATTTTCTGGGATTGGCAAGTTGATTTTAAATTATTTATGAAAATGTAAAAGTTTAAGGGTAGCCAAGATTCTCAAAGAAGAAGAAAAATGTGAGGAGAATTTTCTACCAAATATTGATTGTGATGGTTTATTTTATATCAGCTTGGCTTGGCTATGGTGCCCAGATGATCGGTCAAAGAAACACTAGTCTCGATATTGTTGTGAAGGTATTTTCTTAGATATTATTAACATTTACATTTGTAGACTTTCAATAAAGCAGATTATTCTCCATAATGTTTGTAAACCTCATCTAATCAGTTGAAGGCCTTAAGTTAAAAGGACTGAGGACTCCTAAGGAAGAAGAAATTCTGCCTTCAGACTGCCTTCCTACTTGAGAACTGCCACATCAGCTCTTCCCAGGATCTTGAATCTCTAGCCTGCCAGCCTGCCCTGCATATTTTAAACTTGCCAGCCCTCACAATTTCTTAAAATCTCTTGATAGATATTTACACACACACACACACACACACACACTTGCTTCTAGTTCTCTGGAAAACTCTAACTAATACACAAGACTTATTATAAAACTATGATATTTAAGATTGTGTGGTATTAGCACAGATAATTGTAAATAAACAATATCAAGTAGAATAGATAGTTCAAAAGTAAACTCATACATGTAGGGATAGTAAATATATGACAGAGATGAAATTATGGAACCATTGGAAAGAAAAAGCTTTTTAGTAAGTATGCTGGAGCAAGTTTAAACTCATATGACTGAAAATGACATTGAATCCCCATCTCATCCAATCAAAAAATCAATTTTCAATTTAACTGAAATCAATTTAGTCAATGTTCATAACTTATTGCCAAATATAAAAGGCAATCCTGTAAAACTTTTAGAAGGAAATATGGAAGACTATCTTTACCATCTTGGTGTAGAAAATTATTTCACAAAAAATTATCGAAAGACTTTTATTGAAGGATAAAAGAATGATAAAGTTTATTACGTTAAAATTAAGGGTCTCAATCATCATAAACTCCATTTTTAAAAGGGAAGAAATGGTCAGGCACAGTGGTTTACTCATTTACTCATTTACTCCTGTAATTCCAGCACTCTGGAAGGCCAAGGCAGAAGGATGGCTTGAGCCTGGGAATTTGAGACCAGACTGTGCAACATAGGGAGACTCTAGTTCTACTAAAAATAAATAAATAAATAAAATGAAATGAAATAAAAATGAGCTGGGAATGGTGGCACACACCTGTAGTCCCAGCTACTCCAGAGTCCGAGGTGGGAGGTTTGCTTGAGCCCAGGAGGTGGAGGCTGTGGAAAGCCATGTTTGCACGATTGCACTGCAGCCTGGGTGACAGAGTAAGACTCTGTCTCAAAAAAAGAAAGAAAAGCAAAAAAGGTTAGGGCACTCATGAGTTAAAGACTTTTGGTGAAAGTGCTACTACCCTGGCTGCAGAACAAGTGCATAACCCAGAGGCAAAGGGCTCTGCGCTGCTGAGCCTGCTCTTGTTTTTTCTGAGCTTCCCGAGTGGGGACCCAGGATCTTTCTCTCCCTGGCTGCTGCTGCCACTGGAGTCACCACCATGGTGGCACTGCCTCTGCAGGGCCACCTTCACCTCTGTTGCTTGCACCTATTCTTTCACCACTGTTTGCTTTGCCACCGCCACTACTGTAAGAGTAGTAGCCAGAAACCAGAATAAAGAAGAGAATTTATTTCCTCCTTCTGACTTTCAATCTTTTTCCGGTGCTTCCCAGAAAGAGCACTTTGAAAATACAGCTTACAGGATCCAAACTTCCCTAAAATACATAGCAGAGTACAGAATAAAGGGAATCAAGCTAAGAGCAAATTAATAAATAATTGGCATACTCTCTTAAAGCAAGTTCTTATCATTCTTTATTCCTCAAATTTCAACTGATTCCTTGACCCTGCCTCTGAGCCACTGTTGGTGCAGTTTCTTCCTTTTAGGAGTCCTTAGCCTTCTGCCTGTGAATTCCTACGATCCAGTATACCCTTCAAGTCCCCGTTCAGATAATGTTTTGGACATAACACGGTCCTCCCAATTTTGAAGATTATCTTTCCTGGCCCTGTTCACCCACTACACGTTCAGAGTGAACTCCTGTACGTGCTAATTTAATACATAAATCTTCACAAAGAGGACTAAAAAAATAAGGCCTATTCTTTTAATGAGATTGAAGTCCCAGCTGGGTGTGGTGGTTCATACCTGCAATCTTAGCACTTTGGGAGGCCCAGGCAGGTGAAGTGCCTCAGCTCAGGGGTTTGAGACCAGCCTGGGCAACATGGTAAAACCCCGCCTCTACTAAAAATACAAAAAATTAGCTGGGCATGGTGGTGCAGCTACTGGGGAGACTGAGGCATGAGAATTGTTTGAAACCAGGAGGTGGAGGTTGCCGTGAGCCAAGATCATGCCACTGCCCTGCAGCCTGGGCGAAAGAGTGAGAGTTTGTCTGAAAATAAATAAATGAATAAATAAATGTAAAAACAAAGTCCCTCTATATGGAGAATTAGAAAACCAAATAAGCAAATACAGTGTGTTAAGTTTTATGTCAGACATATGAGTTATGATTAGGTTTGGCCATGTGAATGGAAAATAAATCTCAGGATCTCAAAATCACTAAATGAAGGGGAAAAGTCAAGCTGGGACCTGCTTAAGGCAAACCTGCCTCCCATTCTGTGCCTAAAAAAGATAGCCACGTACCTGTCTCACAATTTGCCCACAAGGAGACAGAGGACAGACAGAACTCAAAGTCATCCCTAGGCTCACTGAGATAAATGCATATCTGATTGCTTCCTTTAGAAAAGCTAATCAAACCTGCCTCCCATTCTGTGCCTAAAAAAGATAGCCACGTACCTGTCTCACAATTTGCCCACAAGGAGACAGAGGACAGACAGAACTCAAAGTCATCCCTAGGCTCACTGAGATAAATGCATATCTGATTGCTTCCTTTAGAAAAGCTAATCAGAAACTCAGAAGAATGCAACTATTTGTCATTCATTTACCTGTGACCTGGAAGCCCTCTCCCCGCTTCGAGTTGTCTTGCCTTTCCAGACAGAACCAATTACATTTTACCCATACTGGTTGATGTCTCATATCTCCCTAAAATGTATAAAACCAAGCTGTGCCCCAACCATGTTGGGCACATGTCATCAGGACCACCTGAAGCTCTGTCATGGGCCCATCCTTAACCCTGGCAAAATAAACTTCCTAAACTGATTGAGACCTGTCAGATATTTGGGGTTCACAGCTGCACTTAAAAGAAAACCCAACATAACTTATAAAATATATAAATACATTTCTCTCTCATGTAAAAATTATTGCCAGTAGAATAGTTCTGGTCTGATAGGGCATCTCCACTAAGTTCTCAGGAATCCATAACACAGGCTGTTAAGGTGTTTAGTCCCATAGGAAATGGAAGATAGAAGCTAAGAGTCAAAGCATCACAGAGCTATGACGGACTTCAGATTTCTAATCCAACATTCGGTGTTACAGATGATGACATTCCTGTTTTTCTGCTCTGATATCCTCAATACATGGCTTCCATGCTCAAGGTCATCTCATAGACCAAGCTATAGTAGCTCGTGGATACCCAGCCAACACATCTTACAGGATAGGCCATTACAAGGAGGAACACAAAAGGGGAAGTCCTCCTCACTGAGTCAGGTCCCTTTGGTAGCTCCCATACAGTACTTACACTCACATTTTACTGGCCAAAAATTAGTCACATGGTCACATGTAGTTGCAAAAGATACTGGGAAATATATTATTGTAGTATGTACAAAGTTACCCCAAATAAAATTGAAGTTCTGGTTCTAAAAAGAAGGGAAGAATGGATACCCATTGGCAACAGGCATTCTTGGCCACAAGCACAGTATTATGGGGTCAAAAACTCACATTTGGGAAGCCAGAGAAGGATTCCAAGAGGAAATGACTTCTGCACTCATCCTAGTTCACCCTGATTGAGAATTACATGTATACATGTCTGTCTTCCCCACAACACTGTGAGCCCTGAGAGCAGGCACTCTGTCCTCTTCATATCTATAACCTCTCAGAGGGGAGCTTTTTACAGAACAGAGCCTCAATTTATTTTTGATGAACTGAGATGAAGGCGATGAAGTTTTTGAAGAGGAAGAGGAGAAGGTGTGTCAGCATTGCTAAAACTCTTACTGTCTTTTATCTTCAGGGAAAAAAATGCCTCAGGTTTCATATCACAAAGGGAGCTTACAAAAATAACTCTTTGAAACATTTGTAACCTTGTAACAATTAAAATGTCTTCTTACTAATGGCTGATCCACTTTTTACTCATCTCAATGAGCAAAAGTCCTTCCTCCCCCACTGTAACCCTAATCTCCACCCCAGCAGTCCTAACTTAGCATGGAGCCTTAAAGAAAAGCCAAATTCAAACTCAGGTTAAATCACAGGCTTTATGTAGGTAGAAATAGTGACTCAGGTTTGCAGAAACCATGACTTGCCATCCTTTCACAGAACACAGCTCTTGGAATAGGTATGACTATAAAACCGACATTTGGACACAGGTCATTACAATAACTGATTCCCAGATGAATCACATTAACTATTTCCAGATTTATGGGGTTATCTAAAGTTGAAAATGGCAACCACTACTTAAAAGAGTTCAAAACCCAAACTAAGACAAGTCCTGACAACAGAGGGAAATTTAAGAGCAGCTGCTAACAGACCTTCTCTTATTTCATCCCATTTCTTTTAGCTGGTTTGAGATTATGCACAAAAAGAATATCTTTGTGAGATGACTACTGATTTATCCAGAAATGAAATCTAAGCTCTAACAGCTAGTTAACTTCCTATTTTGTTTCATTTTCTATGACTAAGAAATGATTCTCTATACAGATGTTAATTATAGCAAAGCTGATGGAAACTTGGCTGCCATGTTCAGACGCTGACCAAGCCTGGATCTGGCTAGAGACCTGGTTCAGTTTGAACCCTAGATTATATCTTGACTCTCTGAAATGCCTCTTCCCACTTTCCAATTCCGAGACAGCTTGATAGAGGCATGCCACAGCTGCTTCAACTCCGACATTTTTGCATTATCAGTTGAGTGTGGAGGAGAGAAAGCAGACTGAACTCCTTCAGATTCTGCTTGGTAGATGTGGAGTCAGGGTGGAATGTGGATTTCTGAGGATCCCTAAAACGTGTTCTTAAGTGCTTTTCAACAAACGAGCTTCTTGGAGCTTTTTCTTATCTCTTGGGAATAAGAGATAATTTTTTTCTATTATATTTCCGGTTTTCAAATGTGATGATTTGTGAGGAAGCTACAAAGCCACAAAGTCCAACTTACTGTTTAGGACAGTGGAACTATCAAACAGGACAAACTGATAAGCTCACAAAGTCAGGTAACCTAAATATAACTAGGAGTTGCTCATTCATCTCTTCAGCATGAGAAACACTTTAAGCACATCTTGAGGGAGGAAAGAGACAAGCTGCCCTTAAGAACAGAAGATGCTCTTTTCTTTAGGTAGGTCTCCAAAAATCACCAGCCCAGAACCTAAAATCCATAACACCTAGGCTATTGAGGTGTTTAGTCCTGTAGGAAACAGAAGATAGAAGCTAAGAGTCAAACCATCACAGAGCTGTGATGGATTTTAGATTTCTAATCCAACATCCTTGTGTTACAGATCATTAAATCAAAACACAGAGAAATGTTTAAAATCTAGTCCCAATACAAATCACTAATGGAGAAGGATAGAGATCCAACACCAATTTCAGTACCTCAGGAAACCCAGCTATTTCTTGCCACTTTTAGCATAAACAAGGCTGCATGTCAACTGACGCACAATTTATCTGCTTTTGACTGGAATCACATCAGCTCAGTGTGGTCCATTGGTTTCTCATGGTAAGATGAAATAAGAATCAGATGACTATAAGATGGTCTAATGGAAAAAAAAATATGAGTTTAATCTTGGCTCTATTAACCCTTAGCAAATTGGGCAAGCCACATAAAGTCTCTGAGCCACAGCTTTTTCATCTACAAAACAGAAGATGATTCTCACCTGAATTGAAAGGATTCCAGGTGAGGTATGAAAAGAAGTCAACATAGCGTTTTGCCCTGTTTGTGCTCAACAAATAGTAATTATTGTTGTTGTTAAGTACCAGAAAGACAAATTGCAAAATTGAAGTTGACAGGGTAACTCGCTGAATCCTTTCTCTACAGATTGCCAACTTTACAGAGAAACTGTTTTTTCCGTTTTTGAAGAAACCCTAGCTTGTCTACCTGGGAGCTCTTATTCAAGCCTTCACTTAAGCTCTTGAATCCTCCAACGAAGTGCTGCTCAAACCTTCTTGTCCCAAATTACACTGTGTTCTTGGATACACTTGTATCCCACATACATTTATTGTGTTCTAAATGTTTCTGGGGTTGCCATGGTTTCAAATACTTATTTCTAATCTGCAGCAGAAAGTTTTAACTAAGGTTACTAGTTAAAGGGAGGGAAGAGACATGATCATGACAGATTTTACTGTTTTATATATGGTCACAAGTTACCAATCAAACCTTATATTTTTCTTATTTATAAAATGGAATCATTATATACCCACCTCATGTTCTTCATATTTGTAAAATAGGACCATTATATACCCACTTCATAAGTTTGTCATGAGAATTATAAAAACTAATACACGTTATAACATGTAGCTTTCAGTGTATCAGGTATTTAATACATACAATTATTCTTTATTCTCCAGGATGTCCTATCATAAACACTACATTACCATTAGTCTGGTTAGCTCATCCTATCATAGACACACAGATATTTTTACCTCTCTTTTCTCTGCTCTCTTTCCAGGCAGGTTTCTCCCCCTCTCCTTTTTAACTACTTAATCAGTTGCGATTAACGAACATTAAGATTCCTTTTATTACTGGCTTTCTGTTACTGGCTTTATTTCTCTTTATTACACCACCTGAACTAAACTGCTAAATCATTGGGTACACAAGAAAAGGTCCCAGAGAGGACAGTCAGTCTTAGTCATTTACATAATTCCACTGTTGAGCAAAAAGCCAGACATGTAATACACATTCAGTACATATGAAGAGTTAGGCATGTGACTTTAGAATCTGAAATCTTCTTGCTACCTTTGGACCTCAGACAGGTTACTTAACCTTTTTCATCTCGATTTCCTTATCTGGAAAATAGAGTTAACGGTGGAACTTTCCTCTCTGCTGTGTTGAGGATTGTGAACTGAAATTTATGGGAGGTCATTGTTTTGGGCTGAGCCCCAACAGAACGGACAAAATCAAAATGGAGCCACTTACGCTAAGATTCCACATCATCAAACCAAAACCACATTGTTTATCTGATCTTCTGAGAAATCAGGAGACAGATCATAGCCAAATTCCCACACAGGCCAGTTTTAGCCAGCATGAATGAGGAAATCCCCTCTGCTTTAACACTAATAAGGAAAATAACCAGAAATAACCTGATGTCAGCCAATCTGCTTTTTGTATTATGCATTTCCTTATTCCTGCTCAAGCTATCTGATAAAAACCAACCATTCTGCCATGTCCGTAGGAGTTCCTTATCTAAATCTTTAGGAGAAATGCTGCCCAGTGCATAAATAGCTAACAAAGGCCAATTAGATCTTTAAATTCAATTTGCTGAAATTTTGTGTGTGTAGTTTTTTTTGTTTTTTTTTTTTTTTTTTTTTTTTTTGCTTTCTTTCTTTCTCTCTCTTTTTTTTTTTTTTTTTTTTTTTTGAGACGGGGTCTTGCTCTGTCACCCAGGCTGGAGTGTAGTGGCATGATCACTGCTCACTGCAGCCACTAGCTCCCAGGCTCAACTAATCCTCCAACCTCAGCCTCAAAATCACCTGGGGCTACAGGCACATGCCACCATACCTGGCTAATTTTTAAATTTTTTGAAGAGATAGGTCTCGTTGTGTTGCCCAGGCTGGTCTCGAACTCCTGGGTTCAAGTGATCCTCCCACTTTGGCCTCCCAAAGTGCTGGGATTAAAGGCATGAGCCACCATGCCCAGTCAAAATTTTGTTTTTTAATAAGATAAAATGTAAAATGCTTAGCAGGTTGCATATGTAAAAATTTTACATATTTATAATCACTATAAATAACTCTTAAAGTATCACATATAATTGGCAGAAAATGCACAGGTAATTTGATATTATTTACCCTCTAGATCAAGGATTAGATGAGCTAGCTCAAGGCTTTTACAAAGAGGTTTAGATGGACAGCTCCCCCCTCTGACCCTTCACAAAAGGGCACCCCAGCCAAACCACACTTTCCTGTTATGATAACAATGCGTTTGTACAGGCACTTTATTTCATTTTGAATGCCACTTCCTTTTCAACTTTTAGAAATCCTATTCTCCTTTCAAGATTCAAACTGAATACACAGATCATCATCATGTCTTCTGGATTTTCCAGCCACCTGCCTCCCACAGTCCCCTTCTCTCCCTTCTAAATACGTCTCCCCAACTTCCACTATTCCGTGACAACCTGCTCACACCTCCCTGGCAGCACTGAATATAACTACTTGGCTGGCTTCTATGGCTTATCTGTATTAGATTATAGAGACTTCCTGTCAACCAAGTCATCTTCATTGTTTATCTCCCAGAGTAGAGAACACAGCAGGCCTCTCTGTTCCATTCCATTGGATACACTGGATTGATTTAGCTGGAATTGACAGCAGCTTGTGAAATCATTTGCCTTTGCTGTGTCTCACTGCCTTGTTAATTTGACAATTTAGTCTCATTACATCTTACTGGAAGTGTATTGTCAGTTTCGTTTCTAGAAATTTGTAATTAAAACAATAAATAGGATTGAATGGGGTGGGGCTGACTTAAGAGTGATTATAAACGGATTTAAAAGCAGTATTGTAGAGACAGGCAAATCAGTACTAAGACTCCACCTCACCTTATTCTCGGTTTTGTAAAGTCTCTATTCTTTTTTAGGAGTGAGCTGATGAACTGAACACAAGTTTTGGTGTAATCAACAAGCTGCCTGGAATATGCATGAACTGCCCTAATTTTATGGATGCCTTTACTTCTGAAAGCATCTTCTGGGAGAGCTTAGCCTTTTCCATAAGTCTGGAATTGAAAGCAAGCAGAATGGAAATAAGTCTGTGTTGTTCACATGTGCTTTAGTTTTTGTGCACTTAAAAGTTTTTAAAGAACTTTTTTTAAAAAAACCTTCTAATATAACTCTTTTGTAAAAGTAATACTTAAAAGAAAATGTTTAATGATTTTAAAAAATCTTAGAGAAAAGAGCCGCCCATTACATTTCTTTTTCTTTTTTTTTTTTCTTTTTCTGAGACAGAGTCTCACTCTGTCACTCAGGCTGGAGTGCAGTGGCACAATCTCGGCTCCCTGCAACCTGTCTCCTGGGTTCACGCGACTCCCCTGCCTCAGCCTCCCGAGTAGCTGGGATTACAGGCACCCACCACCACGCCCAGCTAATTTTTGTATTTGTAGTAGAGATGGGGTTTCACCATGTTGGCTAGGTTCGTGGTCTTAAACTCCTGACCTGGTGATCCACCCACCTCGGGCCCCCAAAGTGCTGGGATTATAGGCGTGAACCACCACGCCCGGCCCTCCCATTACATTTCTAAAAAATATTTGCACAGTTAAAATATCTCCATGTGGGCTGGGTGAAGTGGCTCACGCCTGTAATCCCAGCACTTTGGGAGGCCAAGGCGGGCAGTTCAAGACCAGCCTGGCCAACATGGTGAAACCCTGTCTCTAGGAAAAATACAAAAATTAGCAGGGTGTGGTGATGCGCAGGTGTAATCCCATCTACTCAGGAGACTGAGGCACGGATCCCTTGAACTCAGGAGGCAGAGGTTGCAGTGAGCTGATATTGCACTACTGCACTCCAGCCCAGGTGACAGAGCAAGATTCTGTCTCAAAACAAAGCAAAACAAAACTCCATGCACATTGGTATTATATTTTAATTTTTTTAAATGCATATGGACCTCCTTCTGATTTTTAATGTCTTGAAAGTAAGTAAACACTCTTATTCATTCCATATAAAGTAGTATTTTGAAATATCTCAACTGACATAAAATACATGTTACAATGAGAAAATTATGAGCCATATTACCATTGTGTGAATAATTGTAAATGAACTCATCACATTTTGAAAACGCCCCTTGAAGACTAGTGTATTTGTTCTTACACTTCTAATAAAGACATACCTAATGAGAGGTGACAGCATGCTGGCTGCCTTCACAGCCCTCGCTGGCTCTCGGCGCCTCCTCCGCCTTGGCGCCCACTCTGGCCGCGCTTGAGGGGCCCTTCAGCCCGCCACTGCACTGTGGGAGCCCCTTTCTGGGCTGGCCAAGGCCGGAGCCGGCTCCCCCAGCTTGCAGGGAGGTGTGGAGCGAGAAGCGTGGGCGGGACCCGGGGCTGCGCGCAGCGCTTGCGGGCCAGCGCGAGTTCCGGGTGGGCGTAGGCTTGGCTGGCCCGGCACTCAGAGCAGCCGGCCCGCAAGCCCCGGGCAGTGAGAAGCTTAGCACCTGGGTCAGCAGCTGCTGTGCTCGATTTCTTGACAGGCCTTAAGTGCCTCCGTGCAGGGCAGGACTCAGGACCTGCAGCCCGCCACGCCTGAGCCTCGTCACCGCCCCCGCCCTCGCCCCCGCCCCCGCCCCCGCCAGGGGCTCCTGCGCAGCCCCAGCCTCCCAGACAAGCGCCGCTCCCAGTCCCATCAACCGCCCAAGAGCTGAGGAGTGCAGGGGCACGGCGCGGGACTGGCAGGCAGCTCCACCTGCAGCCCCGGTGTGCGATCCACTGGGCGAAGCCAGCTGGGCTCTTGAGTCTGGTGGGGACTTGGAGAATCTTTATGTCTAGCTAAGGGATTGTGAATGCACCAATTGGCACTCTGTATCTAGCTCAGGGTTTGTAAATACACCAATCAACACTCTGTATCTAGCTAATCTAGTGGGGACATGGAGAACTCTTGTGTCTAGCTCAGGTTTTGTAAATGCACCAATCAGCACCCTGTCAAAAGGGACCAATCAGCTCTCTGTAAAACAGACCAATCCACTCTCTGTAAAATGGACCAATCAGCAGGATGTGGGTAGGGCCAGATAAGACAATAAAAGCAGGCTGCCCAAGCCTGCAGTGGCAACCTGCTCTGGTCCCCTTCCACAGTGTGGAAGCTTTGTTCTTTCGCTCTGCAGTAAATCTTGCTGCTGTTCACTCTTTGGGTCCACACTGCCTTTATGAGCTGTAACACTCACCATGAAGGTCTGCAGCTTCACTCCTGAAACTAGGGAGACCATGAACCCACCGGGAGGAACGAACAACTCCAGACGCGCCACCTTAAGAGCTGTAACACCGAGAAGGTCTGCAGCTTCACTCCTGAGCCAGCGAGACCACGAACCCACCAGAAGGAAGAAACTCCGAACACATCCGAACATCAGAAGGAACGAACTCCTGAAATGTCACCTTTAAGAACTATAACACTCACTGCGAGGGTCCGTGGCTTCATTCTTGAAGTCAGTGAGACCAAGAACCCACCTGACACACTAAGACTAGGTAATTTATAAAGGGAAGAGGTTTAATTGACTCACACTTCCACATCGCTGGGGAGACCTCACAATCATGGTAGAAGGTGAATGAGGAGCAAAGTCCTGTCTTACATGGTGGCAGGGAAGAGAGCTTGTACAGGGAGCTCCCATTTGTAAAAGCCTCAGATCTTATGAGACTTACTCACTACTAGGAGAACAGTATGGGAGAAACCACCCCCATGATTCAGTTATCTGCATGTGGCCCCGTCCTTGCCAGGTGGGGATTATTACAATTCAAGGTGAGATTTGGCTGGGGACACAGCCAAACCATATTAACTAATGCACTGCATGAGTCTGTGCCTCCTTTGAGGTCTAAAAATTAAGCAACTTTCTCAGGGTTATACAACTGAACGTATTCTCAGTCTCTCTATGCTTCCCAATTATCTGGGATACTATTGGTACCTCTCTCATAAAGTGGACATGAGAATTAAAATAGAAAATGAGGCCTGGTGCAGTGGTTCACGCCTGTAATCCCAGTACTTTGGGAGGTCAGGGTGGGCAGATCACGAGGTCAGGAGATTGAGACCATCCTGGCCAACATGGTGAAACCCTGTCTCTACTAAAATACAAAAAATTAGCCAGGTGTGGTGGTGCACGCCTGTAGTCCCAGCTACTCGGGAGGCTGAGGCAGGGGAATTGCTTGAACCCAGGAATCAGAGGTTGCAGTGAGACAAGATTACAGCACTGCACTCCAGCCTGGTGGCAGAGCGAGATTCCGTCTCAAAAAAAAAAAAAAAAAAAATGCACATAAAAGGTTTAGCACAGTGCCTGATTCCTACAAATACTCAATAAACATTTCTTTTTATTGCTAAAAGGTATGTTAAGTTTCCACTCTTTTCTTGATGTAAAGATAAGAAATGGGTGCCGTCCTTTCTCCTTTATTTAGAAGAAACCAAAAAGCTGAAAGAATTAAAAATATCTTCTAACTATTGATGGCAGGAAGTTGGGCACTCAAAGCAAATAAAAATTGTTATGTTTCTGAAACTGCAGTTAACCAAAACATTCTATTAATTTTGACACTTAAAAGGCTACGGATTGTAATTCCCAAATGGAGTGTGGAGTCTTACATTGATCACATAAACTTCCAGCCTGGCGCTCAGGTGGCCTAAAGGCTATGAACCAGGAGGGTAGACAGTGGCTTTAAGATGGCTATCCTGGATCTGCAACTTGAACAACCAGTTTTCACTGTCTCAATCGGCCTGCTTCTTTGTCTTCAAAGCCACTTCTATTTATTTTTCAAGAGTTCAAAAGTTACTTCCTCTCTCTGTTTTCTATTTGCCCCACACACTATCAGAAGGATGAATGACCCTGTCTCAGTGTTTCCACCGCGCTCTCTTAATATTTCTGTATTACCTACTCTGAACCTACTCTCTACCTCTATCTACTATATACTACTCCATACCTCCTGCACTCTAGACCTTCATCTACTGTATATCAGCTATGTCTATTCTATACCTACTTCCATCTACAATATGCCTCTATTAGTATAGAGATTAATGTGCTCTTTATTTATTTATTTTTTATTTGTTTGAAACAGAGTCTCACTCTGTCACCCAGACTGGAGTGCAGTGGTGGGATCTCAACTCACTGCAACCTCCACCTCCAGGGTTCAAGCAATTCTCATGCCTCGCCTCCTGAGTAGCTGGGATTATAGGTGTTTGCCACCATGCCTGGCTAATTTTTGTATTTTTAGTAGAGTCGGGGTTTCACCATGTTGGCCAGGCTGGTTTCGAACTCCTGACCTCAAGTGATCCGCCCTCCTCGGCCTCCCAAGGTGCTGGGATTACAGGCATGAGCCACCACATCTGGCCTCATTATTTATTTTCTAAACATGAAAGTAGGACTATTGTATCTGACCATGTTAATATGTATATCCTTATTAGATGATGTTTTGGAGATTCAACAAAGATTGTCTTTCCAGAAGCTGGAGGACCCAGGATTTAGGTTGTTCATTAATTGTGTCACCATGAGGAGGTTGCTTAATATTAGACCTTAGTTTCATTCATCCAAAATGTTAATTTGGACTATATATGCCCTGTGAACCCTTTCAGTTCCAGAACACTATGAGTTTGTAGCATTAAGTAAATTAAAATCTGCACTTTTGTTACCTCTCTATTTCAAGAGTTAGAAGACCAGGGCTCAGAGAATTTCAGCAATGTTAACCAGACTTAGCAAATATAGCCTGGCATTTTAGAGATGGGCTCTGGAATCAGAATGCCTAGGTTGGAGTTTCTCCTCCACCACTTGCTCTATGATTTTAGGCAAGTTGCTTAAACTTTCTGTGCCTCGGTTTCATTATGTATAAAATGGGAATAATAAAGCATATCTATGGCATATAATCTTGATATAAAGATTAAACTAATACGTGCAAAGTGTTGATTCATTCACAAGTATCAAATGTTAGCTTCATCTTACCCTGATATCTCACACCAGTTTACAAGACAGTGGGTCCTGGAACTTAGTCTCCTTGCCACACAGATAGTGCTTTTGAAACTATACCACATGCTTTCTAATATGGTGGTTTAATTAATTATCAACATATACATATATACAGTGAGATTGAGCCTGCTATGTATGCCTCACGGTGCTAAGCACTTTACTCTTTAACTCTCACAATGATTTTAATGTGAATATTACAGGTCCACGATACCTTAGGTGCAATTTCAAAATCAAAGAAGCTCCAAACACCGAAAGTATTTCAAAATTAATTGGATGACTTGAACTCCCCTAGAGGCAAAATCTGCCTTGATTGACATAAAGCTATTTGTAGACATACTTTATTCCATTTAGTGTGAATATTTATCTGATTCACTACAGAAATATTAATAATATCTTTGGTTGTCTTTCTTTAGAAATCAGAGCCTTGCTCCGTTGCCCAGGCTGGAGTGCAGTGGCACAATCATAACTGCTGGCTGGAACTCCTCGCCTCAAGCGATCCTCCTGCCTCAACTTCCTGAGTAGCTGGGACTACAGCAGCAGGCCACCATGCCCTACTAATTTCTTTTTTTAATTTTCTTAGAGAGAGGGTCTTGCCATGTTACCTAGGCTGGTCTTGAACTCCTGGTCTCAAGCCATCCTCCTACCTCCCCAGCTTCTGGAGTAGCTGGGATTACAGATGAGAGCAATATCCTTTATAATGCAGTACTGCCCCAAATCACTTGAGAATGTTAATATGCATTATTACATTGTTAGATAATTATATTATTTGGATCTGTGTCCCCACCCAAATTTCATGTTCAGTTGTAATCCCCAATGTTGGAGGCAGGGCCTGGTGGGAGGTGATTGGATCATAGAGGCAGTTTCACATGAATGGCTTAGCACCATCCTTTTGGTGCTGTTCGTGCAATAATGAGTGAGTTCTCATAAGATCTGGTTTTTGAAAAATGTGTAGCACTTCCCCACCTCTCTCTCTTTCTTCTGCTCCAGCCGTGTGAAATGGCTGCTCCCACTTTACCTTCCACCATGATTGTAAGTTTCCTGAGGTCTCTTCAGAAGCCGAGCAAATGCCAGCATTATGCTTCCTGTATAGCCTGCTGAATCATGAGCCAATTAAACCTCTTTCTTTATAAATTACCCAGTCTCAGTTATTTCTTTTCAGCAATGTAAGAATGGACTGATACAGATGATATACAGTGTTTGCACCTCATTGACTTTCTATCGTTCAAAACTTCTACATTCTCTCTTTTCAGGATGAGGGAAATGTTTAATAACTGGGTTGTGGTGATAGCTATATACCTCTGTAAATTTACTGAAGATCAACTTAAAAACAAATACATTTTATGGTATGTAAACTATACCTTAATAACGCTATCTTCATAAGACCATTAAATTGGAAAACATATATAATTATTAATAATAATAAGGTTAATCAGGTACACTTGTAACCTTTCAAGTTTAGTATCACCACTGGCTGTGATGTTTAGTGTTTTTAGCCTGAAGTAGGGCTTAGCTGATACAAATACTTTAGTGCCATCCACCCAGGGTTTGAATTTGTAATGACATGAATGGGACTACTGTTACAATTTTCACAAAAGAGAAAAGAAAAGACAAATATTCTAAACAGAATAGTAAAAGGAAGGTGAAAAATTAAGAAATTGAAGAAACAAAATAAGTCCAAATACCATCTCTTTCCTACTTTTCCCTGAGTTATCCCACTCCATCAGAATTCATTTTCTCCCTCTGAGCTTCCACAGAATTGTATATCTCTATAATGAAATTGAATAACTCATTCCAGTCATCTGCATCTATTATACAGAATAGGGGCCTACCCTATACAGCAAAGACAATTTGTACTTATTTTTACATTATTCATGGTGCCTAAAAAATGCATAAGTAGGAGTTTAATAAACATCTAAATTATATTGAACCATTGTCTCAATAAAAGTTTGTACATAAAAATGTTTTTCTTCTAAATTCCAAAACACATCTGGGTTCCAATAGTTTTAATTAAGGCATGATAGATCATTATTATCACATCATTTTATAAAGCAGAAACCAAAAGCTGGAAGCTTTAAGTTACTTGTTTAAAATGACACAGCAGTGACTGAGTGTGGTGGCTCATGCCTATAATCCCAGCACTTTGGGAGGTCAAGGCAGGGGATTGCCTGAGCTCAGGAGTTCGAGACCAGCCTGGGCAACATGGCAAAACCTGTATCTACAAAAATACAAAAATTAGCTGGGTGCAGTGGTGTGCGCCTATAGTCCCAGCTACTCAGGAGGCTGAGGTGAGAGGATTACTTGAGTCCAGGAGGCAGAGGTTGCAGTAAGCCACGATTGCACCACTGCACTCCAGCCTGGGTGACAGTGAGACCGTGTCTCCAAAAGAAAAGAAAAAATAATAAAATGATGTGTCTATCCAACAGTGGAGCTGGTATTTCAATCTATGTCTAGCTCACTTAGAACCCAAATCTTTTATCTGCTTCTCTTGAAGATATTTGCAACTGTGAGTACAATATTAACAAATAAGTCATCATGATTTAAAAAAAATCTCTGTAATAAATTAGTCAGTGTTACACACATGTAAATTTTTCTAATAGAGTTGGAAAAATTTTTAAGTTTGGGGGTTCAGAACATTATTCGATTTACTTTCTTCCCTTCAGAACCTACCTGTTCTAAAGGAATACTCAAAAGTATTGAATTTTTATTATTTTTCTTTAACTACTCTCTTTAAACAGTAAGAATTGTGTTATTAATATGTGAGCTAAACAAAACAGTCAGAAATAGATAAGATAGTAAAGAAAACACACACAAAAGAAAATAAAAATGTTTATCATCAATTCTGTTTTTCTCTTTTTATAAAGCACTTTAACAAATTATCTCCTAAAGTCTATCTTAGCAAGATGAGTTGGGTCCCTTGCCACGATGACAGGCTGCAAGATGAACCATCAGATTTAAAAGGCAATAAATATACTGCAGTCCAGTTTCCTGGGAAAGATAAAATGTTTTGAATTTGACTTCCTCTCTATCCCTAAAATTACTTCGGAAAGAAAATACTGATGAATTCCTCATTGGTCTTTTTCCTTTGTATGTTTTGTTAGTTGTTTTTTTTCTCAGAAAGAAAAAAAAAACTGGCTGTGAAAAGTTGTTGTTCATTAATGAAACTCAAAAAGTTGTCAAATCCCTTTGAAGTTTAAGACAGCATCTGTTCCAGTGTCCAAAGAGAGTAGAAAATTAACATCTCCATCACATGGGTTTGAATGTCAAGTTACTGCCACCCAGAAGTTGCAGGTGCAAGGATATAGTTTTGTTTTATAAAGCATATTTGTGTGTGTGTCTGTGTATCTGTGTGTGTGCGTGTGTACAAAATAAGGACCAGGTCTCAAAAAAATTGATGTTTTTAAGTAACTTGCAAACATATTAATATTTATTAAGCTAAAATTGTCTTCAGGTGGATTTTTCTCAGTTATCTGTCAAAAACTATTTAGAGTTCAGTCAATAATGATCTGGGTCCTATCACAGAAAATGAAAACTTTCTAGTGGACAACTTCACTTTACCAGTTCAGCTAATTGAAAGAAATATATTTAATAGTGGGAAGTCAGATTTAAGCAGCATATAGAAGATGCCTATATCTCTTCTCTTTCTCAGTCAAGGTTTTTAAAAGTTCCATTCGAGTATTATAAAAATAATGATAAATATCATATTTTAATTTTTCTTTTTTTGAGACAAGAGTCTCACTCTGTCGCCCAGGCCCAGGATGGAGTGCAATGGCACTATCTCAGCTCGCTGCAACCTCCACCTCCCGGGTTCAAGTGATTCTTGTGCTTCAGCCTCCAGAGTAGCTGGGATTACAGGCATGTGCCACCACACTTGGCTAATTTTATATAGAGATGGGGTTTTAATAGAGATGGGGTTTCTCCATGTTGGCCAGGCTGGTCTTGAACTCCTGGCTTCAAGATATCTATCTGTCTTGGCCTCCCAAAATGCAGGGATTACAGGACTGAGCCACCGCACCTGGTCTCATATTTTAATTTTAACTTTATATATATATATTATATATATATGCATTAATTTGTCAGTATTTTTATATGGAGCTTTTTTTTCAGTTTTTTAAGGTATAAAGTTAGGTCATTTATTTGAGATCTTTCTTCTTTTGTAATGTAGACATTTATTACTATGAACTTCTCTAGTAGTACTCCTTTTCCTGTATCCCATAAGTTTTTGTAAGTTGTAGTTTCTTTTCATGGGTCTCAAGATATTTTCTAATTCTCTTTTTGATTTCTTATTTGACCCAATGATTATTGAAGACTGTGTTGCTTAATTTATACATATTTGTAAATTTTCTAGGTTTTTTTTTTTTTTTTGAGATGGATTCTCACTCTGTCACCCAGGCTGGAGTACAGTGGTGCGATCTCCACTCACTGCAAGCTCTGCCTCTTGGATTCACGCCATTCTCCTGCCTCAGCCTTCCAAGTAGCTAGGACTACAGGTGCCCGCCACCACGCTGGGCTAATTTTTTGTATTTTTAGTGGAGACGGGGTTTCACCGTGTTAGCCAGGATGGTCTCTATCTCCTGACCTCATGATCCACCCACCTTGGCCTCTCAAAGTGCTGGGATTACAGGTGTGAGCCACCGCATCCGGCCCAGTTTTCTTTCTTCTATTAATTTCCAGTTTCATTCCATTGTATTCATAAAAGATATTTGATATGACTTTAGTCTTTTCAAACGTATAAAGACTTGTTTTATGACCTAACATGTAGTATATCTTGGCGAAAGATCTGTGGGCACATGAGAAGAATGTGTATTCTGCTGCTGTTGGGTGTAATGTTCTGTACTTGTCATTTAGGTCCATTTAATCTATAGTGTTATTTAAGACCTCTATTTCTTTATTAAAAGCCCAGGGCTGGACAGCTCCAGTGTTGAATTATTCCAAATATTTGAAGATAAATTAATGCCAACTCTTCTCAAACTCTTCTACTAAATTGAGGAGAAGGCAACACCTTCAAGCTCATTTTGTGAGGCATTACTCTGATACCAAACTTAAAGGAATCACAAGAAAAAAAAGGAACAACAACTATAGACAAATATCCCTGATGAATACAGATGCTAAAATAGCCAACAAAACATAGCAAACCAGCCAGGCATGTAATCCTCGCACTTTGGGAGGCCGAGGCGGGTGGAACACCTGAAGTCAGGAGTCCGAGGCCAGTCTGGCCAACATGGTGAAACCTCGTCTCTACTAAAAATACAAAAATTAGCCGGGCGTGCTGGCGTGCACCTGTAATCCCAGCTACTCAGGAGGCTGAGGCAGGAGAATCACTTGAACCTGGGAGGCAGAGGCTTCAGTGAGCCAAAATCGTGCCACTGCACTCTAGCCTGGGTGACAGAGCAAGACTCTGTCTCAAAAAAACAAAAACAGAAACAAACAAAAAAAAGCAAACCAAATCCCAAAATAAATTTAAAATATTATATACCATGATAAAGTAGGATTTATCCCTGGGATTCAAGGATAGCCCAACATACAAATATCAATTAATGTGATATACCACATTAACAGAATACAGAAAATAAACCACATGAGATAAATCACATCATCTCAATAGATTCAGAACAAATGTTTGACAAAATTCAACACCCTTTCACAATAAAAAGTCTCGACAAAGTCGAACCAGAAGGAAATTACTTCAACTTAATAAAGGACATTGATGAAAAGCCCAAGCTATCACCATACTCACAGGTGAAAAACTGAAAGCTTTTCTTCTAAGATCATAAAAGATCAGGAACAAGCCGGGATGACTGCTCTTACCACTCCTATTTAAAATAGCACTACAAGTCTTAGCCAGAGCAATCAGGCAACAAAGAAACAAATGGGAGCTAAATGATGAGAATTTATGGACACAAAGCAGGGAACAACAGACACTGGGGTCCACCTGAGGGTAGAGGGTGAGAGGAGGGAGGAAATCAGAAAAAAATAATATAACTGTGGGGTACCAGGCTTAGTATCTGGGTGACAAAATAATCTGTACAACAAACCCCTGTGACATGAGTTTACCCATATAACAAACCTGCACATGCACCCCTGAATCTAAAATCCTATATAACAAACCTGCACATGCACCCCTGAATCTAAAATCCTGTATAACAAACCTGCACATGCACCCCTAACCTAAAATCCTATATAACAAACCTGCACATGTACCCCTCAACCTAAAATCCTATATAACAAACCTGCACATGTACCCCTCAACCTAAAATCCTATATAACAAACCTGCACATGTACCCCTGAACCTAAAATCCTATATAACAAACCTGCACGTGTACCCCTGAATCTAAAAGTTAAAAAAAAAATACAAATCAGAAAGGAAGAAGTAAAATTGTTCTGTTTGCAGATTATATGGTCTTATATATATAAACTAAAAACTCCATTAAAAAAACTGTTTAATAAATAAATTTAGTATAATTGCAGGATATAAAATCAACAGCAAAAAATCAGTTGTCCTATATACTACCAATGCATTATGTGAAAAGGAAATTGCGGGGGCTGGGTGCGGTGGCTCACGCCTGTAATCACAGCACTTTGGGAGGCCGAGGTAGGTGGATCACGAGGTCAGGAGTTCAAGACCAGCCTGGCCAAGATGGTGAAACCCCATCTCTATTAAAAATACAAAAGAAAAAAAAAATTAGCCGGGTGCAGTGGCAGGTGCCTGTAATCCCAGGTGCTCAGGAGGCTGAGGCAGGGGAATTGCTTGAACCCGGGCGGCAGAGGTTGCAGTGAGCCAAGATTGCGCCACTGCACTCCAGCCTGGGCGATAGAGTGAGACTCCATCTCAAAAAAAAATAAAAGAAAGGAAGGAAGGAAGGAAGGAAAAAAGAAAAGGAAATAAGGGAAATAATCCTATTTCAAATAGTGCCAAAAAATAAAATAGCCAGGCATAGTGGCTCATGCTTATAATCCCAGGACTTTGGGAGGCTGAGGCAGGAAGATCACTTGAACCCAGGGGTTTGAGATCAGTCTGGGCAACATAGCAAGATCTCATCTCTACTTTAAAATTTTTTTTTTAAAGTAGCTAGGAATTGTGGTGTGCCCCTGTGGTTCCAGCTACTCGGGAGGCTGAGGCAGGAGGGTTGCTTGAGCCCAGGAGGTCAAGGCTACAGTGTTCATGCCACACTGTATTCCAGCCTGGGCAACAGAGCAAGATGCTATCTCAAAAATAAATAAATAAATAAATAAAAGTAAAAAAGAATAAAATATCTAGGAATAAACTAAAGAGATGAAAAATCTGTATACTGAAAAGTACAAAACATTGATGAAATGAATTTAAAAGATCCAAACAAATGAGAAGGCATCTTGTATTCTTGGACTGGAAGACTTACTATAATTAAAATGCCCATATTACCCAAAATGTTCTACAGATTTAATGCAATCCAATCAAAATCCCAATGGCATAGTTACAGAAAGAGAAAAAAAAAGGATCCTAAAATTCATATGGAACCATGAAAGACCACAAATAGCCAAATCAATCTTGAGAGAGAAGGACAGAGCTGGAGGCATCACACTTCCTGATTTCAAAATATATTACCAAGTTACATAACGTAACTGACATAAAGACAGACATATAGACCAATGGAACAGAATAGAGAGCTCAGAAACAAATTCACACAAATACAGTTAACTGATTTTCAACAAGGGGGTCAAAAATACACAATGGGAAAAGATAGTTTCTTCAACAAATGGTACTGGGAAAACTGGATATCCACATATAAACGAATGAAACTGGACTCTTATACCCTATACAAAACCATACTCAAAATGGATTAAAAATTTAAATGTAAGACCCAAAACTATAAAACTGGAAGGAAATTAAGAGAAAAAGCTTAGTTTTGAGGATGACATCATGGATATAGCACCGAAAGCACAGGTAAAAAAAAACAAAACAAAAATAAACATAGAATTACATCAAACTAAAAAGTTGCTTCATAGCAAAGGAAACTAACACAGTAAAAAGGCAACTTGTGGAACAGGAAAAAATATTTCTAAACCATATATCTGATAACGAGTTAATCTCCAAAATATAGAGAGAACTTCTACAACTCATTAGTAAAAAAACTAAAATGCCAATTAAAATATTAGCTAAGGACTTGAAGAGACATTTTTCCAAAGACATACAGGCTAACAACGATATGAAAAAAATGTTCAACATCACCATTCTCCAGGGAAATGCAAATCAAAACTATACAATAGCATCTCGTACCTGTCAGGATGGCTATTAACAAAAAACAAAAAACAAGTATTGCAAAGATGTGGAGAAATTGGAATCCTTGCACACTGTTGTTGGGAATGAAAAATGTTGCAGCCACTATGAAAAGTAATATGGAGATTTTGCCAAAAAATTAAAACTATAATGTATTTCAGCAATCTTACGATTAGGTATTTATCCAAAAGAATTAAAATCAGAATTTTGGCCAGGCACAGTGGATCATGCCCATAATCCCAGCACTCTGGGAACCCAAGGTGGGAGGATCACTTGAGCCCAGGAGTTTGAAACCAGCCTAGGCAATGCAGTGAGACCCCATCTCTATAAATTGTTTGTTGTTGTTGTTGTTGTTGTTTATTAGACAGGTGTGGTGATGCATGTCTGTAGTCTCAAGTACTCAGGGAGCCAAGGTGGGAGGATCCTTTGAGCCCAGGAGTTTGAAGCTGCACTGAACTATGATTGTGCCACTGCTCCAGCCTGGGCAACAGCCTGTGCAAATGTAGAAATGGAAATCAGAAAGAACAAGCAGAAAACAAAAATTTAAATGGCAGGCTAAAGCCCTAATATAATAACAACATTAAATGTAAATGGTCTAAATACATTGATTAAAAGACACAGATAAGCACATTGGAATAAAAAACATGACACAAGTATATGTAGTCTATAAGAAACTCATTTCAAATATAATGATACAGGCATGTTGAAATTAAAAAGACGGAAAAAGATATACCATGCAAACATTGAAAGAAAACAGGAGTGACTGTATTAATATTACCTAAAATAGATTTCAGAGCAGTGAAAATTACCATACACCAAGAAGTACATTATATAATAATAAAAAGGTCAATGTACCAAGAAAACAATAATTCTAAATATGTATGCATCAAACAACAGAACTGTAAAATCTGTGAAGGCAAAACTGGCAGAATTGAAAGGAGAAATAGACAAAGTCACAATTATAGTTAGAACTTCAACATATCTCTCTCAACAATTGAGAAAAGAACTAGAGAAAAAAATCAGCAAAATAATAGAACTCAAAAACATCAAAATAATAGATCTCAAAAACATCATTAACCAACAGGCTCTAATCAACATTTATAGAACACTCCATCCAGCAGGAGCAGAATATATTCAAGTACCCACAGAACATACATCTAGAGCCAGGGGCGGTGGCTCGCGCCTTTAATCCCAGCACTTTGGGAGGCTGAGGCGGGTGGATCACCTGAGGTCAGGAGTTCGAGACCAGCCTGGCCAACATGGCGATACCCCGTCACTACTAAAAATACAAAAATTAGTTGGCCATGGTGGTGCATGCCTGTAATCCCAGCTACTCGAGAGGCTGAGGCAGGAGAATCGCTTGAACCTGGGAGGCAGAGGTTGCAGTGAGCCAAGGCCGGGTCACTGCACTCCAGCCTGGGCAACACAGTGAGACTTCATCTCAAAAAAACAAACAAACAACAACAACAAAAAAAACCCATACACCTAGAAAGACATATCGTGGTTCATAAAACAAACCTCAAAAAATTTAAAGGAATTGAAATTATAAAGAATCTGTTTTCTGACCACAATAAAATCAAACTAGAAATTGATAACAGAAAGGGCAGAAGGGCACCAAACATATGGAAACTAAACAATTACATTTTAAAATAATCCATGGGTCAAAGAGAAAGTATTAAAGTACACTTAAAAACACACTGAACTGAATGAAAACAAACAAAAAAAATCCCAGCATATCAAGATATGTGGGATATAGCTAAAACAGTGCTGAGAGGGAAATTTTTGGGCTACATACTTATATCAGAAAAGGGGAAATGTCTAAAAAGCTATGAGAATTTTAAAAAATACCTAGCTATTAATTTAGGTTTCCTTATATAGTCTTATAATCCTAGTTGCTATTTCATTCTACTACTACTAGTTTGCAACTGTATTTGACTATGAGACCAAAAAAAGATATTGCTAATTGGCAAAGTGAATAACAAATCAGTAAGTATAAAAAACACATAAGCCTCTACTATGTAGTAGCAGTGGTAGAATAAGGTAACACTGATATTAAATTACTATCCTGGATTTCCTTTGGTGTATATTACCTATCATTTCCAAATTTCTACCAGTTTTTTCTTAATTCATTATATTTTGTTTGCTTAAAAAAAAATCTGTTTACTGAAAAAAAAAAATAGACTCATGAATGTATTGTATTTGTGTTAGCCAGAATAAAGTTCTGTCTCTTGTTTCCAAGTAAGCTTGACACATTTATATTCATTATAACTGCCATTATAATTTGATTTACTTTTACCTTCCAGTTTCATATATTCTATTTATCATACAATTATATTTGTGGAAACAAAAATGACATTTTAGATTTGTGCACTTCACATACCTCATACTGATGGCTCCTATGATACTAATTTATGACCAGAAGACCTGTTTATAAATACTGAGGACCTAAACAAAAGAATGATACATGAGCTAGAGAGGGGAGATTGGATTTGAAAAATATTTAAAGGTAAAATTAAAATGATTTGATTGTTAATCGAATGAAGGAAGTAGCAGACGAGAAGCTAATCTCTAGCTGGGAAAATTTAGTAAATGTTGGCACCATACAATAAATGAAGTAAAGTTACACCAAAAATCCCATTCCTCTCTCTACAAGTACTGTCCCTTCAGGGCCCTCTCTGTGGGAATTTGGAATTACAATGAGCTATGATCACACCACTGCACTCCAACCTGGGCAACAGAGCGAGACCCTGTCTCTAAAAATATATATATATATATGTATGTATGTATGTGTGTGTGTGTGTATTTTTTGTGTTATTTTTAATTTTTTTGAGATAGAGTCTCACTCTGTTGCCCAGGCTGGAGTGCAGTGGCGTGATCTCAGCTCACTGCAACCTCCACCTCCCGGGTTCAAGCAATTCTTCTGCCTCAGCCTCCTGAGTAGCTGGGACTACAAGTGTGTGCCACCACGCCCTGCTAATTTTTGTATTTTTAGTAGAGACAGGGTATCGCCATGTTGGCCAGGCTGGTCTTGAATTCCTGACCTCAGGTGATCCATCTGCCTCAGCCTACCAAAGTGCTGGGATTACAGGCGTAAGCCACCACGTGTGGCATGTATATACATTTTAATATATGTGCATGTGTACATATATATGTGTGTAGGTGTACATATATGTGTATATATATACACGTAGACACATACATGCACATATGTTGCAAACTTGACATATATATATACACATCAACCCAATAGCAAACTTGACATATATGATTGTATATATGTATATATGACATATATATACACACACACAATTGCAAAATGATATATATATGTACACACACATAACTATAAAAGATGATGACTATGATGTGAAAGTTAGTCATGGAGTACTGTCAGAGCTAAGAGACAGAGAGATGAGTTAGAATACTGAAGTGGACAGAGATGGAAAACGAGTAGTTTAGACAGGAAGAGTAGCTTGGGACTGAGAAGTATTGTAATGAAAATGTGCACTAACTTGTTTAATATCATGTACTGTAAACAAAAAAGTTTGCAATTAGGTTGGAAAGTTTAAGGTCAGTTCAGACTAAAGAGTTTGGAGGACAGGAGTCCACAAAGAATGGTGCAAGGGGGCCTGATTGCTGGAGTTGTGGATGAGCTTCAATGTGCAAGCTAGGATTTTCAAGGCATGTGTGCAAAGTCCATCATGTTATGGGATGTGGCCGTTAAGTGGAGAAAAAAGAGGCATGGGCTGATGGCCAGAGGCAGGAGACTGGTACCTGGGTGCTGGTGGCTGCTAGTATGTTCTCCTTGCACTGTGGTTCTGGCATAGTATGCTGAAGCATTTGAGAATTCTAAATTTCAAATTGGCCTTGCAAAGTTTTTTGTCAAAGTAGGAAGAACTAATTTTGGCAAATGTTTTGCCAACTTGTTTTCTAACTATTAGGCATTTAGGCATACGGCATATGAGCCACTGTTAGTATTCTTATGTGGAGCCCTGCAAATGCTAATGACAAGACTTGTGCCTGGACTACAGTAAATGCTTAATAAACTTTTGGTGAATGAATATGCAGCAACAGTGAACATGATGCCTCAAAATAAGGAGAGATGGCCAAAAGTAGATCAAATTGGCCGGAATTTCCAAGAGGTGAAGTCTTTTGCTAGGGTTCTAATGTGATAGCAGTATAAATTCAGTTATTTGGAGGAGAGTTAATAAGTCATGTCTCAATTATTATATTTAGAAATTTTTTTATTTTATTTAGAAATTTGAATTGAATGAAAACATCAACAAAAACAAAGGTATCCTTTCTCTTTGCTCTAAAACAAAGGTGTAAAGACTCAGTTTTAGCTAACTATTTATTCTCAGACACTCCTAGAAACTTGTCAAAAGCCCTGGCACAAAAATTCAATTTGGCCTGAATCTCTGACCTACTACTGTGTGTGACCTGGATGGGTCGCTTGACCTCCTCGCACCTCAGATCATTCAGTTGGAGGCATGCGATGAAGCAAGGGTGTGCTGAAAACCAGATGAGAACTGTTAATTTCCCTGGGTAAATTACGATAGGGAAGAAAGAAAACAACTATTTCTTTTGTGTGTGTGTGTGTGTGTGTGTGTGTGAGATGGAGTCGCTCTGTCGCCCAGGCTGGAGTGCAGTGGTGCGATCTCGGCTCACTGCAAGCTCTGCCTCCCGGGTTCACGCCATTCTCCTGCCTCAGCCTCCCAAGTAACTGAGACTACAGGCACCCGCCACCACACCTGGCTAATTTTTTTTTTTTTTTGTATTTTCAGTAGAGATGGAGTTTCACCGTGTTAGCCAGGATGGTCTCGATCTCCTGACCTCGTGATCCACCCACCTTGGCCTCCCAAAGTGCTGGGATTACAGGCGTGAACCACCGCACCCGGCCAAAAACAACTATTTCGAAGAAATATTTTAAACTTGTCTTTTAAGCCTTTTGAACGTGGAGTTTCCTATTATTTAAGTAGACATGGTGAATAACGCGTATAGTAAATTCCTTCTAAACTACATACTTACAGCTGATACTTAATTAGTACTTTAAAGGGATTTTCTTTAGGAATTAAAAATCACATTTGTAGCTTGTAAGCCTTCAAGAAGTCTTGACCAGCTTTTTACAGTTTTGAATTCTGAGCATAATGTAGAAGTATACAATAGCAGGAAGCCTACCAGAATAGAAGAAATTGAAAATCTTCATTGTAACCAAGGAGCAAGTTCTTAGGGATGAGTACACGTGTCATCTTTCAACCTAACAGTGTTTTCAACAACACCCATAATTATGCAAACATTTGTATCTTGATTATCAGAGCTTTCAAAGGATAATTTTATTTACTCCCCACAATGAACTTCTCTTACTACCATGTCTATTTTATAAAGAGAGAATATAAATACAGAGAAACTGAGGCTTAGAGAGATTGAGCAACTTTCCCAAGACCATGCAGATAGTAGTGTGAGGGTGCCCCAAATCGGTAGTTCAAGTCTAAAACCCTCAATTTTATACTTGATATTGTCTCACCTGCGACAGAAATCACTGGATTAATGTGCCAGCAGATAACCTATTGATTACATAAGCCTCAGGGTGTTCAAGACAAACATACTGTCATTAAAGAGAAAAAAAATTGGAATTTACAATCTTATTCTGCAAAAATAGGCATTGTTACTTTTTTGTTATCCAATTAGAGTTAAGGACACAAATATAACTTTAAAGAGGTATGTGTAAAAAGCTTAGGAAACTTGTGTTTTCATCTACAACAACCTCCAAAGTAGAAGTTCCCAAACTTCAGAGTTTGTATAAGAATTACCTGGGGAAGTTTTTTCAAAGTAGACATATTCCCAGAACCCACTACTATAAATTCTGATGAGTTAGGTCTGGGGTTTGGACACAAAATTTATATTTTTAACAGCAGCCAAATCATTGCAATGGAGGCCGCTCTCGGACCACTTTGAGAAGTACAGCTTTCCATTCCTTTTCACCTCTGATTCTTGAAGCCACCTGGCTTTTCAAAACAAACAATTGCTTAATTAGAAGCCTGATAAATTTGGTGTGAACAAACAACAGGTGCTGTTTGCAAGAGATGAGTCAGGAACAAAATCAAACTAGGTCCTGGTTCTCTGCCTACACATAATATGTAGTTGGAATCATTGAACACTAAGTTCTCAATCCGGCACTGATCTGGATTGAACTTGGAAACCTTAAAATACTAGAAAGAAAATGCTATGAGAGAGAACACACCTATAATTCACAAAAATATAATGTATTTGGTAAGCTTCTCAATTGCTTGCTTTCATCCTCAAGTTACCCTGCTATGGCTTCCATGGTAGGCAGGATGTGACTAATACCTGGAGTTGCACTTCTTAATGGCATTATTAGGACTGCTAGTGACAGTACCAGCCCTGGAATTGGAATAATTGCATTATTAGGACTGATAGCGACAGTACCAGCCCTGGATTTGCAACTGGAATGATAATTCTACTAATTGGGTCTTGGAGCTAACACTTCTCTTGGATAAAGGTAGGAAGTCTCACTTTACTGAATTGGTTTAGGTCCCCTCCACCCCGACAAGGATTTCAGCCACCTGTGTGTGTGAACAACAGGCTTCGTAATTTGAAAACTTGGAATAGAGTTTGGATTTTCTTATTCTCCTAAAAAATATAAAATCAGGTGTCAATACCTGGGAAAAGGGAAATGTAATGGATTCTTGAAAAATCTTTTATTCCCAGTTTCTTAGCTTTCTCCCAAATGACTAAGATTTCTTTAGTTTGATATTCTCTCTCTCAAATTGATGCATCAAAAGAAAATTAGTGTAAATCATTAGAAAAAAATTAAAGTTGGCTTAACTTTTTTCTCCCTTTGTCTTCTTTTTAAATTTGTAAGTACTCTGAAGCTTGGGAACTTCTCCTTTAGGGATGTTGTAGATGAAAATACAAGTTTCCTAAGCTTTTTACTTTCTAATTAACTAGGAAGATTTTGGATTTCTTAGTCTTTCCAAAGACCGCACAATATTTCTATCGGACAAGAGGCTTTTTAATCTGTCCATGAACATGCCTGAGGGATGGCAGTTTGTAATGTCCCCAGAATTGTGAGAAAATTTTCAAATGCATATTTATTAATTTGGGAACAGAGTCACTTTTTATCCCAAATTATCAAAGAAGATTCTTTTACCTAGAAAAGCTGAACAACTACACACTCTAATAACAAACAAGTCAGTCTCCAGAAATTAAGCACATCTTTTTGGGGTTTAAAAAAGCTGGAGGCCAGGCGCGGTGGCGCACGCCTGTAATCCCAGCACTTTGGGAGGCCGAGGCAGGCGGATCACCTGAGGTCAAGAGTTCTAGACCAGCTTGGCCAAAATGGTGAAACCCCATCTCTACAAAAGTACCAAAAAAAAAAAAAAAAAAAAAAAAAAAAATTAGCTGGGCATGATGGCGGGTGCCTGTAATCCCAGCTACTCAACAGGCTAAGGCAGGAGAATCGCTTGAACCTGGGAGGCGGAGGTTGCGGTGAGCCGAGATCGCGCCATTGCACTCCAGCCTGGGCAACAAGAGCGAAACTCCATCTCAAAAAATAAATAAATAAACAAATAAATAAAAAGCTGGAAAGCTTGTTAAGCTTTTCAGGAATAAGATAAAATGCCATATGATTTCCAAGGAAGATTATTTCTATAATGTAGATCTTAATCTGTTTCCCCCATTGAGATTATTAGCAATTGCTACGGACACACACACACATTTTAAAATCTTATCTTTAGGGATTACAATTAAGGCCATTAAAATGTTAAAGGACGATTAGATTACAAACCTTCCCCTTGAGTAGCACTTTCTGCTATTGTTGATTTGTCCTGTAAAGCACAAACTTTTCTTGACAGAAGTTGCTAACATTTAAATTAAGGATAGTTTTGTCCTTTTCTATAATCTGGGTCCAGAAAAATACAACTGATAAACATGTTATTTAGGCTATGTAAGATAACTTTCTGCCCTTAGATCTGAAACACACATGAATCTGGAGATAATTCTTAAGATTTAAATTGTTCAATAATATGAAACTTTGCTCCTACATAATTATTCAGCGATATAATGTAAAGTTCAAAAATACAGGACTTTCTTTTTCAGTAAGTGATCCAGATGGCTATATTTGATGATTTTGTTGTCAATCAGATCACAATTATTGACCTTAAATACTTTTGAATACCTACCTACCATTTAGGGTACAGCTTTAGTCATATAATATTTTAAAGCTAATTTCCTCATCTATGGAAAGGACTATTGAGAGATGATTATAAAGAGTTTTCCATGACTTTTGGATTTTTGTTCCTTTCATTTCCACTTTGAAAATCCTTAAAAAATAACTCAAGCCAGGCGCGGTGGCTCATGCCTGTAATCCCAGCACTTTGGGAGGCCAAGGTGGGCAGATCACCTGAGGTCGGGAGTTCAAGACCAGCCTGACCAACATGGAGAAACCCTGTCTCTATTAAAAAATACAAAATTAGCCAGGTGTAGTGGCACATGCCTGTAATCCCAGCTACTCGGGAGGCTGAGGCAGGAGAATTGCTTGCACCCAGGAGGCAGAGGTTGCAGTGAGCCGAGATGGAGCCATTGCACTCCAGCCTGGGCAAAAATAGTGAAACTCCATCTCAAAAAACAAACAAACAAAAAACTCAAATAATATTCAGGGTCTAATTCGAAAGGATCAAAGATTGACAAATTACTACTCTGATATAGTGAAATCTTCAAAAACTACAACGATAAATAAAATGATCTTCCTCTATTTATATCAATGAATCAATGAGTGTTTTAATCTCTTCCAATCTGTTCATTCCAATTTCTTGAGTGTCTGATAAATGCTTAGATCTCCGTCTCTTCACATTTTAAAATCTACTGACCATCATTAATACAGCCATACCATCTTCAAAATTTTCTCCACATTAATTCTAGAGCCATGGGAGTTCAGCCTTGGAATTAACACTAAAAGGCAAGTAGTCCAATTTCTATGAGATGCTGGAAATCCCTTTGCCTCACGCAAACTGGAAATAGAAAACTAAATTTCAGATTAATTCTTTCCCATCTTTACACAGTCAGACTCCATCATTTGCAGAGCTGAAATATGTCGTGTTTTAATCCCCAGTGTTATACAGACAGTCTTGGGATCATAGGGCATATGCTAAATCTCACATGTGTATCCAAGACATATAAGTTTCCCAGTGTCTCTTGCGTCCTCTGAATCTTCTGTGTCATACTAAGCATTACTAGTTCCTATAACCATGCATCGTGAAACAGAGTTGCTATCAATATTCCTGTTCTTATTGCTAGATATCTTCTCAATGTGCAAAAGTTTGTCTATATTCTCAAAGTAAAACAATCAGATTTGTACACTACTGCATTTGGTATGCTTAATACAAACCAGTATTTTCTAATGTGGTTTGTAGATATTTGGGGGACCCTGAAGCCCTTTCAGGGCATCGAAATGATTTTAATATTAATTCTAAGGCACTTTAATCTTTCACTTTGTTGACATTTATATTGATGATGCAGAGACAATGATGGGCAAAACTGATAGTGCCTTAGCTGGAAAATAGTCAGTGGTAGCAAACTGTACTAGCAGTCATTCTCACATGCTTTACCCCCAAGCCGTCACTAGGAAATAAATGGCAAGTTTCATTTAAGAAGATCCTTGATAAAGCAGTAAATAGTTGTTTTTTGTTTTTTCTTTTTGAGATGGATTTCCGTTCTTGTTGCCCAGGCTGGAGTGCAATGGCGCGATCTTGGCTCATCACAACCTCCGCCTCCCAGGTTCAAGTGATGCTCCTGCCTCAGCCTCCTGAGTAGCTGGGATTACAGGCATGCACCACCATGCCCAGCTAATTTTGTATTTTTAGTAGATACGGGGTTTCTCCATGTTGGGCAGGCTGGTCTCGAACTCCCAATCTCAGGTGATCCACCCACCTCAGCCTCCCCAAATGCTGGGAATACAGGTGTGAGCCACCACGTACAGCCAATAGTTTTAATTTTATTAAATTTTAATCCTTGAGTATTTGGCTTTTTAACATTCTGTGTGAAGAAACAGAAAGGACACAGTAAAGAAGACATCTTTAGTCTGCTGCACACCAAGCTACCCTGGTTATCTGGAGGAAAAGCTTTCATGTGATTGAGTTGCAAGCCTTAACTAACTGGCCACTTTTATCATGGAACATAATTTTTACTTGAAAGAATAATTAATAGACAAACTACTATTATTCAAATGTGGGCATTTGGAAGCCTTTTTTTTTAATTGAATGAAGTGAACCTGTCACTACAATGCAAGCAACTGACAGTATTTATTGCTAATGATAATATGTGAGCTTTCAAGAGAAAACTAGAATTTTGGGGAACTTGTATTTGCCACAATGGGCATGACAGATTCTTAATATTTGAAGATGCTGGATGAGATTGTGGTAATATTAATGATTGTGATCTTTTGGGTTATCAAAAATGAAATGTGTCAACATTTAGAAAATCTGCATAACTCATTGGACCTGGCCAGGCTCGGTGGCTCACGCTTGTAATTCCAGCACTTTTGGAGTCCAAGGCGGGCGGATCATGAGGTCAGGAGATCGAGACCATCTTGGCTAACAATGTGAAACCCCGTTTCTACTAAAAATACAAAAAAAATTAGCCGGGTGTGGTGGCGGGTGCCTGTAGTCCCAGCTACTCGGGAGGCTGAGGTGGGAGAATGGTGTGAACCCAGGAGGCGGAGCTTGCAGTGAGCCGAGATCACACCAATACACTCCAGCTCTGGGCGATAGAGTGAGACTCCATCTCAAAAAAAAAAAAATAATAATAATAATAAAATAAAAATTAAAAAAATAAAAATAACTCATTGGACCTGTATTTTTTAGATAATCAATACACAATATTACAAATTCATAAATGGTTATAAAAGATGCATTTAAAGTATAAAACAGAACAACAGATTTGAATGTGTTATCAGAGTACATAAACAGATTTTAATGTATTATCAGAGTACACAAAATTCACTCATACTGAGGAGACACTGACAGGCCTTGCTGGGCTTCCTCACTCAGTCAGCTAGCATTAGATTATGCCCTTTTTGTCCTATCCTATCTCTACACGGCTGCCCATTCTTTGTTAAACTTAAGCATAAAAACAGACAATTTCTTCTGTATCTTTGGGTCTTCATTCTAAAGGCCGCTGTGTATACACATTAAATAAATGTATATGCCTTGTATCCTATTAATCTACTTCATGTCAGTGATTTTCAGCAAATCTTCAGAGGGCCAAGCCCTGGGCCAATTCACAACATTGCAACTTATCAAGTTTTGATGTAGTATAAAGGAAGAATATCTAAAAAAGCCTATGTAAATACTCTTCCATTTCCCAATTATATATGTGTATGACACCAGATTTTTTTTCATATACTTCAATCAAAACAATTGAATGCAAAAGCAAATAGGAGAATCCAGCTGTCTTCTATTAGCTAGACAGCAAAGAGATTTGCAAAAATGGAAAACTGCCACTTTTCTCACTTTAGGTTTTGAAAAATAGCTATTTTCGCAAAATGTTATTAAGTTGGTATGTAACTGCATTTATTATTACTTCAAATGACTTAAGTATTTTAACTTTTTAAGTCAGCTTTAATGTCTAATGTGGTGAATATTGATACATATAACATATAAACTTTTTTGAGGTTCTCAATAATTAATAAGAGTATAAAGAGTTTCTTTACCAAAAGTTCTAGAACCACATATACAGAGGATTATGAAGGTAGTAAATCCTTGTTCTGGATACTTTGTCTCTCAGACATATAAACATATGTTTTGTGCTGTGGGATGGAGGTCAGCAACAACATATTGCTAAGTCACATCTACTCAAGTAAAAACTACCATGTTTTCTCTGTTGCCTTGTACAGGTGAAAACATAACAGGTATGGGTTCCATAAGGTACATTTTAGGATATCAAAACCTGAAAGGGATGGGTGAAAGATGTCATCTTCTGATCCAAACAGCTCCTGTAAGATAGAAAGCTAAGGGTGAATTATCTAATGTTATTCAATTGGTTGTTGCCATAGCTTATTTGTGAAACTGGATCTTAATGTCTCTTAATTTGGTGCTTGTGAATCAGTACTCCATGACCGATAGTTGTAATTTTGGCCTGAGACTCAGAAAAGAAGTTGCATTAAATGTGAATGTCTGGGATATATTCATGGGCACTGACTAAGTCAATCTAAAAGAGTGAAGGGGCCAGGCAAAGTGGCTCACACCTATAAACCCAGCACTTTGGAAGGCAGAAGAAGAATTGCTTGAGCCCAGGAGTCTGAGACCAGTCTGGGCAACATAGTGAGACCCCATCTCTATAAAAAATAAAAATAAAAGAGTGAGGGGACAGTAGAAAGCTGAAGTAGGTCAAATAAGAGAACCTAGAATGAAACCATGGTTAATGCTCACCAAGAATAATTTAAGGAATAGAAGGCAAGGAAAGGAGTGTAGTACTAATGTTTTTCTGAATACCCACAATGTTGCAGGCACTGAGCTAAGCTCTTAATACAATTTAACACATTATATCATCAAAACCACTTTGTAGCTATTTTCTCCATTTATCAACCAGGAAATGAAGATCCAGAGAGGTAAAATATGCTCCTGGGATCTCACAAACAGCAAACATCAAAGATAGGATTTGAATGTGAAGTCTCTCTCAAACTTGAAAGTTTGCTTTCAAATAACTTTCATCTCTGGCTTCACATTGTATTAGTCTCTTACCTCTTTCTTTGGGGTAGAGATTGGAGGATGACAGAAATGTGTAGCTGTATAATCAGTTTTTACATCCATTTGCAGTCAGAGAACATTTTACTTTTGTCTTATGGGTCTTGAATTACAAGAGGCGAGAAACAACAAATGTGTTTTTCTATAATAAAGAAAACCAGTTTTAGTAAATGTGCTTCTTGCTTGAACTATTAGCACAGCACAGTTAAATGCTAGTAAGCAATAATAGGTATTCCCGCATTACGTGTCATATTCATGAAAGTTTAGAGCTGGAAGGTTAAGTGTCCCCCTGGGGCCTCACAGCTAGACACTTGGCACCCCACAATTTCCACTCTACCTCTAAATCAGTTTAATCCACGTTATATGTCAGAGTACAGAAGTTAGGTGATATGTTTAAAATTATAGTTTAGCATTTGAAAACTACCAAAAAACGGAATCAGGAAGCTCGAGTCTGATTAAGTGGGATGAAATTGTGATCTGAAATTTAAGCCAGGCTCTCCAAGAGTTGAACCACCTAAGGCGGAGTTCAAACAAAGGCTGAAGCGTGAAGGTTTGCTGGGGGAAATCAGTGGGGTCCCCTGAGCAGCGTGAAGTCATCAGGCCAAGGTAATGCTTCCCAGAGGTGTAACCGCTGTGTGGTGGGGGTGGGAAGGGGGCGGAAACGCGCAGTACTTTGCAGGTCAGCCCCTGGGGACTGGGATGGCTGACTACCTGGTATTGCACTAAAACGCTTGACCTCTAATCACATCCCCCAACACTACACCTTGTGCGACGTGATGAAAGCATCATTTCCAGTTTATTCGACTTTTCTGTTTAGACTTACTCATTATAGCCCATATATGTGATAAGGACTAAGAACCCAGTCTTCAAGGTCCTGTCGAGTTCCAAAGAAGTCCACCCCTCAGAAGATCCTTGGAAGGGGAAGAAAGAAAAAAGAAAGAAAGAAAAATCTGTTTTACCCTATAACAATTTCAGCGCAATCTCCCAAGACCAAGTTGGTTAATTTGTAAAGTCACTCTCATTTTTTCCTAAACAGTGCCACCTACTGTCCATTTTCAGTCATCAGCAGGCTTGTTGGCAAGGACCAAGAGAAAGAAAGGAGGCGGGGTGCTGGGGGGAGGAGTAACCAAAAAACGAACTCTACCCAGCCTTGGGGCATTGTGAAAACGACGAGGAAAGGCCATCTCCGAGCAAGACATATTTGTACTCGTCAACTTTGCAGAAGGCTTGCAAAAAGCAAAAGCCAGTTAAGCCATTTCCTTCAAGATGGCTAAATATAAGTCCTCCAGAAAACAATTTTTATTATTTTATTTTTAATGCGCGCTGTTTGAGTATGTTTACGTTAGGAGACCAGATTGAGCAAAAATATACATATAATTACTTTTCTATTTTTTCCGCCCACCCACGGCAGAAACCTCTTTATGAGAAAGGCTTTGACACTTGACGTCAGCTCAGAAACTTTTGAGTTGGCGGGAAGAAAGGGTTAACAAGTGGTGGACCAGCGCGATCTTTTTAGAGTCCCAGCCGGCTGTCGAAGGCTCCAGGTACACACACACACGCGCACACTTACACACACACACACACGTGCACACACCCCTCCCAACTGTTCCTCCTTGGGTCGGTTACTTAGCTGAAGGGCACCATTTGGCTTTAAAACAAATTACTTCAGCGCAACAGGGAGTTTATCGCTTGGAGGGAACTTGTAACGCGGGAGTTCAGGGAAATCCAAGAGGCGAGGGCTCCCACCTCCGCCGCCAGAGGAAAGTAGGGAATCAGGTGGTGGCCCCCTATGTGTCTTGCATTTCTCTGCACACGTTGGCAATCAAGTTAATTGAATTCATTGGAGTTTAGAACCGGCCTGTAGCTCAGAGAAGGCTTTGAATGGCCAATTTCTCTCTCTCCCTCTCCCCCTCCCCGCCTCCCGCTCGCCCGCCCGCCCGCGCTCCCAGTTCCCTCCCCTCAGGGTTCCCCAGTCCACACCTCCCTCTCCACTTCCCTCACCCCCCCACTCCCTCCGCCGCCCTATTAAAACACCCACCAGCTCACTTGTTAAGACCCCCTTAAGTTGGAGGAGGCAGAAAGGCAACAACGGCGAGGAAGGAGAAGTCAAGACGTCTGGAAAGAATTACCCAGTCCTGGCTTCGAGCAGCCCATTGAACCAGAGACTTGAAACAGCCCCAGCCAAAGACTTTTCTCCCAATTCTGCGCTTCCTGGGTTCTGCTGAGTCTTCCACAGGCTTTTTTTTTTTTTTTTTTTTTAAGACGAAAAAGAGATTTTCTGTTATCGGGGGCAGAAAGACTGAAGCAAAAAAAAAAAAGAAAGAAAAGAAAAAAGAAAAGTTAATTTATTTTTAAAGCATATTTTTTTTTAAGAATTAGACTGAAGTGCAACGGAAACATAAAGAGAATATTAGTGAAATTATTTTTTTAAGTGGGGAAGAATCAAACATTTAAGACTCCCCTATCCTTTTTAAATGTTGTTTTTAAATTTCTTATTTTTTTTGGCCGGTCGTCTCAAATTCATCTGATCTCTTATTACCTCAATTTTGGAAACTGCCCGCCACCGACCCTCCGGGACCACACAGACAGGCTGAGGACGACTTTATGACTAAGAGCTGAACAAGGTACGTTACACTGGCGCGTTTTGGTGAAGGATGAAGGTCCTCCAACAGGCCAGGGAGAAGGAAGACATTATCCATATAATTGTTTTAAAATTGTTAAGCCAGTTTCGATAGAAAAGTTGGAAGTTTAAAAATTTCCAACAGACTGAAGATCAGGGAATATTTCAGGTCACTGTCAGGCTTAGCAACATAGCCCTCTTTTCCCATCTCTGCGGCTCTCGCCAGAAATCCGCTGCCTTTCTGGGGACACAGGTAGCCTCTCTGCCTGGGGAAGGCTGCACGTCCCCAGATGTACTTTTCCATTTTGCATCTTCCGGAGCAGCAGAGGGGCTCCAGAGTTAGGAAACAAGAATTCCCAATGTAAGGAAAATGCATTCTGCACAGCCGCCCCACCCCTTCTTTTTTTCCCACACACACACACACACACACACAGTGGGGAGAAAAACTGGAATAGCCCAGCGCGTTTTACTTCTAAGTGAAAAAGTCGCTTCTTGCTGGGAATGCAAAGGGTTAAGCAATCTGGGCTTCCAGCTCCAACAAGCTGGGACCCTGGAGAAGGAGGGTCCTTCTCTACCTCCTCGCAGCTACCATCCCCTCTCGGCCACTCCCCCCTTTCCCGGGCCTCCCCTCCTTTGCACTTCCCGCACCCCATTAAAGTGTCAGGCTCGTCAGTCTGGGCTCGGCTCGGCTCCGGAAGCCTTACTCGGGCCAGGGGTCCCTGACGCAGGCGGTGGCACCCGCAGATAGGAGCGGGAGGAGGGCGCGCATCCCTCCTCTTCTCGCCTGGCCAGCCCGCCGGCCGCCCGGAGGCAGGGCGTGCGTGGGGACCGCGCGCTGCGCTTCGGCAGCTGCAGCGTCCCCAGAGCCAATTCCGACGTGGCACCGCGCACGCCGGCGCTTCTCTCCTCAGCTGCAGCTGGGGACACTGCCCGGTGGGAGATCTGGGGGCGCCGTCTCGAGCGCCCAGCCGATGAAGGGGGCGAGGGGCCTGTGGGAGCTGGGGTGGAGGTGGGAGGGAAGCCAGAGGCTGGGTTGGGATGGATAATCAACACCTTGGGCGGAATTCGTCACGGCAGTTCCCGCCCAGCGTGAGCCAGGGCTCCGAAATGGGTCCCTGTGAACAGGAGGGCGGGTCTGAAAGGAGGGTCTGTATGAGGGTGAGAACCGGGAGGCGAGAGAGCCTTTTTCCTCTGACCACGGAAACGCAGCCGCGGGGGAACGGCGCTGAAAGGATAATTAAAGCTGCAAAGAGGCGCTGGGAGCACAGGGGCGGTGCCTGGGGAGGAGGGCTTGCAAGACCCGGGTCCTATTACACAGTCTTAGGTGCCAGTTTCCCCTAGCGCCTCTCCCTCCGTCCCCCAAACGTCCGCGCTGAATACTTGGACCCAAGGACACCGCGCGCCTCTGGGGCGAACGAGCTGCAGCAGCCCAGCTACGGGAGGGAACGTGTAGAAGCCCCATCAGCCCCTCCCTGCCCACTTCCTCACCCTTGGGACCGTTGCTGCCTGTTGGGTCTCAGGAGCAATTGCCCAGAAACGCGACGCCCACGTGTCTGGGCTGGGATTGCCTTTGACGTCACACACAGGGGGGAGGTGTGACGCAATAGATAGGGAAGCCCCGATTGGCCACCAAGGGCTTCCCCCAACTGGAGGCCTGAGTATATATAGACCATCAGCTCAGTGTTAGAATAAAGAGAAGGAAGTTGGTAGATGGGCTTTGCTGAAGGAGTGAGGCTGCTTGTTAAGAGGGAGACAACTTCACTGCTCATTGTACATTCCAAGGCTTTGGCTCAGATTTCTCACTGCGGTTAAGGCATATGATAAGTACTTCTGGCGGTATTAAACCAGGTTATTATTTTTTAAAAAGGTTATTTTAAGAATAAAGCTTTTAACGGTCAACACATATTTACATTCACGATGCCAGGTTTAAAATTAAAATATGTATTTCCATAGATCCAAGTCCATCAACCTCTTTGTAGATACAATTTTTTTTATAGTTCTATGACTTGAATTGAAAAGAACTTTTAAATTCTAAATTTTTATTTCCTTCCAATGTGTGCAAGTTGACTCATTCATTAAATTAGTTTTCACCACATTTTTCTAGAGCTTAATAAGGTTACGGTACAGCTGAGGTACTGTATTTTGACTACCCATCATACTCCACCAAAAGTTTTCCCAATAGTTTGGCGATTCTTTTACATTTTCAATGACAATTTAACACTTTAAGTTACCTGTTGCGTTTATATATTATGTTTTGTATGTGTTTCCAATTCTGGGACAGATAATTCTGATTTTTAAGTGGACATTTCTAGAACAAAATATTGTAACTAAAGTATCATCCCCCCTGTTTCTTTTTTCTTAGATATCACCTGAGTCGGGTAAATAGAAAAATATATTGTGGACGTGCTGACAAATGCATATTACCTGAGTTGCTTGTACTGTACCCGGAGTCGAATCCCTTTATCAAAGAAAGTTATGCAGTTTATAAAAATTCAAGGACTTAACAAATCAGTGACTAGCATTAAACTCTAATGTCACTTTCCATAAAGCAAAGATATTTAGTCAGCTACCTTCCTGGAAATTGGGAATTGTGCAACAAGTGAATAAGAAACTGTTACTAGAAAGTAAGTTAGTTGGAACCACTCATTTTTGTTAGGTCTGTAGAATATAGCCCCATAGTATTGAATTTCATAAATACTTTCCCATACATGGTTTCCTTACTAGGTAAGATTTTTAAAAAATTTTTTTTCTTGAATTTTTAAACACTTACTTGTCACTGGTTCATTTATTTCCTGTTGTTGGCACTCTGGGGAAAATCCTTTGTCTATGGATCAAGGTAGACATACCCTTTTTCAAAGCTATATTACACATTTACTTTCAAAGTCTAAGAACAAGTAGTTTGTTACATTATTAGCTTCCTGGCTCTTGTATGAAGTGTGATCCCTGAGTTAAAGTAATGAGAGGACAGAGCATAACCCCCATGTCTCCTTCTGGGTTCTCTTTTTATCCATGCAAACCTATGCCGTGTTCCTGTCAATGACAGAGTTGGTGGCAGCTGGTATGCCAACGGAGTGGAGGGACAGCTACCTGTAGAGAACTCATTTCCATCACCCCAACTTGGTATTTTATCCTTTCCCTTCTAGCAGCAATCTGTGTAGAGTATTATCCTACTGCATACAGCCTTAAATTATTTAAGCATATTTTGCTCATGCCTATAATTCCAGCGCTTTGGGAGGCTGAGGAGGGCAGATCACCTGAGGTCAGGAGTTCAAGACCAGCCTGGCCAAAATGGTGAAACACCATCTCTACTAAAAATACAAAAATTAGCCAGGTGTGGTGGTGGCCACCTGTAATCCCAGCTACTCGGGAGGCTGAGGCAGGAGAATTTCTTGAACTCGGGAGGTGGAGGTTGTAGTGAGCCAAGATCTCACCACTCCACTCCAGCCTGGGTGACAGAGTGAGGCTCTATCTCAAAAAAAAAAAAAAAAAAGTCTATTTTGAATGGTAGTCATGTGGAGTTCATATATATACTGCCTTTCCCACAATCTAGGAGAATGTTACTGATGAGAGTCAATTAAATATAACAAGGCCACACTGTTAAATATTTTCTTATTTAAATTAAGTAAATTTATTAATGAATGCCTCTTAACTGAATACATCTGTACTGCAGATAATTAAAAAATGAGTTAAAAGTGTATTTAATGAAATTTTAAAATATACTGTAAGATAAAATATGATCTGGCCCATAAGAAACAACAGCTATTGTTTATCACATGTCTAGTATGTTTCAGGCACTCAACTAGATGGTTTACATACATATATCTAATCCTAATCTGCAAAGAAAGTTTTATAAGTAAAAGAATTTTGCCTCAGAAAAGTTAAGCAATTCACTCAAAGTGAATTAATAAGGGGTGTGGATGGAATTTAATCCAAGAATTCTTGGAATATAATGCCTTTGAATTGAATTCATGCTAATTTATGCTGCAGCTGCGCTAGTCAAGTTTTATGGGGGTTCAAATTGAGAAGTCACATCTGATTGAAAGAGATCAGTAAAGATTTCCTAAAGAGACTTGGCGTTTGTGCTACATTTGGCTCTGTAGGTAGGGTTTTGACCTATAGATATAATTCCCAGGAGCCAATGTAGGTACATATAAAACTAAGATTCCATGTCAAGTCATTTGGTAATTTTTTTCCCCTACACTGTGAACTAAGTTTAGGATGGTGAAGTTCAGGAACCAGTAGAGCAGTTGGAAGAACACACATCCTAAAAATAATTTATTAATATAGATGGTGCAAAGGAAAAGAAATCTGAAACCTACAGTTCTGAACCCAGACACCGCTGGAGTGACAAGTCCTGTAAAAAAGGCTTGTATACTAACCCTGGAAGCTTGGCTCAAGAGTCTTTGCTAGGATAACTGCAGTGGGACTGGAGAGAAAAAGGCAGACTTCAAAGCCAGAGAGGAAGAGAAGGTCAGAAGGGGAGAAGGGAGGTTGGGAGGGGGAGTCGGGAGGGTTCATGATTTGTGTTCCAGGGGGTAATGTGCTGTAATGTGAAGACTGCTGCGGGGAGACTTCATTTGGGTCCTCCTATCTCAGATTTCTACTTAGGGACAGTAGCAGAGGGAATACACATCAGGGATGGGTATCAATGTGAATGAGGTCATGAAAGTCTTATTTTACTTTAACCTAGTGGTTGCCAAACTTTGTTATATAGCTGAATTGCTGGAGGAGATTTTAAAACTTGTGATGACCTGGGCATAGCCCATATCAATGAACTCAAAATGTGGGAGCCACAGATCAGTAAATTTTATGGCTTTGCAGGTAATTTGCATATATAGCAAAATTTGGGAACTACTACTTTTTAACCTTTTGTTCACCATACCTTCCTAATCCACTCTTAGCCAGCAGATAGCTACCACCTGACCTGAGTATGTCTGCTTAGAAGCAGATTTCTGTTATCCTTGCTAGTGTCACCAACCTAGATAAATATTCCCAATTCTAATTATCATGCATATGATTTAAGGCCTATGGCCCCTTCTCCCATACAACATGAGTTTATGCATAAAGACAGCCTATGTTTTAGAACCAGTTCACGCCTTCATTAGATAAACATTCTTTAAATGTCTCATCATCTTTTGTGCCTTTGTGTGTTTAAATACTTGGCCAAAAGTTGAAAAGACACTGAACTTAGACTTCAGTGGATGAAGAGACGCAATGATGAAGAGACGCAAGTGTACTTTACAACTTAAGTTCAAAAATATTAATTGAATTGTCCAAGGACACATGACTTATTCATAGAACCCTCAAGCGGTTTGTCTGAGCCAGGTTGCTAATATGAGGCAGAGTGCAGACTTGAATCCATTTCTTCTGATTCCCAGTCCTCCTATTCTTTTCATCATGCCATAGTTATTACTTGTTAACCCATAAGTAATGGGTTAAATGGAAGGAGAGTCAGGGTTATTAGGTAGTTACTGGCAGGAAGCTAACATCACTAAGATCTAATTGTTGATAATTTCTTTTTAAAATATGTACTTAGATTCCTTTTTTAAATCTCATAATCTATTTTATGAGTCAATATGATTAGCTCCATTTTATAGATGGAGAAACTGAAGATGACAAGT